>NC_090922.1:410064075-410689075 GCF_040938575.1 Ambystoma mexicanum | reverse complement strand
AGTGGCAATCAGGTGAGTTTCTATTCCATTTAAATGGCAAACCTGTGAAAATAATACAGTCAGCAACACCGGATAGCCAGAGAGGTGACGCCCAAGAAGGAAGGGAACAAGAGGAGGAAGTAGAGGAAGTATGGAGTGATTTAAATGGGTATGAAGAGGGAGTGGCAGCTACGGGATCTCCATTGCCATTCCCATTCGACGAAGAGGATGAAAGAGCTGCACCAAGATGGCAGGGGAGGTTAAGACAAAGAGTGGGAAACATGCTGGTAAGTAAAACGAGGAAGGGAATGGTAAGTAAGAAAGGGGGAAAAACAAAGCTACAAATGCCCCTAACACACAAAGGAGCAGGGAGGCCCCACTACATACCATGGGCACAGATGGACAAGAATAACTTGTTGAAACTTCTTTCTCCACTTTCGGATGGGGTGGGGAAATGGATACATGCATTCGAAAAGAACACAGCGGGAGTACCATTGGCCACAGGAGATGTGAAATGTTTGCTGATGTCCGCTGTTGGTGATCAAGCAGATGCAGTGTGGGTGAAGGCGGGGTTCCCGGGAGTGACAATAAGCTGTGACCGCCATGACGGATCGCCGTTTAACAACATTAGAGCACAAGTATGGGATGTATTGCAGAGAACGTTTCCAGATATTCCAGATTTACATTTAGTGATGCAGTACACTATTGGAGAGGAGGAGGAGCCTACTCAATTCATCCTCCGGGTGCAAGACCTGTGGAGAAGTGAAACGGGTACGGCGTGGGATCAATCTACCACATTGCTCTACTTCATAATCAAAACGGGCTTCCAAAGGAGGTGCAGAAGGCCTTACATAAAATAGCTGGGATAGAAGCCCGAGATTCAGAGCATAATTGTGCACCACTGTAGGAGGATCAAAGAAAGAGAAAAAGAGATAGCACAGAGAAGGTTGGCAGACGAAGCCAAGTTAGTATAAAATAAATAAGTGAAGGTCGCAGCGCTTAACGCAACACCATCAACTGACAGGTCCGAAGAAGGAGAACATGGAGGGGGAAACGCACCAGCTAGAATGGCCGCAACATGGGCTGAAAATGGACAGGAGCAGTGGGATGGAGAGGAACAGCACGGAGGGCACCAATAGGAAGAAAGGCCAGCAAGAGGACGAGGTGGGTACAGAGGACCAAGGGGAGGATTCGGAGGAATGGGAAATAGAGGATTTGGAGGTCCTGGGATGAGGGGAGGACCACAAGGATCATGTTGGAACTGTGGGAGATGGGGGCATTATTCGAGGGAATGTAGAATGCGACCCATGGATTATTAGCAAGGACAGCCTCCTATGAGAAATGAGCAACAGTACGGTCACCCACACCCAGGAAGTCCCTATGGGTTACCTATGGGAGGGAGACAAAACGAGCAATATTATAATGAGCCCCAAATACAACAATGGCAGCAGCCCCGACAACAGCCACAGCAGATGGGTACGCAGCAGATGGTAAGACAAAATACTGTAGGACATTTTTGCAACATCCACAAATGGCGCACCTGCACCTTTTCACGTGCAGCAGTGGTAGGAGATAACGTCTTCTAAGTTCCAGGAATGGAGACGTATGCAGATTAGGACAGCCCACAGAAAGCACTTGCTTGTCCAGTCCTATCTACTACCCTATGTGCAGAAGAGGAACCACTAGTTGGAGCAGAGATAGGCAACAAACAGTTTATCTTTATAGTAGACTCAGGAGCGGAAAAATGATGTCTAATGGAGGGCCGGTTCCCGCTCCTGGGAAGAAATTTGGAAACGCAAGGGTTCTCTGGGGCTATTTTAAAAGTTCCTTACACAAAAGATCTTGACATAACGGTGGGGGGAAAAACAGTGTGGGTACCTCTACTGTACCACGAAGACGTGCCAATGAATTTACTAGGAAGAGACCTTTGAGTAAATTAAACATGACAATCTCCTTTACTGAATGGAGGATAGTTTGTTCCACCCCAGGAGTATGCCCTATACAGGCGATGCTGATGATCAGTACAATGACAAACAACGTTGCGGTAAGAGGGGTGCCCATTGGCATGGATATGTTCATTTATGGTATCAAGGTGGTGCCAGAGATACCAAGGAAAGAGTGGAAGGTACCCTCAGATTTTGTCTTCCACCCAATTGTAAATACAGACATTGTACCAGGAACAATTTTGTATATCGACTTAGAGGGGGTGCAGGTCTCGAACAAAAGTATTGCAGTAATAGGCCTGGACACACACGGGTGCGAGTGGAGAACAGTGCTATGCACAGACCCAAACATAATGTTGCGTGACCTAACTGATGAAGAATTGTTCACTTGACACAGTGAATGGGGAAATAATAATGGAGATAAGTATACCCTGTGATATCATGATCCAGCATAGGGAAATACACAACCCTCTTATGGCTAGTGATAATGTGCCACCCACCATATTTGAAAATGACATGGTAAATGTGTTGCCGGAAATATGGACCACAGGCCCCCATGATGTAGGGCTATTACACAAAGTTACTCCAATCAAAATAAAATTAAAACCAGGAACCATATTGCCCAGGGTAAAACACTACCCACTTTCCAGGGAAGCAGAGGAAGGAATACAAGAAACAATAAACGCCCTATTACAACAAGGGATAATAGTGCCATCTAATTCGCAATGTAACACAGCGATTTTTCCAATTAAAACAGCAAAGGGTGGGGCTTGGAGGATGATCCAGGACTTATGCCCACTTAATGACACCATCCAGAAAGAATTTGCATTAATACCTAATCCAGCAGCAATATTGTGTAGCATAACTAAAGATGCCACATGTTTTACAGTAGTGGATCTGAAGAATGCTTCCTTCTCTATTCCAATTGACCCCAGCTCTCAGTACCTCACAACGTTCATGCTAGGGGGGAACATATATGAACATTGCAGATTACCGCAGGGATATTGTGAAAGCCCCAGCATTTTTAATAGGATTTTGCAAGAAGATCTCGGAAATAATGATATAGGAAGCACAATAATACAATACCTAGACGATTTACTTGTCTGCAGCAAGAGTGAAGAGCAGTGCAGGGCCGATTCTATACCATTGTTGAACTTGTTGGCCACGAAAGGGTACAAAGTAGACAAAGGAAAACTGCAATATTGCCTAGCAGAAGTGCTTGACTTAGGACAGTTAATTACAAAAGATGGCAAGAGAATATTGTCCGACAGGGCAGCAGCCATATGCCATATGATAATACCAAAAACAATAAAGGACTTGCGAAAGTTTCTTGGCATCTGTAATTACTGCCACGCGTGGATACTTAATTACGCGGTATACACACGCCCACTGCTACAAGCACTGAAGGAAGCACAAAAGAATAATGTCCCAATAAAATGATGACACAGTATTTCAAATTGCAAGATCTCATTGCACACGCACAAGTTCTCGCGAATCCTGATTATGACAGGGAATTCTACTTATTTTCACATTGCAACGGTACTTTAATGACTGCGGTGCTGACATAGAAAACATCGCTAGGCCACAAGCCACTGGCCTTTTACAGCGGAAACACTGGATTCAGTGATGCAAGGACACTTTGCATGCGAACAAGCTCTCGATGCAGCGGCCTTCGCAATTGAAAAAAGCGCCACCATCGTGATGGGATGCTCAGTGACATTACGTGCAGAACCCTCGCTCTTTGCTATCCTAGAGAGATCAAAATCAACATTAACGACACAAAGGGCAACAGCCTATGAAATAATAATATCCAGCCCAAATGTCCATGTGGTTAGGTGTAAGACAGTAAACCCCGCCACATTCGTCTCTGAACCATGCACTGTAGAAGTATGCAGGAACACAATTGTGCCACGTATGAGGGAGAAGAGGATGATATTCCTAAAGCGAGTGAAAATGCATTGCAGGAAGGAGAAATATACTTCATAGATGGCTCAGCATCAATAGACAGTGAAACAGGGGAAAACCACGTGGGAGTGGCGGTTGTAAGAATGGAGGAAGAAGGATTTGAAATAATTGTACAAAAGCATTACTCTGCACAGGCAGCGGAATTGACTGCACTAATTTAGGCATTGCACACTGCTAAAGGATGTGCAGTAATGATACATTCAGATTTGGCATACGCAACAACAACCGTACACAATCAGGGCTGCCACAATGGCGAAGGAGAGGATTCCGGAGGGCAGATGGGTCGCCAGTACAACATGCTGTTTTCCTAAATGAACTAATAGATGCATTAGCAGAGCCATCAGTCGTAGCAGTGGTGAAATGCCAAGCCCATACCAACAACACAGACGCAATCTCATTGGGAAACGTGGCAGCAGACGCAGCAGCAAAAGACGCCACGTATGTCAATGTCCCACCAATGATTGAATGTATTATCAAAACGCCGAGTACAGACACATTAGAAGAGGGATACAATCATACACCATTGTCCCAAATAATAGAACTTCAAAGGCGTGCACCGATAGAAGAGCAAGAATTGTGGGCCAAGAGAGGGTGCAAGCAGTCATCAACAGATTTAATATGGAGACAGGAACTAACAGGGAAAGTGGTGATGCCAGTGGAGTTGCTGGAAGCAGCGTTCCAACAGCTACACTTTCTGACACATGTAACTAAGCAACATATAGCAGCAGACATACAGGAACATTGGTTCATACCGAACGTACAGGAACATTTGTCAAAATTCACAATAGAATGTGCCACCTGTCAGACATGCAGTTCAGGAATGACATTGAGAATACTACGAGGAAAATGACTGCATCCCGTAGGCCCGTTTAGAGAGCTCCATATTGATTATGCGGATATGGGAGAAAGGTGTAGATACCTACTTGTGATAGTTTGCCCTTTTTCAAGGTAGGTAGAAGCTGGACCATGCCCCCACCCAGATGCAAAGTGTGCCGCGAAGTTCTTGGTGCAAGAGGTGTTCTCACGGTGGGGAATATCTGATGTTATAAGATCAGATAATGGTACACACTTTGTGAATGACCTCTTCAAGGAAGTAACAACATTACTAAGGGTCAAGCACAAACTGTGTTTGATTTATCACCCAATGGCTAACGGGATGGTGGAAAAAATCAACAGCCTACTCAAAAGTAAATTATCAAAGTTGTGCAACACGCTCATAAAGAACTGGGTGTATTGCTTTCCCCTTGCACTGTTCCAACTCAGAACGCAGCCAAGTAAAGACCACCATTTGAGCCTGCACAAAATAGTGACGGACAGACGTATTCACACTTCTCTCTCCCCAGTAAGAAAAGCTTCAGATGCGCATAGAGCTGCCGCAGTGCTGGGGGAAGAATTCAAGGAATACCTTACTCAGTTGAAACACGCAGTGCATACCATTGCACGACAAGTTGCACCACCCTTTACTGAAAATGCCGCAACAGACACGGCAATGCCAGCTCACAACAATGCAAAGGGTCAATTAATGCCAGGAGAAAATGTGCATGTGCGAAGTTTTGCTCGGAAGTGGAACTCTCCAAGATTTCATGGCCCGTATGAGGTCATTTACTGCACACCTACCGCTGTGAAGGTTAAGGGATTGAAATATTGGGTGCATATGTCAGAAGGGCACGTGATAGTGCAATCCCTCAATGTGAGCAAGCAAGCAGCAATGAAGTTGCTAGTGGGTAGGAAAGTAACTATGAAAGAGTACAAAATAAAAAAAGGAAAGAATTGAAAAACATAAAGTAACAACCAAGTGGTTATAAATCTCTCTCTTTCTCTCTCTCTCTCGTTCTCTCTCTCTCTCTCTCGTTTCTATTTTGTCATACTTTATGAAATGACAATGTACAGTATGTATATAGAAATGATGCTCATTATTGAAAGAAAATGATGTTAATATTAACAAATATAATAATTGAATGTACGAGAAATGTAGAAAAATAGCATTAAGTTGTGCACACCATGGAAAGTATTATTTATCAACAAGTAGAATTAGTAATGAAATAACAAAGTTAATGAAATGGACAATGAAATGAATGCCTATCACTTAACCATTTGATATCGCCCCCCAGGTAACACAATGGCCGAAAGGAATGCACTCACAGATAACAGCACAATGTTAGTTAGTTATAGGGTAGTTAATAGAGCTAATAAATATTATAACATAGAATGTGGTGTGAAGTATTCTGTGATATTGTGTCACAAGTGTCACAATAAACTTCTGTTTCTTCTGACCCACTACCCTTCTCCGACTCCTCACCTGTGAAACTGGAGTCCGTGTTGTACCCAACTGGCTCTCGATATTGGCGTGAAAATGAAGTCTGAAGCCTATCTCGATAGGAAGCCACATTAGCCACCTGTAAACTGTAGCTCCCTGTGACCCCTCTACCGAAACAGGTGAAAAAATTAGGGGAAAAATCCTTAGGCTAAAAAAAAACCTCTATCCGTTGAGTCCGAGGTCTTGGGATCGTGGATGGAGGAGCTTGAATAAATGGAGTGGTTCCAGGAATGTTTCCAGAGCAGGTTGTAGAAAGCAGGGTACAATCCGGGTCACCGCTCGGACAGGAAAATGTGCAATCCGGCAGGTAAGGAAAATGCTCAATATCCACAAAGCACTTCAATATAAGTAGAAGCGGTAGGCAGAACTAAATCAATAACTGTAGAAAAAAGGAAGGGGCTCGAGAAAGGAAGGAAGAAAGGAGCGGGGAAAATGCGAATGATGAAAACAAGAAAGAGAAAGTAAGTAGGACGGAAATAAAAACAGGAAGGCAGAAGCGAAAGTAAGCCAAGCAAAAGCACAGGAGAGCAAAGGTGATAGAGAGAGCAAGTCTGCGTCTGCAGAGCGGTGCAGAGCGTTAGAAGAGCACTGGGGGGAAAAAATTGGAGATGAGCACTGAAACAAAACACAGGAGTGCGATAAAGTGAAACTCTGACATTGCAACGCACAGGTTGCTGGGAGGATGGGGAATAAGTACCTCCCAGCAAGCCGCACGCCGAACAGGGAATAGAGAAAGACTAGACCGCCACCTCATCTAGGAGAAAAATGTGGTGGAACATTCAATGGCCGCCCCACCTAAATCGGTGCCACTGTTTCCAGGACCCGGCACGCATGACATATTGTTTTCGGTTATGGTATTTTTTATGGCTTTGTACTATACTGTATTTTTCATTATAGAGGACACGAAAAAGGGGGGAGCGGGGCACAACTAATACAAGAAGGGTCAGTACTTATATGGGCAGGTGTGAAAACAATGTGGAAACATAATTATTCTGTTATTGATTACTCCAATGCAAACCTCACTATGCTGCACATTAATCACACAGCAACAGCCCCCCTCCTTCCACTTGCTGTTATAAGCTTGAGTAATGACAATGAAACAAACCAGTATGATGGTGATAAATGTTGATGTACGGACAACCATAGAACCTACCTCGCAAGGAACTATAATGCACTTTCATGTTGCTACTACCCACGAGTACCCAGAACTACAGGTTGGGTACACTGTGAATGAATTCAATGACACAGCATGGGCAGGAGTCTTTCTCATAAATTATCGAAAAGTAAAAACAATGAATAACCTGAAAGGGGGGAGGAGGAGATGGAAAAGGGGGACGGGAGGGAAAAGATATGATATTTACCATGGCCTGGGTTTAGATTAAATTGAAGATCCCCGCCAACCCCGACCAATCAAATAAATGGTACTCAGACATGAGTGCTACAGCAAAACAAGCAACGAATGGGAGCTGCTATGTCTGCTCTCTCATACCGCATGCATGAGGCACACCCAAAATACTTGTGCCACAAGAAGTAGCCTTGTCAGACGCCCAGTGTTTAATTCATCTTGTATTATGTAGAATTCAGAGCACCTTCCAGGCACACACAATTACAATAAAATTGCTGCAGAACGAGAAAACATGCACAAGCAGGCGCCAAGGAGTAATTTGCATTGAAGAACCATTCTTCGTCATAAAAGGAACAAGATTCATAGAAAACAAGTGGCATGACAGAACAATCGAGTGCAAAGCTGAAGCACTTAGGGGACTAACTGAAGAAAACTTTCAATGGGTCAAAGAAATGTGTGCTCATGTCTGGTCCCAGCACATTGCAAAACTGACCTGGGTTACCGCACTAGAAAAACCTGCCAAGACCCAAAAGGAAATACCACATGAGATTTGTTTTCACAGAGAAGGGAAGGTACAAATGGGTGCCAACAAACAATGCAACAAAACAATCTTTATTCCAGATATGAAAAAACGCACAGCTGCTTTAATGGACATGTATTGGGTCTGTGGCAAACAAGCCTACCTGCATCTAAGGACATCATGGAGGGGTACTTGCGCCCTGGCCACTCTGCATTAATCTCTGATGGTAATTCCAGAAAGCCATATCCAAGGAGGAAAAGGTTTGGCTGGCATATCGGCATCAGGGCAATCGACTGGCACATCGGCAGCGCCCCAACTAGCAATAACAGAACCTCCTTCATACGATCTGTTGTCAGAAAGTGACCTGAAGGACAGACTCTCCTGCAAAAAGTGGTCATCAAACTACATTTCCAACAAATCATCCGCTCTGCTCGCTGAGATACCAGCAAAATATAAACTTTTCAATTCTGCTGAGACATTCTTTGCTTCCCTCTTAATGCCAGGACTCCAGGCGCGAACAAACGCCAAATGGCTACAGATCGTCCGCTGGCAGCTTTTCCAACTGGCCAACGACACTGAAGAGGGATTCAAAGTGATCAGGGTAGAACTTTGCGCCTTGCGCCTAATGACAATGCAGAACCGGTACGTCCTAGACCTTCTCACAGCAATGGAGGGTGGTGTTTGCTGAAAAATCGTCAGCGCATGCTGTACATACGTACCCTCTGAAGATGCAGATAATGGGACCCTCTCCCAGGTGATCTCAGCAGTACACAGCCTGAGGAAGAGGATGTCAAAAGAAGGAGGAATAGAGCGAATCAGCTGGTTTGACAGTATGTTCAACTGGATAGCGTCCTGGTTCAATACCATGATGAAAATATTTGTTCCTGTCATCGTTTTTATTTTTCAATTTTTCTGTGTGTGCCAACTAGGTATCCGATGCTGTGCAAATTGTGTGCCTAACTCAACAATGATGATGGTAACAATGGGCCGACAGACAACGGTGGCTACCATGATAGATGTACAAAAGCAAACTGGAGAAGCTAACCCACAAAAGTATCACATGACAGCTGTATATCGCCAGCATGGGTATAGGGTAGATAATCTATATCATACCACCATAAAAGAACCAAGGGAGCTGCAGTGGTACATGGAAGTGTGGGCGGTGATGGAGGAATATATATGACATTGACATACACCCCAGATGAATATGCAAGAAAAGGCCATAGTTTATAAAGTATGTACAGGGCATGGATGCCAATAAAGGGAACACCTGCTTGGGATGAAGTGGTTGCAGAAACAGAATATTATCGAAATGAGAATAAGAACAATAAATAGTTTGTTACTTTAGATGTAACGAAAGGGGGGAATGTGTGGGAGTAAGGGGTCGTTTAGGCCCCCCGCCATTCATTCAGTACAAGTTGGACCAATGGTGCGGGATGCCTCCATCGCCCTTATGTTAATATCAGGCTTATGCTGGCATTGGCGTAGATGGGGCTGTTGCGCGGGACACGTGGCATACATTTTGTGTACCCTCGACTCCATCTTTTTAAGTAGGCCTCACTGCGATAATACGAAAAAGCTTCTCTCCCCTTAGCAGCGCCACGCACACCGCACACAGGGCCCCCCACCCTTTCTCACTGTGTCTGAAAGTTTTTGCAGCTCCATTCTCATGCTCGAGCCGGAGCCAATTGCAACAAAAACAAATGTAACACCTCGCTCTTCCTCTGAGATCATTGTCCCGTGTGTGGACCAGCCTGAGCCAGGCCTGGTAGCTCATCCAACTCCACAAACCTGCCCATGCCCCCTCACCCTCGCTTTTGGAAAATTACTGCCAGTGTAAACCTGTGTCCCTGCAAGGTATTCTCTTGATGTACCAGATATGTGACCCTGCCATTAAGCCCACACCAGCATGCCCTTAGCTAAAATCAGACCTCTGTCACAGTATATTGCTTCCTGTACTAACAAACGTCAACCTTCTCCCTTGAGCTTCTTTGATAAGTCCAGACCCACCCGCAATTGATGTTATCACTCTGGTCAAGACCCTTAACCTGGTACCCCATATAAGTCACAATAAGTAATGGTGCGTTTACACAAATACAATTTATAGGTTCATGATGATTTGCTCAAAGGAGTTGTAATGACTATTATGTAGTGCATGTTTTACTGAAGTGTATTATGATAGCTTAGTTAGCGTCCACCCTGCCTCGCATCGGCGACCTGACCCTCACCCCCACTTGGACACAGACAGATGGACCTCGTGACGCTCACCTTATCGCCAACTCAGCAGCCAACCACAGAGGAGCAGCACCTACATGCGCCTACACAATACGAGCTGTGTCCAACCACGTTGAACTTTGTGACATTCCTGTCTCATATCATTTATGATGTGTTCTGCCCTTATAATCAATTGTAAGTGTATTGTTTGCCAGAGCGCTCTCAGGCAGCAGAGTTCTCTGGATGTCAATTTTTGATAAACAGTCTAACTCTCGCAACTTGTTCTCTTAGTCTGATTCCCCATTGGGGTGTGTCTAGTTATTTGTATTTCACGTGCTAAAACAGGGATGGGCCTTTACACCACCTCCGCTTGTTTGATCATGAGTGCGTTTCTCCATTGTGTTGAGTTTCTGTTGTATTTTAGAAGGTAGGAGTATACATATAGTTGCTTGAGTCTTCGGTTGATTTGTGTTTAAGTGGGGATCAGCTCTAGAGTTTTGTTGTGATGGTTCTGTGATAGCGTTCTTCTTAATTATCACTAGGGTAGTGTCATTGAATCGTTGAGAGAGGTACGCCTCTACCGCTGCTTTTATAATTCCAGAGCGATCATTTATACTTTGCTTATCTCCGTCTCCTTTCATGCTTGAGTGATCCAAGGTGTCACCTGTGTGCTGATAATGTCCTCCGGTGGAGCATTAGCCTCCAGTTCTTCCAGTCGATTTGCAAACAGCTTTCTCTGCAATTGCCACTAATTTGTTCAATGGTGATTGATTAGGCGGTTGTGCCTTTGTTGTTTGTTGTTGATTCATTGCTGATTCATCTTGTGTTCTTTTTGTGTTCCTGTCTACCATTGGGACCTCTTTTAAGGTTAATGCAGATTGTTTACAGCATTGGACAGGTTTCGTGAGATCTACCACTTGTATCCGTTTTTTGACCTTAGATGCTCTATTTGGCTTAGAAATTATTTGGTAGGATTTTGATACTGGATGTCTTAGATGTCCTTTGGCACGAGAACGTTTAATAAAAAATGTCATATAGTTCTTGACTAGGGGTCTGTGGGTGGTCAGTAGATTGATTCACTATACTAATCCAGGAGGAATTTGGTTCACCAGACACAACTTCACCGCATTCCACTGGGCGTATTATTTGTGTGAATGTCGGTAACACTGGAACTTCAGCGCATTTTGCAATCACTTGTGCACTCTGGGTCAGGGACGTCATTTGGGGGTCGCCAGAGGTCGCAAATGCGACCTATGAGGTCTCCCTTGCGACCTCTGGTTAAAAAAAAATATATGTTTTTTTTTGTTTGTAATTTTTGTAATGCAGCTTCCTGGGCTATGGCCAGCATTATGTAGCTCTTTACTTCTGGAGTGGGGGCTTTCTTTTTCAGGCCCCTTAAAAAAATGAAAAATAAGAACAGGAGTGCCACAAGTCTAACACTTTCAGCACTGGCCCTAAATAAGAAAGAATAGGAATACAAAATAATGTGTCTTTCTGGAATTCTATACAACAATTGCTAGACTCATTAAAAATCACTGATTTAGTCTGTTCTTAAACGCCTCAACTAAACCTTTCTTCCTTATGAGGTTGATAAATGAGTACCAACACAGGTTGGGTGAAATTGGGTGCATATTTTTTTCTATATAAAGCGCTTAAGCGTAAGTGCTATATAACTAGACAATCACATCAATGACACATCATTATCATTTGGTCATGGACTTCTGCTTGATTTCACAGTAATTTGGTAGTGTACAATGCTATGTGATGCCACTCCCTGTTTTGTCAATGGGTGAAAGGTTGTGTTCCATAGCTTCCCGCGATATCCCTTTGGGGTGGGTCAAATGACATCACTTCCTGTGATGTCATCAGGGGTCAAGGGTCGTGTGATGTCACTTCCGCTACCCCTGGCATTTTGGTGAAATGACCTCCCTGCTCTGGGTTAATGCATCTTTAAATTTCATAGTTTGGTGAGGTACCTTAGAAGGACTTGGCGGATGTGGATGTTTTTCAATCCAGTCGACAATTTGCTGAATTTGACACGATTGCAATTTGAGCTTTAACTCAAGAGATTCAAACAATTTGAATAGACTTGTGATGGTTGTATTTACTGCAGTGAGGGTGATTTCAATCAATCCGTCATTGGTTTTTTCTTTGAGTTGCTCTGTAGGTGATAAACGCCGCCTCAGGGTCAGTGGAATATACGAGGCAGCAAGTGAATTGCTGGAGTCCATTGAACAGTGCGCGTTGTAATCTGGGGATATTATAAGTGAGGAGGTTGATATGTTTATAATGCTTGCATGGATTGAAATGTCTGAAAGTACCTCATCACTTTCTGAGGTTTCTTCCACCATTGTTAACTGAGGCCTCATCATTTTATCTTTAATGGGCGTTTTAATTACTTGCAAGATCGTGGTGACAGAAATTGCTTGCTTGACATTTTTCTGTTCTTTTTCAGGGTCGCTTATAATTTTGTTGCTTATTTCAATCTTTTCTGTGCCGGCACTGGAAGCAATGTCTGTGTTCTTCCGCAGAGCACAAAATGTTCATATGTCTTTGTTAAGGCTCGGCATCCATACAACCGGGGTGAGCGTTATAGATTTACGTGAGGACAAACGCTTCAGTTTTTCTCTAGATTTCGATGGAATTGGTAATGGAGTAAGAGGGAGCTCAGGTAAGTCTGGCATGCTGGATTTAAGTGTATATACTTGCATGTGAATACTCAGAGCTAGTATACTTAAGGGACAATCTCTTTTCGTGCTTTTGCTGCGGTACAATTAACCGCTTGTAAATAATTGGAACTTACAATTACTCAATGTTCAATCTATAAATATGTACACAAGAGTTAGTAAAATACAGAGTATGCTGTTTTGCTTGATTGAGAGCATGAGACCGCAGTTCCGCGGCTAAGCGGCCAAGCGGTACTTGATAGGTACTTGCTTCGGTGCGCGCGCGTTGTTCGCGCGCGTTCCAGACTTTATACCCACCTTCAGAGGGGCATTACACCAATGGTACAAACAAAACCTAAACAACCAAAATGAAAATAAATATGAGCTATTATCAATCCGATATCAATGGCTCTTAGATGCTGAGGTGCAGAATATTCACCTGCTGGGATATGCAGTTCTTAGAGTCTTTGAAGTTGCAATTAAAGTTTCTTATGAAGCAGGAGACAAGAGTAGAGCGGCCAATCGCTACTTGATAGGTACTTGCTTTGGTGCACCTGAAGTCATTTATCCACTTCAGTGATATTCTTCCATGGCTCACAATTAACATGAAGTAGAGTTCAGATGGTCTGGTGTGACTTTGCAAAGCGGCTCAGACCGCGTCCACGTCAGATGGATTCTCTGGTGGATTAACATGAATCTGCAAAGCCACTCAGACCACGTCTGTGTCGGTGGGCCGGAACACTGTGGGTAAATGATTTTCAGTTCCCTTTTTCCAATGTTGTTTTTCACTTTGTAGTCATCTCAGTATATTTGCAATCACTAATTCCTCTCTTCTCTACAGAAACCCATTTCAGGGGGGGCGTGGCCACACAATCGCATCTAGGCTGCCACCATTCGGGAGGTACATCAGGTAGTGGTTGGGCCATTCCCATTCCTAAAGGTCTGCAAACCACGCAAATAAAAATGGGGAGTTTGAAGAACTCACTTGAGCTGTCACTATCTTTTGTCACTGTTGTTGTTTCATATGGGTGTTAATGTGTGTTCTTGAAAATCATGCATTGGACCTATAAATAGAACATGGGTTAAATGAAGGGTGCAATGTGAAACAGTCAATTGGTCTGATATATTATTTTTTGATATACCTTACCATGCACCTTTGTCTTTAGCCTTCTGTTAAACTTTCTGAACTCTTTATTGTGTCCTTAATAAGGGCAAGTTAAACCAAAAATATGGAGTCAAGTGACTGGATATTAAGTGAAACTTGTTAAAATAATTTTTGGAATGTCTGGCATGAATGCCTCAATCATGGTAAGGACACATTACTATTTTAAATACCACCTTGGGCCAGCATATATGAAGCTATGTTCCATAGAACCCCTTTCTTGATGTTGGAAACATGAGAGTCCAAATGATGATAGCTAATCATGTATTAGTTACATGCTATGGTTTGCGCCTGGGTGTAATTATAGTACATGTTATTATGAATGAAGATCAAACAGGAAGTATAAAAAGTTATTTCCCTTTATTGAGTTGATTGAATCATTAATCATAACTTTATTAAGTTATTTGAGCCAAGAAGAACAACACATATACAAACGTACTGTATGCAAAACCACACAATAAAACCTATAAGAACAGCCTTAGAGCTCAACATACAATTGCTTCCATAAAATGAATGGGACACTTATTGCGGCATCTCTGTTAGGATCCCACACCACCTTTCCCTAACATCTGTTTCCTACAGCACAAGACCCTACTTAGGTACAGAAAAAAGGAAGTCATGACTGATGGCCCTAGTACAGCGCCCACGAGCACAAGAGTTTTAGCCTGTGTGAATGCTTCTGTCTGCCTAAGTATAGGTCTCAACCATGCTCTTCTCCAATTCGAGCATAGGAAACTGTCGGTTGCACACCTGGTGCAAGTTGATCTTGTTCACCTGAAATCTGCCATGTCCACCTGCTAATTCGTGATAATAATTTGGTGCTGTTTTAGGGCCTCTTTTTGTCTGTCTGCCCCTTCCTTTCCCTTCCTAAACTGCCTCCGTTAATTTCGTTTGCAATTGGCCAGCTGGCGCAAATGGATCCAGGTCTCATGACCTCTGCCCTGAACACCTGCTAAACTCTGCAATCTCTGAGGGATCTTTCTGTCCTCCTGCCTATTGTTCCCCTTCTTAACACTTAGATCCCAGAAGTCTCTCTGGGCAGCAGAAGAGAAAAAAAAAACAGAAAAGGCATTTCCAGTTTGCTAGGACCTGGAAAGGGCCTGAGCCACTTCTGCATGAATCACAATCAAGCCAGTAGCAAGTGAACCACACATCACTCATCCGTTCTCATATCCATTCCCCATCCACTCATGGAACCACCCAGTTTGTATCCCCCTCTTATTCGCCCGCAAGCCTCAGAACCTCATTTACATTCCACTAATCACCACCCTCCCTCCGCCTTCACCACACAACCTCATGCGTATTAATGCTTGCTCTGCAATACCACGTGCATCAGACTTTTTAATATTCATCACAACTCACTACTAGAGCTGCGCGAATACCGAATAGTTAACCCAAGTACTTGGTATGCAGTAATAAAATCGCTGCAAAAATGTTGCCTTTACAAACAATCAAGGAAAAAATGCTGTGGTTTTACCCGGTAAAGGTGTACCCCATTATACCATTTAAGGGGTGCGGGGTTCCCGGTGGGTGTCCCCTGCTCCCCTTAAATGGTATAATGGGTCTGGGGGTTGCAGGGATGTCCCCTGCATCCTTTACATGGATTGTGGTGGCAAAACCACAGCCATTTTGTTGCATTTTGTTGTGCAAACGGCCATTTATGTTGCGATTTTAACACATGGATCTAAGTACTCATCCGAAGCCAAACATTTTTTTTTTAACAAAGCATTCTGCAGCAGATGATAAACATCATCTCACCTGAAAAAAATCAAGACACCTATTGCGCGTGCTATCATATGTATTTTATTGACCTCACAAAGCAGAATTCAGTTTATTAAAGTTAGGAGAAAAGGACATGTAGGTCACTTTACACACCAATAATATGTGAAATCTGAATGTCGGAAACTACATTTAGGGAACACCAGGTGCTCTACATGTTCAGCTAAAATGTTAGCGTAATGCTCCAAATTAATATCTCCAGTTGTGCTAAAAACCCTTTCACTCTCAAGCTAGGCGATGTGTCAAGTACACGCAGGAAACTTTATGTATACCTGCTAGTTGTAAACTGTTAATTTGCCACCAGTTCAGTGGAACATGGCTTTTAGGCTGAGAAAGCTCACCCACAATGGTAGCCAGTCCAGTGTTAAAAGAACAATTGATTTACCGCTGAACAACACTATCCTAGAAGGCCCACATTCTTCCTGGTAATGTACTGTTCTTTGCATGCTGCTGTTCTTTCTAGATATCAGCATCAAGCACTTATGTTTGTTGCATTCAAATGATACTATGTGAGCTCTCCTCATCTAGCAGTTTTAGGACTGTAGAGTGGATTGTATATGTTACACAATTTGCAACATCAATTCAAAAGAACCTCAAGTTGAATCACGGATCTATTGCTGTCGTCACAGAGTACATGTGCATTTCTTCAATTTCAAAAATGTTGTAGCGTAATTCAAAAAAGTTTCCAAACTCAAATAATTTAAAGTGTTTGTTAAAAAATAATATATTCATATGTTACTAGATATATATGATTGAATCTCAATTTACAACTTTTAAGATGTCAAAATGAATATTACACACAATTTTAAACAAACCAATAGCTTTAAATAGTGTTTCACCTGAACAATAGAATTACTTATTTGATTTCATCACAAAACATTTTCAACACAATATGAAGAACAAAGTAAAACAATAGTTTCCATTGTGATTTCACAGGCAAATTCACAATTATTACTAATAAATGATATCCTGATAACTAAACAAGGATCCTAGGGGTCTCAGATTAAACTACCTGTCTTCTACTACGCATTTCGGACTTCTGCCCTTCTACAGGTATTGATCAGGATATTATTTCTGTAATATTAAATAGGGATACTAAGTGTGACTATAATCTAGAAGTCAAATGATCAACTTCACCGCAAATAAAACATTAGAGATTTGAATAATTGGGATATTTTGAACTAACCTGAGTTATGAACTCATATGTAGACCGATAGTTTCTCACACGTCAACTCAAATAATGGTTCCATAAATGCAAATAAATATACCACTCAGATTCAAGTATCAGTTTTGGGTAACTTCATCATAAACTAAAATGCATTCCCCGACGCTTTGGCATGCCGCGGGACAAGTCGCTTATGAGGCGCTTGGTCCTGCTTAGTATACCAAAACGTAACCAGGAAGTCAAATGAGTCTCTGGGGTAACAGTCTTAACTCACCCACTTGGTGGATGTTGTTTTATGTCCCCGCTGGGCATCGGCTAACTCTGGATAGCTGATGGCCTTGGTCCGGTCAGGTTCAGATGATTAAATGATATGGATAGTCTAAGACATACGATCAAACTAGTGTTTTAAACAATCTTTTTATTTTCAAGACCACAGAGCTTATTTTTTGCATACCTTTTGTGGTGTATTTTCACTGTCCAGAGTTCCTGTCTGATGGTGAGGTTTTTATACTTGATTACACTTCTTGTACATCGCAAGCTCATGAGGAGCTAATACGGAAATTCAAATATTGTTCAATCCGTAATGCCTCCTGCAACAAATGTAGAATGTCAGGTGTCACTAATGTGTGGACCGGTTATTGTTTTGCACTATTTTTACTTTACAAACACCCCTTACCACAAAATGTGTCTGTATGCAGTAGAATTCTTTTCTTCAACTAGCGATAATTTCTTTTGTAGTTATCATTATCGCTGTTTTCCCGATTCACGATAACGGTGCGCTGTGATTAAATAAAGTTGACCGTCTTACAAGTGATTCTAAACATTCATATTTGAGTGTTCAAGTCTAACTATTAGTCACTCACTTGATATTCTGAAGGAAAGGCTTGGACTGTCTCCCGCCAGACCCAGATGCAGCAGACAAATGGCTACCATTAAGGTGATCGATGATGCTCTTCAAATCCTTCATGATTTCCATTGTTGCCTCCTGGTTATCCTTGACTTCTCAGCAGCATTTGACACAGTAGACCACCAGACACTCACTGACATTCTATATCGCTGCATGGGTATCAGCAAGATCATCCTCTGCTGGTTCAAATCCTACCTTGTGAATCACCAACAGTTTCCACAAATGGATTCTTCCAGATAATCAACTCTACCCATCACTTGTGTAGTCCCACAAGAATCCATCCTGACCCCGTGATCTCCAATCTTTACATGGAACCACCAGGTACATCATTTCACCAAAATGCCAGGAGTAGTGGAAGTGACATCACAAGACCCATGATCTCTGATGACATCACAGGAAGTGATGTGACCTGACCTCACCCCGAAGTGACATCACGGGAAGCGATCGGACACAACCTTTCACCCCTTGACAAAACAGGAAGTGTAAAACATAGCATTGTGTCTAAGTATGCTTTGAAAATATGGTTACCTTATCACTGTCCAAAGCCAAACCATAATGCTGCGTTATAATATAGCACTTATGCTTAAGCACTTCATATGGAACAATGATACATGCAATATCACCCAAACTGTGTTGGTACTCATTTATCACCCTCAGCAGTAAGAAAGGCTGAGTTGACCTTTCCGGGAGTCGAACTTGCAAACTGCAGATCACACACACATTTCAGCAGTGAGCGCCCTACCCACTGAGCTGTTTTACCGGCTATAGCTACCAGAAAACCAGCCACTCCAAAAACAAAGAGCCACATGCTGCTGGCCACAGCCCAGGAACCTCAATTAATTTTTTATTTTTTTATTTTAGGGGTAGCGAGGGAGACCACAGAGGTAGAATGGAGACTTCAAAGCTCACGACCCCCAAATGACGTCCCTGGGAACTGCTGGGAGCCCTCTCTATTAGACACAACATCCACATTCACCAATCAGCAGATTATCCACAAGACATCCTCCATCGAAGACATCCACAGGATGAAGGCCTGCCTCACATTTAGTCAGTCATGGATGTTCAGTGCTTACCTGAAGCTCAAACCCTCCAAGACTGAAATCCTACTGCTGACCAACAACACCAAACACCTTGACATCCACACCCGGCTCTCTGCTATGAACCCTGAGGGATTCAAACCCCAGCTGGCATTCTGTGTGAAGTATTTTGATTCAACTTCAAAAGACACCTCACGTTCAAACAGCACATTGCAAGGAAGATACAAACGGGTAGGTAATAACTTTCTCTCTTGTGAAAAATTAAGCCCTTCACCCCAAATAAATAACTTCAGATCTTTTGTCCTAGCCTTGGTCCTCTCCCAACTGGATGGTGGCAATGCTCATTTGGTAGGCCTTTTGGTGACTACTCTGCACCCCTGAAATGTGTACTACATTTGCAGCAAAACTCATCAAAGTCTTCTACAACTTTGACCACATCACCCCGACCTTCATCGAACTGCACTGGCTTCCGCTGCAAGCACATATCATCTTCAAATCCTGTTGCATCACCTAAAAGACTATCATCCTGAAGTCCCCAAGATACCTTGTGGTAAACTAGGGTTTTTTTCTCCCCTCGCAGGACTCTCAAACTTAGGTGGCCTCTACACTGGGTACCTATTTCGTTTTACTGTGTTACTGTTGCTCTGTAATTTTGGTAAACTAGGGCTTGCCGCATCATTCCTGTCCGCTTGCTCTTGTCTGTCTTCCACCCCACTCCCTCCTTATTCCATGGTGCTCTCTATCTCTCCTATCTTCTCTAACTGCTTCTCCATTGACTATCCTGCTCTCCTCACTAAATCTGGTAGGAAAAAGTTTAAAAAGGATAGCCTGGTCTCCAACCCAGGCCTCCCTATCGCTGACACCTACCCTAGTGCCTCCTCCAAGGAAACTCTTACTGACATCCTGTTTTTTGTGCCTTCTCCTGACCAATGGACCCTTCATATGGTCTCTGTGCTCTCTCCTTTCTCCTCTTCTCCCATTAATGGTGGCACCCGTTGGGATGTCCTCTTGGCCCCCTTCCGCTCCTCTAAGGCCATCATTAATGTCTACGCTAATGGGACCGTCTTGGTCCAGGGCCCCCAGGCCAACCTCCACCTCTTTGATAGACGCTTCCCGCACCTCATCAACTTCCTTTCCTCTCCTGCTGTCCCCTCTTCCCTGTCCTCGGCTACCTTGCCTCCACCCTCTCACCCTGCCCTCTCTCTGGCTCCTTCTTCCTCACCTCCACAGGGCGTACCTCTGATCTGCACCCCTCCCCGGAAGTTCTTCAAGGATGGCAACCTTCTCCACATTGCCACTCTCAACTCTTGCTCTGCCGTCAAACATTCCTGTGATATCTGTCGCCTTCTTGAGGAATTGGACCTTGACATCCTCGGTCTCACTGAGACATGGTTCACGGCCAGCTCTGTCACCAGCTTTGACACACTCCTACCTGATGGTTACAAGATCCTCTCCTTGCCCAGGCCCAACCGTGCTGGGGGTGTGTGGCCCTTATCTTCCCTGAGTGGATTCCTGCCACTGTCGCTCCTACGCAGACCTACTCCTCGTTTGAATGCCTTGTCTGCCGAATCTCTCTCTCTCCTAGCCCTTCTCTTACCGTGGCTACTATCTATCGGCCACCTGGTCAAATTTCCTCCTTCCTCTCTGAGTGGGCTGACCTCTCCTCCTCACTCCTGTCCTCAACCACTCAACTCCTCTTTCTTGGAGACTTCAATATCCACCTTGATGCCTCCTGTCCTCCCTCTGGACTCTTTCGTGACCTCTGCGACTCTCTCGCACTCTCTATTCTCCCGTCTGGGCCGACCCATTCTGCAGGGCACACTCTTGATGCTCTGATCTCTTCTGACCTTCCCCTCTCTGTCCCTCTCTCCACTCCTCTCTCCTGGAGTGATCACTTTCTCCTATCCTCCCACCTCACCTTCCCTACCCTACAGACAAAGCCACCCTCATCACTGCCACCCACCGTCATGGTCATCCGACCCATGAAGCGCGTGTCAGTTGAGGCTTTCGCTACCACCTTCTCGCCCCCCCTCCCCATTCGGCTGACTCCCACCCTGACACAGCCCTCTCCACTCTCCACTCTGCTATATCTGATACCCTTGATATCCTTGCCCCTGTCATGAGAATCCGCCTGAAGCCCATAGCCAAATGTAACTCCTGGTATGACTCTGATCTCATCACCCTTAAAGGCAAGTGCAGGGTGGCAGAGAGGAAATGGCGTGCTTCATGTTCATCCTCTGACAAACTGGCCTGCCGCCTGCTCCAAAGGCAATACCGGCTCTCCGGTCTCACTAAGAAGAGAGCCCTTATCCAATCCCGCTTCTCTGCAGCATCTAACAATTCGGCCAACCTATTTAAAATCTGCAAGGAGCTGCCCAACCCAGCTGCAGTCTCCACCTCTTCTGTCCCCTCCCAGGCCCTCTGCACGGCACTGGCCTCTCACTTCATTTAAAAAACTCAGGACATCCTGTCCTCACTCTCCTCCTATCACCTCCCCTCCTCTATTCCCTGCTCTCCCTGTGGCCCTTCTGCAGCCACCCCTCCTCCCTCCTTCTCTGCCTTTCCCCTTTTTTCTGCTAACAAGGTTTCAAGACAAGTCCGATCTATGAAAATCTCATCAAAACAGGTCCACCCCTGTTCCTCCAAAACTATCAAGGACCACATCGACTCCCTGGAACCTGCCCTGGCTGACTTCTGCAATCACTCCTTCGCCTCTGGATTCTTCCCATCCCCCCTCAAGCACTCCCTTGTGCACCCCCTTCTTAAGAAACCCTCCTCAGACCCCTCCTGCCCAGCTAACTATCGCCCAATCTCTATCACTCCCTTCCTGGGCAAGCTCCTGGAGAAACTGGCCATTTCCCAGCTTAATCTCCATGCTGAATCTGTTGGTAGTCTTCATGACCATCAGTCTGGCTTCAGAGCTGCCAGAAGCACGGAAACTGCTCTCCTGAACATCCGTGAGGACCTGCTCTCAAACATTGACTCTAACACCCCTTGTGTTCTCATTTTGCTCGACCTCTCTTCTGCCTTTGACACTGTCAACCACACCATCCTGCTCAACCGTCTCCGTGATAACCTGTGTATTACTGGTCAGGCTCTGGCATGGCTGACCTCCTTCCTCTCCAATTGAACTTTCCAGGTCCAACTGGGTTCCTTCCTCTCTGACATCTCTTTCTCTACCTGTGGTGTCCCCCATGGATCTAACCTCTCCCCCTGGCTGTTCAACCAGTATCTGGCACTTCTTGCTCACCGCATCGCCGCTCTCTGTCCCAACTTTCAGTGCTACGCGGATGATACCCATCTCATTTGCAGGCTACCCTCGGCCTCCTCTTCCCCTTCCCTCATCTCTGACTGTCTTTCTGCTATCCAGGAATGGTGTGCCGCCAACGACCTCTGCCTTGATGCCAGTAAGACTGAGATTCTACTTATCGGCACACTCCCTCCTTCCCTGTAGCTCTCTGGCCGGCCTCCCTTGGCCCTCTTCCTGCTCCTACCTGCAAGGCAAAAAACCTTGGGGTCATCTTCGACTCCATACTCTCTTTCTCTCCTCACATATCTGACGTCTCTAAGAGGTCACACTACCAGCTACACCTCCTCAGAGGTATCCTTTCTTTCCTCTCCTTCCCCCAGAAGCTCACTGTCTCCAGAGCCCTGGTTCTCTCGAAGCTGGACTACTGTAACAGCCTCTATCTAAATCTTCCTTCCTCTACTCTCCGCCCTTTGCAACTCATCCAGAACAGGACTGCGAGACTTGTCCTTGGCCTTAAGCCCAGGGACCGTATCTCTCCAGGTCTGAAATCACTACACTGGCTCCCAGTGGCTGAGAGGATTAAGTTCAAAACCCTCTGCATTGTCCACAAGGCCTTCTGGGGCCGTGGGCCAAAATACCTTCAACTCTCTCTTCTTAAATATCTTCCTTCTCGAGCTCTTCGTTCATCCACCTCCAATGACCTCAGGGTCAGCCGCTTCTCCAAGCAACGAGCTGGGGGTAGATCTCTCTCCGCAGCAGGGGGCTCCCTCTGGAACAACCTTCCTGGCTCCCTGAAACTTGAGGAGAACCATCTCCGGTTCCGGAAGCACCTCAAAACCTTCCTCTTTTCCTCCGCTTTCTCTCCCTCTCTCCCCTGCTAAAATCACTGAACCTGCACTGAATCTGCAACTGGGCCACTCACCGATCTCCGTCTTGGCCTAGCCACTCTTCCCTGCACTGCCTACCTGCACTACGGGACTGTCTCTGTATCCTACAGCCCCTTCTCCCGGCACTTACCTTTGCACTTGCCACCAGCTGGCCCTATTATTTATCTGTTTTCTACTAACCATGTACTGCACTTTCCTTGCACTTCCCCTCTCCCCTTCCCCTTGCACTTTTCCCAGTCCCCCTACCCTTGCACTTGCGCGATCTGAATGACACCTGTCCTAGTAGGATCGTTGTCTGTCTCCCCTTGTTCCCCCCCGCCTCGTTGCGCCTTGAAACACTTGTGTATAGGCACGTTACAAATACCATATTATATCATATCATATCATACCTCACTGAGAAACTCAGCATCTCTGCAGGACTGCGATCCACCAGAAGCAGGGAAATGTGCAAACTTGATTTACAACATGCAGGAAGGGTAGAACCAGAAGACAATACTTTCTGTCTACACTCCAATACTGTGGAACCTCCTCCCCGTCAACATCAGCCTTGCCCCATCACTTCTACAGTTCAGGAAAGAGCTCAAGACCTTCCTCGACAAGGAATGGTCCCTGCTTAACACCTAGGTCCACACACCCTGCTCCTCCAACCCTACCTTAGACTCAGTGATCTGCTCCCACTCTCTCCTTTTTGGTTGGTTTTCAATCCCTTGCTGCCAATTGCCCACCCCAACCTTCCCCTGTTAACTCCCCACTCCTTTTTTCTCTGCTTCCATCACTGTGTTCTCTCACCTATGATTGTAAAGCAGTCATTTGCTTCCCAAATCTATGTTTGGGCTCAATGAATACAATAATAATAATAATAATAATAATAATAATAATAATAATAATAATAATAGCTCAAGCATCATAAAGGAAGAGTCCAACTATGTTGAACATTATGGATTAATGGGTTTTCAGGAAGCCCAAGATATTTTTGCATGGTTTGCAAATGAGAAGTGGCAGTATTTAAATGTTTAAAATGGCCAATACATTTTCTTTCATGGAGCAGCATGCCAGCAGAGACAGAACTTTTCCTCAATGCATGCAGAATTGCAGGGCATGCACAAAACACCCCACCCTTTCAAAATATGTTTCTCTAAATGCCTTGCACATGTTTGCTGTATTGTCTTGCACAAGAAACTGTACTTCTTCTCTAGGGCCTTTGCTGGAAAGGCAACCCTAATGTAGCACCAATATGGCTTCTTTCTAATACTGCAAAACACCATGTTTTTTCATGTTGATGGATAGCCAGTGGCCTCTTCAACGCATACACTATTTTACTGTGTTTTCAGAGGTCCAAAGATCTACTCTGAGTGCAATATTACAGTAAAGAATGGCACCATTTTGTAAACAAACCAGGGAAGACAGGTCCAGGAGCTTCAGCTTATTTACCAATTGCCCCCAGTGCCCCAAACCTACATCTTCAATCATCCAAAAAAGCATGCAGGTCTAATGGGAGCATTTCACCAATGCAATTGTGTATGTCATGTGCAGATAGGTGGTACTTAGATGAGACTTTTTTTTCTTCCATGCATGCATTTTACCTGTGTCAATTTCTTCCTGCTCTTCTCCCCATTACTGAAGTTGCAGTCAGGCCCCCAGATAAGTGTCGTACAAGGCCGTTTTACAGAGTGAAATACAACACTTTTCATCTTTCCGTGCATATCATTTACACACTAGTAGAGAGCAGAGGGCAGGTGGCTTGACAGAAACCAGAACACATTCTTTGATTCTTACCTGAATGGATGAAATTGCAATGTATGGAGCTGTGTCTGAAAACAGATATTTAGTCTCTGCTGTTTCTGAAAGGCTCAGTGCACATAGCTCACACAGTGAGATAAAGGATTTGTTGCTGTTCAAATTCTGTTGTGTTATGTGCCGTGTCTGCAGATGCTAAAGACCCATTATGCATGCATATGCATTTTTCTATCATTTTAGGATCTTATTAGTAATAAAATGCAAAACAGTTACATTTGGGAAGTATCCTTTGTAACAAACAAATTGTGATTTTTCAGTGATGCACACAACACATTTTATAAGAGTTCCAGTGTTGTGTGCATTTATCACCAAGATGTATCTATGTGGTGTGTTCATACTGTAAGGGTGCAGAAGGTGGGGGCTGACACAAAGGTCGCATATTTGTGGGCAAAGACTTGTGTTCAGTAAAAAAGAGAAAACACATCTACCTATCCCTTTCTCTACAGGAAAGAGGGTGTTCCCTGTCACAACTCAAAGGGCTAAGGTGACTGTCAATATGTCTGTCAAATCAAAATGTCCACCGTGCGGTATCAAGAAAACCTTGCTTCTGTCCCATACACTAGAAACTATAACTAAAGTAGTAAAGTTCTGGCCAATCCCAGGAGAATGATTCCCTTCTCCTGGGTTCAAATTCCTGGTTTGTTGTAGCAGTGCTATTTAGTTCAAAACAGATTTGTGCCTTACACATTGTCAGGGGGAATAGCTCCTAACCCCTGCTAGTAATTTTCAAAACAATACTTCTCACATGTAATCAGGGGGAGTGGCAGGTGGAGTCCCAAACACTCTGCACTGGGGGGTCATGAAAATGTCTCCCTTTCAGATAGCTTGGGGGAATGACTCCATTCCCCAAGTCCCTTTTTGATCTTGCTGCTGGTCTTGGTAATCTGTTCTTTCAAATAGACTGGGGAATCACTCCCTTACCCATGACTTCTTGGAATTTTCTGCCCATCCTGGCTACTAGGAGAATGACTCCCTTCGCCTGGTATATTGCTATCAGTTCATCACAACCAGGGGGAATGACGCCCTTCCTCTGGTCTTCTTCCCATCAGGCTTCGACACCTACAACACCATTCTGGTTTCACCTCTTCTTTGATTTGGCCCACTTGGTTCACGTTCACTTCCCTTCCATGATGAAGGTGACTCATAGCTCTTTTTGGTATTGGTTCCCAGACCCTGAATTCTCTTTCGCCTCTTCGCTCACTACCAGGCCAAGTACTGCCATGAAGAAGATGACTCATTTCTTTATCTTGCTCTCTATCGTTGGGGTCTGCAACCCTTTTCTGACAATAAGTGGCCTTGGGGCTACCACCCACACGAGTAAGACATCCCCTGATGCAAAAGTCACACTTTCTCACATTGATGTCCTTGACCCTTCTATGGGGGTCAGTGGTTTTGGTACTATCACTGACACTATCAATGACATGAGCAAGATTTCCTCTCATGTAAAGTTCACTCATACTTCCTTTCAAATTAACAGAATGGTGCCTGCCCCTGTTTCCCCATGTCCCGTTAATCTGTTACCAGCACCCTTTTGTGCCCCCACTGGTCAGCCTGCTCTTTTTTCTGTACCTTCTGGGATCTTCCTGTCAGGCATATTTAAATCTGATTGATGAAAGGGTACAATTTACATCAGAAATTGGCAACCCAGTGTTACATTTCTTTGATGTTCAGATTTCATCCAAAGCACCAGGATTCGAAACGAACATCTACCACAAACCCACCAATAGGAACAACCTTCTACATAGAAATAATTTCCATTCTCATTCAAAACACTCAATAGCCTTCCATACAGTCAACTCCTTAGAGTGAAACGCATTGTTAATACCACAAGTGAATGGGAAATTGAATCAGAAAAAAATATTAATAAGTTCCAAGCCATGAAGCGGAACTGGCATGCCCCAAAACTAAAGTAAATCTCACGGACCAGAAAACTATCTTAACACCACTAGTACAGATCCATTTTTATTTGTGAGCAAATATAGTATCCAATCAACTAAAATCAAAAGATCAATACTGAAACATTGGCCATGGCTCAATTGAGATGGTAAGTTACAAAATCTCTTCAACACAAGACCTGTTATTGCCTTCAAAAGAAGCTACAATTTGAAGCCCTACTTGTTAAGACTCAACCTAACAGATGGAGGAAACAGAAAGCCAGGCATCCCGGCACCTACCCATGTCTTTCCTGTAGCAGTTGTAACAATGTGATCAAAGGAGACACTATCACCCATTCAAGAATGGGAGAGAAAGTGAAACTTAAAGACCATTAAACTTGTGAAAGTCAGAATGTGATCTATGCAATCAAATGTTGCTGTGGCTTGACGTATGTTGGAAAAACTAGTCGCAAAGCGTGCACAAGATGGAACGAACATAAGTAGAACATTAGGACAAATAGCTGACACTCACCTGTTGCAAGACACTTCCATCAACACAAATGCCAACTTCCGAAAATCATATTCCAGATACTGGAAGTGATCGATACCAAAGATCTAAGAATAAACTTAACCGAGAGATTGGAGCAAAGAGATGCCTATTGGATTGACAGACTGGATACAGTCTTTCCAGCTGGCCTCAATGAAGAACTGGACCTACATTGTTTTTTGTGACCAGGTGGCCAGTAATTATATCCATGGTATTATCTGAATATTCTCTGCAAGGCAAGATGGAACTAATTTTGTAGTATCCCTGTCGCAAGGTCCAAGTCCCTATGACCTAATGGTGAATCACTGAAATATACTACAGAAGCACTTAGATTGGTGTAAGATGAGCAACTATGGCCACTGGCCTGATTAGATCGAAATATTCTCATACTTCTATATGACTATTAGCAATATTAGAACATCAGTCAGAATATTGAAACTACCGGCTCCTCACTTGTGTTGGCTAAGTACAGTTATATGACATAAGGGATATCCCTTCATCATTATCAACAAGGTTGTGAGGATAGAAGCAAACGAGTATGTGCTCTAAACGGCCCATAACCAACAACATGTAGCAATTGATGCAGTGGTAGCCTGATCATCATGTGTCTGTGTTCCACACACAATATGTTATTGTTAACCATTAGACACACATCAACAAGTCTTGTAATTTGACTCAGTAGCAGCAGCTATACCACTCACATCTCCTTATTTCCCCTACATATATTTTCTAATGTTGAGATATCAGTACCCTGATGGTGTCCTTCTAGCCTGCATGCATCGGAAATGGATATTTATTGATACACATGCACATCAACTGACGGCTCACTTTACCAGCAGACGTCAACTAGCAGACGGAATGTAATAATATGTGCTGCACAACTTAGTAACTACAAAGCCCATCATCCCTCTCAGACACATACAGATGTCATCCCATTGGGATGTGTTGACGTAGGATACAATAACCTCGCTACTGGTCCCAGTGTCGCTGCTCTCATGGCAACGCCTGTGGCCACCAACACAGAGACGCACCGGGATTACTCGCAAGACAGATGGTTAGAACACCGGACCTTGGATGCACTGAGTAAGCGTTTAGAATATCGTTTTGCATATTGAACGTATATGATGCACAAATGGTTATAATGCGGCAACCGGCGTGTACTTTCTCCCACCAGGTTCCACCATTTACAGATCCACTCTAACTGCCCTTTGTCCATAGGAAGTATATGTCCACGAACATGCAGGTAAGACAGAGATTCACTCTATCCTGCTGTACAATCATGACACAAATATGCCCAAATGCCTTAGGTATCTTTTCTTTATGTTTTACCCATTATAGGGACCAGAAATATGGGTGGACTGCCTAATTAACCATTAACTTGTCCCTAGAAGCTTTCTATTCACGGCAGGATAATTGGATTAGAGTGAAGGTAACCCATTTTTCTCACACAGAGTAGAAATGACAAGTTTCTGCAGGCATTATGCTATGGTAACGCATAGTAACATGGAATGTTGTCTCATACGCAGAACTGTGGTATAGTCTTTCGTTAATAGGAAATTTGTACCAATGAGTTTGAGACAGTCCAGTGTGAAAAGATATCAAAGAAAGGTGGGCATTGCAGTTCTCTCGCTATTTCCGATTTTGACAGGTATGTTCTACTATCATATCTGAAAGTCTCTATTCATGAATCAATGAACTGTGAAATATGTGGTTACTAGAGTATGTCTCTACAAGATTGTATCTGTTATTATTTTTTTAGAGCCCGCCCTGAAGAAGGACCCCGAGTCCGAAATGCATCGGCTAGGGCGTCTGCAAATTACCCTTTGAATGAATAAAAATGTATGATCTTAGACAACTAGAAGACTTTTGCAGTTTCATTCTAGCAACAAAGGATACAATTATAAACTATTGACTATCTTTTTAAGTAGTGTTCACAACACATCAGGTGTCTCCAGGCTCAGTGAGAATTTCACTGAGCAACTTTTGCCATCTTCCTGTCGGGCCTCAGTCTCTCCTGGGCTCTGCACTGGACTAGTATTGGTCTTCGGTGGCTTCCGACAGCCTCAGGATTGCTGCAGCTGCTCCGCAGCCTTTGGCTCTTTGTAGTATCAACACCTATGCAGACCACACAGTCCACCTCCTCCTGGAGACTGTGGTACTGCCTCACTAGCTCGCTAGAGATGTATCTCCTCCTCTGACAGTATTCCAGTCTCCAGCGCTTTGAATCTCCCAACCCGAACAGCTTACACAAACGCTGTTACTGCGGGATGGCTTGACATTGTGTCAAGTCCTTCTTCGGTCTGCACGGGTATTTCTTCCTGGAAGGCTAGAACACTCATCTGAGTTCACGTAGGCGCACGCCCTGCCTCTGTGAATCCGCTTTGTGTCAGTACCTACCTCCCAGGTATTCTTCTTCGACTCATTACTCAAGTCAGTAAATGGTATAATGCCAAATTGGCAAATGGAAGTGCTATCAAGGGGTGGTTGGTTAAAATATGGCAAAGTGTTTGGGAATGCTAGGTTGGGGATGATGTGCCAAATTCTATCCAGGTGTTCACTCCTTTCTCAAGGGGGGACTCCTTCCCCATGAAATACTCATGCATTGTACCACCCCCAGGTGGACTATCTGTCAGCATGCTCACCTCCCTAGCCTCATGGAAAGCTGCCCACCCCACGGGGAGAGGTGATTGCATTTGATGAATCATCACAATACATATTAATATATGCAATGTTTTCCACAGATGCAATGCATTGCTTGAAGCCAGATATCTCTGATACCCAACTGTTTTGTTTCTTATGTGTGCTATTCATTGTCGAGTTCGGTCATGTTCTGATTGTCTGTTGCATAATGTGTTCACTCTTGTGGAGGCAAATAATGTTTACCCATACAATTTAATATACACTCTGATTATAAAAGCATTGTGTGAAATATTCCCACCTCAAAACCATATATGGGGCACAGATGAGTATACTATTTCTAGATTAAGTATCCATTCAACCATACCTTGGTGCCCATGTGGTAAATGGTACAATAACAGTGCTTATTTTTGCATGAGATGAAAGCTCAGTATGTTAGTGCTCATATGTTCCATTTGTGAGAGGGGAGCATGTGCTACGACACGCTGTGCTTTATTTGTTAATTGTGAGGGGAAACTTGTATTGCAGTCAGGGACTGATAATGATTTATATGCAGTTTTAACTTTTTGTGTGTCTCGTCTATCTGTCACAGACTTTTTACACCCTTGCAAAGAAGAAAACTAATTGTTATTACTCTCTTGTTGTTTGGGGCGCTTGACACGCTTGAAATAGCATATTGGTGGCAGAATAAATGTAAAGTAAGCCAGACATCTGAGCATATTTTGGCAGGGGTGTACGCAACTTTGACTATCAAAATGTAGCTGAATTCCTCTCAATTTTCCGACAGAACACCAATCAACAGTGAAATGTTCCCTCCCATGTCCAGCAATTCCATTGCACTTACCAAATTGGCATGTTTGCCTAGGAGTAGGGCTTTCTTGATGCTGGCCTCTTCTGCAAGCAGTTTTATGATTTTGGAACACTAAAAAGGAAAAACAATCATGAGTGAGGTGTGGCAAACCAGAAGTAGGAGTCGGACTAATTAGTGACATGCTTAAGGTTCTTTATTTAAATAATAAGAAAAACGCCTATCTAGCCATACCGATATCAAGCCGGACCTCCTTACATTCCTGAAATGCCCCAAGACCTTTCTCTTTCCTTCCTTCTCCTCCTCTCTCCCCTGCTAATCAAATAGCAGCGTGACTGATGTGCAGGGCCCGTATGTACCCTCGAGGCTCTGACCCTCCCATATCTCTCATCAAGGCCACTGCCTATTCACTGCACTTACTTGGCTCTCCCTCCCCACGGGAGGTTTGCATTTACATTTTTCCTTTCTAGCACTTTCTAGCAGTTCACCCCAAGCACTTCTCTTTAGCACCACAGCACCTATCCATTCATCCCCTTTCCCCTGCACTTTCACGTTCTGAACACTCACAAGGCATAGTATGTTCGTCTCCCTTGCCCGTTAGTCTCAATATTTGTTTTAATTCTATTAATTCAATTATGTATTTTTGTTGTAATTCATTGTCCATCTCCCCTATCCCCACCCTGTCACCCTGTGGGCGCTTTGAAACAGTTTTGCTAATTGTATAAGCGCCTAACAAATGGCCAATACATAAAATAAATAAATGAAGGAGGTTCCCTGCGTAACAAACTAAAAGTAAAGGTGCTCATTCAAGTCCAAAACAAATAGTCCTTTGTCCAGATCCTGTCAATTAACTGGTGCTGCTATTTAGGGATAAATAACAAAAAGAAGGCTGGAGCAATAGCCTATGTCTTTGGGCTCTGCCTGGCCTGATACTTGGATTCCAAGAAGGCTTGCTTTTAAAAGTACATTGATTTCTCACAATACAGTCCTCAGCTTTTCTGCAGGTTCTGTATTCCAAGTTTTAAATATTTATTTATATTCCATATGGTTTCCTTTTCCCAGGAAGCCATGTTTTTTTGCCAAACAATTCCACCATTTCTTACTTGGTGCTCGGTAATGGTCTTGTTTTGTTTTTAAGTACTGGAACCCTCCAGGTTCACTCTCCTCCCAGTACTGTTCACAATGTTTCAAGTTTCCAGGACTCTGGCCCTCTGACAGGCTTCCTTTAGCGGGGTCTTGGTGGGGTGTTTGCCCATTTGGGTTTTCTGGGTTCCAGTATCTCTCAGCCTCAAATATAAATCACTCTGTTTTTCAGGGCACTTCAAAGCCTTCGAGCCTTCTCATAGGTTGGTTTTGGTAGGGTATCTGCCCGTTTGGCTTTTATTGGCTCCCATAATCTGCATGATTTTTCCAGCTACTGTTATAGTGTTTGCCCCTCTCAGCTGAGTTACCTTTTATTGAGCGTTTGCTACCCTCCTGCTGCCCGGCTCTGTAGCTAATACACCTCTCATGTGGAGATCAGGATACACTCTCTCTGCTGCAGTCTATTCTTGTGTCAGTTAACGGGCCCCAGCCCCCCCACGGCTTCAGTGTTGTTGCACTACCAGGTGAGACGGTTGTTTAACGTCTCCATCTTGATCTCGAGCTTGGCTTCTTTGCCAGTCAGGAGAACAGCCTTTTAGTGTCTCATTAGAGATTCACTCACTTTCCATGCAACCGCCGCCTCTGCAGCCTAGCGCAGCTCTGCCCCTTTGGGATGTCCTCCCATTAGAGGCTCACATCTGCATAGGATTCTCTCTCTTTTCTTCCAAGTACCTCATACATTTTAGTACGTCACCATAAACAACAAAGGGTATGTGACCGCTCTTTGACTGTGGAGTTCAGGCAAGCTAGAGATTGGAAACATTTCACTATTGGAAGAGTCGAAAATGGAAGTAACAAGTCTTTCCAATTCCCATGTAGGCAGATAACGTGTTCTGTACAGGGAATTAATTACCGGAACTGGAGACATTGTCCCCAAGAGGAGAGTCACTCGTAGTGAGGTTCCACTTACCCAGACCCTTATGGTGGTCTTGCTGAGCAGGCTCACCTTCCTAGCCTCATAGGGGTAGCTCCCCTTTGGGGATAAGGGACAAATAGTCTAGCTTCATCACAGAGTGCAGGGCATACCATTGTTTGCCATAAACAAACATTTAAAAAATAAGTACTCTCTGCCATGTGTCCCCAGCAGTACGGCACCCTCTCGCTGCCCCCAGCAGCACTAATTCAAAGGCCAAAGGAGTGCAGCACCCCCCAGCTCCACCAGTAACAAGGAAAGTACTACACTTGGGTTGAGGAGGGACACATGTAATAGGACAAAGTCAACGAGAGACACATGATGCCCACATACTTGGTGACATGCCATAGTAAAATAGATTGCATGGTGCCTCTGCTTTAAGGGAAGTGCAAAGATAGTTGAAGCCAAAAGTCAGGTGGGTTTGGGGGTTTGGGAGGGGGTTACTCTTATGCTTTTGGGGCCATATATGTCTGGTGATGAGGCATTGGGATCCTGCTCTGCATTTGGGCCAATGGTGAGCCAAACCCAGCAGCTCTGAATTCGGTTGGACCAACCGTTGGCTTCCCATTTTACTCAGATGCCCCAGCAATCTGCTCCAGGGTTCCTCGAATCCTGGGACATTCCAGGCTGGCATGAGAAGTAAGGGAACATGGTTCTCTCACATTTACCATTGTTGGCCAAGCACAGCTCACCTCAGCATTATTCTACAACAGGAAATAGTCAAAGAGCCTTTTTGGCTTTTGCAACATGTGCGCCAGTTCCACACTTTCTATAATTGGCTTTCCTTTCTCAAATAGAGAAGCAATAACATAAAGTGGACTTTGTCTTCGAGTGAATATTCCAGGAAGTATTCAGCCAAAGCCAAATAGCGGCATTTCAGCTGAATACTAACTCAGACCCAGAATTCAGTACACTGTTACTCACAGCCTAGCTGAACATCACAGGGAGGTGGCTTACATCCACCACCACATATATCCTGGAAGTCCACTTCCTCACAGCAGACAGCATTGAACACAGGGACCACAAATAGAAGATTTGAATAGGGCTTGCTATTATCGACAAGCAACCTGCAGGAGCACACCAAACCTGCATTCAGGGATCTTGGCATTTCGGTCTGACCCAGGCTCAGATGCCCGGCTTCTGCCTGATCTTCTGACCACCCAAAACCAAAAAGGTAATTTTTCAACAAATTCAAATAAGTTATCAGAACAGCATCTCTCAAAAAACGCATCAACTATTTTCCACAGAATCCTCAACCTGCCTGGAAGCCACGCCACCAAGAAAATCAGAAAGAATCAACATGATCTGATTGACATCATGAACATCAAAACGCTCATCACTGAACCAACCCACAGCAAAGGTAGCACACTTGACAATGTTTTCACCACTTCTCCATGCATAGTATAGCTTTCTTTAGACCACGTGGCCATACCCACACTACTTCACCACAAATCTCTCTGATGTCTAATATCTACATCCAGATCAGGGCACTCAACAATCAACACTCAAGCACAACTGAAAAACTTTAAACAAACAAATATAAGCACTCCACACCTTGGTAGAAAGAGGAGCTCATCAACAGAAAACACACTTACTAGAAGATATCACCCTGAGAACACTGTTCAGCATGCAGGACACAGCCAAAGCAAACTACTTTACAAACTACTACACTTCGCAAAACGTGTCATCAAATTAAAATAGTAATAAGCAACATATAACATTTACCCTAATGACCCCTGTTATCATTTAAGGGTGATGACCTTTACAATATCATTCTTAGTGACTCCCTGCATGAGAGCAGCTTCACAAAATAATTTCACTCAAGAACTCCGATACAATGTCCAGTTCTGATTTTCTCAGACTACATTCACAACATTGATACTCAATTAGTATTACATTAGACACAGGAGTTATCTGGCAATATTTTGAAGTTAGAACCACTGTAGACAAGATCATAATACTTTTATATTAATTAAGAAAACACAATGAGTTGATGTACCTTTGTTTCATTGTATCTCCACAAAAAGAGGAGCAGTAACAGTTAGGACTTTTCACAGGATTCTCATAAACTTTTCCCATTTCTGGCATTATGCTAATCTGTGAACATTTCTATACAAAGTATGCTACCAGGATCACTGCAGAACTAAGATTTTGACTAGACAATGGAAATAATAAAGATTTTCAAGTTATGCCATACATATTCAGAAGTAATGTATAATCACCTCTGGCAGTACTTTGTACTGTTCATAATTTCAATGTTAATTAAAGATTAAAAAAGTAAATTGTGTGAAATTGAAATCTGACGCAATGGAGCCTACAAATAGATTAAGACTTTCAGAGGATCTGAGCATACATAATTCAGTGCTGTGGCTTTATTTTCAGTTTCAGCAACTTTATGAATCATTCTTATTTGGTGAATGAGAAAGAGTATTTTGCAGGGTGCCGTGTGATCCTGAATCACCTCCAGGGGCTTGAGAGCAGAAAAAAACCCTTTCTGTGTGAATGTGGTGAAGTAAAAAAACATGTCCGGATATATGTATGTTTGGGATTTATATAGTGCAACCCTAGCTGGGAGTGCTGTATATAGGAGATCCACATGGGGATTATAAGTAAGGGAGTACCAGAGGAGCTGGAGCAGGGTCAGCAGGGGTGAATTCGAGTTGATTGGAGCAGTAGGTGATTGGAGGGGTGTTTCTAAAGAGTAGGACCTCCAAGTCCTTCCTGGTGAGTAGCATAGACGGGTCAAGGAAAAGGTCTGTTTACTGTTTTTTCCTTCTTGCAGTTCTGTTTTTCCAGCCCAGTGAAGTTTTGGATTGTGGCATTGTGCTGGCCTTTGGAGATGGCGAGTTTCTCAGGAAGAGTGGTGTTTTGATACTTTATATGTTTTTTGTCTGTCTTATAAAATGTCATGGCAAACATTTGTTTAATTCTAAATGTTTTTAGTTTGGGCTGTTAGGTGGCACTTATGAGGATGGACATAAAGCCCGAATGTGTTTTTTGGTTGTTTGCCCACCTATTGACTGCCCAATGGCATGCTAATCCCTGTCTGCCATTCCCACCCAGTTACTGCCCCTTCTTGCCCAAAACACCGCATTGTGGGAACTCCTTGAGTTTGCTTTAATCAAGCCTTATCATCAAACCTTGCACTCAAATTGCCTGCCAGTATATTTTCAAAGCAATCTTCTGAGAGTTGACTTATGTGGAGCTGTAAACTCACTACTAGTGTAATAACATTTCTCAACTAGGTCTGCCTTCTACCACATGATTTATAGGCACTGTTTATGTCCTTCACGGACGTTCTGTTAAAAACAGACATTGGCAAAGCCAACAGTTTTGGCTTGTGTATACATACCAGGCATTTGCCAGGCACTGCTATTAGATGCCAGGCATGATTGTCAGTTAATACCACTATGGCAGTGCCTGACAAGTTCCCTTTTCCATGCCTAGACAAAAGCCCAAACTGTTGGCATTGCCAACATTTGTTTTCATAGTGATATAAACAAGGGGCACCATTGCAGTACTGTGAGGGTGTAGAAGAAAGAGACTGACAAGGAGGGGTCATGTTTGGGATACAAAATTTTATTATAAAGAAAAACCTATCTCTCCCTACTTCTAAGGGCTTGCCCCCCCCTCACCCTAGGAAAACCTTGCCTGTCAGTAAGTCTATCCAAAAATAATATGTTCTCCACCCTCTGTCAGAAACCTAGCAATCTAACCCTAAGAATTAAACCAAAGTCCATAACAAAAGTAAAGTTCCTTATGATATGATATGATATGATATTTTATTTGTATCGCGCTCATACACAAGTGTTTCAGAGCGCGTTGAGGCAAGGGAGGGGAACAAGGGAGGACAAAACAGTGATTTTGCTAGGCCCATTGACATTAAGGATGCACAAGTGCATGGGAGAGGGAAGGGGGAAATGCAAGGGAGAGGGGAGAGATGGAAGTGCTGAACAAGGGATAAAAACAACAAAAGGTAGTGCAGCCATACAAGGTGGAAAGTGCAAGGTTTAAAGCGCAGACAAGGGGTGGCTGATAAGTGCAGGAAGGGGACTGTAGGGTTACAGTAGGCAGTGCGGGTGTGTGGCTGGGTGGGCAGTGACCTTGGTCCAAATTAAGAGGGAAGCCAGGTGTACAGAGCCAAAGTAGACAGACCAACAGGGGAGAGGAAGAGAGAAGGCAGAAGCAAAGAGGTAGTCTTGAGGTGCTTCCGGAACCGGAGATGATTCTCATGTTTCAGAGTGGCAGGGAGGCTGTTCCAAAGGGAGGCCCCAGCCGAGGAAAGAGATCTACCCCCAACTCTTTGCTTGGAGAAGCAACTGACCCTGGGGGAGTTGGAGGTGGAGGCGTGAAGAGCTTGAGTGGGAAGGTATTTACATAGGGAGAGTTGAAGGTCTTTTGGGCCCAGAAAGCCTTGTGGACAATTCAAAGGGTCTTGAACGTAATCCTTGCAGCCATTGGGAGCCAATGAAGAGATTTCAGGGCTGGAGAGATCTGATCCCAGGGCTTTAGGCCAAGTACAAGTCTTTCAGTCCTGTTCTGGATGAGTTGCAGAGGGCGGAGAGTAGAAGCAGGCAGATTTAGAAATAGGCTGTTCCAATAGTCTAGCATAGAGAGAACTAGAGCTCTAGAGACAGTAAACTTATGGGGGAAGGAGAGGAAAGGAAGAATACCTCTGAGGAGCTGTAATTGGTAGCTTGACCTCTTAGAGATGTTAGAGATGTGAGGAGTGAAGGAGAGTGTGGAGTCAAAGATGACCCTGAGGTTCTTTGCCTCAAAGGTGGGAGCAGGAAGAGGGCCAAGATGGGCTGGCCAGAGAGTGACAGGGAAGGAGGATGCAGGTGTGCCGATGAGGAGAATCTCTGTCTTACTGGCATTAAGGCAGAGAACATTGGCGGCACACCACTCCTGGATGGCAGACAGACAGTCAGAGATGAGAGAGGGAGAAGAGGTGGCAGAGGGAAGCCTGAAAATGAGCTGAGTGTCATTCTCATAGCAATGAAAGTTGGAGCAGAGAGCAGCAATGCGGTGGGCAAGAGGTGCCAGGTATCGGTTGAACAGCCAGGGAGAGAGGTTAGACCCTGGGAAACACCACAAGTAGAGAGTCAGATAGAGGAAGGGAAGGACCCAACTTGGACATGGGAAGGTCTATCAGAGAGGAAAGGGGTCAGCCAGGCCAGGGCCTGATCAGTGATTCCCAGGTTTTCACAGAGACAGTTGAGCAGGATGGCATGGATGACCAAGTCAAAGGCAGAAGAGAGATCAAGAAGGATGAGGACAGAAGGGATGTTAGAGTCGTGGTTGGTGAGCCGGTATTTACAGATGTTCAGGAGAGCAGTTGCCATGCTTCTGGCAGCTCTGAAGCTGGACTGTCATGGAGACAACCAACAGAGTCGATGTGAAGATTACACTGGGGTTTCTTTTTCCTTCCACTAGTGAAAGATTTCTTAATTGAAAGGAGACGATACATCTCATAGCCCATCAGCAGCACACCACTGGCTGATCAGTCTGTAACCACCTTTGTCCCAGATCGCTGTTGTCTTGTGTTCGTCATTTAGTATATAAACCTTGAATGTGCATGGCACTATCTCATCTGGATCTTCTTCATGAAGGCTTTCAGGTGCTGGTAACCAGATGTTGAATTCTGCCAACCAATTTGACAAAGTATTTACCGGGACTTTGGGCAGCACCGTTTTGGCTTCAGTGCACCAGAAGAGTACATCCAGAAAGGATATAACCTGCAATGTCTTGCGCGGATCCATGCTGTGCGGCTGTATGCATCCAAAGCCATTGCTTCCCTTAAACCACTCCAGGGATTCTACCAGGTTAATACATGAAGCAAATCCCTCCAGCCCGGTGTGGCTTCACTGCTCAAGCCAAGTGTGATGCTAGGAATATATCCTCCTCATTTGGCGGGTGGTTGATATTGACCAACACCCTTCCAATTGCATCAGGCATGTTGAGAGCGTCATTGATGTGGGAGCCGCTGCTCTCTGCAGTGTCATCATCATCCACATCATTGGTGGAGTCACTGCTGTCCGCGGCCTGAAGGGCCTCGTCCTCTCCCGAACTCAGTTCTATCACCTAATTTTTAATGCCAAGCACTGCCTTCCAACATCCACCTCGCTGCTGTCGCTTCCACTTCCACTGATTCTACTGCTGTCTAGACAGATGTCTTCCGGGTTTGATACCTGAGGCGGTAAATGGGGCACCTTGCCAGCACTTAGTAAAATTTCCTCTTGGAAGAAGTCAAAGGGTAAAGTGGGAGATGTGCTGCATAGTCCTTCCTTTGCCGCTCTACCTGTTTCCTCCACTCAAGCTCTTCCTGTTGGGCTGCTAATTTTCCAGCTTCCAGCTGATCCTCCAGTAAAACTTTCCTAATGTTTCTCCTCAGCTGAACAGGTTTTTGCAGCAGATTATTTTGTACTTCCTCAGTGGCCAATGCCTTAGGTTGGTTCTGTGTGGTGTATTCCTTCTGGTCATCACTTTGGTTTGAGGTAGTTGAATAAGAGCGTTTAGGTTCTCCATCCTCCCTACAAGCAGGTTCCTGGGATTTTTCTTTATCTTCCGGCACATCATCTTCATCATCGCCATCATTGTCCTCATCCATTTCTTCCTCATCATCACCCTCTTCTTCTCCTTCCATTTCCTCTGGCTCCAAGCCTGGGTCACTCCCAGAGACAGACTTGTCTGACATGGCTCTTCTGGGCTTTACTCATGGGGTGTCACGACCCGGACCAATCCCAAGGCTCAGGGAAGGACCTGGACTGAGAAGCTAGCTGCCTGGCACGAATCCAGACTGTTGCCTGTGTAGCCCCTTCCAAAATGGCCCCCGGGACTGGACCCATTAACAGGATTCAACATGGCCACTAGAGGGCCATAATACAAGCTTCCCTGATGGTCTAGTGGTTCTGGGTGGGCTCAAGGCTATATAAAACCTGCCCTGGGCCACACCCAGTGCTTAGCATTTTCTCTGGCTGCCAGCGTGACGCTTGCCTGCCCTGGAACTCCTCGTGCTTTGCACTACGTGTCAAGACATCCCGAAACCAGCTCTGCACTATGTGTCAAGACATCCTGAACCAGCTCTGCACTATGTGTCAAGACATCCTGAACCAGCTCTGCACTACGTGTCAAGACCAGAGCAGCACAGACTTACACGGCGTGAGGCAAGATCCATTGAAATACTCACCGGAACGTGTGCAGTCGCAGACTTCTTCTGGCTCTGTTTTCTTTATCATCCGCTGGATTCTTCTTGCGCCTCTGTTCTTCGCGCACTGCAACATCTGAAAAAGGCAGAAGAAAGACCTAAGGGTAAGCGGAGATCGTTACAACTGTTCTTCTCCCACCCACCACCCGTGCATTACTTACCAAGTCCACTGGGCTCAGGAATACGGCACTGCAATCTCTGTGGTGACCCTTGAACACCGTGCCTGGGGGGAAAAGATGCAGAAAGACATTAACATTTTGGAACATTTACCCATAGGGGAAGGGTGGATAGTGGAGGTCGCAGCTGGACTGGGCATTCCACGGGCCTAGTGGAGCAACTAGTCATCCACCTTGCTTCAGTGAAGGAACTGGGGCAAAATAGAACTGAACTGTAAGAGCCTCAGTGAAGGAAACTGGGCCACAGCCCTACTAACTGGAAAGACATTGGCGAGACACCTGAAGGCGCAACGCAAACCAGAACCAAGTCTTCCAGATCACTCCTGCCTCTCTGACCACTGGGTGTTTGGAACCTGCAGTGAGCAGAGGGGAGGGAGTGGTTTGGGCAACATCAGGAGGTGTGCACAGACCGGACCGCAACCATCGACAGACCGGACCAGGCACTCCTGCAGGGCCCCAGAGGTAAGCGTTACATGGGGCGTTACCTGAGCGCTGTTACTCTTCTTTGAGTGACTCTTCTCCTGGTGTCTTGCTTCAGTTTTCTCATGACAATTCTTTCAGAGTCCCTTAATAAAAAAGCCATGGGAATAACTCCCTTCCCCTGCTTCTTTTATCAAAGTTCTCTACGGCGATCAGCACTTTTACAGAAAGCTTGTATCAGGCCCTTTAACTCTTTCTAGGATGTAGAAAAGCTCACAGCCTTATTTGTCTTCTCTTTAATTCTGGATGATAAATATCTTTTCGAGCCTCCTCTGTATCTTGGTAAACCTTTTACCAGTCAACTTGAGCAGTGGTAGGGGTTGGCCCACTGCAACAAGGGCGATGGCTCTCGATGCCCTCTGATGGAGCAATGGTATGGGCTTGGCCACTGCAACGAGGGAGATGACTCCTGATGCACTCCCCTGGAGCAGTGCTATTGACTTTGCCACTGCGATGAGAGAGATGACGCCTGATGCTCTCTGCTGGAGCCGTAATATTTGCTAGTCCATTACACCGAGGGAGATGACTCCCGATGCACTCTGCTGGAGTAGCGATATTGGCGAGTCCACTGCGATGAGGAAGATAACTCCTTATTCCCTGTTTCAGCAGTCATATGAGATTAACCACTGCACCGAGGGTGATAACTCACAATGCACTCTTGATTAATCTCAGCTTTAGCACTGGCATGAGATTGATCACTGTGCCGAGGGAGATAACTCCTGGTTCATTCTTCCTTTAAGGTGAAGTTTACCTACAAATTGTATTGTCTCAAAAGATGGGCCATAATCAAAAATAGATATAAAACATATTTTTAAAGAAAGTTCCTATGTAAAATTCTTAGCAAATGAGGCTCAAAGTTTTGACATGCCGGCATTCATTTTGATATATAAAGCAGCCTCCTCTGTTCATGTTAAGCTCTGCTCGGGCGGCAATAATCTAGCAAAAGCCCCCTACTGGGAGCTTTTGCTTACTGCTGCCAGATAGCAGGGTTTCACATGAAGAGAAGTGCACTCACAGTAATTGCCTTCACTTTAATTTTACATTTTCTGTGCTTCCCAAACCAAGGGAAGCACAGAAAATGTAAAATGAACTCCAGCAGAGTTTTCATAATTGCTGCGACTTCCTTTTCTAGTTTCCCCAGCATAGGAAACTGAAAACAAAAGACGCAGCAATTATGAATATTCTGCCGGATGCCGGCGAAGTATTCATAATTACCTGGACTTTCTGTAAACAAAAGTTGCGGCAATTATAAATACAAAATTGTTGTATTTATGATTGCTGTGGCTTTCTTTTCAAGTCTCCCGGGCTCCCCCGGCTCGAGGGAGCTTGGGAGACTTAAAAAGAAAACCACAGCAATATAATTGCTGGTACTTTTGCTTTGAGTCTTCCAGGCTCCCCTGGATTCTGGGAGCTCGGGAGACTTGAAATGTAAGCCACAGCAATCATAAAATCAACACAGTTGTACTTATAATTGCCAGTACTTTTGCTTTGAGTCTCCCAGGCTCCACCGGCTCGGGGCGCTCTCGAGACTTGAAACAAAAGCCACTGCAATCATAAATAGAACAACGCTGTATTTATAATTGCCGGTACTTTCTTTTGAAGTCTCCCGGGCTCCCCCGGCTCGGGGGCACTCACAAGACTTGAAACGAAAGCCAATGCAATTATAAATACAACAATGTTGTATTTATAAGTGCTGGTACTTTCTTTGGAAGTCTCCCGGGCACCCCCGGCTCAGGGGAGCTCGCAAGACTTGAAACGAAAGCCTCAGCAATCATAAATACAATGCGCTTGTATTTATAATTGCCTGGACTCTCGCTTTAAGTTTCCTGGGCTCCCCCATCTCAGGGGAGCCCCGGAAAGCATAGAAAAAAACACAAAGAAGCATTTACCAGTAGCACACGACAGGAAGGATCCTGACTGCATTCTCTGCTCTCCGGCTGTAATAAGCAAACACTACCAGTATGGGGCTTTTGCTTCATTATTGCTACGCAGGCAGAGCTTAACACAAGCACAGGAGGTTCATTCATTTCACAAAATGGATGCCTTCTAGTGCGTGAAATGTTTGAATTTGAGCCTCATTTGCTCAGTATTTTACATGGGTACTTTCTTTAAAAATATTATTTATATACATTTTTGATTATGGCCCATCTTTTGAGACAATAACATTTTTGAGTGCACTTTCCTTTTACTCTCTGCCTCAGCATTGGCATGAGATTGACCACTGTACCGAGGGGGATAACTCCTAATGTACTCTTTCTTAATCTCTCTTTTAGTAGTGGTGGATTACTTGCCACTGTGCTGAGGCAGATAACTGCCAATGCTCTCCTAAATCACTTTTCCCTCACTCAGTCCTCAATCTGACTTTTTGTCTTTCCCGTTAGCTGCTGTACAGCAATACTTAACTGGTTTGTCATAGGGCTGTGCGTGTTGCTTTTTGCTGTTTATCCTCCTCTCTGCTCTCTTGCATGGCTCAGCAGCAGGTTACTGCTGGAAGTCACAGCATCGTCCCAGGACCATCTAGTTCACCCACCACCACAGTCCTTCTCTGACCTCAGATTATTGGGTCCTTCCAACCAGTTGGACATGTTACTTGTGTCCCTCGACTCTCCTCTTCCGTCTCAAGGACTCACTCGGCTTCTGCTCCATGACGCCCAGTTTGAACTTCTCAGGCTACACTCCCGGACCTGCATCTTCCGTGATGGAGCTCCCTGAGCCCTTTCTTGCTTGTTGTTTTATTGTGTTGACTCCGCCCTCATGTAGCATAAACACCATCGTGTTCATTCTTTATGCCCTCTGAGGGCCACCTCATCACAGTAGCTGATTGCTTTTCCACAAACCTATCCATGTGCTTCTTGTGTTCTTCCTCATACCAGTATACTTAATATTTGGAACAGTTAGTGTCTCAAGATAGCACATGGTCTCACAATCAATAGTGGATGAAAAGGGTAACAACGAGGGTAGGAGTTCATGTGCTGTGGTGGTGGTCTGGAGGCTTTTCCCCAGGTGGATGTCCTCATTCCCAGTAGGGGAATCCCTCCCTATGAAGTTATCTTGCACATTACCACCCCTAGGGGGACTATTTGGCAGGGGCCTGACCTCCCTAGCATCGTAGGAAAGTGTTCCCCCCTGGGTAGACGTGATAAAACCTTGTGAATCCTCACAGTACACAGTACATATTAGTACTCCTGAACCACTGAATGGGGAAGGGCAGCAGTGACCGAGGTGAACAAGCTGAGGGCTAAGTTAATGTAGCTCCTGTTCTAAAAAGTGAGCTAAGTGATAAAGTGTGAAATATATCAGTCAGTATTTTCGCTTCTAAAGTGTATCCAATAGCAAGCAGCAAGTTTAATACTGTGGAATACACACAATCAGTGGGTTGAGCTAGTTTATTTTTATTAATGCCTTGATTTTTCTGCCAGCTCAATTTACTGGTCCTGCCCATATACAATCATGGAAAGCAGTTTTTTATTGTAATGTTTTTGTTCATGCAAATGTGCACAATGAGATCCGGTGCGTTGAATGCATATACAATATGTCTACTGATCCACGGAATTCAGTAGACCATTACCAGTCAAGGGGGACAGGCAGAGGACATGCCAGGAAACATCACAAAAGTCTGAGCTTCACCACCATCTATTCCCCTACATTTCCCGCAAATGAATGCCTATCTGCACAGTCTGATTTTATTAATTTAAGTTTATTAAGAATTTCAAATGCATAGAAAAAAGCCAGTACAACGTTTCATTAGAGATCAAATAAAGTGGAATATAAACAGTTCAAACATATTGTCCCGCAATACATATACTTAACTTATTTGAAATAATTTTCTTTACAAAATCACCCCAGAGTACTTCACATTGCGCATATTTCCCATGTAGAGCTGAAGTTACTTTTTCCATAACGCAAATATTCAATGCTACATTATTCCATTCACCCTTGCTAGGTATACTCTCCGATTTCCACTTCCTTACTAGGGTGGCGCGGGTGGCCAACAAAAGGTGAGCTGCCAGACCCTTGATTCTATTTAGTTTGTCTTTACCTCGTTCAAACCCAAAGAGAATAAGAAAAGGGTCTGCAGTCCTTTGAATTCCATCCAGCTCTCTGATCCACCCCAAGGCCTCATCCCAATAAGTTCTGATCCGGGGGCAGCTCAACTACATGTGCCAATAGTCGGCAGTTTCACCACATTTACGCCAACACAACAGGCTTAGTAATTGGAACATTTTGGAGAGCCTGAGGGGATCATATCGCCACCTGTGTAACTGTTTGATCACATGTAGTTTATATTGACTGGATATGGAAACCTGGGGGGTTTCCCTATGCATCCTTCCCCACATATCCGGGTCTACTTCTTCACCAAGATCCTTCTCCCATCTACTCCTCAAGGACAATGTGGAACCCCTCCCAGCTTCGGTCAACGCCCCGTACATAGCAGATATTAAACCCTTAATTTCCGTTCTGGAGTCCAACAACTTCTCAAAAGGGTTAAATTCCCTACTTGTGTTATACTTCCATTCATCCTTAGACAACACACCGTTGATCTGCAAAAACTGGAAGACAGGCAGAGGGCCTAAGTTCAAGGCTTACGGCAACTCTGATATCGCAATGAAGGAGCCATTCTTCCATAACTGACACACTCTCTCTATACCCGCTTCGAACCAGGGTTGGAATCTCTCCAAATTGGGAATACGTTCTCTTATGCCGGGGGCACATAGATGGCTCAGAGGAGATGGCCATAAAGTAAGGTTTCCCATGTCACTTTTCTCCCTCCATATTTCCCAGATGGTGCCCAGTATCGGGTGGTCCCTCAGTCTCCGCAACAATTTATCTCTGGGCACCCATAGCCACTCAATGACGGTCGCCGAGGCCAAATAATGATTCTCCAATGCAATCCATTGAGGTTGTTTATGGTCCGTAAGAGGGGAATCAAAATGCACATTTGGGCGGCTTGATAATATTTCCTCAGGTCTGGTAGTTTCATCCCCCCTTATCTTTAGGTAACGTCATAGGCAACTCTTGCCCTCTTTCCATGCCGAAGGAACTGAACAATAGTTCTCTTAACTTCATCAAAGAAGAGTGTCAGCATTCGAATAGGAAGCATCTGAAAAGGGTAGAGAATACGAGGGTGGCACACCATTTTTATCGCATTAAGCCTACCCAACCACAATATCGTCAGTTTTCCCCATTTGGCAAGATTAGCATGAAACATCTGAAGGAAGGGGGAAAAATTGTCTTCATAAAGCTTATTTATGTCCCTCGTGACGCATATGCCCAAATATTTCAACTTAACATTCTCAATTGTGAGACCAAGTGGGGAGAATCTATGTATATCTTCCTGTGTGGATTCCTGGAGGGGGAGTAAGATCGATTTGGCCTCATTAATTTTGAAGCCCGAAAGCTTCCCATATTCTTTGAGTAGTTGAATCACTCTAGGTATAGAGGATGGGGGATTCGACATATGCAGGAGTAGGTCATCTGCATACAGGGCAACTTTGTATTCAATCGCTCCTAATTGGAGTCCCTCCACCTAACGGTCATATCTACATTTCTGGGTTAGGGGTTCTAGTGAGAGTACAAAGAGTATTGCAGAGAGGGGGCATCCCTGTCATTGTTACAATCACACTAACTGGAAGGAAGAGAGATCGACACTCTCCCCCGAACCACGGAAGCTGAATGAACTCGACCCTCCCACCGTGGTTGGCACAGGCGCCTGATTTAGGAAACAGGTCGCCACATGGCAACCAATGGGGGAAGAGGGGTTAGGGAGAGGTTGTGGATAGGGAGGGGAAGTTAGGAACACCGGAAAGAGGGTAAGGAAACTCCTAATGTGGATGGGACTGGGGAAACACCAGGAAAAACCCTACTCTATCTAACATAGAATGAACAGAAATACCACCTGCACTGCATGCAACATGTACCTGATTCCTGAATAGTACACCTTAGTACGTGTACTGAATCCTGCTCTGACATATCATGCCCTTACAACACATAAGCAAGCAATATGACCACACATAAGGGAAAGCTTCCCAAAATGATTAGACAATACACATGGCCCTTCGGGCAGCGTTAGCAACATACAACATAAATACATTTCCTTTAGTTCCTGGCACTTGTGAAATGTCGTTGTCCATATGCAGTACTTCCTGCATTAACCCAACACAAGATTGGCAAAGTTCTTGTAACATACGAGTAACAAACACACTTTGGTTTTTCCCACTGATTGAATTCAAAGAGATGAGGGCGTTACTTATCTCAGGTCTGGGGAGCCCGCGGGACTTCCCAGACAAATATTGTAACAGCGGTAATCATTCCAAGCAGTTCAGAAATATATTGCCCCCACGAGTACTTATCTTGAGTCTGGGGAGCCCTGTGGGACTTCCCAGACGAAGAACAGCAAGCGTCGTCTCTGCCGGCTGCTCAGCGCCCCTCCTGCTCCTACCGTACCGTGAACGCGTGCGATCAAGCGTTTCTCCCTGCATCTCTTTTCGTCGCACGCGGACGCCTTCCTCCTGTTGCCGAACGCGGCTGTCTGCCTCCTGCTCCCAATCAACAATAAGCCACACCTGCCCACCGTCGTTGCCTGCCTTTAAGCTGCCTTGATTCTTGATGCAGTACATCTGGCAAGGCGCGCACGGGCCAAACTACAAAATAACACAAAGGATGCTGGGAACTGTAGTTTCCTTGTCCTTCCAGCACATAATGTCTCAATAGGCGTATTTTAGCACTCCACGCCTGTGCCAACCCTGATTCCTGACATTACCTCCTGTTCCAGGGCTCCTCCCAGGACCTGGTTTACCTGGGTTGCGTAAATGAAATTGTTTCACTAACCTGGGAGCATGAACCTCTCTAGCTGGTTCCCAAGAACAATCCTCAGGGCCGTAACCTTCCCAGTGGATCAAATACCATAGTTGTTGATATCTTCTTCTGGAATCCACGATGCGTTTTACTTCGTATTCCATGTTCCCATCTTTTACTATGGCTGGGAGTTTCTTCGTAGTTGTCCCTGGAGCTGCAGGTTTAAGCAAAGAAACATGGAATACCGGGTGTATCTGTAGAGTTTTAGGCAAACGCAGTTTCATAGCTGTTGGTGACACCTCTGCAATGATTTCATAAGGTCCAATAAATCTAGGCATAAATTTACGAGATCCAACTATGGAGAGGTTTCTGGTTGATAACCAAACCCTGTCTCCTGCTTTATAACGCAGACTCTCCTGTCTGTGTTTATCAGAATGTCTTTTATAGGCTTTCTTAGCCTGTTCCAAATTGGTGTGCGCCTTCTGTCGGATCTTGAGAAGCAACTGTTTTCGATCTTGCAACACAAGTAGATTCTCCACTTCAGGTAAATGTTCTGGTATCATATTCTGCTCATACCCAAATAGACATTCATTAGGAGACATACCCAATGACGTGTGCAGTGTAATGTTATATGTAAATTCAGCCAACCAGGGTGCCTGTACCCAAGACTCTCGGCCATCACCTAAATAGCCTCTCAAATATTGTTTGAGTTTTTGGTTGACCCGTTCTGTCTGACCATCAGTTTGGGGATGATAACTCGTAGAGAGAGCACAATTGATTCCCAACATGCGACAGAAAGCTCGCCAAAACCGAGAAGTGAATTGAGGTCCTCTGTCCGAGACAATACTTTTTGGCAAACCATGTAGTCTAACCACATGTTGAAGAAACAATTCCGCTAACCTCCCTGCTCTAGGTATTCCTTCTGAAGGAATGAAATGCGCTTGTTTGGACAAGAAATCCACCACTACCCAAATAGTGTCAAAATGCTTATCAGGTGGAAGGTCGGTAATGAAATCCATTGATATATGGGTCCATACCTTCTCAGGAGTGGGTAATGGTTGGAGTAACCCTCTTTTCTTTACATGATCTGCTTTGTTTCTCATACAATTTTCACATTTTAGTAGATATTTGCTCACATCCTGTCTCAATGTAGGCCACGAAAAATACTTTTCTAACATAGTTTGCATTTTCCTTTGACCAGCATGTCCCGCTAATAGAGAATTATGACACCAATATAATGCTTTTTTCTGTACTTCTTTAGTAGGTAGAAATAATCGGTCTTGATGGTACGGCAACCCCTGCCACACCTTTCTTTCTGGATGACTGTCCCACCACTTCTGGAGTTGCCAAGGTGGTAATGCCCTCTTGACCTCCCCAATTAAGTTGGTGGTAATTGCTCCAATGACTTTCTCTGAGGGAATAATTGCTCTTACTTCACTCCCCACACTCTCCAAATTGTGCTGCCAAGTCAGTGCATCTGCTTTGCCATTATTCTTTCCTGGCCTGAAGGTTACTACGAAATTGAATTCATTGAAATACTGAGACCAAAGGAGTTGTCTGGGACTAAGTTTGTGAGCAGTCTTAAAGTATTGCAGGTTCTTGTGATCATTCACCACTACTACCTGATGCTTAGCCCCCAATAGGTAATGTCTCCATTCTAGAAAAGCTGATCGAATAGCTAACAACTCCTTATCCGTGATAGAATAATTCTGTTCACAACCTGATAACTTTCTAGAATAAAATGCCACTGGATGCCACACTCCCTCCATATCCTTCTGTGACAAAATAGCCCCCACCGCCAAGTTACTAGCGTCAGTCTCCACATTGAAGGCTTGACTTGTGTCTGGATGTCTCAACACTGGTGCAGTGGTAAAAGCGACCTTTAAAGTCTGAAAAGCCTTTTCTGCTTCAGGACCCCAAACGAATGGTGTTGCCTTCTTAAGCAATCGTGTAATTGGCGTTACAATGGCTGAGAAATTACTAATAAAATGCCGATAGAAATTGGCAAATCCTAGAAATGATTGAACGTCCTTGATACATTGAGGAGATGGCCAATCTGTTACAGCTTGTACTTTCTTTGCATCCATCACTACGCCCTCTGGAGTGAGAATAAACCCTAGAAACTCCACCTGCCTAGTGTTAAAAGCATATTTCTCCAATTTTACACAGAGCTGATACTCCTGCAACCTCTGAAGCACTGCCCTCACAAGCTGAACATGCTGTTCTGGTGAAACTGAATAAATCAAAATGTCGACAATGTATACTATGACAAACACATCAATAAAATCTCTCAAAACGTCTTGCATAAAGAATTGAAATGCCGCAGGAGCATTGCATAATCCAAACGGCATGACCAAGTATTCAAATAAACCAAACTCTCAGGTTTGACAGTAAACAAAGATTCATCCACTGACTTCACCTCCTCACCTGTGGATTCGTCGCAGGATGAATCTTCCGAGGGGATTTGTCTTCTTTCACGCCAAGAGTCGTTAGGCTTTTCTTTTTTGGGTTTAGCGTGAGCTCCTCTGGAAGCCACACTGCCTAATGACAAGAAGTCGGCAGTAGGGGCTCCCAGGGAGACCACCCCACTTCAGGGAAAAAGCACAGGCTGAAAAAACCCTGATGTTGGTCTTCTGATCCAAGATGGTGTAATTCGGAATGAGGAATCTCCAAGTCCCAGAATGCACTGGGAGTAGCAGGGTGATGCACAGGAAGGTACAGCAAGGAAAATATGGAACGACCGGGAGGGACGGAAACTCAAGAACAATGGACTGGGAGTGGGAAGAAATGCAGGAAACAGGACAAGCGGCAACAAAACGGCTGGAGAAACAGAGAGAAGCGTCACAGAAGGAGAAGGGGAGTTACAGGCCCTGAAGGTGACGCTTAGGAGGGGCAGCGAAGGAAAAACACAGCGGAGGAAGGCACAGGCGAAAACACTCGAGCAGCGCTTAGACCCAACCGGAATAGCAGGGTTGCAACGCGCCGAGTGAAAGAATCGACGCATATTTAAACACGTCATCGTGCACATCGCGAAGTCGGCCGCAACACTGGACCGTTACGCCGACATCGCGATGATCGCGAGTAGCTCATCTCCTCCTCCAATGCTCCCACAGTCTCCATGGAGTCCGGATCGTGATAGTATGACCCCTTTTCAACGGCACACCCCCTGGTTTCCCTGGGTGCAATCTATGAAAAAGGCGCAGGAGTCGAGGAGCCTTCAGATTCCTAGCCGGTTCCCAGGATCTTTCGGACCATGGATATCCTTTCCATAGGATAAGGTATTGGACAGTCCCCTGCTTGTACCTGGAGTCCAGAATGCGGGATACCTGGTATTCTTGCGGTAACGAAGTTCTAGGGACCTTCTTCTAATAGCCCCTATTATAGGGATCTGGAACATATTCCTTGAGTAAAGATGAATGGAATACCGGATGGATCCTCCGTAAAGATTGTGGTAGTGATAATTTGAAGGCCACTGGATTGATGCATTCTGTAATGGGGAAAGGACCAAGGTGTCTTGGAGAAAACTTTCCTGGATGAACCCATCTGGGTAGGAATTTGGCTGAAAGCCAGACCTTGGTACCGATCTGCCATGTGGGGTTAGGTCTTCTTCTTGGGTCAACCCATCGTTTGTAACCTTGTCTACTACGTCTCAGTATTTCTTGAGCTTTTTTTATGCGTTTCTTTCAACACGCCCATTAACTGATCAAGTGAAGGGACCTTTGTGGATAGTATTTCAGGAAAGTGTAAATGTCTGGGATTGTACTCATAGGTGCAGTGGAATGGGCTCATGCCTATTGCAGAATGAAAGGTGTTATTGTAGGAAAATTCAGCAACTGGTAGGAGTTGATACCAGTTGTCTTGCACCTGGTTACAAAAGCATCTAAGATACTGTTCCAGAGTTGCATTGAGGCGTTCAGTTTGACCATTGCTTTCTCGCTGGTATCCGGATGATAAGGCTTGTTGTACTTGTAATTGTTTACAAAGAAGGGTCCAGAATTTCGAGGTGAATTGGGTTCCTCTATCCGACACAATGGCACATGGTATACCATGTAGTCGGACCACTTCACGTAGAAACTTTTCAGCCGTCATTGAAGCTGAGGGTGTGCCTGACAAGGCGATAAAGTGCGCCAGCTTACTGAACAAATCCACCACAACCATTATGGCTGTATGTCCTCCAGAATTGGGTAAGTCAACAATGAAGTCCATTGAAACATGTTGCCAGGGTCCAGCTGGGGGTTCTTCCTGTTGTAAAAGACCCAATGGTTTGGCCGTGCTGTATTTGCTCTGGGCACAGATAGGACAGGAAGAGACGTATCTCTTGGTATCCTTGACGACTGTAGGCCACCAGAAATGTCTTCTAATGAGTTGCAAGGTGGCCGCTTGACCCTTGTGTCCTGCCGTTGGTGTGTCATGACACCAAGATAGGGCCATAGACTGGAGCTCTTGCGTAGGTAAATACAGTTGGTTCTCCCTAAACCAGAATTTCCCTATTCTGTTTAGTTATTCCCCCGGGGGTAAAGATGTCTTCCTTTGTGAGTCGTATACCTGTTGTAGAAACAAGTTCACTGTGCCAATAAATCTTTTTCCTGACAACAGAAGTTCTTGACCTGTGTATTTTCCCGATTCTTCTCCGTTACTTCTGGATAAAGCATCTGCGAGCTGATTGTTCCTCCCAGGTACATAGGTAAGTGTGAAGTAAAATTGGGAAAAAAAATAGGCCCATCTGGCATGGCGTAAATTTCGGCATTCCAGCTGTTGTAGCACGCTTAAGGTCCTGTGATCTGTGCGTACAAGAAAGGGGTGTTGAGCCCCTTGTAGTAAATGCCTCCATTCCTCACAGGCTCTTTTAATTGCAAGGAGTTCCTTTTCGAGTACTGAATAGTTTCGTTCACTAGGGTTTAGTGTCCTTGAATAGTAGGCGATGGGGTGTTCCATTTGATCTTCCTTTTTCTGCAGAAGAGCGGCACCTATTGCGCCGTAGGAGGCGTCGGTTTCTAGAATGAAGGGTAACATCTGGTCTGGTTGTCTAAGTACCGGTGCCGTTGTAAAGGCTTCTTTAAGTTGTCTAAAAGCCTTATCTGCTTCTGGGCACCACGTAAACTTCACAGCCTTCTTTAACAGTGCAGTCAGGGGTAGGACCATTTCTGAGAATCCATTGATGAACTTTCTATAGAAGTTTGCTGGGCCTAAAAAATGCTGTATATCTTTAACTGATTTAGGTACAGGCCATTGGGTAACTGCTGCAGTCTTCTGTGGGTCCATCTCAATCAGATTTGCACTTAAGAGAAAGCCTAAATATGGAACCGTCTTGCCTTCGAATATGCATTTTTCGGGTTTGGCCAGAAGGTGGTGATGACGGAGTCTTTGTAACACCTCTCTGACGTGTTGGCGATGGGCTTCCAGAGTGCTTGAATAAACCAGAATGTCATCCAGGTACACTATGACTGATGTGAATAGAAGGTCTGCAAAGATCTTGTCCATAAAGCGTTGGAATTGAGCAGGAGCATTGACTAAACCAAAGGGCATAACTCGGTATTCGTAATGTCCCAAAGGCGTCCTGAATGCGGTCTTCCGTTCGTCACCTTGTTTTATTCTGAGTAGGCGATAAGCACCCCTCAGATCCAACTTGGTGAACCAGGTAGCCTTCTGTACTGCCTCCATTATATCTTTAATGAGCGGCATGGGATATCTGTCTCTAATTGTAGAACTGTTGAGGCCTCTATAATCTATACAAGGCCGGAGTTCGGTAGTTCCTTTCTTTGGAATGAAGAACAGGGATGCACCTGCTGAAGGAGACTTGAATCAATCCGTTTTGAAGGTTGGTCTTTAAGTAGTCCCTCAAGACTTCTTTTTCAGGGAGAGATAAGGGAAACATACGGCCAAATGGAACCACCACCCCTGGTTGTAGTTCTATTTTGCAGTCTTCTGGTCTGTGTGGAGGCAAAGGCCTGGGATGCACATCCAAAAAAACATCAGAGTAGTCTTGTATTGTGGAGGAATAAGGTTTACATTGCATATAGGCGTTGGTCCTTCTTGAGTTACTGATCTTTCCGTGGAAGAATGACAAGCACCCGAACAATAGTCAGATCAGAATTCTACGGTATTGGCCTTCCAGTCTATGCGAGGATTATGCTTTCTAAGCCAAGGCATGCCCAGTATCACTGGAATATGTGCCGCCCTAATTAGATCAAAACTCAGTTGTTCTTGATGGAACTGCATCTGGACTGATAACTCCTGGGTTTCTTCAAGAATTGGTCCTGAAGTCAGGGGAGTGCAGTCCACACACTCAACCGGAAGAGGCTGCGTCTTGGCTCTTCTTGGTATGGATTGGTCCTGGGCCCATTGGTCGTCCATGAAGTTACCAGCAGCCCCGCAGTCTAACATTGCAAGACATTCGACACCACTGTGGTTTGTCCACTTAAGCTGTACCTTGAATACCATTAAATGGTGTGAGGTGTCCAAGGTGGCTGATGGGGTAGGTAGACAGGGATTAACGGTTTGAACCCCTTCCTTGTCACTGTTCAGGGTCGGGGTTTGTCGTTTCCCGTCCTTCTTGGAGGGACTTCCGGGCAATCTCGAAGCAGGTGTCTCTCTGAACCACAATATAAACAAAGACCTAAGTCTTTTCTTCGCTTTCTTTCTGCGGCAGTCAGAGGCCCTCTAGTCGATCCAATCTGCATTGGTTCTTCAGAACTTGACATCAAAGGTTTTTCTCCGAAGGGATAGACAGGTGAGGAGCTAGTGGAGGGTAGGACTTGGGTCTCTTCTTCTCTATTCGCCTTTCGTTGATACGGTATTCAATCTGTAGGACTAGTGTAATCAGGTCTTGGAAGGTGGAGGGTCTGGCTATCCGAGCCAGATCGTCCTTTATTTCATCATGTAACCATCTTCTAAATAGTGTTTGTTTGGCAGAATCCGGCCATCCGGTTTCTTGCGCTAATCTTTGAAAAGTGGAAATATAAGTTTGCACATCCGATGTCCCTTGTCTGGTATCCAATAGATGCTCATATGAAGAGTATTGTACTTCAGGCCTCTCAAACCGGCCACGGAACAGTTGTACGAACTGACCGTAGTCATTTAGGACAGGATCTGCGCTTGTCAGAAGTGGGGTGGCCCATGCTAGGGCATTTCCCACCATGTTGGATATTAGAAAGCCGACCTTAAGCTTTAGGTCGGAATCTAAAATATACCAAACAAGCATCCAAATATTCTTTAATCCGTTTCGGTTCCCATCAAACTTGCCACAAGATAGCGGTAACGAGGGGAGATAACCCCGGGTATCTCCCCTCTGGAGCAACTGTTGCCTTAAGGCAGTATTGTCAGCTCTAAGAGTCGCATTGTCTGTCTTTAGGGTCTGTACTTCCACATTAATCCCTTGCATGGCATTTACTAACTCCTGATATTGTTCAAGACTGGCCATTCTTGGGCGTTGCAAACTCTCAGGTTTGACAGTAAACAAAGATTCACCCACTGACTTCACCTCCTCCTTCTTCTCCTCACCTGTGGATTCGTCGCAAGATGAATCTTCCGAGGGGATTTGTCTTCTTTCACGCCAAGAGTCGTTAGGCTTTTCTTTGTTCGGTTTAGGGTGAGCTCCTCTGGAAGCCACACTGCCTAATGACAAGAAGTCGGCAGTAGGGGCTCCCAGGGAGACCACCCCACTTCAGGGAAAAAGCACAGGCTGAAAAAACCCTGATGTTGGTCTTCTGATCCAAGATGGTGTAATTCGGAATGAGGAATCTCCAAGTCCCAGAATGCACTGGGAGTAGCAGGGTGATGCACAGGAGTGTACAGCAAGGAAAATATGGAAGGATGTCATGGGCGCTACTCCCGAGGGGCCAGGACTGGCCCAGCGCCCTCGGATGCAGACCCGTCTTCCACTACTCCGGACCCAGCAGACCCCTACAGGGGCCCTTTGGACAATGTCCTGGCGCCTTTGGCGCCAGGCTCATATTGATAAATAGTGTAATAATGCTTCGGTGGACTTACCTGAGGCAGACCATGCTGCATATTTACCCAGAACAATCCAGTCTGGTTGAAGTCCCCAGCCATCAGGGCTGGGAGGAACTTTTCCCTCCATTCAGGAACTCTTTTCTTACCTGGGTGGAACCGGTGGAAGAACACACACTGGAAGCACTTCTCTGCTATTTAAACCACGCCCGATGGAAAACACGTGCTTCGCGTTATTCTGCAGCAGCAGCAGGACGCTCACCGAGTCGGCTCCTGCATTCCAGGTCCAGAGTCATCTTCAGCTTCCGCGCAGCAACCTGTGGATGAAGAAAGACACAGAACAATACTTACCAGATCCCAGAATCCAGTCACCGGCAAAACCTGCAAAGAATAAACATAAGGTTAGAAAAGTGCAACACGCTCGCAGCCGCGCCCGCTTACCTGATCCATCCGTGATTGCAACGGAGCTAACCGCGGCCTTCTCTTCGGCAGCTTCTCTGCACCTGAAAGGCAAAGGACATAATTAAAAAGGGGTTCGGGTGAAGGCAGTCGCATTCATCTTAACTTACCAGTTTTTGCACGCGCAGAAGCGGCCGCATCAACCGCAGCATCCCGGCACCTGAAAACTAGAAAAAGGACATTATTAGAGGTGCCATTAAAAGTGGCCAACGATCATTATACTTACGTGCATCGGCACGTGCAGTGGCAACGGATATAAAGCCCGCAGCATCCCGGCACCTGAAAACTAGAAAAAGGACATTATTAGAGGTGCCATTAAAAGCGGCCAACGAACATTATACTTACGTGCATCGGCACATGCAGCGGCAACGGAAAACTACGCCCACAGCATCCCGAGGCCTGAAACAAAGGAAAAGGGACATTATTGAGGTGTCCATCTTTTAAAGCCTAAAGACTACAGTATACTTACAGGCATCCGCTCGTGCATCCCAGCACCAGTGCCACAACTAAGGCCGCAAAAGACTTGAGCCTCAACACTGAACTCATCCAGTGACGTAACTGGAATCCACGCACCCCTGCACCAGACGCAGGATGGAGAGCTCAGCATTTATACGCCTAAGATGAGAGCTCACCGAGACAAGTAGAAAGCTAGGCTGTGGGAGAAACTGGTGATTGGTGGGAGAAGGAATCCCATCAAACGGTGATTAGCCCTTTTTCTTCCACCTGCAGAAAACTTACCCTGCAAGCCAGACATTCGATAAGAGGAAGCCCAGTCCTGAGAGTCGGCCGAGCTCTACGCTTCTCAATTGAAGAAACGATAGCAGCCCAGCCGGGATCAGCGCCTCCGTGGGAATCAGGTGAGCGTTACAAGGACTGGGAGGGACGGAAACTCAAGAACAATGGACTGGGAGTGGGAAGAAATGCAGGAAACAGGACAAGCGGCAACAAAACGGCTGGAGAAACAGAGAGAAGCGTCACAGAAGGAGAAGGGGAGTTACAGGCCCTGGAGGTGACGCTTAGGAGGGGCAGCGAAGGAAAAACACAGCGGAGGAAGGCACAGGCGAAAACACTCGAGCAGCGCTTAGACCCAACCGGAATAGCAGGGTTGCAACGTGCCGAGTGAAAGAATCGACGCATATTTAAACACGTCATCGCACACATCGCGAAGTCGGCCGCAACACTGGACCGTTACGCCGACATCGCGATGATCGCGAGTAGCTCATCTCCTCCTCCAATGCTCCCACAGTCTCCATGGAGTCCGGATCGTGACACAAACTTTGTCCGGAATGCCGTCTTCCACTCATCTCCCTCCCGCACTCTGATCAAGTGGTATGCCCCTCTTAAGTCCAATTTCGTGTATATTTTTGCCTCCCGCACCTGATCCAATAATACTGAAATTAGAGGTAAGGAAAACCTATTCTTAATGGTTACCTTATTCAATGCGCGGTAATCAATACAAGTTCGTAATGTCCCCTCTTTCTTAGGGACAAAAAACAAGGGAGAGAAGACAGGGGACGTGGAATGTCTAATGAACCCCTTCTCCAGCATTTCATCCAGATACACTCTTAAATGTTCATTTTCCGTTTCTGTCAGGGCGTAGATTCTGCTACAAGGCAACTTCGCCCCCTCCTCCAATTCAATGACACAATCATATGGTCTATGGGGTGGTAGTTACTCTGCCCCAACTTTGTCAAATACTTTTGCGAACTCTCGGTATTGAAAGGGAATCCCTGCTTCCACTGCTCCTACCACTTGATCCTTTCCTTCTTGATCAACCAACCATCCCAAATGTTCCATCTCAGATATCATGTGTCCTTGACACTTCTGCTCCGTAAATTCTACAGTCTGCTTTTCCCAGTCAATCCTGGGATTATGTTGCACTAACCAGGGCATTCCTAAAATTAAACCAAACTGTGGGGCAGCTATTAAATCAAAAGCAATGTCTTCTCTGTGACCTGATGCAAATGTCATCTGTAACTTATGCGTTTGTTGTTTGATAGGACCAGATACGAACGGAGAACCGTCCACTGATTGGACCCCTTCCACTCTTGGTTTATCTTGTACAGGTAGTCCTAACTGGTGGGCCAATGTAATGTCCACAAAATTACCTGTGGCCCCTGAATCCACCATAGCCAACACCACTTGCTTAGACATCGCCCAACATAACGTTACCAGAATATACAAATGAGATGTCTTGCTTCCAACTGTATTTGCCACTAATTTGGGGAACCTTGCTTCCTTCGGGCCTGTCACCTGAGTTCCCCCTAAGGTCGGCCCAACTCTTTTCCCGCTTCCTTCTTGCCTCGTTCCCCTCCAAGATTCTTTTGAGGAGTATTAGTAAAATGACCTGCCTGTCCACAGTACAAACACAATTTATTAAGTTTCCGCTGTTCTTTTTCTGCCTCTGATAAAGGACCTCTGATACTACCAATCTGCATTGGTTCCACATCGCTACTCCTTCCTCCTCTACTCCTGTCCAATCTCACAAACGGGACTGCTTCAGGTTTCTTCTTGTCTCCCCTTCTCTCATTCATTCTATAATCTAACCTAAGGGCTAGGTTTATCATCGCCGTACAAGTACTAGGTTGCGGTTCTACTTGCGCAATGGCATCTTTCATTTCCTCCCGTAGCCCTTGATAAAACAGTACCGTCTGTTTTGCTTCTGGCCATTCAGTTTCAATCACTAATCTATTGAACTGTGTCACATATGTAACCAAATCTCGTGATCCCTGTCTTAACCCTAACAACTCCTTGTCTTGGGCCAATGAAACCTCCCGTCTATCAAACAGTCTACCAAATTCTCCTAGAAAATTATCCCAGTTATATAACAAGGGGTCATCTTTCTGTACTAAGGGCATCGCCCAGGCTGCTGCATCCCCCGTCAAATAGGATATTACAAAAGCGGTTCTGGCTTGGATGGTCTCAAACACCGCAGGTTTGCACAAAAAATGGAGTCTACATTGAGTAAGAAAGGTCATGTATTTTCTAGGATCCCCTGAAAAACGTTCTGGTGCGGCCAATGGTACACTACTCGGTGGTTGGACAATGACCGTAGGATTGCCCCTAGTGGAGGTGCCCTCAGTAGTGGAGATACTGGGCCCCTCCAAAGGGGTTCCTTGCGCTACCAAACCTTGTACCTGCGCTTTCAAGGTGGTAGCTTCCTGCCTAGCATGTGCTAATTCCAACTGAATATCCTGTAAAACCTTTAGCACATCCGCTAAAGGTGGAGGTGTCGGGTCCATTTGCCTTAGGTGGTTGTGAGTATCTCAATTTGGGGGTGGCTTATTATGTCACAATCACACTAACTGGAAGGAAGAGAGATCGACACTCTCCCCCGAACCACGGAAGCCGAATGAATTCGACCCTCCCACCGTGGTTGGCACAGGCGCCTGATTTAGGAAACAGGTCGCCACGTGGCAACCAATGGGGGGAAGAGGGGTTAGGGAGAGGTTGTGGATAGGGAGGGGAAGTTAGGAACACCGGAAAGAGGGTAAGGAAACTCCTAATGTGGATGGGACTGGGGAAACACCAGGAAAAACCCTACTCTATCTAACATAGAATGAACAGAAATACCACCTGCACTATTAACATGTACCTGATTCCTGAATAGTACACCTTAGTACGTGTACTGAATCCTGCTCTGACATATCATGCTCTTACAACACATAAGCAAGCAATATGACCACACATAAGGGAAAGCTTCCCAAAATGATTAGACAATACACATGGCCCTTCGGGCAGCGTTAGCAATATACAACATAAATACCTTTCCTTTAGTTCCTGGCACTAGTGAAATGTTGTTGTCCATATGCAGTACTTCCTGCATTAACCCAACACAAGATTGGCAAAGTTCTTGTAACATACGAGTAACAAACACACTTTGGTTTTTCCCACTGATTGAATTCAAAGAGATGAGGGCGTTAATTATCTCAGGTCTGGGGAGCCCGCGGGACTTCCCAGACAAATATTGAAACAGCGGTAATCATTCCAAGCAGTTCAGAAATATATTGCCCCCACAAGTACTTATCTTGAGTCTGGGGAGTCCAGTGGGACTTCCCAGATGAAGAACAGCAAGCGTTGTCTCTGCCGGCTGCTCAGCTCCCCTCCTGCTCCTACCGCACCGTGAACGCGTGCGATCAAGCGTTTCTCCCCTGCATCTCTTTTCGTCGCACGCGGACGCCTACCACCTGTTGCCGAACGCGGCCGCCTGCCTCCAGCTCCCAATCAACAATAAGCCACACCTGGCCACCGCCGTTGCCTGCCTTTAAGCTGCCTTGATTCTTGATGCAGTACATCTGGCAAGGCACGCACGGGCCAAACTACAAAATAACACAAAGGATGCTGGGAACTGTAGTTTCCTTGGCCTTCCAGCACATAATGTCTCAATAGGCGTATTTTAGCACTCCACTCCTCTGCCAACCCTGATTCCTGACAGTCGTGTTCCCCTGCCCAGTTCAAACCAGCGGGAGTATTCTCCGTTCACAAAGACTGATGCTTTGGGGGATGTATACACCGCCTGAATTCCTCCTCTGAATTTCAGACCTATCCCCAATTTGCGGAGGACTGCCATCAGAAAGCCCCATTCAACTCTGTCAAAGGCCTTCTCTGCGTCAACCGACAGAAGGGCAGGGTCGTTGATCATGTTTTGGGATGCATTCATTAAATGTAGTTTTTTTTCATTGTGTTGGCTCTCTGTCTACCTAATATAAGACCAACTTGATCTGGATGTATTAGGCGTGGCATGAATGGCTCAAGTCAGGCCACAAGGAATCAGGTATATATCTTGGCGTCAACATTTAGGAGAGATGTGGACGATATGAGCCACATTTATTTTGGGTCCCTTCCCACCTAGGGAAGTACCGAAACAAGAGCCCGAACAAATGAGTCAGGGGCTCTCCCAGTATCAAGGACCTTGTTGAAGAGTTTGACCATAAAAGGGAGGAGAGAGGGGAGAAGGGATTTATAAAATCCAGCGGTGTAACCGTCTTGCCCGGGAGCTTTGCCTAGAGACAGCCTCTTGACCGCATTCTTGACCTCTTCGTCAGATATCGGGTCCTATAGGGCAAGAGATTCTTCACATGAGAGATTCGGCATATTGACGGAGGACAGGTAATCGTCAGTTCCCAGCAAGCCAGGCTGTACCTCCGATCTATATAAGGCCTCGTAGAATGCAGCAAAGGCTTTGGGAATTTCCGCATTAGTCGTATTTGGAGGGCACCTTATCCCCTTTTTCTCAAAACTTCTGTCTTAGAAGCTGTAATTTACAGACAATCAGTCTGTGTTAAAGTAGACAGAGTTCTTCCCTTTTCCTCCTTGCCTCCAAGATCCTATCTGCTCTTCCACTCTCATCCTCCCTCACCCCCTCGTCTAAAAGACAGATCTCTCTCCTGAGTTTATTTTGGACTAGGTTTCTTTCTCTCTTCTTGCTCAAGCCTTCTATAATCAGCACCCCGCGCCAAGTCGCCTTCCCTGCCTTCCACACTGTAAATTTGGAGACCTCCCCAGTATTGTTCTTCTTAAAATATTCATTGATCTCATTCTCCTTCTCGGTCAAAAAGACTGGATCCTTCCAAAGAGTGTTGTTTCATCGCCATTGACCCCCCTTTGTTGGTTAGCCACCCCAAATGACATCAACTGTGACCATATCATGGTCGTACCAGGTGATCTGAATGATTTCTGATCTTGTTGCAGTGTTATATAGCTCCTCCGATAGGTATATATAATCCATCATAGTGAACGTATTGTGGGGGGCAGAATAGAAGGTATAGCCCTGCTCATCGGGATGGAGTTCCCACCATGTGTCTCGCAGTCTGTATAACTTGAACATGTTCGCGACCTCCGTGTGGCCTCCCTTCGCTGGCTCTCTGGACTCAGGATTGCCTGAGTCACCCCCAAGGAGGACGTGACCCGTGGCCTCCAGCATGATTTTGGGGACTGTCTTAGCCAGAAACCAGGATTGAACTGAGTTTGGGGAATGTATTGTGGCAAATGTAATGTTCACTCTTCCTATGGAGCCTCCTACCATCAAAGCACGTCCCTCTATATCTGCTCATGTCTTGGTGGTCGTGAAGCCCAGTCCTTTTCTGATGAGTATGCCAACCCCTCCTTTTCTCAGAGACCCAGAACCCCAAAACTCTAACCCTGTTCCAGCCCTAGGAGTCTACGTTCTTCCCCTCTGGCATTATTTGTGTCTTGTAAGAGAAGGACGTCAAGTCTCGCCCTGCGGAATTCTCAGCATACCAAAGATCTCTTGGTTGGAGAAATTAGACCTTTTAGTGTCCCTATTTTAAGGAGGCCTTTCGCCTGTGGGTCTGTATTAACATTTATATATCACACATGTCAAGTAACTCTTCAGCAGGGACCGGCAACCTAGCCAAATATTGATCCACCATGTATGTGCCAATTCACGTCTTGTGTCTTGTTGAGGATTCTGTTCCATGCCCATCCCCCTCCTGCACAACCTCTCCTCTCTTCCCCCACCCATCTCCATCCCCCATTCCCAGTTGATGGCATCCGAACAGGATCAGATGAAACACTGATTCGGTGTCTGACCACCGGCAGAAACCGTTACCTAACGGTCCCAACTCAAAACACATCTTCAATAACGTTTGAGCCCCCATTCCACTTTCCCTCCCCCCCATCCCAGGTCAAAACAATGACTATTAGTAGAAATTAAAAACTTATTTCTCACATAAACTCGCTCACAGACAGGCACACATCTTCCCCATCGAGAAGCGTTCGGATAAATAGAACCCTTCCCAGGCCGGGCCGGGCAATCAACAAATTTCAGGATATCCACGTAAGTGCCCGCCATACTCAGTCGCCTTCCTCAGGTGAAAGGTTGCCTCTCTGGAATTTCCTCGATCCCTTGACTCATCTCCTCCTTGGCCCTTCAAGCTCCCATTGTCTTCCATTTTGTGCTACCTCTTCCTGATTTACACCATCTTCACGTGATTCCAAAAGGTCCGATATATAGGTGAGAATCTCTTTTTCAGATCTCAGCTGGACTTTCTTGCCTTCATGTTCGAAAGAGAGGGAGAAGGGGTAACCCCATCTATATCGGATCCCGGTTTCCTTGAGCCATCTCGTGAGAGGGCCACACATTCTCCTTAGGGCTAGGGTTAAGGAAGATAGGTCTTGCAAGATTATAAACCGTGCTCCCCCGAGGGTAATCCACCCACTGGCCTAGTCCTTCTCCAATATCCTGGCCTTGTCCTGATACCTATGAAAGTGGGCGAGGACTGATCTCGGTCCACCGGTTGGACCGCCCGCCCGCCCTGTGTATCCTCTCTGTCTTAAGCTCATCAATCTCTTCGTTGGCTACCAATAGTTTTATTATGGCATGAATCGTCCTCTTTAGGTCTCCTTCTGTTTCACTCTCGTGTTCTGGGATGCCAAAAAAGCACAGGTTATTACGCCTCTCGCCATTTTCCAAATCGTCCATTTTGAGATGAAACTCTTCTTCCCTTTGCTCTATTTCAGCTATTCGGAGTTCCGTTTGAGTTTCGAGAGTGTCTATGGAGGCTTGATTGTTCTCTACCCCATCAAGTCTTTCTTCGATCTTATCAATTCGCTGTGTGATTTTATCAATTTTTCCACCTATGTTAGCCCCCATGTTCTTTATCTCGCTCAGGAGAGCAGCAATGTCTCCTGTGGTGGCTGCCGATTCTGTGCCAGAGGCCTCCATGATCAGGGTACCAGTACTCTCAACAACAGGAGAGGACGGGGAGTAGGTGAACTTGGCTAGCTTCAGTTTCATGTCCATATACACAGAAGGGGCTCTCCCCCTGCCTTCCTAGTTGTACCTTTTTATGGTGAGAGGAGTTGTTTATGTCCTCTACAATAAGGCATGAAAAGGGGCAACAGGCTTTGAGTCACAATAAGGTCAAAATCCGTCTGTGTCAACCAGGGGGGTTGGTAGTAGGTCCGCTGAAAGTTCCCAGAGTCCAGAATCTATGAAGTTGCTTCTGAGACCAATAAGGGCAAGCAGTGGGTATTCAGTGCAGCCTGTGGGTGGAGGGAGAGCATATGGCCCGTTTCTGGGGGTCCAACCCTTCAGGAAAAATGGGCACTCACTCTTGTTGTCTATGGGTGGTGAGCGTTGTTCCAGTGAGATTTCGACGTGAGCCAAATATTAGGGTGAGCACCCTCTTGCCAAGTGCTGATTTTGTGTGCTGTCTGAGGGGTTCTGCGTTCTACGTGGCAAAGGGCGCACTCTCTGGAAGTCTGATTCCTTAATTACTTTTCTAGATGTGGGTCAATATTCACTCATTATGTTTTAAGGGGTGGGCCTTGAGCCTATCAATGGCAATGTCTTACAAAATCTGAAGGTCCAAGTCAGATGATTCCAAAATGGTTCCAGGAGTGTGTCTTAATATTTATTGTTAATTCACTATACTTGCCCTGTCTTCCGGTCTTCCGGTCTGCTCCATCTTGCACCCTTCTGCCTTGAGACGAGCACTTAAGCCAGTATTAATCAGGGAATTGTGTGTTCCAGGCTCTCGTGTCCCATTGGGGGTCTTTGTGGAGGACACCTTCCGCTTCGCACCTCAGCTGACTTGGTATATGCCCTGTGTAGACTGTGGCAGGTTTTGCCCATGGTCTGATAAATGAGGGAGTTGTTGGATACTTGTTCAGGGCAGGTTCTCTGAACGGTATGGGCGTCTACACGGGTATTACACATTTTCGCCCATTGCACACATGTAGGGGTTAGTATTAATAGGACATCTGGAAATCTGCTACTCGTACCTACCAGTTTCCGGGTCCACGTGGGAGGGGGTGCGTGGCCCTGGTCTGCGGGGAGGGGGCAGCCCTCGCTGCAGCGGCGGTCGTGGGTGCGCCCCAGGGGGCTGGGTTCATTGGGTCTGACATGTCCGACCCCACGGAAATTCGTAGGCGTGAGCCAGGATAGATTCCCACTGCGTAAGTTCAATTATCTTCATAAAGGTAGGAACCTGCGCAAAGAAAGTTCCTTTCCAGCAATCGGCTGCACACCACGGCTGTACATGAGGTTCCAAACCTCGATTTGTATGACCAATGCGTGGTGGCGTCGCAGGTAATGTTACTCACCACACGTCTCATTGCTGGGTTCCTGTGGCTTCATTGCGAGTTTCAGGCTGGAGGGATGGGTTAAGGGTAGTGGGGAGAAGTGCAAGGTTACCTACGAGGCTCAGCCGGGCCGCCGCTTCGGGTCTGGGGCCGCTCATAGGCTATTTTGTTCTCACCCTCACCGCCGGGTCGCAGAGAACCAAATGGAAGCTGGATCCGGTGCAGGGATGTCAGTCCAGGCTGAGAGGATCTCCGTCGGGCCGGATTGCCCCTCCCCACTCTCTGTTTGCTGCTGGGGGGAACAAGCAGTCCCCGGGCTTGCCGGCAAACCCCTGCTTCACTTTCTGTGTGCATCCCTGATTTGGCATCCTAGCATGGGGGCCCACAGCTTCAACATTTATCCTCGGATCCTGAACGGATTTTACCCATTGGGTCATGACAGGGGAATCCCTTCCTACAGCTGGGCCACCTTTAATTCCCGGGGCTGGGGGTCCACTAGTGGGGGCTCAATTCACTTTTGGGGCCACAGGGTGCGGAGCTCACGCAGAGTCAGTGCTCCTCTGCACGTCCTCTGGTGGCCAGTACCATCCAAATACATTTTAATTGCTTACATCTAATGTGTTAGTCAACACTATCAAAGTAAACAATATCATGGGGAGTCTATAAAAAAAAGTAAGGAATTTGCATTATCAAACTTCTGTTTACAAGACAATGGTGAATGAACTACTCAAAAAGGAGGTCTAGATTACCAAGTTCCACCATTACTGCCAGTTCATGTCTAACCAGAATATTTGCCAGGACCCAATCATTTAAAGGAACCAATCACTAAATGGAGACCAACACGTTCTACAACAGGTGGACCATGCTAAAGACCAATGTTGCATCATCAGGTGCCTGCCAGGAAAAAGAGGAGACCTCTGAAGGCTTCTGTTTATTATTGATATTCAGTATATTGTCAAGGAAGAGACCCAGAATAAAGAAACCATAACTTTTAACTCAGTATTGACTTGCATCCCAGAACCCCAATGCCATCAAATGTAACTGGAAGAAGTCTAATATTGCTGTCACCCTCAAGCTTTTAGGAGGAATCCAAGTACCTCATCCTCTCATTGTCACTGTCCCCACCCACCCTAACTGCTGATCCCCCATGACCACTGTCACCTTGACAGCATCACTTTGGCCAGTTTACCCCATATTATGGCTATCCTGAGTACTGGGCATTGGCACCAGGGTAACCCGGATTCCTCCATGTCAACTGTTTATCCTTGTTACTCTCCATGGTAACATGGATCTTGCACACCAATCCCATAGTTTCAAGGATGAAGCGAAGAGGTACTCAGTTGTATAACTACCCATTGAGAGACATTAATCTGGGGATTGAGCAGGTAATAGTTAGATTCTGCATAAACTCTCCTAATTAGGTGTTCTGAAGTTTGTTCAAACATTTGGTCTACTTTATGTAAGTGATTTCAATCCAGCACACACCCAAGTCCCGCCAAGCATGTAGTGCGCAATTGAAACCCTTATTTATTTGTATCTATAAGTTCAATATTCAGAACGATATACCACTCGTATCACACCCTTCTCCTGAGACCCCCCCCCCGGTCACACTGAACCAGGAATCAGGCTAGTTTGCAAAGGTAAATATTTATTGATGTATTTAAAATGTAATGACAATATATTTTAATAGGTAAACAACAATCACCAATGGGGTGACAGAACACTGAATGATATCTTTAATACACTAGGAATCAAGTAATGAGCACTATGGTTAGGCGTTCCCCCTGCAACACCCCTCAACCCCCCAATAGGCAATGTGATAGACGTGAGGAGAGAGCAGGTATTCAGGAATAGCACAAAGCAAACAGAATATCAGTCCCACCTTCCCCCTTCAAACACAAGAGAAAAACGGAATTGACTTTTCCGCTGTCAAAATGGCTTTGAAATTGTCTTTGGAGTGGACTGAGCAAAAACACCAAATGCAGTCAAAAATACTTAAATTGTTATTAATTCCTATGGTAGCCGCTTTGAACAGTTGCACACAATCACAAGCAATGGTTAGTCATAAGAAAACAATGTAAATCTCAAAGTCCAAGTCAGGAATAAATAAAAGCTATTTCACACGTGTAAAATTTCTCAGACGGTAAAATCGCTGCAAACTTTTCCTTACGCGATATTCGCTATAGCTAAGGATGTTAGGTACACGTATGAGTTGAAATTTCATTTCTACCATAAAAACTGAGGGAGTTATAGAGGTTTTAGTGAAGGTCGTTTTTGTAAAATAGGCGCGAGAAAGGAAAACAGAAATGCACTTTTGAAAATGACAGATGGGTTGATTGCAATAGATTATGAAAAAGCGAATGCCACAGATGGATCTTACAGTCACGTGATCAGCGTAACCCGCCTGTTGTGGATAGTCTACTTCTTCAGATGAGAAAAGAAAATACATTAGCGCAAAGATAGTTCTAGCAATCTATGGTTCTGAATGAAAGATAGGATGGGTTTGCGATAGGGATAAGACAATGCAAATATACTATGGGTCACAGTTCTTCCTATTAATACTCACATGATAAGTTATTAAATTGGACCGTCAGTTCTGGTCATCGATTGGATCTGGTCTAGGAAGAACAGCACATCAGGCACGGGATCGGGTCAGCTAGGCTGGTCACTGGATTTGCACAGGATCAGACCTCCTACTCCTGTGGATATTTCAATCAGCTGGATAGCGAGTTCCTCAGGCAAGCCTAGTGGTAGCAAGCCAGAGAATTTCAGGAAGTTAGTTCAAAAGGCCTTCTCACACTACAGCGCTTCACTGGGTTGCAAGAATAATTTTGAAGATTTAGACCTTGCAGAAAGTGAATAGTTCTCTACTGCTTGCAATAGTCTTGGCATTTGGATCTTGAAAGATGTTACAGCTGGATGTAGAATTCTGGATCAGAGTGCTTCGCCGGAATCAGGAAAGTTAGTGGATGTGTGAGTCTCTATGTGTTCTCAGCTGTCTCTATCTATCCTTTAAAATGACATCACAAAATGGATGTATGGGCCGGCTTAGCTAAGCTTGCCCCTGTGAGCTGGGATTGGATCACAACTTCATCTCCACCTTGCATTTGAGTGATTGGATCAAGGCCGGATGATGTAAGATTTTATGGTTTGCTTTACAGTTCTTAGAAACCTCCCTTTAGCTACTGTCTCAAAATCGGATTTTATGCTAAATACACATTTCTACATTGGTCACTTTTACACAAATCACACACAAAGATGCCATATTTTATGTAGCATCTGTTCCTCAAAATCCCATAGCTGCGGGGTCTTTTCTCAACTTTCTACAAAATGTTATCCTTTTTGCTATGAACACAATTTCCAAACTTTATGCAAATTTCCACAAATGTGTGTGTTTAACAATGGAATAAGTGTGTACATTTTCACAATTTTAGGATTCATACATTTCACATGAAACCACATATATTGCCATTCCTGTCCAGAACATGTTACACGGTTCTGCTGCCTCTTAAAAGGTGCAGCCAAAAATTAGACTAACAGATATGTCCTTGGTATATTTTTCACCATTTTGAATCACAAGTTATGAGTGTTTAAAATTGTTCTTTGTTCATGCTTAACAGCAAATGGCACACCCCCTTTTTCTCTCCCTGGAGTCTAGGAGCAACCCCCTCCTTGTTTGTTTTTTCCAGGAGCCATTTACGGCCCTCTCACACCTCTTTTTCCTGGGCTGAAGGGCCTGCTATTGTTCATTCTCTTTCTGTAGACAAGAGTCTGGGTTACCCCACAATTATCATCTCCCCGTGAGTTTCAGCTGAGAGGATATCCCTCCACCTGGGAGGCCCCTGTTTGTCCACTTCCAAAGGGTTGCAGCTCAGCCAAGCTAATTTATTCTTAATTAAGAATCCAGGAAAAACCAAACTTGTTGCATCAAACATAAATACATGACTTTCTCTTAGCTTTAACTCTGTGGGATAAAGGTAACTGAGATCTGTATTCTTTTTAGCCACAATCCGTTTTATGTTTGCTAATCCGGCAGACTTTTTAGTTTAGATCACTTTAAAGTTTCATCAGTAACTCATCTGACAGCTGTCATTCAGGTAGCCCAGGGTACTGCACCCAGATCCTGACAGGGGCTGTCAGTTAATAGACAATCCGGTTTTTCTGAAGACATGTTTTGCTCTTCACGTTTAGGACTTTGTATGTTCGCAATGCTTCATAAAACTACATAAATTTTAGCGCAAAGCAAGATTTTGAATGTTGAGACGTGTTTTGTTATAGGCATTTTGAAGTTTTTAGCACAAAGCAAATGTCATTTATAGACACCTTTTGGCATTTCATTTGCAAAGCGCTGCTTCTTTCTCTGCACTCTGTTTGCTGGTCATGGAGCACACTGGCACATTTTCTGCAGTGTGTGCTCTATTCCACCACACAGGCACCATGGGTGGCTGGTTGTGCATCCATCTTTTTGTGTGCTTGAGAACGCAGTTTTTGTAGGTTTTTTTGTAGGTTTTTGGTGCGCACAAGAGTTTTGTCGCCACAGTTTCAGTTCCTTGCACCATACTATCAGGGTGATGCCACATAGCATAGTGGAGTGGGTCAATACATCCACATTTATTAATAATAATAATAATAATAATAATAATAATAATAATAATAATAATAATAATATGTTTTAAGAATTTGACATTTTAAACAAAGAGGCACTAACTCTTAGACAGACTGTGAACCATGAATGTATCCTGTGTCCATGCAGGACCCTTAGGTGATCACACTCACCAAATTAAGGAAAAAGCCCATATATTTTTGAGGATGCACCAATGACATGCATAGTCATCTTTTCTTCCCCACTTGCCATTGTCAGCACCCATCCCCTCCCTTACTCACTAGCGTCTCTCTACTTGCCAGCTCCGGCAATCACACAATATTCCTTGAACCTCGACTGACTCCAAACAAACCACAAACTTCCCCATGACAGGACACCCTCCTCCAATTAAACCAGATATATTTATCCAATTTCCTCTTCACTCAACAGCTGAAGTGTAATACAATTATATTCACAGTTCTGTACATCTCACTTTCCTCCTGTGTGCATGAGTTATGGGGGATGAGAACTTTGGGAATTCAAACAGGTGACGTCAGTTGACATTACTAATCATCAGCACTAAACTAGCAACCTGCCCCTTAGACATTTTAGGCTAAAACTCCCACAATCCCTCCCCATTGATTAAACTGACCAGTCCAACACATTTGGTGCTCCGACCCCGTTTTATCACCTTCCTCATCTCCCATGAACTCCAGCCAGTATCATGAATTGAGAGGACAGGTAAGTGTTGTAGGCTAAAAGTAGAGTAAACACACTGCACTCAGAGGCCATATGAATACACCTGGAATTTTACAATACAGAGCAGTCAAATCCACACCCCTGCACCATATGCAAACCACCCCCAAATCAATAACAAGTAAAGGTAAAGACTACAAACCTACTGCTCTGACACAATATTCACAGTCTGGTCTGAGTTGCAGAGTAAGGGCGTTTCTTACCAGAATTACTTCAACTCAATGGCAAGTTGATGCTTGCACATATACAGTCAGCAGTAATAAAATGTGTCCCACAGGCAGCTGTACAATTAACAATGTGCAGTACATACCATCACCTGGTATAATAAGTCAGTAATATGCTGTAGACAGAACTTCAAGCCATGTCAAAAAGGGGATAACCTGTATTAGTTTCATTATATAGGATCTATAATAATTAGAGTACTTTAGCATGCAGGATGTCTGCCACTTGAATGTTCCTATGCCCCAATCTGTAGATATCTTTTCTGATCCTTAAATATGGCTGGCAGTGCCCTTCGATCCACACACATCACGTACTAGGAGCGGAATTGTTTCCCTGTAGTGCTAAATTTCAGATTTGAGCACTGCAGTTCTCTGCAATGAAATATCTGGGAATTCTTCTGATGTGCAGTCACCAGCATTTGTTTCAGCATTGAATGGAACCAGATGTCTAACGAGCAATATTTGGTTCTTAAGTTCTAGCTTTCTGATGGCAGACTCTTCTCAAAAATGTGTAAACACTGGAACCCACCTTTCTTGGTGGACCCGATGTCATACCATCTTGGTATGCACCATCCTGCCAGCAGGTCCTATTTTACACGGGCGGTCCTATGAAAACTTCATGGGACAAATTATAATGGGAATGAATGGATCCACAAGTGTGCAGGTGGACGGGTGTGCCTACATAACTTTGGAGTCCTTTTAAAAGAGTTATTATGTGCATACGGTGCACTGATGTACAAAAATCCTTGAAAACAGCTGGGTATGGTAGGGTGGGACAGGAGATCTTCCTCAGACTGTCCTAAGTCCCAACATCATGTAGCAGGCAGTGACACTCTGCCTCCATGACTAACCCACATTCTACCCTAAGAGCTATGCGGGGGACCTCTTCACAATGTACAGTGTCTGCTCACAGAAGTGGGAAGAAAACTTTGCATGGCAGTGGATCATATTCTAGTGATTGAACTGACCATGACACAACATTGTGTGTTGTAATCAACAAGTCTCTTCTTTGAAAACTATTAACCTGGTCTGGGATGTCCTTGAGCTAAATAGCACTGCTGTAAAGTGACTTTGGGCTTATGGCACCACGTCATGGGTGTGTTTATCTTGCTGGATGTGGGAGACCTGCCCCCTTAGAAAAATGGCTTTTGGAAAATGTTACTGGCTCCCATTTGTACTTGGTGTCATGTGTCCCTTGCCCTCACGAGTTGATATTAAAAAAAAACAACCATTAGCTTGGCACCCTAATCATCAAGCTCAACTCATTTAAAAGTTGCAAATACATAGGGGCTCATTACGACCCTGGCGGTAGAGTGATAACGGTGCCAGTAGTGCTGCCGGCGCCGTTATCACTCTACCACCACATTACAAGTTCTGCTAGCGGGGACGGTATTCACGCCAGATCAGACCAGACGTGCAGAGCGGCACCCGCTAGCAGAACAGGATGGTCCGGTTACGAACTGGTCTGTTGTTACCATCCTCCCCATTCCCATTGAGCCCTAAGGCCCCGCGAATGGGAATTACTGGGCCAGCAAAGGTTGGAATGGCCCTGTTATTCCCATTTTGCGGGACCCAGACCCGAGTTTGGGGGTAGCCATGCCGGTAAAAACAGCATGACTACCTCCAGACTCGTAATGAGGCCCATACTTTTGACAGAGTCAAAGATCCTGAGGAAACCAGAACTCAAGTATTGACTGCAGCGCAGGAGGAGACCACCTGAGTCATTAGCAGACAGGCACACCAATACATAATGGAACAGCATGCGACAAAGACATCACAGCAGTGAACATGAGGTCTGAGTCCAAACACACAATGACCGATCATGCATGGCCTGTGATGGGGTGGGTGGATGCGTGCTTGCAGGAGGCATCCTATGGGCTAATTCCCAGGGTGGCAGTCATGCGGGGGGGGGGTCAAGTTCCCCATTAAGCATAGATAGGGGAAGGGTGTTTGCTGGGGAATGGAGAGGAGATACCAGTGGAGATAGAAGATTGAATGAAATAGTCTTTGACGGGTGGCGGTACAGGGGAGGGGTTCTTGGGAGGTATTCAAAGGAGGGCCTTCAATGATATGTGAATCGACCAGTTGTACTTCGGTCGAATCACATAGATCAATGGAGGGCTATCAGAGAACGGTACTAAGATTGAATAGGGAGTTGGTAGACTTGAATACAGTATGCTGAAATTGTAGAAAAGATGTTTTGCAAACTAGGGAGAGGCAAGAAACAAAATCCCAGATTGACTGAGCGTGGAGGTGGATTTGGCAGATGTAGGGTAAATGCTGTTCAGCAGGGAATGTCTTGTGTGTGTGAATGGAGGGTTTCCCGGGAGTCCTTGTCTTTGCTACCTTTCCACATAACTGCCATGCTGAGGATATAATCATATCACATTGCATGGGATCTACTCTGTCAGAACAAACATAACACAAACATGGACCCTTCAGCTCATACTTTAATTGAAAATAAAGTATTTCCTAAGAGTAGGACATCTCTAAAATGCATCAGTTTTTTGTTTGCAAATCGCTTGTTCTCAGTATGACCTTTTCAAAATATCGCCACTCCTGGCAGATTTTCTGGGGTGCTTGTTCTGAGCTAAAGACTCTGGTTGAGACTCTAACCCTGGATATAGGCCGGTAGTAGACAAACTCCCAGAACCCCCCTTGTTTAAGCAGTCTTTGCAATACCTTTATTTGGGTTCCTTGTGAATAGTTCTAAAGGTGATTGTTCTAAAATGTATTTATGTCTATCCAGGTTTTGGGGGGAATTTCAAACTATATATAATACGTACAAGTAGCTACATTCACAATTCTACAAACTGCTTGTCAGTGTCTTTCATGTCTTAATAACTGGAGCTGAAAAGCTTTCTTTTGATAGACCCTGTTTAGTCTTCTATGTTTTGTGAGCATCCCCAGCAAAAGTCAACACCGGGGGTAACGGCCCCAGTTAACGGCCCGAGATAAGCGAGGGCCATTAACGTGGGCCCATGGCCGTTACCCCCCGATGTTGCATGTGGAACAGTTATGTAAGGCCATTAGCACCCCGGGTTACCAAGCTGCAGCGACGGGTGCTAAGAAAAATTATTTTCCTTCCTACAAAAGGATGCTGCCTGCGTCCCCTTGTAAAAAAGGAAAATCCTTTACCAACGTGGCAGTCATGGAAAGGGATGACAGGGCTCTGTATGGAGTCCTCCTCCCTTTCGATGGCCGCCGTGGGCAGCTGAGAGGAAGGTGCGGCTGAAAGGGCCTCTGCAGCCGAAATAAGGTAAGTGGGGTGGTTAATAAAGAAATAAAAAAGGGGACAGCATGTGGGGAAATATGGTGGCGGGGGAGCCGGCCACCAGGTGGCTTGGAACACAGGCTTACACCGGCGGTTCAAGCCCACGTTCCTAGCCACCTGATTGGCTGGCTCCCCCACCCAGGGTGCTTATGACAATTAAGGCTAGACAAACAAGTTTGGGGATTCCCGAAACAATCTATAAAGTTTGGGTAGATTGACATCACATGACCTTTTCAAAGTTACAAAGGGGCAGGAGATTGTGGATATGCAATGGGAGGACAGGCTTCTTCCCTACCCCACAAGACCGTATAACATGCCCCTCTGCCCTACTGGAACCTGGTATGCCCCAGCAAGGGAATAAGGAATGTACAACTTATGTTCTACTTTGAGAGCTCTCGGGGGCCATTTCTGTGGACATTCACCTATCTTTAATGAAAATGAATCGATGTTCTCAACTGAAGGCATGTAAAACAAGTGCCATGGTGACCATTAATCCTTGTGGAAATTGGTGAGCAAAACAAGCTTTAATGATCTTACCCCAAAACAAAGACTAACCATTGGGCCACATTCAACTAATGACATGCTGCACAAAAATAAAACCTCTTTATGCAGCATTCGCAGCACACCCAACACCCCACACCTCATGTATTTGTAACACCACTCTAAAAAGACAGATGTATCATCAAAATGCATCCATTAAACTTCTCTGAAGACATAATACAACACGTCATCCTCACAGAGCTCTAGTTCAGTGCCCATTTAGAGCCTTACATCATCAATCATGTTGTCAGAAAATGTCTGAAGATATATCAGACACTGCAATGTGTTTATGAGTCACGGCCACCTTCTCTAGCATGGTCACCAATCTAGACGTCAGCAGCGTCTGTTTTAAAGTCTACAAATAAACAGCCAGTCTAACCTTCTTTACCTGCACATAAGTATACCAAACCCAAATCAAATAAAACACATCCTTCCCATTCGACTGCAATTACTTTGTGCAATATTTGTGCAATCTCGAATTGGGCTGTCATCTTGGGCGATGGGCCTCATTAGGGGTTGGGTGGTATTCCGGCAGTTAACCTGCTGCAATACTGCCCAACTGAATTACTTTTACCGCCACTTGGTATGGCGGAATTACAGCTGGATTACAAGTCAGAGTAAATCCCCATTTTGTATGAGTCTGTAGGACTCTATGGGGCTTTTTTGACAGAATTGCTGCAGCAGTAATTCTCCCGATCTTGTCGATCTTCTGGAACAGAGTTGGAGGATTTACCTCCAGCACAATGCTGGAGGTAAATCCTCCACTCCAGATCCATACACGTAGTATGGCAGAGTGGAAATGTTGGTGGTAATTCTGTTACTGGCAATTTTTCCCACTCTGCCATACTTGTAATGAGGCCCCATGGTCTCATAACTAAGCAAACACATATGCTCAATTGAGGATCTTGTTAATGTAGACTTCTCCCACTTAGTAGGGAAGCTAAATATTTGACCCCAGCTTTGAGTACCTTCTGTTCTTAACATTTTCTTGGGTTGCGAAATAAAGACCAAACCCCGGAAATCTAAGTATCAGCCACCATACGTTCCCTGCCAAAACAGCACAATATTTGGACAGACACTTAAAGCATTCATGAATCTAGAGCTGTCTCCAACTAACAACATGACTTCAGACCCTCCCAAGTCTCTGAATTTACAAAGAGCTGTCAAATGTGCTCACAACAAATAAATATGTGCCATTGCAGAACCATGAACCTGGGATTGTCTGTTCTAGCCACTCCCAGCACTAAGCTCATTAACCTCTCCCTAACATCTGATATTATCACGTTGAGCCTCAAACATGTTGCAATGTTGAGCCAAGACCTGTGGCTAACGACAGGCACATCACAACTCTAACCTGCCTTTGTAAAGATGGGACATGGCAATCACCGTGACAACTCTCTATTCACATGAAGAATAACAGCCTCTGCAATGCTTACTAGTCGTCTTTCTGGCCTTGCAGTGGCAATGAAATCCCAATAATGAACATCAGAAGAGAGACACTCATCAGACATGAAGGAATCCATGCATGCACATGCATGCTGACAGGACTGGCACAGGTCATTGACACCCCCTGTCATGGTACGCTGCATGATTGACTAGCAAAATTGGAGGAAAGCCCTTCAAATGTCTAACTTTTCCTTCAAAACCAAACACCCCAATTGTAATTAGGTGGCTCCTAAATGCAGTTACCAGCATCTCCTAGGGAGTTTCTCTTGGAGCTGCCCTCTTGCATACACTTTTCAACATCAAAATACTCCTACTTCCATGCCTTATCAAAGTCTACACATCATTATCTTCCATATGTATGCAGATGATGTAGAACAACACTGCAAGTGACACTATGGACCAGAACCACATAACCACCAGAATGATGCCTCTCTACAACATATGCATCAATCAGTTTACCAAACCTGGCTTTTCCCTGATGTTTGAAGAATGAGAACCTGCTCTTCAGCCCAGATGTTCCTTGGCAGCTCACATGTTGCTAGCCTAAAGCACTGGATCTCTTCCAATATAGACTAAAAATACACCCGTTGTAAGCCTAGGTTTGCCTTCTTCACCTGCAGCACCTTGTCTGGTGACACTCTACAATAATGATTTCTCCTAATGATATGGAGATTTCTTGATAGACCAGACTCTTCAAAGAGGAGGATTCACTTAACCTACCATTTTTGACACACAGAATGCACTTGCAATTGGCTTGAAGGAGGCATACATTTAAATTCCAATAATCTTGGGGTAAAAATGTTGTGTTGCTATGAAATCCTCCATTATTATAAAGCAAGATAAGAATACAAAAGCAGTGGCCACTGTGGCTAGCAAACTTAATTCAAACAAAATCGGAGTGCACAGATGTTGGCGGACAATTGTCTTTGCTACAAATTGCAAATCATCTCATTTCACCAAAAGTGTTGCATCCGAAATAAAAGGCAAATGTAACATTTGTTAAAAAGGGGATCTTCTAAAACAAAAATGCGCTTTATTTTTATTCAAGTGACCGAAGAATTATTTGCTATTAAGAGGCATATATTCTTTAAAAAAGAAGTGTCTTTGAAACACATATTTAAAATACATATATATATATATATATATATATATATATATATATATATGTATATATTTATGACAAAAACAAATCCATTCTCAAATGAATTAGCTTTTTTTACAAACACAAGTCAATTTGCTAAAAAAAGACACAATTATAATAATAATTTAGCATTTATATAGCGCTATGACCTCGGAAGGATGAAAGGCTGAGTTTGGCCCTGCCGGGATTCAAACCTGCGTCAGCAGGCACTGCACGGATGTCATAGCAAGCGCTCTACTCGCTATTCCGCCAGTCCGCCAGTGGATAGTGAATTATCCTATTCACTGTTCTAAAATTTGCGGATGTATATTATTTTCAAACCAAATGGTTACACAAGCCGACTTATAGTTACATTGAGTCTGAGTTACATATGAAATTTAAAAATATGAATTTCTAATAACTTTTTAACTCATGTGATGGATTTGGCTGAAATTCTGCAGACACGTTTGAACTTCCGGCCCTGCCCCGGCCCAGGCACCACAGACTGGAAACTTTGGGAAAGATTCTTTAAAGAATAAAAAAGTTATTAAGAACACAAAAGCAGCGCTTTCGGCCTAGACCTAATTCATTTTTCCATAGACAAAAATTGTCAATTTTTGCTCGACCACACAGCCAAAACTGCTGAACAGATTTGGACCAGGTTTGAAACAATTTGGACGTGAAGGGGTGGTTTGGGGTTACTCCGTCCAGTACTTTTAAAAATATTTGACGGTAAGGTGGTGCCTCCTTCTCCAAAATAAATAGCTAAGGGCATGAATTATGGTTGCTTGAGGAATTTCTGAGGGGTTTTGGTTTTACTTGTAACCATGGCGTCCCTCTAGCAACGTTTTTTCACTGAATTTCATAGGTCTTTATCAGTGCAATGTAACTATGGTTAAGCCTGTATGTGGCTCTAATTTGTATGCATTCTGGGTTTTTATATGTATTTTTTGTACTAACACAAGTGTGTCGTAAGTTTGAAATTGTTAGCTATTTATTCCATGTTTAACATTTTGCAAAACTTTGATAAGGTATTTATTTGATTTATTTGTTTGCATTTATAAAGCGCACATCGTCCCTGGGGCATTGTGGCGCTGTTACAGCTTATTCACTTGGCATATTGAGCTATCACTAAGGTTACAGTTGAGCAGGGTGTCTATACAAGTTGGTTAGTTCTAGCGGAACAGAGTGGTTTTCAACATCTTTCGTTTTTGAGGGTTTTGGGTAGGGCATTCCAATTTTAGGGAGCCAGGTGTTGAAAGATAGAGCCTCGGGCTTTGGTTCTTTTGAAGGCTGGTACGTAGATCTGGTTCCTCTGGTGCGATCTGATGGGTCTATTGAATGCGTTGAAAGTGATTCTTTCTGATAGGTAAGGTGGGGCATCGGTTGAGAGGCACCTGTGTGTGATGGCCAGTGTTTTGAAGAGTATGCGTTCTTTTACCAGTAATCAGTTTGCGTCTTTCCTAGCCTGAGTAATGTGATCCCTTTTGGGGATGCTCAGGGCTGCCCTAAGGGCATTATTCTGTGTTCTTTAAAGTTTGTTATGGTTTTTAGCCAGAGTGCCCAGGAGTAGTGCATTACAGGAGTCCAATTTAGTGCCTACTATGGCTCTGGCAATAGATAGACAATTTTTGGTACAGAGGTAGGGCTTAATAGCATTGATCACCTTGGTGGTGAGTGCACCCGAGGAGGGTATAGCATTGACCTGGCCTGTCATGGACAGAGATGTGTCAAGGTGTACTCCTAGGGTTTTTAATGCTGCTGAGACTGTGATGGTGGAGTTGTCTATGGTGAAGGTGTTGTATTGAGGAGAGAGCTTGTTGAGTGTTTCCCTGGTGCCTACTATGAGGATCTCCGTTTTATCCCCGCTTAGGCAAAGGCTTTTGGCCACCATCCATGTACCTGAGTAAATTGTGGTTAGGGTGGCAGTGTCTTGTTCATATATACCGGCCAGAGGTATTGTCAGCGTAATTGGTATAAGATATGTCACAACAGTCCAGATCATTGAAGAGCGGGAGGGTGAAAATATTGTATAGCATGGGGGCAGTGCACGAGCCCTGAGGGACGCCACAGTGGATGGTGGTGGGGGAGGCGCATGCAGTGTCTGAGGAGACTTTCATGAGTCTTCTGTTTAGGAATGAGGCTACTCAGGCTACTGCTTCTGGTGAGGAGAGGGGTTCATTTTTTAGGTGCATACCTAGGATATCATGGTTGACAAGGTTGAAGACGGTGGACAGATCTAAAAGGAGGAGGAGTGCTGGTTTGCCTTTGTCCATGATGTCGGCGAGATTAATTTTGAGATCGAGGAGTGCAGACTCTGTTCTGTGTCCAGGACGGAAGCCATACGGTCTTTTGCCTAGGATGTGGTTTTCTTCAAGGTATTGCTTGATTTGCGTGTAGGCAACACTTTCCAGTATCTTAAGCAGAAAAGCAACGGTGTTGATGGGCTTGTAATTGTTGGCAACCTCTGGATCCAGGGTGTTTTTATTTAGAAGGGGGCGCACCCACGCTTCTTTTAGGCTGTCTGGGACAGTGTTAGAGATGAAAGAGGCGTTAATGAAGGACTTGAGAAATGGGACAAGTGCTTTGGCACAGTCTTTGACTAGCTTGGCTGGGCAGGCATCTCCTTTACAGTTGGAGGGCCTAATTTTGTTAACAATCTCTATTACTTCACTTTCAGTAATTTCTCTAAATTTGAAAGGTGTTATTGAGTCTTTGGCATCCATGCGCTCAGTGCGAGAGGTGATCTCCTGCTCTGAGTTAGAGGTTGTTCTAATGTGTTGCGTGATGTTCTTGTGATGCGCCTGAAATTTTCTTTTGCAGGAGTTCAATTTTATTTAGTAGGGCAGTTTGTATTGAATTGCACCAGTTTTAGTTTTTGACTATGTCTTGGGTTTTAGTGGCTGGGGTGGACAGTTCTTTGAAAATTGCAAAGAGTTCTTTAGATTCAGAGGTGCGTTAGAGATTTTGGCATTGTAGGATGCAGATTTGTCTATGACTATTGCCTTCTTGTATTGAATGACAAGTGTTTTGTATGCTGACAGCGTCGCTGCATTAGGTGAGCTTTGCCATTTGTTCAGCGCTTTGCGTTTTTGGGAGCAGAGTTCTTTTAATTCAGTAGAGAACTAGGAGTTGGAATGTTTCACATTTTTGGCTTTTTTCTTCTGAAGAGGAGCAATAATGTCTATGGCAGTGTTAAGTTTGGATTTATAGATGTCCGCCAGTACCGATGGGTCTGAGGGTACAGGAAGGTTGGAAGTGAGGGTAGCTAAGTGGGGTAGGATCCTTTCTTTGGTGATGTTTTTAGCACATCTTGCCAGTTCTCGGGGGATCGGGTCATGTTTCTTAGTAATGGTGGGAGTAGTTGGGATGAGGAAGTGTATAAGAAAGTGGTCCGACCAGGGGGTGGGGGTGATGGAGCTAATGTCAGTATCCCAGTTATGGTCAGATATCCAGTCAAGGGTACGCCCTTTGTGGTGCGTGTGCACGAGAATGTTTTGTTGAAAACCTAGCGCTAGGGCTTTGGATGGTCTGTCATTCTTATCGTTGAGGACGAGGTTAAAATCACCTATGAGGATTCATTTAGATATGGTTTTTAGGTTCTCCGCTAGGAGGTGTGTGAGGATTTCATGGAAGTCTAGTAGTGGGGATGGAGGGCGGTAGACAAGGTTGTAGGTGATAGTTGTGTTGGGGGAAAGTGGTACCAATTATTATTTTGCTATTGCAAATGACCAGTTAGCCAATGCCTATGTGTATGTATGTTTAGGTTCCTGGATTAACAATAACACTGGAATATGGTGTTTTCTTTAGAAGACATTCTTTAATACATTAAGTAGTTTATGATAGATCTCCCAATCGACCTGACATCTTTTTATAAACATTATAAACCCTACCACTTGTAGGGACTGTTAATGAAAATTATTTTAATATGTGATGTTATCAGTGATGTCATCATTGACATTTGTGATGTCATCTTTCATTTTCTGGGTGTTTGTCTGAGCAGTGCATGGTGGTGGCGCGAGTTATGGTAGTTTAGCTTACTAAAATTGGTGAATTGTTGGGGTTTTCGGTTTTACTTGTAAACATAACGTCCCTTTAAGAAGGTTTTTTCAATGAATTCCATGGGTTTTTATCAGTGCAACTTAACCATAAAGTCCCTTTAACAATGTTTTTGCAGTGAATTTCATGGGCTTTTACCAGTGCACCCTAATGTGCTACAACTTACTAATATTATACTTACCCCACTATAGCAACATTTTTCTCCAATTTATAAAATGTAATCTTAAAACTTTGCCATTCCCCATCTTCTAGCATAATTTTTAACACTTCTATACACTTTTTGCAACTTTTTCCACTATTTTTGTGTGTGTCGATGTTCGCAAACTTCTGACCTCAACCTGGACTTTTCAGACAGTGTCACATGATCACGCGCTCGTGCGCAGCTTGATGACGTGTTTGCAAACGCATCCGAACGGGTGTGTGCTTCGTGAAAAGTTAGGAAATGCATTTTCTGCTCATTTATGATCTTTGAAGCTCAACCTTTACCCTTTCACAGCTCCTGCTCATTATCCATTAACAATCTAGCATTTAGCACATACATGGAACAATATTAGGAAAACTGCTCTTTATCTTAAAAAATGGCATCAGCTATTGCCATCCCTCCTCCCCAAGACCCACCACCAGCTGGAGTACCTACACAACAAAAGAAGCACAATACTTCAAAAGACAATCAAGAAGACCAGGAAGATGAGATAGAAGAAGTACCTACCTCTAACACACAGAGAGAATCATGGGTGTGGCAGTTCTTTACCACAGTTTGAAATTGTAAGGAAGGTATGGGCCCTCATTAGGACTCCGGCGCTAAACCATGGTGCTATTAGCACCATGGTCCATGCCGGAGTCCGCCATGGAGAAAGGGGGAATTACCACCCCATTCCAAGGTTGGCAGGGCGGTAATTCCCCCTTTCTCCATGGCCCTTCCCCATTCCCATTTTTGCCCCATACGGCTCAATGGGAATGGGGAAGGTGGCAATTAGGGTACCGCAAATTGCGGTACCGTAATTGCCATCAAGGTCCCTTTGCGGGTCCCTACTTTAATGGCTGGTCCAGACCAGCCGTTCAGGTCGGGTCCCACAAAGGGACCTCGTAGTAAGGCGCTAAGGGGTTAACGGCACCGCAGCCTTTTACGGCACCGTTAACCCCTTAGCGCCAGGGTCCTAATGACCCCCATGGTATCAAATCCAGACAGACACAAGGGATCACAGTTAAAGGCTGTTTATTAAACTGTAAAAATGTGTGAGACAAACACCTAATCTAAACCTAAATCTAAGATTGGACCAGGCTCCGACCATCAAATAATAATAATAATAATAATAATAATAATAATAATAATAATAATAATACAGTCCTAGTGGAGTGTAGTCAAATAAAAAAGGGCCTATACTAAGAAAAACCTATTGACAGTCCTTACCTCTAAACACAAAATAGTGTGGAATAATGTTCACAAAGAAAGAAAGAAGTGTTCTGAAAAGGATGAGTCATGTTATAGCCAGGATCTCCCTTTCCCACCTTTGAAGCACGGGACAAGGCGGGACTCTCAAGCACTGCACACGTCTGGGCCTTCTCCGGCCCAAGTTTACAGTTCATATTCCAATATCAGGACCTTCTGTGACCAAGTCTCTTTATGCAAAGACTCTTGCTTCAGAGGGCCTGATATATCACAAACAACAAACATCAGTTCCTTCTATAGATCTTCAGATCAGGTGACTCTTCTTAACCGAGGATCCCGCTTAGCCAGGCTCTGATCCCTTTTGCAATGTCAGCCTCCCTCAATTTGGCTCAAACCAATGTCACACTGTGGACGTCCTCAGTCGGCTTCACATTCGTTACCACAATGCAGTTCACTTTAGCTTTTCAAATCACAATGTATCTAAGACTTTCGACTGTACATGGGGTTTGATACGACCCTTGTATGACCACTTTGACATATCTCCCGGGCCTCCCCTGGGCCTCTTGTTTCTTGTAGTATTCAGGAATGTTAATGCCTTTTAAAATAATTGAGCAGCTTATTCTTTCCACGTTACGCTTTCTCGCAGGACTTGCCAATAAACATCTCGCTGGTTTCATACGATCATATGGTATTTACCTCTTCCGGGCACAAATACCATTTTGGGTGTACTTTCACTGTTCATCACATTCTCCTTGTTGAGGAGCGAGGCCTCTGTTAGAGTTTTTAGAATGAGCACCCACGTGGCGCCAGACCACTCTAACCCTGATACCCAATTATTTCCCAAAAGACCTTTATCTATCATCTTCTTTTCTTAACGCACATGTTGCAACTGCAACCATGAGCTTAAAACAGTGCGGTTTACTATCAGTTTCCTCCGACTCACCAGTTGTGTTGAACTCATTGGCTTTTCTTCCGCTGGAGTCACAGACAGTACTACGGCAGCGAGGTCTTTTCGCCACCCTGGTTATTGGTGCGGGAGGGCCCCATGTACCGTTGACATCTGTCACACCAATCGCCAGCTGCGTTTACCGGTTTTATAGTTCTGTCTTCGAAGGCTTTACGGGTCTGGGTTGAAAAGGGCAAGGGTAATTCCCTCCTTGTCGCCCTTTCAGTTTGCTCTGCCTTTATTTTTCATTTGAACTGCTGTCTCGGAATCGCTGCTTCCTCGTGCATTCGGCCTCGCTCAAAGTGTGATCTCATGCTCTCCCTTTTATCTCTGTGGGAAACGGAAAGAGCCGTCAGGTGAGCATAGTTATCAGCAATTGCCTGACTCTACCTGACCCTTGTGTTAGGACATGTCAGGTAAACTGCTCTTGTGTTAGTCCGTTGTCTTTTGCAGTGTGAGAACGTTTTTGTGTAGGAAAAGGGGTGGGGGGGTTTACATATCCTACGGGGTAGGATGGGGAAAAGGTGTTATAAGAGAGGGGGTACCACATGTGACCTGTCAGTGTCCCACTTCTGCTCCCCAAGGATCCTTCCATCCAGGTGATGCTCTCACACTCGTCCAGCCCCAGGAACTGGATCCAATAACAAAGGCCATATCCTGGCCACCTGGATGAGAGATCTCCGGGTACTAGTAAGTGGGACATCTTCAGGTTTCTCACAAAATGTACCAAAGACTAAAGCTACCAAAGTGATTGCAACATTAAGAGACCACCTCCATGCACTGCCACACCACGTCCAACCACCGCAAAACTCACAGAAAGGCTGTTCCTTTCTTAGGAAATAGTAGGCTTTATTCCTCTACCAATGCTGTAACCACACAGCCTACTTCTGTGGGACACAAAATACCACCAGATACCTTGCAATTGATAAAAGAGACTGTTGATCCATATTTTTCAAAAACAACAGTGCTATGTATATACTGCAACACACCAATCTGCAGGGGGGAAACATTTTGAAGTACTTTTAAAGCTGTAATCAAGGAGCATGAGAAACACTGCCATCTCCCTTAGAATTAACACACACGCAACATCTTCCCCTGTCCACCTGCCCCTCGTTGGTGCCCCTTCCCCCATTTCCGTCCCCACCTTACTGTGTGGACTCTACTGGAAAAAGCAAAATAAACAACAAATTTAAAAAAAAACATTAAAAATGGTTCACCTTTCAGAGCTAAAAAATAGACCTAAACAAATAAGCTTATAGACCCCATCTACTTTACATTTTTCAGTAAAGTTGTAAGATTAAATAAGGTTCTCCAACATTCTTATTAGCATTTTCTACTATGCTAATCGAAATAATGGAAAATTGGGTGGTCAGTCATAATTTCGAAAAAAAAAATGTCGAAAGACAATAATGTCGAAAAAATAATATAGAAAAAAAAAGTCGAATTCTCTTTTTTTTAATTATATATTTATTTTGGGGTCCGGGAATAAAAAAAAATGGGCAAAATAAAAATAAAAAAGGGTATTATTTTTTCGAAAAAATGACTCGACATTTTTGTATTCGAAAAAATGACTATAAACCGGACAATTGTATACTAGAGAAAAAGAAAAAAGCACTGAAACAAATTTCTGTCTGAAATTCTTTTCACTAGTATACAATAAGCACCATATTGCCATTTATAACTATCCACAGTCTCTGCATTACCCTCTCCCTCTCTAGTGTTGGGAAGGGGCGACCACGTCCCACCTCCCTAAGTGCTTTAGTGTAAGGCATACTGCATTTGAAGCACATTGATGGGCCAGGGGCAGGGGAGACGGTGGTAATATCCCACCCCACTATAATCAACCCCCATAGTGTAGCGCAGTGCGCCAACAAAACTGACATTTCCCTAGATGTTAGTAATCATAGTTAGGCTGACAAGGCCTGAGCGGCGAATGCAGCATTTCATGTACTAGGGCCTAATTGTGAGACTAGTGAAACTTCCAGCATGTCTCATTCATTGTTCTAACAGTGTTGCAATGATGCTTTTCTACCCAAAAGAGGTGTGCCCTGCAAGGCTGCGATCATATACCGGCGCCTGGTGTGCATGTTATCTGACACTGGCCAAAGCATGACCCGGCCAACCCCCATGCAATCACAAGTTATAGCCCATTGAACTGACTAAGCCCCAAGATCCATGAATACCATGGCACCAGGTGACCTTTGACCATCAACCCTAAAAGTAACAAGTCTTGAATGTTTAAAGAAAATGGACATTGCATGTCTGTGAGCTACAATCATATGATGTGTATTGCAAGGTGCTTGCAGGGATACATTATAGTTCAAAACGAGATTGGAGACCTTGAAACCGGATGGTGTGAAATGGAGTGAGTGAAATGTGTGTGTGCCCCAGAACATCCTTTGTGCCAGTCCTAAAGCCTCCCAGGTGCACAGTATAATGATGAAATAGCATTTTGTTAAGAGTGTAGTTAATTTGTTCTTTGACCTTTGTCAGTGATAAGATGATCTCTGTGGCACCCACGTGATTTAAGATGGACAGACTGGACTGAAACTAATGACCTGGCATCGCATATGTAGCAGGCGGATCCTGTATAGGCTCACAGCAACCAGCCTTGCAGGTTCTTACTGTATGGTATTTTTTATTTTTTTATTTATTTGCATTTATAAAGCGCACAAAACTGCCCTGGGGCATCGTGGCGCTGTTACAGCAGACTTAGTCTTGAACACAAACATAGGAATATGTTTACAGATGTAAACCGAGTTACAGAGTACGTTTCACATTGGTAATAAACATTGAGCTTAGGGGTTATGCTATGCTGTGGTTACAATGCAAGCATGAATGTGCATGTGGAGGACTTTTAGCGGAATAGGAGGGTTTTGAGGTTTTTACGGAAGGTGTGGTATGATTTTTCGTTCCTTAGTGAGGTAGGTAAGGAGTTCCAGTTTTTAGGTGCGAGGTGTTGGAAGCTGGTTCCTCCCGCCCTGGATCTTTGAAACGTGGGGACATCAATCATGTTGGTGCGGTGAGCTCTGGTGGGTCTGATGGAGGCTTTCGGTGTGATTCTTTCTGCGAGATAGGGTGGGGCATCCAGGGAGAGGCATCTATGTGTGATGGTCATGGCTTTGAAAAGTATGCGTTCCTTCACGGGTAGCCAGTGAGCATCTTTCCTTGCTTGCGGTATTGCGTCACAATGATGATGTGTCTCCTCTTAAACCTCTGCTTGTATCCTTTTTTGGCAGAACATTCTTGGCAGCAGAGTTAATTGCTGTTGCTCTCGTCTTTGTGTGAGATTAAAACATGTTATCCTTTCAAGATTGACTTGGGCCTTTCTTCCCTAGCGAGTTGTATTCTCTCTGGTGTGAGTGTTCAGGGGCGTGCCTTCAGTCGTTGACCCCATGATCCCTGTGCCCCCCATATTTGCAGAGGCTTCCAGGCCGGTTCCCCAGAAAGAGCCACGCCCACAGTTAGGGTTTTTGTCATAGTGCTATTACATAACTTTTGATTTGTGGTAAATTGGCGGTAAAGTTGCAGTATTTTAGTATTGTGGTATAACAGTGGTGAACATATCTATCGTACTGCCCTATATGATGAGACAAGCCTTTTCCCCCTTTCTGTATTTATATTCTGTTTAGGGTTGACTGTAAGCACAAATTATTGAACCTTACACATAGAGGAGCATACTATCAGCAACTGTTCTGTTCCACATCTACTTTGGGTGAAGGCTTCACCCCCGGGTCCCCCTCTTCTGGGAGTAAACCTGCTTCAAGTCATATTCAACAAATTGAATAAACAGTTCCTTTCTTAAATGAGCTTTTGGTGATGACTTTCCACCCCTGGATCTCCCTCTTTTATGTTCGGACCTTTTTCAAACATTAGCCTCCCTCCTTAGGGTTCACTAAAGCTTTTCTTCTGTTCACAAATTACAATGTCTTTTTAAACAATTCTTCAGGTTTTCTCAAAGTTAGCTTTGGGGTGATGACTTTCCACCCCTGAATTACCCTCTTCCGTGCTCAGACCCCTTTCAGACGTTAGCCTCCCTTCTTCGGGTTCACTAAGGCTTTTCTTTCTTTTACAAGTCTTATATTTTTTTTCAACAACTTACTGTGGACATCACTTACACCTGTCAACACACTGTTCATAGGGACTTCAGGCTTCACCCCTTTTTGTCAGCATCCCTCTGCCGGGTTCACTCTTACCAACTTTTGTATCACACTGTTCATATGCTAACTTCACCATGCGGGATTCATCTCCCTTTCCTTCACAATCATCTGTCGGTCAAAGACTTTTGATAGTACAGAGGATTTTACAAGACCCCTGTTTGACCACTTTGACCTCTTTTCGCCTCTTCTCAAGGCCTTCTGGTTATGGTAGTCTCTACCATCAGGTACTCGCCCAGAATTTCCTGCGTGAGCACCCACGTCGTGCCGGACACCTCTGTTGCTGTGGTTTCCCCCTCTTTCATCTATAGATTCTTCAAACCTTTTCAAAGTTCAAATTAGCTATTTGCTATTTTCGTTCAACCCAGTTTGGCTTCTTATATGCTCTCCTCAATTCACTGGCTATGATGACCTGCTTTGCTTTCTTCCTCTTTGGAATCAATGTTGGTCCCTCTGAGACAAGCGTCTTTCTTCTGCAATACCTGCTAGCTATTGTTCTCTGTCTTATGCTTTTATCTGCAGAGGTTTCACAGGCCTTGGTCGGAAAGGGCAAGGTCACTTCTCTCCTTCTCACCCTCTCGGTATGCACTGTCTTTTGCCTCCTCTTGGACTGCTGTGCTGATTTAACTCTAATGTTGTGCAGCCGCATTGCTTTTCATGTGCTCTCGAGTGCCACCTTTTATCCCTGTGGGGAAGGGAAAGGGCCGTCAGGTGTGTGATTCTGGTCGATTGCCTGACTTTGCCTTATCCTGGTATTGGGACATGTCAGGTAAACAGCTCATGTGTTAGTCCGTTGTCTTTCGTGTTGTGGGAAAGTGTTCATGTCAGAAAGGGGGGCAGTGTTTTGGAATATCCTACATGGTAGGATGGGGAAAAGGTGTTGAAAGAAGGGGGATTTCGCATCTCACCCGCTGGTATCCCACTCCGACTCCCCAAGGACCCCCATCCAGGTGATCCTCCCTCACTGGTCCACTCCCAAGAACTGGATCCAATAGTAATGGCCTTGTCCTGGTCACCTGGATGACAGATCCCCAGGGACCAGCAAGGGAGACCATCAGGTTTCTCACAGGAAGCACACAAAACAAATGATCATAAGCTAGAGAGGACTGTAGATATGATCAAACAGTTCAAGGATCTAAAATAAATTATTAGTTCAGCACACATGCTGGCCACCCCAGACTACACACAGGAATTTTAATTGTACTCACATTCAGATGTCCATCTCAGAGCCGCAGTGTTGACACTGAAGAGCACTATGGGTAATAAGCCATTGGCCTATTACAGCAGCACACTGGATTCAGTGATGCAAGGGCAGTTTGCGTGCGAACAAGCATTAGCAGTTGCTGCATTTGCAATAGAACAATATTCTACTATTGTAATGGGGTGCTCAGTTACATTTTATGTCGAAAACTCTCTATTTGCCATCCTGGAAAAGTCAAAATCCACCCTGACTACACAGAGAACTTCAGCCTACAATGTTATTATTTCAAAGCCACACGTTCATGTGGTTAAATGCAAAACAGTCAATCCTGCCACCTTCCTAAGAGATATGCCCATTGCCGAAGAACTAATGGTTTATGACTGCGGCACATATGATGAGGCAGAGCAGGATGACATCCCCAAAGCGAAAGATTGTGCATTGACGGGGGGTCAGGTACTGTTAATTGATGGGTCATCCACAATTGACCAGGAGAGTGGACAGAGAAATACAGGGGCAGCAGTCTTATGACTTGAGGAACGGGAGATTGCTCATGCAATATTCTGAAAAGGCGGCAAAACTCATAGCGCTCATCAAAGCATTGAGAGCATCCCAAGGGTGCCATGTCACAATATTTTCAGATTAAGCATATGTCACAACAAGCGGTCATCAAATGCGCCACCCACACTAACGGGATGGACCAAATATCAATGGGGAACACAGCCGCCGATGAAGCAGCCAAAATGGTGGAGTAACTGCCAAATAAAATGTTTGCTGAGTACATCATGACCACTCCACCAGCAAGCAAACATCCAACACCTTACACAGCATTGCCTATCTCCCAGATAATTGAGTTACGGTGAAGGGCAAAAGAAAGGGAGAAGAAATTGTTGCTACAAAGACGATGCAAGCAATCCCAACATATCAATTGTGGAGACAAGAGAGGTCCGGGAAGACAGTAATGCCCCAGGAGCTGCTAGCAGTAGCATATGAACAGTTACACTACCCATCTGACAGTTCAAAGCAGCACATCACAGCAGATATATAGGAGGACATAAAAAACATTCAGGAGAGCATCACATAAATGGTCGTACATTGCACCACATGACAAGGTTTCAGTGCAGGGATGACACCACAGATGTTACGGGGCACATTGCCCCGCCTTTCTTCGCCATTCTGTGAATTACACATCGTTTATGCTGACATGGGTGAGTTTTGCAATGGTTTCAGGTATATCATAGTAGTGGTTTGCCCTTTCTCAAGGTGAGTGGATGAGGGCCTTGCACACATCTAAATGGCAAATGGTCTGCTAGATTTTTGGTATGAAAGGTTTTCCCTCGATGGGGTGTATGGGAGGTTTTAAGGTCAAACAATGGCACACATTTCTTCAATGCACAGTTTCAGCATGTCACATCCATACTTGGCATTAAGCACCTGATGTGCTCAATTTACCAACCACAGTCCAACAGCGTTTTGGAGAGTATTAACCGGCTCCTCAAAATCAAATCATCCAAACTCTGTACAATGTTGAAGACAAACTGGGTACACTATTTTATTTAATTTATTTATTTGAATTTCTATTTACCGCGCCACAAGCCCAAAGGCATCAGGGCACACAAAAGACAAAACAAAACAAATTGGGGATAGGCAAAGCAAGGATAGTCCAAATCAGAAATTCTGAGAGGCAGCAGCATCATACAAAAAGAATCAAGCATTGGCATCAGTGAGGAGGGAGGTTGAAGAGAAGGGTCTTTAGGCTTTTTTTTTTTACTCAATGGTTGTTATAGTGGCTCTGAGGGCATTCAGAAGTGCATTCCAGGCAGTAGGACCTAGAAACAACAAAGCTGCAGTCGCCAGCTTTGGCCAGCCTAAACCGAGGCTCAGGGTGTGAGAGGGGGTGTAATGCAGGAGGCGGTCAGTGAGATATTTAGGAGCAATATTGTGCACACACTTATGAGTCAGTGTAAGGAGCTTGTGTGTAGCTCTGTTCTTCACAGAGAGGCAATGATGTTGCCGCCGCAAAAAGCTGTTATATGAGCTTGTTTAGAAAGACCTGTGATAACACGAACCGCTCCATTCTGAGTTATTTGAAGGGAGGGTAGATTAAGCTGAGAGCATCCACTCAGGAGGCTGTTGCAGTAGTCCAGATGAGAATTAATGAGGGAGGAGGCTAGGATGGCTGCATTATCATGTGACACGAAAGGCCAGGTGTTACTGAGTAGTTTGTTGACAAGGCCCCAAGAACCCCGAATCTGGGCAACATGTTGGTTTATTGTTAGCTTGGCAGCCAAAGTAACGCAGAGGGTCTTGACCTTTTTGGCTATGTGGATAACAGCATTCAAGATGGTAAAGCTATCATATTCCGTGATAGCGTTTTAAGTTTCGGGCCAGAGGTCTCAATCAAGAGTTCAGTCTTTTTTGTGTTGAGTGCCAGTGAATTAGTAGCCATCCAGTCATGGATTGCAGACTAGATTATATTGAGGTCGGCTAGGTCCTGGGTTTACAGGCCAGTGAATTTCATGACAACCTGGGTGGCATCACCATAGTTGGTATACTGGACACCCAGGCCGTCTAACAGTCTCAAAAGGGGGATGATGTAGATATTAAACAAAGAAGGCGAGATACAGGACCCCTGAGGGATGCCATAAGTCATGGAAGCAGACCTGGAGCGTGCCTCTCCAGTGGATACTCTAGCATTCCGAGGGCCAAGAAAAGAGGCAATCCAACGAGAAGCCAGGATAGAACAGCCTACCATGGATTGTAGTCTTTCCATCGGTATGGTGTGCTGCACAAGATAGAATGCAGAGGAAATATCCGAAAGCATTACAAGTGTTGGTTGTCAGTGATCGACAATGTCTAGCAGATTTGCCTTAAGATCTAGCATGGCCATCTCAGTACCATGCCCTGCTCAAAAACCTGACTGGTGAGTGTCAAGTATGTTATTCTGTTCAATAAATCACTGAAATTGTAAGTAAGCAACCTTGTTAAGGGTGTTAAGGAGAAATGGGAGATTTGTTATAGGGCAGTCGATTTCCACAGCTAAAGGATCAAAATTGTCTTTCTTCAAGAGAGAAGTGATCCAAGCCTCCTTGAAAAAGAGTGGAATGGAGCCCTCAGCAAATGAGAGGTTAACTAACTTGGTTACACATGGGCAAAGCACATTGAAACAATTGATAAAGAGGTTAGAGGGACAGACGTCCCCCTGACATGAGGTAGGTTTCATGCTGGTGACAATCTGAAGAATAACAGTCTCAGTGCAAGGGGTGAATATGAAAGAAGGAGTATAAAGAGGTATCAGGGGTTTGCATTCAGTGGTAACAGAGGTGGAATCCTTTGTTGGATTAAGTGAATTCCTGGAAAGCTGAATGCAATTTTGATGAGAGATGACCTTATCAGAGAAGGTGTTATGAATAGTTTGACACCAATCATTAGTCTTCACTGGGCCAGAGGTTGTGCATGGCTTGCTCTTAAATTCATTCAGAATGGCAAATAATTCTTTCAAGCTGGATTTAGCTTGTAAATGCCTGGAATTATAAACAGAGGATTTAGCTTATATAATAGCTTCTTTAAATTGTTTGACCAGAAGATTATAGGTGGCTAAAGTGGAAGGAGAGGGCTTATTATGCCAGCAGCGTTCATCAGATCGTTTCTGGTCTCTAAGGTGAAGAAAGCTGTTGTTAAACCAACATTTATTCAATGTTTTGCTTTTTAGACACTGACTTTTCATGGGTGCTAAGAAGTTAATAGCTCCTTCCAGAGTGGCAGTGAGGTGACAGGCTAATTCATCAGCCCTCTCAAAGTTATCCAGTGAGCCCAGCTGAGAACTGAGTAAGGATGATAGTTTTTCAGGGGATACACTGTTCCAGTTCCTGGTTTGAATAACCGGTCTAGGGTTTACATCAAGTCTTGGAGGTGGCCCCAGGATTTTGACACAAAAGGTGAGCAGATGGTGATTGGACCAAATACCGAGAGACATAATACGATTAGAGACCTTACGATGATGTGAAAGGACCCAATCAATGGTGTGTGTGTGGGGCTTGAAACCCATTGTGCAAACCCTATGGCCCCCAAGAGCACCCAGTAAGGAGACTTTAACAGTGTTGGATGGAGAGTCGGCCCAGTGATTGAAGTCACCTAGCACCAGGACCGCAGAATTGGTCTTGGTGATTTTGTTCAAGATGCTTATTAGCTGTTCTTCAAAGAGAGGAAGAGCCCTTGGGGTGGGGGCTATAAATAATAACAATAGAAATTGACATGTTGTCTGAAATGTTGTATTTCGCTATGAGACTTTCACACTACCCCGCCCCAACTTTCTTTACTTTCAGCCCGAAGGATTTGATAATTATTGGGGATGGCAAGTAAGGCTTCAGATGAAGTGGCTTCATTGAGTCAAGATTCAGTGGGCCTTATTACACGGTAGGCGGTAGGGGATTACCGGCACCACTGAGGGACTTCAGAGCAAATAACGGTAGCGCTAATAGCGGTACCGTTATTAGGTCTTTCCCCATTCCCATTGAGCCCTATGGTGCCTCTAATGGGAATGGGCTATGGTAATTGGCATGGGGACTTACCGGGTCCTCCAGGGTCTGAATGACCCGGTAAGTCCCCATGCCACCTACCCGGACCCAGAAGGCGCTAAGGGGTAGCCATGGCACTAATAGCGCTATGGTTACCTCCTACCGTGTAATGAGGCCCAGTGATTGCCTAAAGGTTAGGGCCATGAGAAAATCATCGATCTCCACTCTGTGTGATCGAAGGGGGCGAGTCTTGAGGAGAGAAAGGTGAAGCAAGGATCCGGCAGCAGGAGGGAGAGCAGTATGAACCCCTGTGAGAGCAGGGTGAGCAGGGTTTTTTAGAGCGCTAGTTGTGTAAGTTATGGAGGCATCGGAATGCATTAGGCACAGCATATGAGAAAGATCAGTGGAGTTGGTCATCGTCTGGCTTGGGCCATATGCGCACATATAAGCTGCAGCAGGAAGATCAATCATACAATCTGAGTCAAGAGTTTTTATGTAAAATCCATGAGATGTAAGATCAGTATGAGGAGAAGGGTGACCGGATTGCTCAGACAATGGAGCCATATACAAATCATTGTGTTGTTGCGCTTCAAGTCTGGCTCAACGGTTCCTCGGTATGCTCAGGATTGGACCGGTACGTGACATAATAGACAAGCGCTGGCAAGAGCAGAAGTCTGAGGCGGTACTTACAGAGTTAAAGGATGAGGACCCCAGAATCACCAGAGCGTACACGCACCGGACACAAACCAGCACTAACCGGCTTAGTCGCACATGCGTAGTTGTGCCTGCACAACAAATAAAAAGGGCAATGAACTACAGGAATGCTGGGTAGTGTAGTTCAGTCACAGCATGCAGCGTGTTAGCAAGACACACGTTGTTGTAAATCGCCCAACAGAGAAGATATATGCTTGTAGGAGAGAGGGCACGAGATAACACCAAAATAAACAATTTTAAAAGAGCACAGAGCAATGGGCAAGAGTCAGAGTGCAGTTAAGAAGGAATCTCTTTAGTTTACGCACACAGTCCAGCAAAGACCACCATTTGTCACCTCACAAGGTGGCCACTGGTCGGCATATGCACACTCCCATATCTCCTGTAAGAAGAGTTTCGGACGCACTTAGGGCAGCAACAGTGTTAGGTGATGAGTTAAAAGATTCTTTGACCACACTAAAGTGGACAATTAAATGTGTCTCCCGACAGATTGCAACACCCAGAATTGAGACAGCAGACACACTGTATGTAGCAACCATGACAGCGACTCACCCTGAGTGCATAACCACACAACCGCTGCCGCCTGGTGACTTTATGAACATTCACATTTTCGTGCATAGGTGGAACAAATCTCGGTCCCACGGGCCCTCAATTATAGAGGCACAATGCCTAGTTCATCTTACGATATGCAGAATAAAGGTAACATTTCAGGCACACAGTATGCAACTGCAAATGGTGGGTCTAGATCTTTTGAAATGCAATGACAATCCAAAAAATAGCAAGTGTGGGGAGCTCCCCTATTTGATGGTGAAAGGGTGCAAACATGTCAACAACAAATGTCAGGACACCATAATACCTTGTCTGGCAGAAGAACTGGTAACATATGACAAGGAAGTGATAGCACAGGTGGACAATATCTGTGCACATATATGGACAGATCATATCACAAATCAGACGTGGATTGCAACAATGGAAAAGCCGGTGCAAGGGCACAGGGAAGAAGTATATGGACTTTGTTTCCACAGCAAGGGTGCAGTGTTTGTCGGCCCAAATTAACGTTGCAATAAAACTCTCCTGATTCCAGACATGAAGAAGGGAATGGCAGCGGCGATGGACTAGTACTGGATCTGTGGCCAACAAACTTACTTCCACCTCACACCATCATGGAGGGGCCATTGTTTGCTAGCCAAGCTGCACTCAACACTACTAGTAATCCCAGAAGAACACCTGAGCCAACTACCCCCTGTATTCAAAAAAGAAGAAAAGAACCCATTGCCCACACAAGAGCTCTTCATCCTGCCAGGGAAAGGACAGTTCCAACAACTAAAGAGGAAGAATGGATCGAATGACATATCCAAAGGCTCCTCTGCATAGCTTGCTGAAATACCACAGGAGTACCGACTATTCAGCTCAGCAGAATCCTTTTTCACATCTCTGCTTTTGCCGGGAGTGCAGGCCACAGTGAACGCCAAATGGCTTCAGATCGTGCGCTGGAAGCAGGTCCAGCTCGCGAATGACACAGAGAACGTGTTCAACGTGATCCCGGTTGAGTTGCATGCAACGAGACTTATGACGATGCAAAACCTCTACATGCTGGACATGTTAACAGCAATAGAAGGCAGTGTTTGCAAAAAGTTTGAAGATACCTGCTGCACATTTGTGCCTTCAGAAGATGCACGTAATGCGTTGCTATTCCAAATCATTGCAGGCGTCCATGACCTGGGTTTTCGCATGAAGCAGAAGGGAGGAGTACAGGAGAGTGACTGGTTCATCTTAACATTTAACTGTGCCCGGTCTTGGTTTAGAGTGATCATGAAGACATTGATGCCCATTATCGTGTTCACCCTAGTTATCTTCTGCACCTGCTAACTGGGCTTCGGATGTTGTGCGAATGTGGCACCCAATAGCGCAAGAATTATGTTATCAATTGGGGTTTCACAAACACCCATCCCATATGGAAATTAAATTGACCACCTATACCACACTATCATTACTCCACCCCCGGATTTAGAGAACTACACAGAGGTTTGGTGTGCCTGGAGGGGCTGGGGGATGAATCTATATGACTTGCTCACCTGCGGAATACATGCATAGGGGGGAGAGTTTGCGGTCAGTATGCAGGGCTTGGATACAAATAAAGGGAACACAACCATACATAGAAGCACAGAGGATACAGAAGGAGAAAAAGGGTATTGAGGAGTGTGTTACTTTCGAAGTAACAAACAAAAGAAGGTAATGTTGGGAATGGGATGACCCTGTCCCACCCCCGTAAGCACTTTAGAAGCATTATGATGGGCCAGGTGGGAGGGAGAACGGTGGTAGGACCCCATCCCACTATAACCAACCCACATAGTGTAGCGCAGGGCACGAGCAAGACTGACATTTTGCATAGATGTTAGTAATCATATTGAGGAGACAAGGCCTGTGTGGCTAATGCAACATGTAATGTACTGGCACCAATTGCGAAACGAGGAAAACTTTCAGCCATGCCCGAGCTCCCATGAGGACATCCCACACCCCAAACCGCAATAAAGCTTATTAATTGTTATATCAGTGTTGCAAAGATGCTTTTTTACCCTAAAGCAATATGCCCTACAAGGCCGTGATCATGGACTGCCGCCTGGTGTGAATGTTATCTCACACTGGCCAAAGCCTGACCCGGCCCACCCCCAGGCGATCACAAGTTATAGCCCATATAACAGACTAAGCCCCAAGATTCCTGCATTCCATGGCACCAGGTGACCTTGGACAATCAACCCTAAAAGTAACAAGTCTTGAATGTTCAAAGAGAATGGACATTTCACGTCTGTGAGCTACAATCATATGATTTGTATTGCAAGGTGCTGGGAGGGATAAATGATATTTCAAAATGAGGGTGGAGACCTTGGAGCCAGATGGTGTATAAAGGGAGTGAGTGAAATGTGTGTGTGGAGGTCAGAGTGCCTCTGAACTTTTTTGTGCCAGTCTTAAAGCCTGCCAGGTGCACAGTATAATGATGAAGTAGCATTGTGTTAGGAGTGTTGTTAATTTGTTCGTTCACCTTTCACCTTCATCAACTATTTTATGTACGTACATTTTGATAAAGACCTGAACGCATGGTTTTGCAAATGTTTTTGCAAATGTGTCTGTGTTTCATTTTTTGAAAAGTGCCATAATATGTTTACAAAAAATAGTGATATACCTTTGATGACTGAGGTGTAGTCTGTGGCCATGCGCAGTGGCCAGATTGTCTGGCTCATGGCCCATCTGGTTACTGGCCATGACCACAAGGGACCAGTAATAGGGCTAAAGTGGGCATGGAGAAATGTGTTCTGTGATTTGCTTATTGGGTCATGGCCGAAGCCGTAGGTTTGAATGGGAAAACAGTTCTGCTTGCACAGTTACAGCCTGAAGTGGTGGACTAGATTACAACACAAATGTGCGATGAGCATTTGCAAGGACCTGAAAGCATGTTTTTGGAAATATGTCTTGCGTTTTATTTTTCCAAAGTGTAAGAATGTAAGTAGAAAAACTAGTGATACACATTTGTTGTCTGGGTATTGGGCCTGGCCCTCGGGAAAACACCCATTTGCTCATTGGGGAATGCAGCATGGCCAAAGCCTATGTCCATTGGATTTGGAGACTGGCCATGGCTGCAAGCCATGAGCACTGGCCATTACTTAACTTATTAGGGTCTAGTGGACACTACGCTAGGATGCAGGGTAGGTGCAGTAAATAATAGGAGTGGTTTAGTTTGGCTGAGCCTTATGACATAGGCAATTGTACAATGATTTGCATCCCCAACTTGCGCTGCTGATAACGATAGACTTAAGTATGTGTTGCAAAAAATATTTTTCTTAAAGGAGGTTTATAGTTCTTTCATATATATGAAAAGAGGAATTATTAATACCTTGTATACAATGATGTAACACTTTGAAACATTTTCACTTATAAAAACCTATTAAATTGACAGAAAAAACTTTGTTAAAGGGATGTTACTGTTTGGATGCATCCCACCTTTGGCACTCCTCTGCTCAGTAGTTAGCCAGTGGCATCCCACCTTGACATCCCCTTCCATTTCCCTCCTGGGTTCTCATGAACGCCCATCCGTACTGCCCCTTCTATATATGCATTTCTCTCGCTGCATAATGCATATGTGCATTTAACAGAGCACTGTGTACAATGTTTTTGTATCAGTGCAGGAAATGCAGATGGAAAGATTTGTAGAAGATTGTTAAGTGGCAGTTAGTGGGTGGAAGCTTAATATGGTCATAGGGTTATATGTACCGTTTTTGGAAGTGATTGGTGGATGAAGTGTTACAGATATAAAATTTAAACAGATAGAAGGGCTGCCCTGTGCAATGGTGTGGACATGCCATTCGGGTATTTTAATGATCCATGGCCTGAAAAAAGGGGACTGTGGAGACTGCGGATAGTTATGAAGTTCCATCAATTATGATCCATATTGCATGCTAGAAAAATGTATTTGGGACAGAAAATTGTTTCTGCCTTTTATATTGTTCTCTAGTATTCAATTATCCATTATTTCCATTTGCACAACACAAAATGCTAATGGAAATGTTGGAGAATTTTGAGTCTATCTACTTTACTGAGAAATGTAAAGTAGATGGAGTCTATATGATTATTTTTAGTTTTGGGGTGTTTTTTGATATTTTATTTTGCAGGAGAGGTCAGAAAGTAAGGTGGGGTAGGGAAATGAGGGAAGAGACACCAACCTCAAATATGAAGGGCAGACAGGGGTACATATTGAGCCTCATTACGAGTCTGGCGGTAACCTGCCGGTTTTTCAGGCTTGGTTACCGATGGACTTGTTTTACCATTCCGCCTCCCTGATTCCCTGAATTACCAGGGCATTACGACCCCGGTGTCCCGGGAATTCCGGAGGCCAATTCGGTAAATCCCCATTCCCATTGAGTCCCATAGGACTCAATGGGAATGGGGAAGTGGAAACACCGGCACCATCTCGTGATGGTGCTGGTGTTTCCACATCCACCTGCAGGCGGGCGCTGTTAAACCAGCCAGGTCGGACAAGGCGAGAACGCCACCTCACGCCTGCAGGACTCGAGATTGGGCGGGCCGGAATTAACATTGGCGACGGGTTTACCGCCACTGTTATTTCTGGACCTCCCGACGCGTAAAGAGGCCCATTGTGCATGTGTTACATCTAAGGTAGGGAGCGGTGTTTCTCATTCTCCTTGATTACGGCATCAAAAGCACTTCAAAATTGCTCTCCCTTGCAGATTGGTGTGTTGCAGTATATAAAGAGTACTGTTGCCTTTGAAAGATATGTATCAACAGCCTCTTTTATCACTTGCAAGGTAGCTGGTGGGATTTATGTCTCACAGATGTAGGCTGTGTGGTTACCCTATTGATTGAGGAAGATGAGTTGGAGGAAGGCAGCGTGCTACTTGTTAAGAAAGGAACAACCTTTCTGAGAGCATTGCAGTGGTTGGATTTGGTGTGGCAGTGGATAGAGGTGGTCCCATGGGAGTATTGTCCAGTTAGTCCACGGCTGAGTACAACGTTGCACTCAGTGCATTTCACTTTGTTTAGCCTTTGGTACATTCCCAAACAATGTTTGAATAATTAATCAATGATCTGACAACCGCAATACGCCACGCATGAACGTACGTATTACTCACATTAGTGCAGAAAAGAATTGTGCGTATGGAACACTGTTGTATCTTTATATAAGGCTGAACATATGCAAAAAATTACCCCATGAGCATAATGTGGAATATATAGTTGCCGCGATAATTTTTTTTAAATTTTTTTTTTTTATTCAAACCGTTGTTTATAGTTTGATTACCAAACTTTTACAACATAATTATTCTCACATTCCACAATTTTCATTCAATTTTCATGTCATCATCATATGCATTTTTAACTTGTACAATTTTTCCATTAAAAAGGTTCGAGTTATTCCCATTCAGCAACCAATCTTAAAAAGGAAACACTATAAGGAAGTATCAATTCCCCACTCATAACTCTTAGTTTTAGACATACTTAGAAAATGCAACATAAAATCTGTACTACCAATCGTATGGATCTATTAGCGGGTTATCTATTTTGCATAATCTTTATCATTAACAGTTTTTATTTTGGAACTACACTGTTTGATTGAATTAGCTGTAATTTTTCTAGTTGGTCATTTACTAGAGTAACAAAACGCGTAGTTCTCAATATAGCTTTCGTTGTAAATCCCCACATACATGCCATCCACAACCATTCTCTGCTTTCGGTTTTATCATGCTCATATTTGGTTTCAAATATTTCATTTCGTTGTAGTTCAAAATAAGAACAGTGAATGGTCAAGTGTTTAAGTGTTTTCATAAGAGTCTAACCTTTTACATAGTCTGCAAGTGCCACCATATGCAGTTTCCTCTGAGTTTGTCCAATTTTTTGTTCTTTCTAATGTCGGCAGTTGGTTTAATTTAAATCTTAGGTAGATGCCTCTAGCTATTGGACAAGGAAATTGTTGAAGATAAGTCTTGCGCGGACAGCGCGCCGTTATAAATTTACCGGCTTCTTTATATGACTGATATTTTTCCATAGCGTTAATGGTTTTACACCAATCGTGAGCATATAGTCGGTTTTTGATGTGTGCTTGGCGATATTCTAAGTCAGCTGAAGTAAGTGCCATTTCATTCAAAAGAGCTTCCATTTTTTTGTGATATTTTACAATGGACGGTGGATTGCGATTTTTAATCATCATCCCCAAATCTTCATATAAAGAATTAATGGGGGGAAAAAGCATTTTTGCGTAATTTGTGAGTTGTCGCCAGTTGTATCGGGCAGATAATGATATCAATCCTAGTTCTTGTCTTAGAACTGCATTCGGGAGTGAGTTAGCAAGACGCAACACATCTTTCCAAATGCGACCTTGTAATTGGTCTAGAAATGGTCTAGAAATGGATTTATTTTAGCCAAGCACATATCAAGGGCATATAGTAGGATTGCCTCGACTTTAAGAGTATAAAACTCAAATAATGGAGCCAGTGAAAACTTACAGTATTTCGCTAGAATCATACGCATTTGAGTCGTTAATATTTTTGCTTTTTGATTCAAAGTGTTTTTCCACATTGCTAGCGCAGTTGAATCAGAAATCGAATAGCCCAAGTATCGAATATTGGCCGTCCGTGGAATAGGAGTCAGTCCAATAGTCCAATTTCTGGGGCATATCTTTTTCTTTAGATTATTGAACAAAAAGATATTTGATTTGTCTGCATTAAATTGCAGATTATGAGATAAACAGTAATCAGCAAACAATGAAAGCTTCGTTTGGAGGCGTCCATCGTAGAGGCTTGGCTCTTGTCAAGTTTGCAAGCATCCGATCGCAGGATTGCCCACGTGGATCTCCGATCATTATGACATAGTGCACTAAATATCTGTTGATTAGCCAACTTATGTTTGTGACATTTGCTATTTTTACATTTGTTACGATAAGTGGTACAGATTGAAGTTTTCATCTGGATGTATTCGTCTGCCGTGCAAATATGTATAATTTTTTTTAAGATACGTAAATCTGCATTTTTTTTCCGTTTTGCCACTATGATATCTGAACATCTGTTAAGTGGGATTGTACTATTCGTATTACTGTTTGCGCTATATGTTCTAGCCAGTAGTTGCATTAATGTCTGCAAATAATTTACTGGATCTTTATAGTTTAATTGCAACATTCCCTAACTGTCCAGCGAGCCCTCAAGCCATTTGTCCATATGAGCGTTAACCCTATCGCATAAGCAATTGTTCCATCTTAGTGAGAGTTGTGGTCTATCGCTTTCCAATAGTCCCTGATTAGGGTCCTGAGCCAATTCGGTCACTTTTGTAAATAGGGTGAATGAGATAAGCATATGATCTCCAAATCCAGGGTCAGTTATGAGAGTATCAGAACAATATTCTAGAAGATTTGCGGAAATAGCAAAATAGTCTATGCTGGATCTAAGTATGCCTCTCTTCCAGGTATAGTCAAGCCGTGAGTTTTGGAAGGGATAATTCTTGAAACCAAGGGTGCATTTGAATCACACAACTTAACGACATCGAGTAGATGAGAATGTTGTCTCTACCCGAGATATCGGGCATAATATGACTCTTTCTCCTGGAACGCTATGGCATTAAACACAGTCACCTTCAAGATTGCAACCAGGTAACATCCGGCCCCTAGACATACCATAAGAAACAAAGACAGTTAAAGAACGGAGATCTTAATAAGACAAGGAGATATTTACGTGCATTCAATCAAATGCAGGATAATATACCCGAACAAATATTAAGAGGGATTTATAAGAGACATTAGAGTCTGCGCCTAAACAATGTAACAGCATTGAAATGGCATACTACCAACAGGGAGTAATTCTCAATAATGTGGAAACTGCACAATTTAAGGCTTATACTGAACACAGATGGTGGCGCAGCAGGAATGGTAACCTAATAATGTGGATGGTTACCATGGCCCAATTTATGTGAACCACTCACATTAATACCAACGGAAATTGAGAAGGGAACTCTGAACCTACTGCCAATGCATGTCTGGATGAGCACCAATACGACTAACTAGGTAATGAAACATTGTTTAAGTCTAAACTACTCCCACCTTTTAGGGAAGGCTATACCGCTCACCAATTATCAGAATCCTGAATTCCAATCTACAACCATCATACAGTAAAATCGGACTGCAGGATAGCCGGATTGGCTCGAAGCAACCAAATAACTGCGATTGAAAACAACTTACCTGTATCGAAGTTAAGCAGTGATTCAATTGAGTTAAGCTTCCAAGAATTATACCTGCCAAATTATTGATGATATGGATTACACAAACCCGCATTAACACCCCAAAATTCTCCTTTCCCATCCAACTCCCCAGAACCACAGAAATGCGTCTACTCAGCATCATTATTACCGAGGAGCACAGAAAAGTGTGATCGTTATTATATGATTGCTATGTTTAGCAAATGCAAACAACACTTTGAAAGATATTATGTAAATATGAACCAATAATTGCTTTTTGAACTGCTACATTAGTGCCTTGACAAAGCCCAAGGACGGGCAAAACACACACACGTGCCTCCTAGCGCAGTTATGTTAGCACCATCTTCCAATTCAGGCACAAAACTGAAAGGTACACGAACATGTATACAGAAACGTTTTTTTTTAAACATGTTACCAACTACACCTAAACAACTGAATAAGTGTCATCCGCAATCGCTACCGCGGGTGGCGGCTCCTTCCACGTTGGAGGCTAACCGGCAGGTAGAGAGGTTTAGTCCCTTCTTTGTGTCTGGTATCAAGTCATGGCCAATCACAGCACTGCCGGGAGTTTATCTGCCCTTCAAGCCCGGCAGTCGCTGCGTTTCAACCTATTGCTGGTTCTCGCTCCAGCGGCTCTGGTTTTTGCGCTTCCAGCGTTTGCCCTCTGCTCGCCTCGGCGTGCGGCGGGTTTTCTCTGCTTGCTTTTCCCTTCTCCTTGGGATAAAGTTCCTTCTACTTACCTGACGGCCGTTTAAGTTTCAGCGGTGGCCTTCTTTTCTGCAGCCTCTTCCTTGCCGATCCCTCGGCACTTTTTCGCTTTCTCCTTCTAGTCTCGCCGCTCCGGCGGCGGGCGTTTTTTTTTTCTCCTCCTCTTTGCCGCTCTTTTCACTCGCGGCTCTCCAGTTTTCCCTTTTTTCTCTGTCCGTTGTTTTACCTCCTGTAATTTCTCTCTTTCTTACCGCGCCTGTTAAGTCCTTGGGCCGGTTGTGGCTTCGGCTTCCTTCACCTCATATTGGTGTCGCATTGGACTTCCCTCCTGTGTTCACGCAGTCACAATAGGTCACAAAAGTGTTACCTAGTAATAAGTGTATACTTGAATCATTGGAGAAGCAAATCTGTGAATAGTGTAAATAATAATGTGCAGAGGCTTACATAGAACACAAGCATTCTACTTACTGATCCCTGGACTGGTCAGTGGATACCAGTCCACATGTAGCCATGCAGCCACTGACTTCCACACCTATTGGAATAGTTGGAAACTGTAAAACCAATGAGAAGAAAGACAGGGGTAGAGTGCACCGACTAATATAATTCACCCAATCTACAAGAAATAAATACAATGGAAAGTGTACAGGTTATCAATCTGTCCTCCCTCATTCTAACCAAAAATCAAATGGATCTGTTAAGATTAAGTTTGAATTTCTGTCCCATGGCGACCTTTGAATATGTCCAAACATATCTCGATTTTGACTCTTATTTTGGGGAAAATCAAACTAAAAATCTTTTGGGTGAATAATCCAGTCAACACCTTGCAATCCAGTGCACAAACAGGCAAGACAAATATACTGATTTCAGACATCGAGACATCTGATTTAGCCACTCTGGAAGATGTATCCTTTGACCCCACCAATATTGATTTTGGAGAGTTTGCTATCAACCCTGCATGTTCCATCAGCTCCCATCTAAACGCCAAAATAAAGTTCAATCCCAGCATGCCCACTGATGGATGCATGGAAGCATTTCATGACTTGTGTATTGCAGATTTTAGGAAATTGCATAAGTCATCTTTTGCATCTGTGAATCGCAACCTCTCACAGGGGCAGTGGAAGTCCCCATCGGAACTGCAAAACTTGACGGACATTGTTATCAAACCGTCTGATAAGGGCTCGAACATTGTTTTATTGAACCAGTGTGATTAGGTTAATGCAGCTTCTAGGCAACTCCGAGACAAAAAGTGTTACTCCTTAGTGTCTGTTAATCCATTACCCAGGATACAGAGTGAGTTGAAGATTCTCATAACCAAGTGGTGCGAGATGGGTATCCTGGATGAGGATTTCATTAAATAAAAAAAATCCACATATCATTGGTGCACCCACCAGGATGAACCATTGGCACGTTATCAGGATCACTTTTGGAAAATATGTCACAATTCATTGATGAGACTTTAATTTCATTTGTTCCTATACTTCCTTCTTATTTACAGGACACTAAGGATTTTCTTTCACATATCAATCAGGTCCGCATGGGAGGATGGTTGTATCCTGGGTACCCTTGATGTGGTTTCTCTTTATACCTCCATAGATCATTTGAATGGTGTCAATGCTTGTCTATATTTGAACGTCCTCTCTCACAGCAACATGATCTTAGAGATTCTAACATTTTGTCTAAAAAATAATGTGTTCCTTTTTAAAGCATTTTTTTACCACCAGAAGCGTGGAACCGTCACGGGCAGTACCTTTGCCCCCTTGTATGCAAATCTAATAATGGGTTGGTGGGAAGCAACTTTCTGAGTGACACTATGAATGAAGCTTTTTTGAATAAACTGTGGCATGGTGGAGGTTTATATCGATGACATGTTTATCATATGGAAAGGGGCAGAGTCAGATTGGTTCAATTTTGTCAAGCACATCAATGAGAACACTGTTAATTTGGTGTTCACTGAGAGTCACTGTTGCAGTGAGATAGTTTATCTTGATGTGACTGTGACTCTGGATATTCTAGGCTTACATACATCTGTGTTTAAAAAACCCACCAGTTCAGTCCTTCCTCTCCATGCAACAAGTGGTCACCCGGAGAGTTGTAAAAGAAACATACCATATGGTGAATGTGTACGCTATCGTAGAAATTGTTCCAATACTGTGCAATTAAACAGATGCTGCTCCCAAGCCTCTCACAATATTTTCAAGCAGGTTTACACCAAGGAAGTAATTGAGAATGCATATGTCAAGTCCAGATCACCCCAACATGAGGACTTATTGTCCATGAATAGAACGGTGGGTCATAGTTACAATGAGGACCTCTGCCTCATCATTACCTATGGGAGTTCCTCGCATAGAGTGAGAAAATTGTACAGCGATACTGGCATGTCCTCAAGATGGACAAAGACTTGTCATCACTATTAGCTTCTCGCCCTGTCTTGACTTTTAGGCAAGCACCCTCACTGAATACAAACTTGTCAAGAGTTTTTTGCATCCCCAGTCTAAGCTTGCCACCAATTCTACTTTGTTGACCATATTACCCACAGGCTTTGTTAAATGCCACAGGTGTAAGGCTTGTACCCATGCCATTGTTCAGAAATGTCATCAAGCAGCTCATCACGTGTGACACCACATTTGTTGTTTACGTGCTTTGTTGCCGCTGTGATAAGTGGTACATGAGCAGCACCACCTGTAAGCTATATATTCAGATTCTTCAACATCTCAGGCCCATGAAATCTTTTGACCCCTCGTATCCTATGGCTAAGCATTTTAAAGAACACCATGCCAATAATGCACAGTTGTTAACCTTCTTTGGGGTTGCTCATGTTGCCACAAATCCTAGAGGTGGTGACCAAGTACTTCGGCTTTGCCAGTTAGAGACCAAATTCATATTGGATTTAGACATCAAGGTCCCATTGGGGCATAACATAGTTAACGAATTATACACTTTCATAGAAGTTTAGTCAAGGTGCTTGGCTTCTATGTTTGGTAGCCTGTGCACCATCTTTCACATCACAGAGCTTTGTCTTCATCTGGCAGTTTTTAGGAGTTTTAACCAATTATGTGTTTTAATTCCACATGCGGGTGAATGTTGGTTGTTCCTATCTGACAGTGTTCCCTCCTGTTGTTCTAGTTTTTGATTTTCATTTTTTTTCAACGTCCTTGTGTGAACACCATTGATGCATCACAGTTTCGTTAATACTTATTTATTTATTTTTTTACTCTTTGTTGTTATTGCTTTGGTTTCGTTTGGCAGCAGTTGATTTTTTTTTAGTACATGTACTTTCTTTGAACTTGGGTACACACATTAGGACTCAATTTAGGGTCAGTTTATTGCATCTTTGGTTGGCAGTCCTTGTTCATCGATGCATTCCTACCGGGGTCTCGTTTCAGTGTGGCATTTAGGGAAGAGGCATGTTCATCCCGTTGGGGCATTGCATGGTTCGTCATTGTATTTCGCTTTTTAAATGCTGTTTGTAACAAGCGCTAGCACTCTAATGGATGGTTGCCCGTTAGCTAATTTTGCTCAATTGTTGGCACCCTGCACTTTACTAGCCACATGGTCAGCTTTTAAGGTTGTGCCTACATGATACCATGACTGATTGACAGCAGGTTGCATTTTGTTGTTTGCACTTGCACTCTATTGCCGTGTTGGCTTGTATAATTGCTTGCATTTGCACTTTATGACCATTCATCACTGGTAGTTCCATCTTGCTGCTTGCACTTGCACTTTTACTTAATGTGTTCCATTCACGTGTCGATTTTATACTGATCTTAATGAAAAAATATGCATATTTCATTTTTTACTAGAAATCTTTCTCCATACATTTATATGTCATCATACATTTGTATCAGCATTGATTTTGACCCTTTTTCCTTGTTTAGGAATGCAATTTTAATTCAGTATTTGACAGTTATTCGTGTTATCCACATGTCTGCCGCAGTGATCCACTAACTGACCATGTTACTTCACTGTGTCACAGACATGGTAGTAGGACTCCGTACTCTTATTTCATTGTGTACACAACACTGCAGCCATTGTGTGATCAAGTGCTCTGCGAGTGCGAAATGTGTAACCTTTTCCTATGTGCTCTCTGCATACTGTGCTTGACAAATAAACACGTTCCAAGCTATTTTATTTTGGCAGTCTTTTTTGATTGATGTGGCATCCTTTTTGACCCGGAGTGCGGTTCCCCCGCCAGTGGTAGGTTTTTTGCTGTCATTTTTCATATAATGAGTAGGCTGTGTGGTTACAGTTTTGGTTGAGGAAGATGAGGTGGAGGTAAACGGCCTACTACTTGCAATGCGGTGGTTGGATTTGGTTTAACGGCACATGGCGGTGGTCCTGTAGGAGTACTGTACAGGTAGTCTGCGACTGATTACAAAGTTGCACTCAGTGCATTTCACTTTGGTCGTTTTAGTCTTAGGTACATTCCCAACAGTGGTAAAGAACTGCCCCACCCATGATTCTGTCTTAGTGCTAGAGGTAGGCACTTCCTCTACCTCATCTTCTTGGTCCTCTTCATTGCCTTCAGAAGTACTGCTCTTTATTTGTTGTGTAGGCCCTCCAGCTGGTGGTGCTGGTGGCTCTTGCACTAATAAAAACCTATGGAATTCAGTAAAAAAACCTTGTTAAAGGGATGTTATGGTTACAAGTAAAACGGAAAAACCTCAGAAATTCAACAGTTAATGTAAGCTAAGCAACCATAACTCACGCCACTACCATGCACTGCTAAGACTAACACCCAGGACATCAAAGATGACATCACAAATGTCATTGATGATATCACATGTGAAATTAATTTTGATTAAAAGTCCCTACAACGGGTTGTGTTTATAATGTTGGTAACAAGATGTCAAGGGGTGATCGGGAGACCTATGATGAACTACTTAATCTATTAAAGAATGTACTCATCTAAACAACATTGTATTGTAGTGTTATTGTTAATGCAGGAACCTTATCATACATATCATATCATAGGCAATGTCTGCAGCATGATTTCTAATCTTGTAATTTTGTATAGTACAATAATGAATGCTACCTTATCTGAGTTTTGAGTAATGTAAAACATGTAATGACTAGCTAACAATTCAAGACTTACGACACACTTGTGTTAGTACAAACAATACATATAAATCAGAGGCACATACAAGGAAATTAAAGTTAGGATGAAAGAAATAGCATCATCAGAACATTTTAATAGCATTAAAGTTTATCTTGATGTATACAAATAAATTGTGTTTGAGGCCTGCTTATTTCCCCATGTATGTGCACCATGAGCTGAGACAAACCCTAAGCAGAGTACTTTAAGAACATATGACAAGGTTAACGTCGAGATATATAGCACCTTTTGAATTGTAATATTCTGACTGTCAGTGATCAAAACCACCTGGCCTACATATGTCAGTGAACAAAAACAATTTGCCCAGATATGCAATGTCATCAGTGATGTCATCAATGACATTTGTGATGTCATCTTTGATGTCCTGCGTATTAGTCTTAGCAGTGCACGGTGGTGGCACGAGTTATGGTTGCTTAGCTTACCATAACAGGTGAATTTCTGAGGTTTTTCGGTTTTACTTGTAACCATAACGTCCCTTTAACAAAGTTTTTTCAGTGGATTTCAAAGGTTTTTATTAGTGCAACTTAACCTTAACGTCCCTTTAACAAAGTTTTTTCAGTGTGTATATATATATATATATATATATATATATATATATATATATATTTATTAAATGTAAATATATATATATATATATATATATGTTCTAAACTAGCTTCTAAGGCACACAGTTTTCCATTTCTGTTCTTGCCATATCTGTTTTCAGAAATATATGGCAATCTGTAATCACACCCAGAGCTCTGAAGATAGCCGCCTCTGCTTTGGCCTAGACTCTGCTTTAAGGTCAAGCACAGTCCTGCTGCTGCTAAATCCTCTTTGTGTGCCTTTTTAATGCCCCCGACGTACTTCCAAGTGCTCTTTGATAAATCACTGTGAGTGTTATCCAGCCACTGGATGCCAATGCCCGCTCCAGCCTTTTCTTAGTTCCCCAGGCAACTGCTCCCGCTAGACTTATTTCACCAGCGACCGTAATTCACTCCACTTTAGCTGAAGAGCGTATTTCACATTTATTTGCACATTATGAGCAGTGTCAATCTACTTACCCTCCAGACAGTAAATGCAACAGTAGAACATATTAGCCACTGAAGAGGCATAAATGTGCACCTTGGCATCTGAAGCCGAAGCGAAAACATTATGAATAAAGCATGTATTTTGAAATTATCTCTACACTAGGACTATAAAACACACAAATGTGCTGCACAAAGTTGGTTTAACCTTGTGAGAATACAGTGTTTCTTTTAGACCATGCTTTTAATTGAACGTTATCAGAGTTTGCAATGTGAATAAATATTGCATTTCTTTCACTGAAAATCTCAGACTGACATGTTAAACAGGCTGCAAACCTACAATGACAGCTGTGGGAATATGGGGTCATGACATTCAACATTCTTAAAAGTGAAGCTGTCTAATAAAAAAGTGCTTGGCTCCTAGTACTACGGCCAATGGCAAGTGTTATCTATTAAGGCGGTATGGTACACATTAACCATTTAAAGCCATTTGGAATTAGAAGCTAGAGCAGCAGTTTGACCAAATTGAATGCATTAATTTTCAACGTAATCAAATGTCAAACCTATTTCTAAATTGTACGCTGAAGAAGTGTGCTCAGTAAAGTTGAAACACTGATATGATAGTTGTTAGAATATCTCCACCCGAATATCAACCCAGAGAGCTGAAGGACAAGTACATCACTGAATAACGGAGTGTGCATAGAGAAGAGCCACGCCCTATATTCTGAGGAATTCAATAACATTGGATTGTAAAAAATCAATAGACAGGGGACCCAAAGAGTACATCATTCGAGCCAAGGAATAGGTCATTTGAAGCGAGTCAATTCTAGGTGGCTCAGGAAGGGGCCACGAGAGGATCCATTTTGGCCCTAGGCACTATCTGTCAAGATTGCAGGAGTGAGAGGGTGCCAGACCGCCACTTTTTCTGAGGATCATAGATCATTGCATCATTCCAGATTTCTTATCTGGGCCTCATTACGAGTTTAGTGGTAACTCAGAGGTACATCTGCTGAATTACTGCCAGATTTGATTACCGTTACCGCCACGTGGTTCCGTGGGTTTACTACAGGATTACAGTAATGGTAGTTTGCAATTTTTGGAGTCCCTAGGATTTTTGGCCGCTTTTCTACCAGCAGATTTGCTGCACGGTAAATCCACTGATATTTTAAGGTAAAGTGAAAGATTTACCTCCAAATGTATAAGTCAGTGGTGCAGGAAAAATGGCAGTCATTATTTTACCACCAAAAAAAGTGGTGGGAACAGGATTACCACCACTTTTTTCCCCACACCACTGATAATCTTTCCATGGAGGGATTCTTGTAAAATGATCATTATAATTTGTGGATGTGAAGCTAGTGCCAGCCCTCCATCCAACTGAGGTAAAATATTGTATCAGCAGATATCACCTAGAGACCATTATCATAGGTAGGCGTCCCTGTACCTTCATAATGCACCACAAGGGGGTCAGACATTGAAGATTCTATCTCAGCAAACTATGTCTGCTCAAATCCTAAAGTTGAATAGACTCTAGCTGTGCCCCTTGACATCCATGCAAATCAACGGGGACGGATAATAGTGCAGCATGGGAAATATAGTCCCATAATTGGTCATAACAAATAGTGATGCATAATCTAGGGGTGGGGGAGCAAACGTGTCCCTTTAGTACCTTGCATACTTGCAGCATCAATACCATCTGAATTGATCACTTCTTGGCGTTGTATTAAGCACAGAAGAAACATCTATACTTGCAGACCCTTGAAAGCTCTTTAGTTGAAAAAGATGCCATTTCGGTAGTGTAAGAATGTTACAGAAATGTATGTTCCTCCTTGATAACTAAAGTGGTGGCTGTTGACCATGCGGCCAGAAGGTTTCAGCAGCACTAGGCCAAGAGCGCAATCATAGTGTGGGAGCCTGAACAAAGCCTGGAGATCTTGGAGGGTTCTCCCACAGAGATGTTATTTTACAATAATCGGTTTAAATGGTACATTTAAAAGCAGAAACTTCAGATTTGTTTTGGAATTCTGGACGTGCTACAAATAACTCCAATAAGTCGTCACAACACCTTTCTCAAACATATGCCACTTCTGCTGGTTGTCAGATTACGACATCTTCCAACAGCTATGCAGTGATGTTATTGAACAGAAAACAAAGAATGCATTTTTAAAGGAACCCATAACATCAGGGGTAAAACAATTACGCCTCCCCTTTCTTAATTGTTCAACCACCCTCAGTGAAATCCTTCTCTTTATTTCCAAGATTCGACTGATTTATTATGGTGGAATATCTGCTCACAGTAAATCTGCCAAAATTCCCTTCAGGTTTTCCATTTTTCTCCGACCTCCCGCCCCCAAACCCCAGATGGGGTTTTTCGCCACTCAAAGTAAAATGGTAAATCCAAGGAACGAAGTGGCAATAACGGTAAATTAGTTCATGATTTACTACCATCTTACCGGCAAACTCATATTCGGTCCTTGGTGTGTGGTGTTACCACAAACACATGTTATTAGGGTGAGAAAACAGTAGCCTATTAAAAACATTGTTTGCCATTTTCCCCGTCAGGGGCGTTAGGAGCAGATGCAAGATGAGTAAGGGTGGGTGAATGATTCGGTCCCAAAGAGAAAGCGGTGAATTTTCTGCTAATTCATGCTTCAGTTGGAACTCCTCTTAAAATAACACCGATTCTGAACTCTATTTCATCACATGGTGGTGTACCAAATTAGAATTACTTTGTGACCCATTGTTTTTGGAGGAACAACATGATTCATACGAGGAATCGAGGAATTTATACAGAAGCAAACCATGTAAATTCCTCACTTCCGACTGTGTGACACTTATGCAAATAGTTGTCAAAGTTGCATAGTTCTTTTCTAATTCATATAGAGTTTCAGTGCTAAAGCCAAACATTGGCACATCCAACGCAGGGGGTAAGATTTGGTTTGATAAGCTCCCACAGATCTATTAAACAATACAAAATATAATCACTCCTTCTATGTTTACAAAACAAGACGTAATGATTTTGCCAATGGTTGTCCTTGGGTTGAAAAAGACTCATGGAGGGTCGCATAATTGGCAATGGTCAAATACAAAACCAAATGCCATGTGGCTGTATCTGAATCATACATCATCACGATCAGAGAGCTAAAGTTCTCTCAAGCCAGACCTAGCCAGAATATCATCCAGCTCCAGAGTTATGCTCTGTATGCCATTGTTTTAGTGCATCTGCTTGTGCCATTTTATGGCCCGACTTTACATGGAATCACCTGGTTTTGGTTTGGGAACCAATAAAGGATTTGTTAGAGGGGAAGTGCTATTTCAAGTACAGGTTGCTTCTGAGGGATGACTAGCACCCACATAGCCAAGCTCTCCTGGACAATGGTCAGGACTGCTAAAAGGAGTAGAAGGTGCTTTGCAGTTCTACTGCACATGGATGATTCTAGCTTACTAGGAGCAAGACATCTACAGGGTTTATGGCCATGGATGCTCGGTTCTGTTATGGAAGGATGGGGGTTCCATGTGTTAATATCCCCGCAAAAATATTGCGATTCAAAAATATCACCGTATTTTTGCGGCGATATTGACCCATGGACCCTGCGGGGGGGCACCCCCGCATCCCCTGCATTATTTATAAATGTTCAGGGGACACCCCCGCATACCCCGCTCCCACAAAATATCCTCCCCAAAATTGTCACCTATGGCGAGACAAACTGCCATATGTACGGTAATATTTTTGGTGGGGATATTTTGTAGGGATACCAGGATGGGGTAGATGGATATACTGAGAGATTAGAATGAAAGATGATTTCAGTGGCTGTCCACTTGATACAATATTAATGGCTGATATCCTTCCCTGGATATCTTAACAGCACTTAAAAAGTTGCTCAACAAAAAAGAGCCCTTTCTCAAAAGTTCAGCAACATTCTAATAGTATGCACTTCTACTTCCTTTTGTGACTTGGTTGTATTTTACTCATGGTCAATGTTCTTTTTTATTAATTATGCAATAGTATGAGATTTAATTGAGAGGCACACAGGTTTATAAACTCCACATCCACATAAAAAATACTCAAATAGCTGTTAATAAACCAAAGTGGAAGGTTTGGATAAATGCGCATTGAGGGCATTTTCCAATGGGATTGCTCCATTATAAAAAATGCTTCTGGGAATCAGGCCCTAAGTACTTTGATGTTTGCCAACTTGTTTCCAGTGTGAGATACAATGTAGACAGGTTGTCCTAAGAACAAAAGAGTGAGCTCTTGTCACTACCTGTACCCAGATGCTATGAGGAATTGAGTCTATTCTGTTCTGAAGACTGGTGGTGGTGTTATGATATGTTCGCATGTATGCACGTTTGATATGTGCAATTGAATTAGTGCCAGGGCAGATTGAGTGCAGGTGCAATTCTTCTGGCATTCGTGTGATTGAGGATGCACAAATAGTGCTTGTGCATTGGCAAACAGGGTGTGTCATGCAACCTGCCTCTGTCCCTCCCTTCCTCTGCCTCCACTCTAGCACGTCACCCATCATGGTCACATCCCGACCAGAGCTGCACCTAAAAATGTCCAATATTCATTGCCCTTAATCTATGTATGTCCCCGGTGACTGTTCCATTTACTCCCCTTCACAACCTGGTCAAAATGTCCCTCAAACTCACGCCATTACAAGAAGCTGTCGACTTCCTGACAAATCTGATTTCTTATCTAGTCTATGTTCTTATATGATCAAAAGAGCATGTTCCTCCAGTATATAAATACATAAATAAATAAATAGATAAATAATTGAATATTCCCTTAAAATAGAGGGACTGGACAATTCGCTCTTTGTAAATATAACTGTGGATTCTTTCTATATAACAGTAATGTATGCAATTGTTTGTGTTTTGATGTGCATTTGGGGAGGTTTCACAGTGCTTCTAGTTTCTCAAAGCTAGAGTGGCCCTCATGGTGAGTCCCTCCTTGGCTTGAGGTATCCTCCATTTGTGATCTACTCATTTCTTTTGTGTGTGGCATACCGTTAGTTATGTTCTCATTTAAGCTTTATTGGTTGTTTGAATAGATTACTGAGTAGCTCTTCTCAGTTTTACAGAGGGCCCCTGGATGAGATGTAACTGTTGTCATCCTGAAAGGATCGACATATTTAACGCAGAACTGGAATTGCATTCACTTTTGAAAATTCTTTGGGTATAATGAAAGACAACAACAAGGTTAAGGATTTGATTGATTGCTGGAGAATGGTGTTGAGGTTTTTACAAATCAAATCATGTAGGGTGTCTTTCGGTCCATTCATCACTGTGTTTCCTTCTCTCTCCTATATCAAATCCATCTCCTTGGTACAAAGTAGTCGCACACACAGTCTTTGGGATTTATAGTGTCATTCAATTCGTTCTTGGCTATTGCTGTTACTTTCTTCGTTATTGCTGGAGTCATCCGTGTCTGGTTTTTGTCCACCTGGACTCTCCCACCAGCAATTGTGGCTGGTCTTTTTGTTCAATTTTGGGGGTACTGCGTGCATAACTATTTCACAGTAATGAGTGAGAGTGATCCAGCGTAGCAAGGGAGCATATACAACCCAAGCTGGGATATGGGGTTCTCCGCCCCAAAACTATTTTAAATAGTTAAAATGTGTGAACATAAAACAATTTACAATCTGTTTTATAGGGTTACTTATATGCTAAGGCCCCAACAGTACACGAGATAATTTTCCAAAACATGTACAGTATATTGCTGCTCACAATATAGGCCAGGCATTTCTCTGTAAAGCCCATTTGAGTTGACTTTGCTTTGCAGGTGCCGATCTCTATGGGGCTTCGTTGTGCTCTGTGGCTGCTAGAGAGATTTAATCTCTCCCCTACCAGCATGGGGGGTGCAATCCCGTAACTCCATGGCAACATCAGCCTTCGGGAGGATAGCTCAGGGGCAACTTGCTTGCCTTGGAAGCAAGACGACACAGGGCAACACTGGTTCGATCCCATCCCCGGTCCGGAAGGGAAGGAGAGAAAGAGAGGGAGAAAGAGAGAAAAAGAGAGAGATAGCAACGTTCTCCTGAGCCAACAGTTGCACACTTGCATCAACATTCTGTCAGCATACATACATGGTCAGCAGGACAAGATGACTGCCGACCAGTCACTACAGATAGCTATGAAACTATCTACCAAAGTACTCATATCTCTGTATCAGCTGCTGCTCAGGAAACATCAGACAGAGCCAGACTGGGGCAAAACAACCCACATCTCTACCTGATGATGCCAGCTGAAACATGGCCAGTAGAGAGGGCGGCAGTGTGAGGAGGCCTACAGGTTGGGCGAGTCTAGCACAACAAATGCTGTGGGAATGAGGACGAGCTCACCTGCACCCATGATCTCAAGCCAAGATTCATGGCATCACCAGACCTGAAGAGAAGTCTTGCGCACAAAAAATAACGAATGGGACAAGGATGAAACACACCTACACCCAAGGGCATGGGCAACTATTTGTGGACCCCAACAACTCGAAGATGACTGTTACATATCAAACGTCAAGGAGTTGGGGACCAGCTCACCTGCATCCAAAAACTGTGGCAAAGAATCCAAGGCACACCTAAATGACTGGAGAGGATTAGTGCAGCCTTCCTCTTATTATATAAGGATTTTGGTCCTGCGGTTTTGGAGAGCATTCTGGCCTGGGCACAACACACTGCGAAAGCCCAGCCCATTAAACCTCCCGTGTGTTTGTATTATTCTTGGGGAACCCAGTGCATTGAGTGCAGGACATACAACAGTGCTAACAAGTAGGACCACAAAAAGCAAAGCTTAGGGAGGAGACCAAGCCCCATTCTATTATGTATGGCCTTCTCACAGGCTGGATTATATCACGTGATCTGTGAATTCAGGACCACATCTTCAAACCACATCCACTAAAGAATATCGAATAAAAAATGGCGTTTACAGTGTACAATGTCGCTGTCACATCTACAAGAAGGAAACCATGAGACCAAGTAGATCATTTTAGAGAATTGTATCAGGTACATTAGATTAAAGTTTACCATTGCTCGGGATAGAGAACATAGCAAGTAAGGCACTGTCGGGCGGGATTATAATGTCATTATTAGACCATATTTGAATGCAGGGATTTTTCACCGAATCTTTTCAGCCACTAATTGCACTTCCATCACCATGCTTAAGTGTGTAATGAATGACAAAAAATGGCTCATGTGCCTGATGACCTACCACCCCCATGCGTGCATCCAACACACTTGTGGGTAATTGTAATTTTACTCCTGCAAATTACACAATGTAAATGGGGGTAGAGTGCTACATCGTTTTGCGAGTGTGTTTCAAAGTGAAAAGTATTCTTCAAAAGACTCATCGGTGGCTATTTGGCACATAGCGATTGTTGCACCTAATCAATCATGTTTCTGTGCTCATCATATTCGAAAGGACGACATGTGAGTAAATCACCCCAATTTCGTATGCTAACTCATCGTGGTGACATTACACGGTCTGTGTGCCACTTGCCATTGACAAGCACATATTTGAACACTGTCCGTAACCCCTTGATGTGTTACTCCCTCAATGAAAGCCAAGCGCGTTATATTCAGTCAAATTATCCCAGGGGTTTTCAGGGTGTGAGAGTTGTGTGCATTTTAAACCTGCCTGTGAACAAACACCAATAACATGGAAGCAGACATTTGGTATTGTAATGGGTAATGCAACCTCATCCCTCTGACACGCTATCCCAGTGAGCCAGTAAATCAAAATGAATGCCTTTTATTCGGTGCTTTTTTATTACCTATTCATCAAATATATTACATTGTGCATTTTTCATTATAAGAGTCAACATTACCAACCCTAATAGTGGTGAAGATGGATTTCTTTTCATGCAAATAGAATATGTAAAGACGTTCTCCCTTTGATGTTTCTAAGCCAATACAATATAAATTTGAATGATGATTAAAGTCATCCTCGCGCGAAAAAAAAGAGCGGCAAAGTAATTCCAGATGAATTTCAAGTGCACTTTCTTAAGGGTAATTGGGAGATATAAAAAGGGAACAGCCCTCAAAGAAAAAAAAGGACAGCACGTATATAGCGTGATGTTTTAAATATGCTTTGACGGAATCTATCTTCTGTCCGTGTCCTTGCACTGCTCACATGACAGACAAGACAGCACTTTAATGGTGAGGTGTTCTTTCAGTCCCTGTGCCAGCATTTGTGCTATGTTACATGAGTGTTCGTTTCTAGGGCATTTCAACTTTTTTATGTTAAACTGTAAATGAAAATAAAGATGATCTCATTACTAAAGTCACTGTTTTTTTAACGCAAGGCATGCTTTCTTCTGGCAATGTAGTATTCATATCCTAAACACTAGCATTAACGTGAAACATATTAATTGAATGTAGCCCTCAATTTGTGACAGAAAACACGTCATAGAGTGTTTTTGCCAAATAAATAAGATAGTCCTCGCATACTTGCAATAAGCCGCATTGCGCATTTATGGTCATTTGCACAGCTGGTGCATAGCAATGCGCTTTATTACTCTTGACACCCTTTTTAAAATGTATTTATTTATTATTTTTTTTTTTCACCGTGCAATGCCCACATGTTGAAATGATGTCACGGTGAGACGTTTTTCGAGCAGGCATGTTCAGGCCGCTTTGCAGGGTGGCGCTGGAGCCTACCGTAATCCTGCCCTTGCTTGCAGTCTGACAGTTTGTTGAAGCAATTCTAATAGTAATCACGTTGATGACACAAAGACACTAATCCACAATAATAAAGTGTTATGGAGCACAGACTAGACTCCATAGGGAATAAGTGTGCAATTATATGTTTTACACAAGCAACACACGTAGCAGCAAGCATTAAACAGACTTAGCTCATTATATCAAGAGGCGAAATGCATGGACGGGATGTATATAGCACAGGCCTAGCTAACGTGGCGGAGTGACGATGGAAGTGACACAAGACATTCGATGTACCTTGTTTCATTAACGTCGAGAAGTGGTTTGATAAAATGCCTGCAGCGGCTAAGGGGTTCCCTGCAACTGCAAATGGCGTTGCTATCCTGTACCAAGCTAAGGCAAAGGTGGCAGGATGGCTTAACTATAACGTGTTAGGTGTCTCCCTAGATGGTGGTCTCCCTCAGGATCCACAGTCTCAGGAACGTATACTGGCAGGCGGGATTTTTACTCGGACACCCAGTCACGGGGTTATGGCGTGCAGATGCTTCTTGGTTCACGAAGTCACATGGATATGCACCCTCCTTTGCTCAACTCACAAGGGTATATACCCAACCTTGCTATTTATATTAAACTGAGGGGGACAGTGTTTGGCCTTCTTCTTCCCTTTAAAGGATAGAGGGCCTCACTATGATTTGGGCGGTATTCCAGCAGTAAATCTGCTAGAATACCGCCCAACTGAATTACCGTCACTTGGTCCGGCGAAATTACCGGCGGTGGTGGTGTAAATCCCCATTCTTAGGACATGGGGATTTTTTGCTACCATTACTGCAGCGGTAATTCCGGCGTGGTAATGACACCGATTTTGTCGATTTTCGCAGAATTTACCTCCAGCATGATGCTGGAGGTAAATTCCCCCCTCCAGGGCCATGCTCGGAGTATGGCGGAGCAGGAATACTGGCAGTAATTCCATTGCGGCACATTTTTCCCTGCTCGCTTTACTTACAATGAGGCCCACAGTATCAGGCTCATCCATAAGATATGTGGGGCCCCTCTCAATCTTTAAGTGATATTGTGTAGGGGAAGGCGGGTGTCTGGACATTTCATCGAAAGACATTTCGTCTAAAGTCATTTGGTCGACGGAATTTGGTCAAAAACCAAATGGTCGATATTTCTTTTTATTTATATATATATTATTTAGGTTTTAGTTTAGGGAAAAAAGGGTTTTTTAGAAAAAGAAGGGGTTAGCTCTCTATGCTTTTTACAATAAGAGAGATTACAGTCATAGAACAGAAGAGGTTCATATGTCTGGGGTCAGTAGGATGGATTTTTAGTATTGGGAAAGTCTGCCTTGTCTTTTGGCTGTATGGCACTTCTCCTTGATCCAAAAATAGGACCGTTTGAGTGCAGCAACTGTTTTGGGGGAAAGTGGATTGCGGTCAAGGCATTTTGAAGTGCATTTATGAGCTGCAACATGGTCCATATTGAGGAAGGAAGCAGGATCTAACTCCATTTTGTGGATTTCTTTTAAAGACGAATTACGAGAAGACTGGCTTTGTTTAATTGGAGTGAGGGATCACTGTAGGGAAAAGAGGGTTACAAGCATGTCATATAGTTTTGCACTGCCCCAAAGTACGTACTTTAGTTGCATCTATTGAGGCGATATTAACCAAGCCGGCAGGCCGTCCCTGTCGGTAACAGCCTGCCGTCCAAGTTAAGGGCCCTAGCATGCCGTTAGCACCCGTGTAGTTCCCTACACAGGTGCTAATGGTGTTGTAAAAAAGAAAAAAGAAAAAAAGAAAGTAAGTAACCTTTCTGTTGCAGCTGCCGAGACGTACCACATGGGTACGTTTTATTTTTATTTTCCTTTTTGGTAAAAAGGACACCATTAGCACCCGTGTAATGAAACTACACGGGCGCTAAATGGTGAAAGGGGAGCTGGGAAGGGAAGCGCCCGACACAATGAGAATGCTCGGAATACAGACTTTCCTTGGTGAATAAAGCCCCCGTTCCGAGCATTCTTATTGGTGGATGGTGCCTCCCAGGGTGCTAATAGGTGTTGATGAAGGCAAGTACCACTGAGCAGACGTTTTTGTAATAGCTCCTTTTTTAGTGAGCCACAAGGCTATTGATAAAGATTAAATTGAGGCTCACCACCCGCACCTTTCTTAGTCCCTCAGGGATTTCACTAATTATTTATAGTACTTAGTATTGAGGAGCTGAACATTTCTCATTTTTCTTATCAGTGGCTTAATTTCAACTATCATTTCAATCCTGGTGTTATGGTAAATTTTGATTTTATCTATCTAAATCAGGTGCAGTGTCAACAAATACTCAAATGTTGTCATGAATACATCTTTTATATTTGTTACCCAGGTTTTCCATGTATTTTGGTTGGGTCTGTTTATTTTTGCCTGTCATAAATTACACTGTGGAATTGTGTAGACTATTCCACAAGCCTCGTCTGATGGTGTCTTTAATATGCTATTGTTTTACATCAGAGATTATGAGAACTAAGAAACCCTTGTGTATAAGCTTTACTTTTAACGTCTTTGTCGATGTGGAAGATGATAAAAGTCTCAACCAACAGAGAGAGAGAGAGCGAGAGCGAGAGAGCGAGAGAGAGAGAGAGCGAGAGAGAGAGAGAGATGCCACCTAATTGTCTGCCTCCTGTGAAGATATTGGGCCTCATTACAAGTTTGGCGGGAGCCTTGCCGGTAAAATCGCCAGGCTACTGCCAAACTTACGATATTTTCCGCCATTCGTGAATGGTCAATTACAGGGCCATTACTGCCCCGCCGGACCCGGTAATTGTCCCCCTCAGGGCTCAATGGGAATGGGGAGGACGGATGTACCGGCACCATTCAGAATGGTGCCGGTGCATCTGACATGCTCTGCTCGCGGGTGCCGGTATGCCCGCCAGGTCAGACCTGGCAGGCGGGAAGGCACCCGCGAGCAATACTCGTTGTTTGCCAGTCTGGTAACAACGGTACCTGCAAGCTTACCGGTACCGTTGTTACCGGACCGGCAAACTTATAATGAGGCCCATTATTTATAGGCAGTTGTGTGTTGATGTTGTCTATGCATTGTACCACAAAGGGTTGTGTTATACGGGAGGTTGGTAGATCACATTGGTACCATTACGCCTTCACAAGTGGAGAACGTTTCTGAGTATATTCTTTTACTGGGGAGAGTGTGTTGATGGATTAACGAACACATCCACAAGTGTTGTTTTCTCAAACACGATGTAGGACAGATAATCTTGTCTAGAAGGAGGATTTCCAAGATCGTTCAGGATGTATTAGTTCACCACATTTCTGTTAAAATGAGTCTATCCCGTTAATGTTCATGTTTGGGGTTGTGCAGTGCAATATGAAATTCAATTGCAAATCTGGGACTGGGGACCTGATAGTGAAGAGCTGAAATTACAGAAGATGTAAGAGGGAATGTGGTTTCTATGCTGGAAATATGTGTCCTTCTCTAGAGCTCGTGTAGACCTCAGTGGCATGTAAATCTGACTTAATAAAGGAGAGAGAGATATATTTTCTTTTGTTAAGCCTTTTCTTGGGCTCCGCTTGACGTATCATTTATTTATACCCTAGTATGGGATGGAAAGGACTTTAAAACAAAGAACTAATGTGACAGTCCAGTATGCTGCCCTTGACAAGTAGGGATTGGAAACCCTCTCAGCTGGAGGTGGGAGGCCTACCAGGGAGAAATTCTGATTTCTCCCTGGTAGGCAGATCTGTTCTATAAATCACCATAAACTTTATACAATCATTTGGGTTGTTTGACCTTGATTTCTTGCCTGACTCGCACCATTGGATACAAGTATCGATATAGATCTGTTGTATTTGCATCTCCCTTTACCTCCAGTTTGTGTTGCGCAACGTGATAGAGGTGACACCACCTTCCTTGTACGTCTCTCAACAAGTGGGCTTACTTTAAGGGCACTGGAAACAAAGCTCCCAAACACAAACTAAAACATTCAATCTCCCACGGCGCCATTGCTGTTGCACATATTTAAACTTTGATTCCTACAGCATGTCTCAGACAGGAGATAGGGGCAGATTGGCCAAGGACAGAATGCCAATCAAGGAAGGAGGAGGGTGATAAAAGGAGAGAATCAGGAAGTGTAGGTTATTTGGGTGAGGTCAGAGAAGGGGATGGAAGACAAAGCGGTCAGTAGGATGGAGGTAGAAGTAGCAGAGTGTGAATGGCACTTCTGAAGAAAGTGAGTTATTGGCTAGTGTATGAAAGTCGTACTGTGTTATGAGTGTGCTTGAAAGTGTGACACGTGTGGTTAGGAGAAGGAGGGTAGGAAGTGAATGAGATGTGAATGTGTGAATGAAAGAGGGTGTCTGAGTTAGAGTTGGGTGGAGTGGCAGTGGGAGTTTGGAGGGAAGAGTGGTGGCTTGGAGGGCGGTTTAATAATTTGGAGGGAGGAGTGATAGTTTAGGGGGTCGTGTGGTAGTTGGAGTGTTCGTTTGGTGGGAGAAGTTGTGGTAGTGTGGAAGGGTAGTAGTGTGGAGAAGGGAGTTGCACAGCAGAGTAGGGAGTAGTAGCACTGAGAAAGGAGGAGAAAAAACATCAAACGTTGGAAGGAAAGTCTTAAATGTACATCAAGAATCAAAGGGAGAGATGAAGGAGAGAGCAGCGGCAGTTCGACTGTGAGGAGAAATGTAGAAAGGCCAAAAGAGATAGGGAGAGGAGAAAGTGAGCATGGGAGAAAAAGACAGAATTAAGCATGGTGTCTGCAAGGAACAAATCCCACATCCCTCTATATCACAAACAACTGGCTATTGTAGTGAAAGTTGGGAAATGAACCTGAGTTAGGTTAGTAGGATAAGGCATAGGTGTCACGACTCGCTCCCTTCGCTCCCGTTCCCACCACTTGGGGGCATGATTTGGGGTTTATTCCCTACTGGACCTTTTCTCCGAACCTTATGCTACAGTGCTGTGATGAATTGGGAGCGCTAAATCCCTATTTTCCAAGCTACTTCCCTTCCGGATCCATTCCAGGTTTTTGGCAGCCAGCATGCTTCTTTAACCAAATGACTATGCTTCCCAGAATGCCTGGCCCACTGCTCCACCTCCACCCTTGCAGGACAAGGTTGGGTGGAGGATAGGTAACAGCTGTGGCTGCAGGTGCAGCAATCAGCACACCTGAGGCTTGTGCTCGTTAAGCAGCTTTAAAAGCCTCAGTCTTACTTCAGTCCAGCGCTGGTCATCGTTTGCAGTGTTCCTGTTGTGACTAGTCCCTTGTTCCTTGTTCCTTGCCTTTGTACCTAGTTCCTAGTTCCTGTTTTCTTGTTCCTCCGCCCTGAATCTCGGATTCATGCGCTAATTGATTTCTGCTCCCTTGATTCCCTTTTTGTCTTCCTCTGTTTGCAGGCAGCATTTCTCAGTGCATTCCCCTTTTAGATGCAGCCCAGTTTGTCTGTGTTCTATATTTCTTTGACTCTGTCCTTTGCTGCTGTAAACCCGTATACCTTAGCCTTCCTCTTAGATTAGCTTCCTGTCTTTTCCTTGGAGGGGTAGGGAGAAGTTTGCATTGGTTATTTCGTTTTTCCCTGCTCCTGATCCTTATTTTCCATTGGGATCCATTCCATGTTTTCCATTGCACAACTGCATTTATTTCCCATTTGATATTTAGGTGTGGTGTGCGGTTGTAGCTAGCTCCTGTGTGAATGCTTATGTTTTCCTCACTAATTTGTAAACACTATTCCAACTTAGGTATTTAGTTTTCCTCCCATTGCTGTTATAGCCTTTCTGGGTCCCAGTTTCATCAACAGGATTCGTGGGCTAGCTGACATTCAAGAGGTTTATCTCGTCCTCGTGAGTACTGTTCTTTAGTTCCCTTATTTAATACCATCAAGAGTGTTAGTTCACAGATCCTGTCATTGCTTGCCCTCCACGTGGGTTTAGCGCTGTCAGTACCTGTAACAGCAATTGGGGGTAAGGCGCTTGCCGACTTTCCTCGCGGTCAGGTGCTTACCCCACATCCCTTTTCATATATTGGTTTTGTTGTCACACTCTATTTGCACTCCTGGGTTCTAGCATACATGAGTCATTGTTCCTGTGTGCACGTAGTTTAATTCGAAGCCTTTCACTGTGTAATTTAGTGCACATTTTCCTTGCCATATTCGCTGCCTTTGTACTCGCCTGACTAATCCTGACAGAATGACCAGCCCAAAATTCCCATTGAATATTGCAAGTTTAAGAAAGAAAGGCAGCAAGGCCTCTAACAAGTTTGTACAGAAAGCTTCCCCTACATTTACCTGTGACAATCAAATCACTAGTCCTGACTTAAATGAACTCCTTGTCACGAATGGGCATTTACGTGCAAAGTATTTTTCCCATAGGATGGCACATCCTACATTGCCTGATCCTAGTTCTATCTTTTGTTTTGATCCCGATTCTATGTCAGCGCAAGCCTTAGCCGCAGAAAACAACACACTGTTAGACTTATTATACAAGAGTACCTCTGTTGTTGAACCCCATGATTCCAGTTGTGCTTCACCTCAGATAGAACAGTTTTATGGTACAAACATAAAGAATGGAGGGGTTCCTTGCATAACTTCTGTTTTCTACCCTCAGTCTAAAGCATACTCCTTTGCACAGGTACATACTGTAGTCCCTAATGCCAAGAGGTCTAATGTCAATAGCTTGCTTAAGGGAAACACAGACCAAGTTGGTAAGAGAATCTATAAATCACAGAACCTGCAAGCAGTAGAGGACAATGTACAATCGGTGCATATCCAGATTGCTAGTGCAGGATCCAGCCCTGATGCCACTATGCCTCCCCCTGTGCCTACTGGTAGTGATGTACAGTTAATGCAGGGCATGCTAAGAGCTAAGCTTGAGGAGTTAAGACAAGAATTCATTTCTTTACAAGAGGAGAATAAAACCTTGCACTCTTTACTGAATACACCTCAGACTTTATCTGTTGATGTTGAGGAAGTGAACACTGTTCAGCCCCTGAGTGCAGAGACTTTGGTAAACCATGATATTTGTCAATATGTTAGATCTATTGGGAGTGAAGGTCTTTCGTCTAGCACAGCGCTTAATCTGGGCACAGTTTCTAACAATTGTTCTGCTGTTTGTCAGGGATTGCAGTTAGCTGAAGATTTACAAGCCACTCCTTTACCTAAAATTTCCTGTGTAGCAGTTTGTCATAATTCTGAGCTAGCATACATACAAGCTTCTGATTTCCAAACACAATTCACAATGGTGGCATACACAGATTCAGTCACTACAGTAGGCTTAGGCCCTGCTCTTGATACAGCTGCTGATACTGAAGTAGATGTTAAAGCTGATGTGGAAAACGATGTTACCTCTGGGTTCACTCTTCCTTCTGCCAATTCTGATCAATACGAACAGTCAGAGACGGTACAGATTTCATGTTCTGATGGACTCATTCCACAGTATACAGAACCAAAAAACCGGCAGGCGATTCCTGAACTGTTGATTGTTAATCTGCCTCTTTCAGAAGCTAAAACAGAGGAATGGACAATTGACGAAAACCTGATTAACAGAGACTTTACTATGGTGATTCCACTGGTTGATTTTGACTTCTACAAAGAAAGAGACTCTGTGTCACCCACTAAAGAAAGGGACTGCAAGGGTACAGCTCAGTCTTTGGTTACTGGTGCCAAGGAGTCTACTGCCCTAAAGGTGCCCTCCATTCCTGAGCCACCAATGTGTCTGTCAACTTCTGAGACTTCTGTCTGTCCTCCTACAACCATTGACTCTTCTATGATCCAATCCACAGCCCTGCAGTCATCTTTGGCACACGTGTCTTCAACCAATGAACCGCTGCCATGTCTGCCATTTACTCAAGAGCCAGTCCCAAAGACCTGGACATGTTTGTATCCAGCAACCGAGATTGCTTCAGCTTGCATGCCTTCAGCCTCAAGGTTTCCCCTGGCCTGCCTGTCTTCAGCTACAGTGACTCATCCTGCAGATCATCCTTCAGCTTTAGAGCCTCTGGTAGTCCATCAAAAGTGCATGTCTTCAGTCCCGGAGTATACTGAGTATTTGCCTTCAGTTCATGAGACGCCTGTATCCTGCTTAGCCTCGCTGCCAATATCAGAGGTATACCTGTCTACACCATCAGATCCTGCTGTATTTTCTTCTGCTCCAGCGATTCCTCCTGAATCCCAACCATTTACTGTCGATGAACGTCTAGCTTGCCTTTCTTTTGCTTCAGGAGGAGCACCAGAATGCCTGCCTTTTCCACAAGACGATTCTCCCAACTGCTTCACTTTAGCATCAGAGCCTCCTAAAAATGCAGCATCAGAGTTTGAGACTTTTGCCAGCTCCCGCTTCAGAGTCATCAAGCTGGACCAAGTGGTGAGTCAGAACCACTCACCTGGGTGTGCACAGGGGGTGGTGCAGACCGGCGTATTACCTACAGGACTTGTGCAACAGAATTCCGCCAAGAAGCACCAGTTGGGTGCTAGTAGCCAAAGGAAGGGAATGACTGCTGCAGTTCAAAATGTGTCTGTTATTGCTCCTTCTGCGAGTGTGCCTGAAATACCAAGTACTGTGTCTATCACTCCTATCAGTATGCCAAACGTCCCTGCTGTTGTATCCCACGTGCAACAAGGTGGTTACACGACTGTCACCAGGAGTACCAGCCTTGTACAACCCATTGGACTTTCAGGTCTCCAAGGCGTAGAACATGTGCAGTCAAACCTTAGTCACTTTCACCCACAAGCCTTTTCCCAGATGGATGATAGAAGAAAATCTGAACCTCTACCTCAGCCGCCACCTTCTCTAATGGCTGAACATAAACCTTTCCTGAAGCCAGCAATTTCCTCACCTCCCGCATGTCCACTCTCGGCAGAAAGGCTAACAGGGCTTCTACCATTGTCTAAGGCATGTTGCACCAGCCTGCCTCCCTCCTCAAAGACTTATAAGGGTCCACTCCCAGTGACTGAGCTTCCTGGACCTTCCAACTCTGCTTCAGGTCCTGCAAGTCCTTCATGCCTTTCTTCGAACCATGAGTCTCTTCCTCACCAGAGGCCACCATTTCCATCAGTGCCACCTCCAAAGAAAAAGCACTCCCATCATGGAAAGAAGATGTCTCGTGCGGGTGGCGGGCACCCGAAGACGGCCGTAGGAGGGGGTATACTGTCACGACTCGCTCCCTTCGCTCCCGTTCCCACCACTTGGGGGCATGATTTGGGGTTTATTCCCTACTGGACCTTTTCTCCGAACCTTATGCTACAGTGCTGTGATGAATTGGGAGCGCTAAATCCCTATTTTCCAAGCTACTTCCCTTCCGGATCCATTCCAGGTTTTTGGCAGCCAGCATGCTTCTTTAACCAAATGACTATGCTTCCCAGAATGCCTGGCCCACTGCTCCACCTCCACCCTTGCAGGACAAGGTTGGGTGGAGGAGGATAGGTAACAGCTGTGGCTGCAGGTGCAGCAATCAGCACACCTGAGGCGTGTGCTCGTTAAGCAGCTTTAAAAGCCTCAGTCTTACTTCAGTCCAGCGCTGGTCATCGTTTGCAGTGTTCCTGTTGTGACTAGTCCCTTGTTCCTTGTTCCTTGCCTTTGTACCTAGTTCCTAGTTCCTGTTTTCTTGTTCCTCCGCCCTGAATCTCGGATTCATGCGCTAATTGATTTCTGCTCCCTTGATTCCCTTTTTGTCTTCCTCTGTTTGCAGGCAGCATTTCTCAGTGCATTCCCCTTTTAGATGCAGCCCAGTTTGTCTGTGTTCTATATTTCTTTGACTCTGTCCTTTGCTGCTGTAAACCCGTATACCTTAGCCTTCCTCTTAGATTAGCTTCCTGTCTTTTCCTTGGAGGGGTAGGGAGAAGTTTGCATTGGTTATTTCGTTTTTCCCTGCTCCTGATCCTTATTTTCCATTGGGATCCATTCCATGTTTTCCATTGCACAACTGCATTTATTTCCCATTTGATATTTAGGTGTGGTGTGCGGTTGTAGCTAGCTCCTGTGTGAATGCTTATGTTTTCCTCACTAATTTGTAAACACTATTCCAACTTAGGTATTTAGTTTTCCTCCCATTGCTGTTATAGCCTTTCTGGGTCCCAGTTTCATCAACAGGATTCGTGGGCTAGCTGACATTCAAGAGGTTTATCTCGTCCTCGTGAGTACTGTTCTTTAGTTCCCTTATTTAATACCATCAAGAGTGTTAGTTCACAGATCCTGTCATTGCTTGCCCTCCACGTGGGTTTAGCGCTGTCAGTACCTGTAACAGCAATTGGGGGTAAGGCGCTTGCCGACTTTCCTCGCGGTCATGTGCTTACCCCACATCCCTTTTCATATATTGGTTTTGTTGTCACACTCTATTTGCACTCCTGGGTTCTAGCATACATGAGTCGTTGTTCCTGTGTGCACGTAGTTTAATTCGAAGCCTTTCACTGTGTAATTTACTGCACATTTTCCTTGCCATATTCGCTGCCTTTGTACTCGCCTGACTAATCTTGACAATAGGGCCTTTAGGTCAACATCTTTGTGCATTTAGTGATTAGAATACTGAGGATGAAGCAATCACTGTATACTAAACTGGGGCTAAGGGCAACTGGACAAGGCTGAAGGTGCATTGAGACGTAAGAGAGAGGGGTGGCCATAGGTCACATTCATATTTCACTAAACACCCTTGAACTGCTTCTGAGATTTGGAGTGAAGCTTGTTCTTCCCTGTTCTTCCGCCAATGCAGGCACTGCAATGAAGGGCATACGTACATATTCTTTTCTTTTATAAAACCCAAAACTACATTACTAATTTTTCTCTATCTAGCTTTGTTCAGGTCAGAGGTAACCAACAATAAAGAAAACATACCTCCCTGATCTGCCGAGCCTTGAAAGGCCCAACAGTACAGTAGAGCATGTGTTTTACTCCCCATCCATGGAGACATAGAAAATAAACTATTCGAGCCAAGAGCCTCGGGAGCAGCCGGGCTCAAAGTCAACTCCAAACATGTATGGGTGGCCCGAATTTTCAGGTGTGTAATCTACCAATATTCAAGAATAGTTACTAGCTCATATTTCATGTCCTTTTTGTGTTTTACCACTGAACCTAATTTAGTCCAAGGGTAATAATATTCAGAGTGATCAGAAGGATAGATATATGGACTGTGTGCCGCTGCAGAGATGCACGTGCAATTTACATACCACATGTTTTAATGCTAGAAGTGTAATCAATACGACAATCTACTGTAATTAAGTGTAAGACATATTTCATTATTGTACATAGGCTTAACAAATTCGCACAATACGTATTATTTTTCTGCGATTAAATCCAAGAGCACATAGATATAAGCTAGATAAAGCACCATCAGGACTCTCCTCACCATGCAGGTTTATTTGGATAATTAACATGGATGTCGCCAGACATCCACCCTGAAAGTCCATTCCACTAGATACAATGGCAAACATGGCCATCCATAAGGCAGGCACTGTTCATTAAATAGGACAATCAAGGAGAAGATAACAATGAACACTGCCCATCTGTTATCTGATGTGCTGTACTGCAGCCCACAGTTTAGATGCCACTCTTGGTGAGCGAGAACACGTGTTCATGAGAATGGTACCCATCTCCTGGTAATCACTGTGTGACTAATTTCTCCATTGAATAACTGCTGCCCACCAGGGTGCTTGAGTGGAAAGCAGTTTAAGACCTGATAAGTGCTTGTAGGGCATTTCTCATCAGTCCAGGGCCTGGGCATTGCCATGCTACTGGGAACACACGTGCCTTGGAATCCATTGTTAATACTCACAGGGTGCTGTTATTTAGCCGCATATGCAAATAACTCTTAAGGCTGGAAGGTTCAGGAAACCTTTCTCCCATACTGCATCACCTACCCCTGTCAGTCTAACTCTGCTAATAGGCTTGCGGGAACCAGTTCATTCAGGTGTAAGTGTAGTCAGGCACCCTATATTTTGACAAAAGAACCTTATATCACATTCCTATTATTATTATTTATTTATTGTAACTAGTCATAATGGCTTTTTACAAATCATTAACACATAAGGTACAAACAAGAAAACTTATATATCCTCAAATTTCAAAACATAATTACAAATCAAATTATAAGATCATGAAATATCCTCATTACCAATTTAAGGTCTTGCACAATAATATAGAGCAGTATTACTCAACATAGTTTTACTCCTTGATAAAATAATTAACAATCTACCTATTATCAATACTAAAACTCCTATACCATATAAACAAAAGACACATAAATGCAGTTTTGAAAAATCAGCATGTGTGCAAATATGAAATGTGCAAATAAATACTTCAATGTATACTAATAGTACTCTGATATCATGTGCAAATATGCAAATGGGTAAATACGGTGCAGTCAGGGATAGCAGTACCCAATCAATTACATTTGTGCAAAAAGGACCATGTGCAAATACCCCATATTCATCTACAAGTTCGTTGAATTGTAGGATGTAAACAACTAGCAGACTTTGTACACCATTGCCATCAATATCCAAATAGGTTTGTTCCAAGGTCCATTAAAATTACTATTTGCTTCGAGATCCAAAAGAGGGCAAGCTGTACAGAAACGTACAGGGAATTCAAACAATAAATCCAAAAGTCATCCGATTTTATAGAGTTGTAGTCATTAACAAAGTTCTCAAAGGGACACATATAAAAGATCCTCAGGATCGTACACTCTGTTAATAAATGTTTTGATGTTTCCAAAGAGCCATGATGAAACAATCTCTTTATTCCAACATAACTTCATTTGAGAACCCAGAAATGACAACAATGGAATTTGATTAATTCATGGGCACAACTTGAGACTACACAATACGGAATTGGGAATCAACGTAATGCACATTTGTGATTTTATAAACCTGTGCACCACTCTAGACACATGACTAAGACTTTTTAGGGTGGAAATATGATCATCATTTTTGGTACAATCCCATAGGTCAAATTTGGATTTAAATGAAACTTTTATAACTTGATGACCGCCCCTAGTGTTCCAATTTCTGTATCAATTTATCGTTTGAAATGTGGCTGTCACAAGTATCTCCCACAGTTGGTACCCTCAATTTCCAAAATGGGTCACGTCACACAGGCAACATCTTGGCCTTTAATTACAGTTGTCCCCTCTTTCTTTCCTCCTACCCTCCTACCCTCCCAATGAAATCAAACCAATTTCCAGACGCAACAGTTCCATAGATACTGATGGTCTAAGTTTCAGTATCTTCATCCACAAATCTCCCTCCACACAATTTAGCCAACTCAAATGCTTCATTTGCACTGCTTGAAGACCATATAAAATGGCCATTCAGAAGCACTGCTTGTATAGGATTAATATGCCCTTGAGGGAGTATTCTTTGGACTGGCGTGCAAACCTGCAAAAAAGGTAGGTCAATATAGCCGCTTTTCTCTTCTTATTAAAATAAATATATGGATAATCACTCTCTGCGCTCACTTCCAACCCAAGGTAAGGGTAATGATCTAGACACCCCAGTTTAGAGGTCAGCTTCACTCGACTTACCCTTTTCCTGGAAATCAAAAATGTCTTAGCTTTCTCAATGTTCAATGCAAGGTCATTATCTTTTGCATAGTTAGCCAACTCGTCCAGCATAGTTCTACAACCAGAAAGAGTATGATCAAAGAGGACATGGTCGTCAGAATATGTCATGCTGGAGACTATCATCCTTCCGATCCTAGGAGAACAATTAGAACTGGTCTGCATCCTTTTGAGAAGATCTGAGATGTACAAATTAAAAAGCAGGGAAGCCAGGACACAACCTCACTTGACTCCCCTTCTGAGCTGCACTGGTGAGGTCACCCTACCACCATTGTCTAAACGAAAACTGGCACCCATATATTCGTGCAGCTTCTGGATTATAGAAAGAAGCCACCCAGGACAACCCAAGGTCTTCATTTTGTCCCAAAGCCTAGCCCTGTTTACAAGATCAATATCCAACCTAAAGTCAACAAACATTATGTATAGAGCTGGGGCTTCCTTTTGTGAGGACTCAAGGATAAGTCGATCCAGCATACGAATATTATGAATCATAGAGGAACCGGGCTGGAAACCCATGCGCAGGTTGCCACCACGTATAATGTGCTCGGTACAGGCCCTATCAAACAGAGCCTCAAGAAGAGGGGCTCATCCTTGTGGGTCCTTTTTAAGGACTCCTTCAGCAAGCCCATTTGGGCTGGGAGCCTTGGAGTACTTTATTTTATTATTGGCAATGATTATGGTCTTGATGGAGGTGCCAAGCGGCCATCGCTCTGAACTCCCAATGGTCTGTGAGACCAGAGACACTGATGTGGACTTTGGCGGTGGATAATAGCTGCCATATTGACCTCATGTTTCTCCCACAAAGGGCACCTATCATCTGCTTCCATTGTATGTTTCGTACTGAGAATTTATAGCTTTTTAGCCATCTCTGATATCTATTCTTGATCTTATTTCATTTGTATTGGAGTTCGGGACCTGAAAGTACATTCTTTCTCATGTCATGAGCTCCTCTATGCAAAACTCATTTTGCGTTACGAATTTCAATATCAAATCGCGTACTAATGCCACTACCAATAACCATGGACCGGCCAGGACTTACAGACGCCACGTTAGAGGTAAGAGCACTTATCCAATTCTCCATCTCGTCAGCACTGCAGGCTGTATATGCTTGCCAGCAGGCCATCCCAAGATTATTTACAGCAGACGTGACCCTGTCAATACTAGCTCCAGACCACTGTATACGGTTGCTGGAATGGCTAGGTAGTATATCTTTAACCTTGAAGTCTGACAAATCTTAACAGGGAGCTGCAATGTTAACCTCAAAGGAAAGTGGTCACTGTGGACATTTGACAGTACATCAAGTTCTTGCACACATTCTAAAATGGCATTGCTGCCATATAGGTAATCAAAGGTTGCCCAACTTCATCCACTTTCCATGTCTCCCTTCCCGGCATATCACCTCTGGCTCAACCATTCAGAAGTACTAGTTCCCATTCTTTAAGGAAGGTGAACCATTGATGCCCACGGCCATTAACTTTCTCCTGTAGGAGTAAAGACTGTGGATGCATGTTCTTAAAAGGAGAGCATCGCTTTTTATCTTGACAGCACACTTTGAGGTCCCCACCCACCAGCATTATTTCACGGTCAGCTGCAGCCCCCTCCCCGCCCAGTCTACACAGACTTTGTCAATAATTCAATAATTGCAAAAATACCCTCAGTACGAATCCCCCCAGGGGGGGTAATAAACCTTTATCAAAACATACATTTATGTTTGTCCCTAGACCAAAGCTTGATTTCATTCGCCATAACATTGTCATTGTTAGAGGCAATAGTTAGCAACTCAGAAACCAAGGTTTGCCTAACCTCAATCATTAGACCGCCATATGGCCTTCCCAAAGCACCACTTCTAGCCAAAATCCAATGCATCATAAAGTATACAATGTTAAGAGATCCTCACCACTTGCTTCTTGCACCGTATTTAAGTTTTACACTGTTTCCTGTGCAAAATATGACGTCACCTGCCCACAGGTGGGTTTCTCCACTATCACCACTGCTGTCACTGACAGTGAAACTGGTAATCCTTGCCCTGACAGCTCCGTGCTAGCCGAGCACAATCTCGTGTTTGTTTTTTTAAATGGTTTATCCTTATGCAGGTTGTAGGCTTTAGATCTGCTTACTGACTTTCCCGGCATATTTCGGGTCAGGCTGTCAAGCTGTATGGACTATAAATGCCGTGACAAGCACTGAATCAGTGGAAAGATCGTGTGCTTTGAAGCACACAAGAGTCACAACTTGGTAATGATAATGTTAAGGATAGCATTAGTGCCGTGGCGTGAGCTTCTTACCTTAACTCCTTTGCTGTACAATAGGAGGCCGCTAAGGCCACCAATAAGACTGGGTCCAGTTTTGCACAGAGGAGATTCAGTGACCAACTCCTCTCATCCCAGCAGCCCCCAGACAACCACGGCGCTCTGCACTGTTTTGGTGATTTTATGTGTTTGCTCACAAACTGATCCGAAGACTCCTTCTCTGCCAGGTAGCAACTGACAATATACTGCACCTCACTAACAGAGACAACCACTTAGCTCCCACTTGGTATCTGTGCCAAAGTGTGATCCCAACTTAACAAAGTGGGATCGCAACTGGATCAAACAAGTGAGTCAATCAGCTTTCTAACCACCATGATCTTAAGAAGCCGTTGCTGACTTATAGACCCTCATGATTCTTAGCTGCATCTTGCTCAGGCTTATGCTATCTCTCCACAAGGACACAAATACCCTACATATTAACGTTATTCCCTCTCATATCTGCTTTAACCTCAACTCTTCACTGCCCCATCCTCAATCCCAGATCAACAACGGCATATCATATGGAACTATCAGAAACCATAAATGAACATGAACCGCTTGTCCTTATTTTACAAGAAATTCGGTGAAAGACTATCGCCAATCAATTATTGACATCCTCCTAGATGGTTTATTTATTCATGTTTTTATTTATGTTTTTATAAGGTTCCAATAGCAGGCGCAGCTGCTTAGAAGCAACTCCAATGGGAAGGGAGAAGAAAAGGGGTCTTCGCAAGTTTTGGAAACATTCCAATCATGCATGCGTAAAGGATGGGAGCATGGAGAATAGCACTTAACAAACATTTAAAGTAGATACTGAAGTGCATGCAAAATGTACAAGCCATACATGACAACAAATATAAGTAAGTGCACCTAACATCAGGCAGAGAACGGATATTGAGAATACTAAAGCCTAAGGGGCCACCTCAAATGATTTCCTGATAAAAGAAATCGTACATCTCTTGTGTAATTTCAGGCATTATTCTGAAGGTAGCATCCCTCTAAGATCACTTTTCTTTAAGGGACCACCATCAAACATTTTTACTTGCTGATCTTAGGATTCTCAGGGAACAATATTTCATGACCTGTTGGATGTAGATTGGTCCTTTGTTCCAATAGCATCTATGAATGGTGCAGAGAGCTTCAACGACTATTTGTATGCAAGCAGGGAGCCAATGCAACAGAGAAGTGCATGGTTAATGTGATCTCTATGTTTAGGACCAGGACTAACCTGGTTGCTTTGTTCTGGACTGATGGAGTTGAAGGGAAAGTACTTGGGGAGGCCCAAACAAAGGTTATTAAAATAATACGGATGTGATAAAATCACAGATTGCTAAACACAACTATACAATTCTATCCTGATACTAAGAGGACTGGAGTGGATCCCAGTGTGGTGAGGCAGTAAAAAGGAATGAATGCTGGATGGAGTTGCAAAGAAAAATTATATCTATCTTCATAATGTTCAAGGAGAAGCGAATTTAAATCATCCAGTACTGGATCTGGAAAAGGAATCTGGGATCTGGTGAAAATCCATTTAGAGATGTTTGCGAAGCATCAGCATAAGTTATTAGGTGGTACACAACATGAGATAGACATTGAAAAGCCATGTCGGTAAAATGAAGACCTTGAGGGAGACTGCACATTGGTGGGTTTTGCAAGAAACATGCTAGTCCTAAATAGGATTACCCTGTCAAACACACAACAAAAAAGCAATCAACTCCATGGCACAGGCAGGTATGCAAAAGGGATGACTCAAGACGGCTTCAGATTGATGCATGGTTGACAGTATCAAATGGCTGCTGATAGATCCAAGAGGTTAAGTTTAGTTGGTTTGTTGGCATCCAGGGATTTTGGGATTTCACCTCCAACTAAAAGCGAGGCTGATTCTGGCCCTGCATATGGCAGTGGAGTGTGGTATACATCCCAGGAAAAAAGCATAACATAACACAACAATGACATTTATGAACTCTTTTGGGTGTAATCATCATCATTTCATCTTTATTTAGAATATCAGATTCAATTATTGATGCGCTTTTATGGAATGTGGACATGGCGGGCAGCGTTTACCATGGATCCCTATGGAGTCTGCCTGCGTTATGCTGCTGCTTAAAGCTGGCGGGCTTTTTAGGGATCCCCAGGATTTGAGCCGGCATGAAAATGCATGTGGTGCAAATGGTGGGGCATTTGTATGACGGAGAGGGAGGGAGGAAGCGGAAATGCAAGTTGTGTGTGCCGCCCCTCCTCTAAGCCATAGAAGGCTTTTGCAGCTTCCATTAAAGTTGCGCTCCAACGAAAATGAGCTCCACAGTGTTCAGATGTTTGATGTATATTGGGAGGGGTGTTTGATTGACATTTGTGTGTGGCCTAGTTGGTAAACACACTTTCTTTTGGAATGTGGAATTTGACTCTGTTACTAAGTGGAGTATTCAGAGACCAAGATGAGCAGGCTATGGAGGGGAGCAGAGAAATCTGAAACCACAAATAGCAAATCATAACATGAATTAGCAAAGCATGAGAAGCCATACACGTCATCACACTTGATTAGAAGCCTTAGAAACACATGAAAAAGGTACAACAAGGCAAAATAACCTGGTGTCCTCATAACACTCGGCCTCTGCAGACAACTTCAATTTCCCTTTCTCATCTAGCCACTGCCAAGCAGTTAAATTGGAATATTCTAATATCTTTCATTATAGTACTTCGAAAAAGGACAGACTGTTTCTAGTTGTGCTATTTTATGTTATTGTGTGTTGCAGATCATTACTTCTTAAATTTGCATGTGCTTTGAGTCTTGTAATAAAAGTGGGTGTTGGCGTGCGCTCACACAATGTGTACCCCTTCCCATTGCCTCCCTACAATATTCTATTGCTGCAAGATGATGCTCCTGGGCGGTTGGGTTGGGTTGTGCGACGAGTGAAGGCACCTGGAGACACAGCTTGCCTTAAAGTAACCCTGGTTAGGCTTTGCTTTGTTAATCTGTTGTACTCTGGAGGGTAGGGGGAAGAGTCTAGGATGTGTGTGGGATGCCACTATGTTTCAAAGGTGATTTGCCATGAGGTGCGTGCCTGTTTGAAGGTACGAGGTGTCCATGACGGTGTAAGCATGAGAGTTATTGGTTGGCCATAAAAAAGCGTGCAGAAATTGCAATGATGGAAGGAAACACCAGGCCTGGGATCCAGGCAACACACATAAAAACGTTTGACTCTAGTGTAGACCAACTTATACCTGTGCATAATGAACCAGAACTTTTAACCATGTCACCATTGCCACATCTTGAAACTCCCTTCCCAGCTCTCTCTTTCCAATTTTTCAATGTCTGCCTCGCCCTCACCTAAATGTGTTCTGCCACGTTGGTCATTAACATTTATAAAAATGATTTCCTGATTTAATTTATGTAACCCACCAAATAGGATACCAAGCATTTACAAAAGAAAAATGGAAATTAGATCATATACACTGACTCTATTTGAGACACGGCTCTTGGGGGAATACACCTTTCTTTAAAACGGATTTCCGCACCGGCTTTCAAAAGAATGATTTTTGTAGATTTTATGGATGACGAATTAGTACGTTTTTCCACTATGAATAATGTTTGTCTGGGGGTAGTCAGCTATCCATGTCCTTCCCTTGTAGCATCGTGCTGACTGGAATCTGCCCACACTTGGGAAGTGCGGAGGTAAACCCCAGAGCGCATTCTGCTTGAATCGTAAAGCTGCAGGAAAAGAAGATGTTATATGTATTTGTTCGAGATGAATCATTCCATGTTCTTCCTGTTTCGGAGGGTGTTTATTTTTTTCGGTTTCACAGGAGCCTTTCATTTCTCTCCGCTGTCAGCATCTGACATTTGTTTGTTGGGCATTTGGGAAATGATGCTCTCTGTCTAATGTCACCACATCAGTTAGAAGACCGCAAGCCCCATAACCACATGGCTGCACGGCCATGAGTAGCAATATGAGTCTAAATCCTGCGGTCTGAGTTCACGAAGTCACTTTCCGAACGTATGCACTTTTTTGCCACTGTGGACGGTAAGGATTGTGTTGCATATTCAGTGCTTACCATTCATGTATTTACCAACAGTTAGAATTATTTGGATCTGGTGGTGTATTGATAACTTGAAATTGTGAAAATTGATACTCTACGCATTTTAGGCTAACATAACTTTGCACATTACCCTTGATTTATCAAAACAGCGGGCATGAGTGGGATTTTATTTTGGAAGCATGTTATGGAGAATTAATATGTGCTCACTGTCCAAACAGCATTTTCTCATTTAAAGTTGAAAATATCGACGACATGTTTCTTTGGAATTCTTCCGCACTGAGGAGTTCTGTGTGGCGTTTTTCTCGCACCTTTTGCACTGCACATTTTTATCGCACGTTTTTGCAATTCTTTGTTGCCTATCTCTTCTTTTTGTCTGGGTGAGGTAGATGGCTGAGGCGATGGGAGGATTGCAATGTACTTTCATAGCGAAACTGGGAAGAGTGTTGCACATCTCTGATTCGCACCCGAAAAGGTTGAGCCAACCAATCAGGAGGCTGCAACAGCGGGCAAGAATACACAATCCCCAAGTGCTGTTCCAGCCACCTGAGGCTCTTTCCTAGGTGGTACATTTTTTTCTAATGTGGGGAGGCAACATGGAGCATTCTGGCAACTGTATCTGCTAATGCGTGGGGGCCTGGTAATAACAATCATCTGACATTGTGTATGTGGCATGGCTGGGGGTATTTCTGGGTTGCTGGTCCTGACATTGTGCATTTCTAGCTGTGAAATGTGCATGAGGTGTTGATGTCTACAGCAATCACATTTGTTTACATTTTTACCACATGATACAGCTTCCAGGTGTACACATGGAATATGCTGTCATACCTATTCCTGTGGTAGTGTTGACGGTGAGCCAGCAGGAGGCTCAACATCAACATTGTCCCCTGTGTGTTAGTCTATTGCTGTCTGGGACACATGCACTGCCTTCACATTTCCTTGCCCCCACAGCGTGCTCTTGTTTTCACCTGGTTCTGGTTGGCATCCTGCACCCACCTCTGATATGATATGATAGGTTATTTATAACACGCCTAATACCCAGAGGTTTCTATATGCAGACCCGGGGATCGAACCTGTGGTTCTCCTTGTTGTTTTGCTTCCAAGGCAAGCATGTTGCCCTAGAGCTATCCTGCCGAGACTCTGCAGCTCCAATTCCATCTATCCCTTCCATGTATATGATGCTTGCCACTCTTTCCTCCCGGGGGTTAAGGTGCAGTGGCTTCATTGTGCCTCCTCCAGTGGCAGTCAACTCACAGTGATGAGTGGCGAGGAGAATGCAGATACGTGTATTGAGGTCCTTCCACCTCCCGCTGCACAGTGGCTACTGCCACTACCTTGTTCCATATGTTGCCCCATATTGTGCTATTGTGACGGACAGATGTTTTGAGCTGATTCACCCAAAACAGATCATCAGCATTGCCCACCAGCTCATCTGCCAATACCTGCAGCTCTGCCTCACTGAATTTGGGTTTGCCGGCTCTCAATTCTGGCACCCTGCATCTTGTCTATTGGCATGTTTCCACTAAGGTTGGTAGCTGCATGGTAAAGGGAAATGGTGGATTGAAGATAGAGTGTGTTTTTAAAGATGTCCGCCACTGAGCTTTCCATTTGTGTAATGATGCTATTTCTGCCCAGCGGTAATTCCACTGGAGGAATTTCCTTTTGGTAATTCCACAATTTTACTGGTGGTAATGGTGATTGCGCCGAGGTTTGGCAGATTTACTTTTGTAAATTGATTTTCGGCAGTAATTCTGACAGGCTGAAATACCATGACCACAGATGGTGTGTGCGTGCTACCATCAACCTTGACATGGCAGAAATTATGCCGGACACCACAGTGGTAATATCAAATCATCTGGTGGAATTAAAACCCAATTTACTGCCCTACTTAGAATCGGGCCGTGTCTTTTATACAAGCTGTTTACATCGATGACATTTTAGCAGTCTGTTGCAATTGAGTTTTTAAAATGCTGTTGAACTTCTGAAAAATGGAAGATTCCTCTTGGACTCTCAAACATTCAATACATAGTTCATGCATGCTCAGGGTGAATTAAATGTGTAGATACATATGGTGATGGGTGTGTTACTAAAGTCTCTATCTCTATAACTGTAGTCTTGGAAACTGAAGTATCTAGCGCGTTGATTATTTTTCCTCCTTGAAATTGGATTTAATGGAAGTGTAACGTATTTTTCTTGAAACTTAGTTAATTTTTTCTATTCGGGTAATACATATACCTTCCACACAATCCAGTGTGTTTTTTTCCTGAAAAGGGAGGGAACAGGGAGGGAACCCTTAAGGGATTGATGTCATTGTGATATCATATGATGGGGCATTTATAGCACGCCTGTACACAAGTTTTTCTAGGCGCGAAAAGACAAGGAGGGGGAAACAAGGGAGGACCAAATAACAATCTTTCTAGGCCTTGCGTCATCCAGATAAGGAAGTGCGGTAAGAGGGAAGGTGGGTGACCAGGTAACCAGTGCGCGGAGCAGTCAGGTGCATCGGCACGGGAGAGGAAGAGAGAAAGCAGAATCGAAAAGGAAGGTCTTGAATTGCTTCCGGAACCGTAGGTGGTTGTGCTCAGGTTTTAGATTGCAGGGAGACTGTTCCAGACAGAAGCTTCAGCCGAGGAGATAGATCTGCCCCCAACTCTCTGCTTGGAGAAGCGTCTGACCCTCAGAGAGATGGAGGTGGATGAGCAGAGAGCACGAGAAGGAAACTATTTTGGAAGAGAAAGTTGGAGGTAGAGTGGTGCCAGGCTCCATAAAGCCTTGTGGACAATGCAGAGGGTCTAGGCATTGATCCTTGCAGCCACAGGGAGCCAGTGCAGAGATTTCAGTCCTGGAGAGATTCGATCCCTGGGTTTGAGGCCAAGGACAAGTCTAACAGTCCTGTTCTGGATAAGTTGTAAATGTCAAAGAGTAGAGGCAGTACGATCTAGAAAGAAGCTGTTGCAGTAGTCGAGCCTAGAGAGGACCAGAGCTCTGCAGACAGTGAGCTTCACGAGGGAAAGTGAGAAAAGGAAGAACACCTCTGAGGAGGTGCAGCTGATAGTTTGACTTCTAAGAGATGTAAGAGCTGTGAGGACAGAAGGAGAGGGTGAAGTCGAAGATGACACCAGGGTTCTTAGCGGCACAGGAAGTAGCAGGAAGAGGGCCCACAGTGGGTGGCCAGAGAGAGAGAGAGAGGGGAAAGGAGGGAACGTGTGTCTCAATGAGGAGGATCTCAGTTTTACTGGCATTAAGGCAGAGATAATTGGCAGCACGCCATTCCTGAATTGCAGCCAGACAGTCCGGTATGAGAGAAGAAGCAGAGGTGGCTGAGGGGATTTTGAAAGAGAGCTGAGTGTCATCTGCATAACATTGAAAATTGGAGCAGACAGTAGCGATGCAGTGGGCAAGAAGTGCCAGGTAGTGGTTGAAGAGCCAAGGAGAGAGGTATTCAATTCTCAGTCTCAGTCTCAGAGAGAAAGAGAAGTTGATTAAATAAAGGAAAATTGTACGTGCATGGTTTGGGGTGGGGTGGACAGTTCCCCTGAAGTAGATGGAGCCCAATTAAAACTTCCTACAGAAGTGGCTGAAGATTAAGTCAGAATTCATATAATGGGATTAGGATGGTATTGCTGGTTGATTGTTTTGAATTCTTTTACCATTACAATCCTATGTGGACATTGTTCAGATTCTATATAATCTAATGAGTGCTTTTGTTTGGCCTTTGAAGTTTCCGCCAATGCGATCTGCGTTTTTGGTAGTAAGCAGGTGTGGCTGTGTCATGGTTCTTTTTCCACTAAGTTTGTGTTACCTTTTTTAAGATTGTTGAGGTTATCAGTATACCCTCTAGTGGCATGCTGCTATTGGGAGACTTTGAAGGGCTTAGTTGGGGTCAGCTTATCAAGATAGATATTGGGGAAGATATTGTTTGCATGCCTTGCCCAACAAATCGGCCACTAATTGGGGACAACCCTTTTCAATTTGGAAACGGCGTAGTTGGCCACATGAATGTGTTTCGATCCATGCACAATGTTATTTCTCCAGCTGTTATGCTTTATCATGTCATGTTGTAGGATGTTAGGCTAGGTGATGCAGTGTCAAGGGACACTGTGCCAGGCCTCAAACCCAGGCCCCACAGTTTCCATTCTGTTGTCTTAGGCCTTCACTCTGACTGCCCACTACACTCCTACTGTAGTGTCGCTCAGTCTTACATGAGATTATCACAAAATTCAGATGGACATATGGCCTGAACTAGCAAATGACAAAGCCACCAATTGAAGTGTTAGATTACTGTCCTAACTTCCACATTTGTGCTGTAGTTGCACCATTGCAGCAGACATGGGAAACAATGCAGCGTTAGCCCTCTGCTCCCAAAATTCTAAGGTCTCTTTTAGTGTTAGATATGGCTATTTGATGTGAAAATGTATACATGATGAATACCTTTAGCAACCAATGGGTACAAGCAGATCGGTTTATCATGACAACTCTACTGGCGTGTCTGTCTTGGACCTATTTATTTATTTATTTCAATTCTTGTAGAGTGATGTTCCCCCAATGGCCTCAGAACACGTCACATAGAGACCATCACAAACAACATACAAAGTACAAAAAGGCAGTAGTCAATCCTTTATTAAAAAGAAAGGTCTTGAGGTCCTTTATAATCCGCAGAAGGCATGGGATATCATGCAGGGCACAAGGGAGGTAGTTCCATGCCTTTGATGACCATAAATCAAGCCTCATAGCACATACTCTTACACGTTTGAAACAGGGTTGAATAACTAGAGCAGACAGATCTCACAGGGACTTTTGTATGAATCTGTTTTTTTCAGATATTGAATTGCAGTACTGGTGATGCATTTGTGTGTAATAAATAATACTTTGTGGCTTCTCTAGTGTTGTACCGGAACCAATGCAAGGACTGCCAAACGGATGTCACATGTTCTCTTCACTTCATGCCATGGATTGCTCTAACTCCATCATTTTGTACGGTCTGTAACTTCTTTATATTGCCTTTTGAAGTGCCTGCCAATAGATTGTTACAGTAATCTAGGTGAGAGTTAATCAGGGCTGTGTTAATACAATGTGTGTTGGGTCGTTTAAGGAGATCTCAAGTTTTCCAATTTTTGTTGTGAAATAATTAACCCTTTCTGGCTAAAGGGTCAGAACAATAACAAAGAAAAAAGATATAAGAAAGAAATGTTTGCATGCATTTTTGATTAAATGTGTTGTGTGTGTGGGGCAGTATTTATGACAATTGAAAGCAACATGATGCATTGCTAGGGACAGCAAACGAATATATTTAAACAGAATGCAGGATTTGATTTGGGTACTAGCAGCATGAAAGATCAGTAGCACATATTGTTGAGACAGACCTTTGAGGGGCAATGCTGGCATGTATTGGTGTAACTGAACTCATTACTTTATTTGGACACAAAAGCATGAACGCGGGAAAGAACTAATGGATCTGGTTTGGGCAGAACCTGCTTGAAAGTTGGACCATGCTGGTATATTTTGTTGAGCAAGGCCTCCTGTTGCTTTCCTTTTGGGGACAGACAGCATCAACATCTGTTACAAAATGCTCCTATGTACTGCTGGTGACCAGGCATCTATTGGAGTGTTTCAGGTATTGTATTACCCTGCGGAATAGAGGCCCTCATTATAGGTCTGGTGGAAACCATGGAGGTAAAACGGCAGGAAGCCGCCGAACCGTAATGATTTACTGCCACCTGACTTGTCGTAATCACCGTTCCAGGATAGCAAGCGGCAGTAAATGTTAATCCCCATTCCCATAGGACTCAATGGGAATGAGGATTATGGAAGTACTGGCACCATTAAAAATTGTCACGTGCTTCCATGAAAGTCTGCGGCCTGGTGCCGTTCCACCTGCCAGGTCTGCCCTGGCGGGCGGTATAGCACCCAGCCGCAGACTTGTAGTTTGCCGGTCCGGAAACAACGGTGCTGGTAAGCTTAACGGCACCGTTGATTCCAGTTCAGCAAGCTTGTAATGAGGGCCAGAGTGTACATTTTACATTGTTACCCACATTTGTTAGATTTCTGCTGTAAAGTGCACAATTTCAACCCATTACTTTTTTACCAAACTTTTTCTAATGGGATGCACCGGCCAAAACCTTGTTGTATTAGTTCAGGGGTGCTTCCTTGCTTCAATTCAGGGCAAACATTTACACCGCTCCATTATAAAAGGTATCCACGCCATGAGTCAGAGTACCATCACAAGCATGGCATGACACAATAAGCTGGACAGACGCACTCCACAAATGTAGTCCTAGGGCAGTATCCACCTGCACCAACAACCCAGGGGACACACCCTAGCTGTCATACCAAGACAATGACACACATCCACCCTGTATCAGTCATAGACCAGCTAACTAATGTTGAAGGAGCATAGGCAATCCACACCCCAGTGTACTGTACACAGGACAGGCATGAGACCCAGATGCATATATGGACAAAGGCCCCTGACCTTTCCCTGTGTTCCATGCTTGTACCTGACACAGTATACATGACAACTGAATCTAGGACTTTACTCTCATTACAGGAACACTAGGCAGCCAGGGTGAAGGTACCAGTGGCATTGATGTTGCAAGTCCACATGCTATGCTCTTCTACACAGCAGTAGACATTGTAGCCCTAAACACCTGTTCTACCAAAAAAGCTGGATCAAATGTGTACCTGGAAGAAACTGCCACATCTACTAGCATGTTCACCCCCATAGTGACCTCTGCACCACCCACTGCCACCAAGCTGACAGCCATCACATCTGTGACTGCACCCATCACCACCTCAGCTGTTTTTCTCTTGCCGGTTGTACCATCCCTCATCTCAAATTCCAGCAGTGTGCCTTGGTCAAGTCAAGCAGGATAACCAATGCCTACCACTACGCACCCTTTATCAGTCTCCAGCATCAGCTCTTTCTCACTGGTTAGGGGTGGGGCTGGAGAGGACCTGCCCTCATCCAGGCCACCTCATCTAATCCTTGTTTCTCTTGTGATCAGTCCTCCCCAATCCCCAGTTGCAGACAGCAGGATTATGGTGATGATGCTTCCAGCGGTGGCGATGAAGCAATCATTGAGAGTGATCTCACACCCACCACCTCACCTGTTTGCCCACCTGCTGCCCTGCCCAGTGATGTCTTATGTACCATCTGGGAGAGGCTCACAAGAATGGAGCAGGGGCAGGAGAGGATGGACAAGCTCACATAGCTCCGTCTACAGCATACACAGGCAATGTGGGATGCTGTGCAAGGGGCCCCAGGGAGAATAGCCAGGGAAGTGGCACAGCAGTGCAGACACCTATCTGGGTATAAGGTGGTGAATACGGTGGTGGGAACTTACTAAGGCACTGGAAAATATGCAGAGGCACTTCTCCTCCCAATGCAACACATGCATGGCCTAGAGTCTGTCTGCTCTGCCTTCAATACCACCACAGAAGGGTCACAAACTGGCAGTCCATGTAGGGGGGTCATTGCACACGTCCACTCACACACCAAAGGCTCTTTCTTGAAGAGAAGTGCCATCAAAAAAGAATTGCCTGACACCAAGATTACATTGCGGATTGAGGGAGGTGGGAGGCCATAGGTGTTGGATATTGAGTGAGGTGGGAGCGCATAATTGTTGTGGATTGAGGGAGGCAGGAAAGCATGGGTGTTGGGGACTGAGGGAGGTGGGAGGGCATACGTTTCACAGACTTATTAAATGGAGTTTGCATCACAAGTAGAGATCAGTAGACATTTGTGTCGTGTCATCGATTTTAATGTGGTGATTAACTATTTAGAATGTTTATTGTGGAAATTGTTTTCAGAAACAATAGTCTATCAATTTGTGATGCTGCATGCACCCATCCCTTCTGCCTGCATAGCCATCCTGTGCTGGTCTGCCAGCCCAGGATCCTTGTGACCTTTCTCTGTACTCTGGTACATTGCTCCTGATGCACATATTGTGCAGCATCACACACACAAGGACTATCTTCCCAACCTTATTTGGACTGTACATAAGTGGCACTCCAGTCCAGTGGAGGCACCGGAATCTACCTTTCAAGAGTCCAAATGTGCATTTTATGCATACCCTGGTCCTTGTGTGTGCCTCGTTGTAGTCAATTTCATGTGGCGTCCTAGGGTTCCTAATAAGGGTCATGAGCCATGGTAGTTGCGGGTAGCCAAAATCACCTGCAAGTGTAATGAAACTGTTACTTTCAAATAGTTCATGCTCATACTTCCCCTGTCCTGACTAAGTGGTGCATGCTTTTCACTAGCATGCAGTTATTTGAGTTCACTTTATTGCCATTTGTGTGTGTTTCCCTTGCATTTGATAATGCAAAATGACTTGTGCCCATCCTGCACTGTAGCATTGTATGTATCGTTATAGTCTGGATTCCGCAATCGTCCTTGCACATAATGGTTACTTTGCATGTTGTGGCCTCTGTTGTATTCTTGGACATTGTGGTGGTTTGAGACTGGGTATGGGTGCTCTCCCTCTTCTCCTACTTGGCCCTGGCGGGTTCCAGTGTTGCTGCTTGTCTGCTATCCTCTGTAGGCCAAATATAGTAGGAGTCCCTGAATTTCATAGTTGACAACTGTCACAGGCTGCATTGTGCTTGGAAATGAGTTTGAGGAAGGTGTGTCTCGTACATAGCCTGTTTGAGTCAGTTTGCTGGAGCTGTGCTTCATTTTCTTCACCAGCATGCATTTACTTCCATCTGTTTGGTGGAGGTAACTGCAACCAATTTTCGGAATAATTACTGGCAATTTTTGGCAGTATTTGGTCAGTATTTCCACTTGTAATACGGTGGATTTACCATTTTTATTCCCGTAGTTAATTCCACTGAAGGAATTAGTGCTGGGTCTTATTCTGCTGGATTTCAGCAGTAATGCCGCTGGTGATAATTCCTGGAATGCTTAATTCGGCAAAGAGGTAAAAGTGCCAGTAATGGAATTACTGCCACTTTTATCACTTACCACTCTACTTGTAATGAGGTGCAATGAATGTTCAACTTGCATGTAGGCTAAATTCCCTTCAGTGATGTTTCTTGTTAATTACTGGTTAAAAGCGTACTTCTTTTACTTTGAATGCTCATCTTAAACAGCAAGAGAATGGGAAACAAATAATCACCCTCTTCCTTTGGTCTGGAACACCTTAGCTTTTACAGCAATATTCTGCTTGATGGTATTCCTAGGAATTACTTCAATTACATATTTTTTCTACGTATGCACACTGTGAGATATCCATTTAACTCCCTGAGAATTCTTCCTGGCTAGACATTGTTACACAGAGAAATAGTGAGGGGTTCTCACTGTAGACACACTATGGGATCTAATCTATAAAATATATAATTGTTCAGAAGCACATACACTTTTGAAATGTTCCCTAACTTTTCAGAATGCACCATCAACTTATATAGCACCATGCCTCAGTACTGATGAATCACAGGGGCCAGGATTTATTCGAATTCCCTTTTTAGCATGACTCCACTCAGGATTATTTCCCCTTTAGTTCATACTTACATAAACTGGTTGAAGTGTACGAAAAGAAGAAGTGGAACTATGTTCCCCGCTTGCCTGCCCCCAACCCCTCCCATGTGCAAAACAACCCCCCAAATAAACATGTTTGCTATTTAAGGGAATTGTTCAGTACAGTGCAACTTTCAACTTCTTCCCACACTTTTACTTTAAAACAAAATCTTTCAGGAATGGTTTCTTTTTAACATAAAAGTATAGGAACAGTCAAACTCATTTAAAAAAGTAGAGGAGCACTGGTCCCACTCACTTCGGCCACTGCTTACATATGATTTTCTTTGGCTTTATCACAAACAGGTGGGGCCTGGGTCAATTATTTTCCTCTAGTAACAGGTGGACATCAGTCAGCAAGAGGGGATCAAATTTCCTCCATAGACTGTCTGCTATTTCTTCTACTGAAGAAGGCCAGGGACTTTAACTCCTGGTAGGTCTCAGTTTCAGGGAAATAATCCAAAATGTGTCCAAAAGGAGATCAATCTATTCCTTCTCTTTCCTGTTGTTATTAGTACTGCTTTCAGTCAGTCAGTAGTGAGTGAGTGAACCTGTGCATGTCTCCCTGCCCCCTGGGTGAGTGTGTGTTGAATCTAATATAGAACAGTGACCCCACTTTTTGAGGTGTGTATAATTTCTCCAATCCAATTGGTCAATGCATATGATTGGACAGTGTTCCAAAAGTGACATCACAGTAGACATCTGTCTGATGGGAGTAACATCTGCACCCAGTTTCCCTTCCATTTAATGTAATGTCATTGAATGTATTTATTGCATTAAATATTGCCCCACTTTACATTTGTAATTGCACACATACAACCATAGGCTCACCAGATTTCTCTTTCTGAAAGAAATAAAACAATGCAATTCTCATCATAAGAGCACAAATGGGTACTGAAGTAGATATCTTTAAATTTAATTCACTTCTACGTTTATATTCAAATTATGTCCCCATCTCAAAGCAACAGGCTTGTGCTTGCACATGCAAATTACCAATGGGGGTCCTGGGAGTCCCTCTGCCAGACATTAGTCCTGGTTGCGAGAGACTTACCCAGAGTCTTTAGCTCACTATCTTTCACAGAGAAGAAATATCCCAAACATATTAGTCTTTGTCCTGCCCTGGGGCAGTCCAGCACCAAAATTCTAGGCAATTCTTCTCTGAACAAGAGTACCAACAGCATCCCCAGACACGTGTTTCGGTCTGGTTGGACCTCATCAGTAGGGAGGAGCTGTGCCTCTCTAAGAATAGTGAGCAAGGGGTCCACGTCTGGATTCCCCTAGTAACTTAGGGTGAGACCCAAAGTTACTTAAATATGCAAATTACCAATGCTTGCACATGCCATGAGATATAATCCACTGACGTGAGTAATTTCTCTCACTCAAAATACAATTGTACCTAATTTGCATAATGAAAAATCACATTCGGAAAATCGTTTTGGTAGCACTAATTGGAGCATCTCGAGCTGAACACTTTACAAACAGAAATTATTTTGCTGAGACATTCTGTTCCATAATTGTGGCCGAAATAGTAAATCCCTATGCAACATTTAAAAGACACATTTTTCTTCTCACTTTCTCAATTTATACATATCATATCATATACTATATAATAAAAGGCCAGATGTGTGTTTATCTGAAGCCGTCATGTGCCTGATTCACCTGTTACCTTACAGATACAAAAATAAGACTTAAAGTTGTGCAGTAGAGACTGCCCACTTCGACTGTTATTACCACTAGAGGGAGCTGTTGCCTACGCATGCAATACTAAGACTTAAAGTTCATCTTCCAGGGCAACAAAATGTGTATTTCAACAATGATGACATACAATTAGCTACAGAAAACGCCCAAGATAGGGATATCATTTTAAGAGCATACTTCAAGTTGCATACACTAAGTAAATATATAAATTAAAAAAATACGTAAAGCGAAATTCATTTGATTAAGCAGTATTTCACTAACAAAATTAATTACTTTGTTCTCCCCATAGAGAGGGCTTTCTGTAAATACAAGTATTTTTCGGCATATCACTCCTTGCCTCCGAAGAGAATGTTAACACATGTAGATGCAGAAAACATCAAACGCAGATGAAATGAGGCTCAACGTATACGTCAGACAAACATGAGTGAGCAACAATGGGCAAGTCAACGTGAAAACACTGTTGCTAGCAAGCGAAAAAATAGGGCCACTATAACAGCTCGGGAAACAGCTTTGCAAGGGAACATGCAACAATCACATTCTTCAGCCCATAGAATAAATATGAAAGATGCAGAAAGAGCCGTTAAAAGGAAAACACACTGAACTATCATTCATTTTGAGGAGGAGACAGTTTCCCAATCAAACGTGCCTTTGTAATGACCATCAACAAATCACAAGATCAAACTTTTGAAAAAGTTGGAATATTTGTTCCAGAGCCAGTGTTCAGTCACAGACAACTTTATGTTGCAATGGCTTGAGTTCATACATCATCTGATGTCAAAGTTAAGATACTTCAACATTCCAAGCAAGGAAAGATATTACCTAACAGTGGTAACATTTTCACCAAAAACATTATTTTCAAAGAAATATACATCAAATACATATTTATTAATGTATTTATTTACTTTTTACATTTATAGCAGTGCTCTAACCTCTTGGGCATCAAGGTGCTTGTTACAGTAGAGTTAAAAGCATATTATGTATGTACAGTCAAAGGTCATGTAGTAGAACCTATGCTGATAGGTTACCGTTCACTTACCTATGTGAACTGTAACCCATGACAAGAGCCAGATCTTCTCCTGTTTTTGGAAAGGCCAATATGATTGCTTAGCTCTTAACGCTGGCGGTAGTTCATTCCAATGTTTTGCCATGATGACATAGAAGCTAGATCCCCCAGCTCTAGAGCGTCTTAGTCTTAGGGTGATGTGTCAGTGTGCGTAAATGGCTCTTGTTGGTCTCAGGGCTTGGGCTTTGGTGACTTTCTGTACAAGGTAAGCGGGGCATAGTTGCTGAGGCACTTGTGAGTGATAGACAGCAGTTTGAAAGTTATGGGCTCGAGTACTGGGAGCCAGTGTGCAGCTTTTCTGGCAGCCGAGATGTGCTTGTGCCTAGTTATGTTAAGGGCAGTGCAGAGGGCATTATTCTGTATCACTTGCATTTTGTGGATATTCCGCACTGAGGTGCCTGTGAAGAGAGCATTACAGTAGTCTAGCCTGGAGCCAATGAGGGCTCGGGCAATGGCAAGGTAACTGTCATAGGTCAAGAACTTCCTGCAGGCATTGATGACATGCCGAGTCAGGGATAGGGATGTGTCCAGGTATATTCCCAAGGTTTTGGTCAGGGATACTGAGATATAGATACCATCAATAGTCAGCAGTACAGCTTGTTGAGGTTCTTAAGCACAGCAGGGAGCCCACAAGGAGAATTTCTGTTTTATCATCATTCAGACTGAACAAGAGGGAGGCCATCCATTCCTGACTCGTAATGAGGGCCAATGTTTGTATCCCTCGGTGAATTCCCTGACTCCACCCTCACTACAGGTGACTTATTCTCTATCCTCTGTGAATCCATAGAGCCATCCATCCTTGAGGTAATAAGAAGAGCTTTGTTCAAAGGTCTATGCATTTTCTCTGAACCCATTATTACCTGCGGCAAATGGGTGCTACCAATTTTTCCTAGGAGTGAGACACTGCCCAGACTCTAATAGATGAAATGCATGGTTATTTACCTCGGCCAATGAGCAGACTCTATAGTTTTTACAGTGGAAATGCTGTGTTGTTTCTTGATGACAAAGAACAGCGTCCATCTGCCCCATGAGAAACTTTCCAGATGCCATCCCCTGCAACTGACAATTCGCTATCCATAGGCAAACTGCTAAAGTTCATCAAACATTGGGGTGGCAGCCCATGGGGAGTGGTGAATGCTCTTAGGTCATGCTTTCCACAGATAAAAGCTTGTCTCAGAAACTCATCCATGCTTACTGAATCAATCTTTCCTACAGTTCAGAGGTCCTTTGTTACCATACTGTCACTGTAAATAGCTATTTTACATGCAACAGAGACGACAGAGAAAGTTTGTGAAGAAGTGCTGCAAAAATTCTCCAAATTCGCAATCCTGAATGTAAATCCGGTTATATTTGCCTGCTAAATAAAAAAAATCAATAATGGTTGCTTCCCTGCTCACAGTATTAAACCCATTAATGTAACATCTGAATAATGTGGCTCCCAGCTTGACATGCTCTGTGAATATTCATACAATGGATGCAAATCAGGTGGGTGTAGTATTTCCATAGTATGGCTAAGTTGCACATTAATTTAGCAGGGGTTTGTGGTCAATAGCTCCAAATGCCACAAGGAGATGCATTGGTAGTAGTGAACATGCCATACATTGAACTCTAGTAAGCAGGTCCTCCCATATGTTCTGTATCATGTTGTCAATCCCTTATCTAGAGTTGAAGACTGACTAGTCATGTTAAAACAAGTTATTGGAATTCAAACATAAGATGTTCTGGCCAAAACCTCTTAATCTAGTGCCTTTTTGAAACATCAAAAGCCAACCTTATATTTGTAGTTAGCTCTCAGGGTAATCAAATGGTGTCCTGATGAGTGGGAAGGCACTGATACGTATTTTGGTGAGGATGGTGAGTGTAGAAAGGCTTATTTTGAAGAAAATATAATTGTGAAAGTCAGTTGCAGGTGATGATTATATATGTGCACTCGAGGGGATTCACTTTATCTCAATAATCTTAATAATATTAAAGGCTAGATGTATGTTTGTCTGATGCAGTCATGTGCAGTAGAGACTGCCCGAACGCACAGAATGCTCTGCTAGAGGGAGCGGTTGCCTTAGGATATACAGTGTTCCAATGTGCATAGCTTCGCCTTTTGTCACCGCTAGAGGGAGTTGTTGCCTTAGGATATATTGTGGGCCTAGTGTGTCAATGAAAACCTAACTTTGGCTGTTACACTAGTATATTACAGGGCCTGCTCTAGCAGCCTGTAGTGATGGTTAAGTTGCTCAACCCATGGGAAGAACACTTTTTGGCCGGTTTATAACTTTGCCTCCCTACACAAATCCTCACAAAACTTTGCAAAACAAGTATATGTCTCTGTCAGATAGAACCTGCAAAGATTGGTGAGGTTTCATCAAGGTGGGAAGGGGGGCACATTTATAGGGGTTCCCAAAATGTGTGTTTTTTGCCATAGACACAATGGGAAAAAAAATTGGTCACGTCTACAGTCCAAACCACTGGATGGATTTTCACCAACTTTGCGGCAGGAGCGGTGGCTTGGTCCTGAAAGCATGCTTTTGTAAATTTGGTGTAGTAGTTTTTTTTTTTAAACGACAAAAAAGTAGGACAGAATAAATAGTGATATCTGGGTTCGGTCCGCAGACTGACTTCGCTCTTCGGTCCGTAGATGGGCCTCCAATTGGCCCACAGACGGGCGTGATGTTCGCGTATTGAATGGTGGAGAGCGTCAGTTGCGTCATGTAAGTGATTCCAACCCGGCACTTCACCTAAGTCAATGCCTAGCGTGTGATGCACAACTGAAACCCTTAATTGTTTATTTGTGTCTATAAGTTCTTTTATTTCTGAACGATGTACCACTTATATCACGCCCCTCTCTTTGAATCCCACCGGTCACACTGAGCCAGGAAGCAGGCTGGTTTGCAAAGTTAAAATATTTATTTATGGATTGCACAATATATATCACACCATTTATAATGGTTATACAGTGATCACCAATGGGGTGATGTCACACTAAACAATCTCTTTAATCACAAGGAGCATGGAAAAAATAATGCAGCACAGAAATAATCCGTTTGTGGGTTTGTTCAATTAAATGGCAATGTGGTTAATATTTCCCCCTGCACACACCTCAATCCCCCCAATATGCAATATGAAGAGACAGAAGGAGAGAGAACAGGTTTCAGGAATGCAGAATTCAAGCAAATATATCAATCCCAATTTCCCCCAGCAAACACAGAGAAAGAAACAGGAATGATTGCAAACTTGTCAAAAATGGTTTCTAAAGTTGGCTTGAATGTAGTGGGCGAAACACTGAAAATTGTTTAATTCACTGAAATGGTTGAAATTCTAATGGGAGCCACTTTTAATGGGTTCAGACAAACACTAGCAATGATTAGAGAACAAGAAGCAAGTAGAAAACTTAATTTTGAGGTCGGGTGCAATGAAAAGCTATTTCACACGTTATAGATTTGAGCCAAATGAAAAATGTGCGGCAAAAGTTTCTGCGCGCGGTAAACCCGATTGCGGAATAACTATAAGCAGTGAGATGCTGTTTTGAAAGCTTAGAATGTTAGCTTCAAGTAGACACTTAAATTTCGTTGCTAGCATAAAAGATGAATGAGTTATGAACGTTTTTGTGGAGGTCGTTTTTTCAGAAAGAGGCAAAATTGTAAAACAAAGATGCGCTTTTTAAAATACAAACAAGATTGTTTACACTAGAGATAGACTATGAAGATACAAACTACACGACAGCACAGCCACCAGATCAGGACGTCACTGATCAGGTTTTTGCCCTACAAGACGCTTGCCTTTCTTCAGATAAAGTATTACAGCGCAAAGATGATTTTAACAATATTATTCTAGAAGAGCTATAGGATAAGAGAAAGAGTTCAGGCAAGACAAAAAGGATTTCTAGCAATGTAGTTCTGGATATAAGATACATTTGATTTGGATAGGGATGACTAGGACAGTACATAGGCTAGTGACAATCCTATACTATGGATACTCACTACCAATGTTTTGAATGGAATCGTCAGGGATACTTTCTAGGACAGACTTCTGGGACAGACTGCTGGGCACACCGGACTGGACAGGTCAGCGATCAGCAAGGCCCTCTGGATACCACACGGCAGGACTGGACTGGATCGGCAATGGCTCTCTGGTCTGCACAGCACGTCCGGACAGGGTTTAATCTGCCCTTCTGGTTATGAAAATGATTCTTTGGCAGGCAAGCAGTTACAGCATAGCCTGGCTGCTGTTTGGTTTCTCCTTTAAGTTGAGGGATGGGTTCTGGAAGTTAGGCCCAGCTGAAAGTGGTTCAGCTTTGCTCTGGAAATGGGCCTTTCTGCTTGCAAAGTTTTTGGAGTCTGGAACAAGGAGTATGGATGGATCTCCTTCAAAGTGCTTCGCCAAATTCGAGATGGTGGGTGGATCAGTGTATCTTTCTAGGTCCTCAGCTGTCTCTATTTATGTGTTTCATAAAGGGGTGGGTAAGCTGAATTATCCTAGGCGCACCCCCTAGGTAGTCCATTGGCTAAAGGCTGCTCTCTCCCTTGATTGGAGGCGAAAACAGAGTGTCATCATGATGATGCGGTTTATGAGACAGGGAAAACCTCCCCTTTGCCTTTTGCACATAAAATCTATTTTTGATATATTACATCTTTACATGTGTACAATCTTTATACCAATGACATACACAGATCACATATTTGTTGGAGCACATATTCTTCCAAGCCTTGTTTCTGTGAGATCGTGGGTCTGGATTTGACCATTTATTTGCACTTTTTATCTGGGACACAACATCTGATTTGTCCACAATTTTGTACATATGTGTACATGATATCTGGGCATATTTGTATGACGTTTCATGCTTCTGACATGAATACAATTGCTACAAAACCAGAATTGTCACTGCGCCTTCTCAGAACATTGCACAGAGTTCTGGCTCCTTTTAAAATGTGCACACAAAAAATTCATATTAACCATACTGTAATTTTACAATTTTTACAAATTCGCACAGTCCTTTGTCAGTCTTTTCCAAAAATATGCTTTCTGTCCATTGAGAATCAACAAAAATGTCTAACCCCGCCTCCAAAGGTTTCTTGTAGCTCAAGAGCAAACCCCGCCTTCTTACTCTGGCAGAGGCCACTCTTGACACTTACAATCTGCATATCCTTTCAGCCAAGGAAGATTCATTGTCTCTTCCAGGAGCAGCAGACCAAATATCCTCCCCTCTTAACACCTTAAGAGCCGGCTCGTCAGTGGAAACCACTCCAGGTTGCCAGCGATGAGCCGGCTCGTCGGTTTTGGCACCTTGTTTTGAGCGATCCTTGCAAAGGGAGATTCTCCCCTTTCCAAGGACACCCTGTGTGACAGCATTGCTGCCCGTGGATCGGGCGCAGGGCGTTCGATGCGCGGGCAGCAATGGCCACTAGACACCAGGGATGTCTTTGAATGCGGGGGGTAGGTGGGGGCTGCTTACAGAGAAGGGGGCAAAATAAAAATAAAATAAAAAAAGGGGAATTTTGGGTGGGAGTGGGGTGCCACTAGCCACCAGGGATATATTTTACAGAAAAGAGGGGTGGCCCTCTCCCCCTCACCCCCAGGGGAAATGGGGGCACCCCTTGTAACCCTTCCTGGGGGCAGATATCTGCTCCTAGGAAGGGGCATCTGACCCCAGGGAGGGCTGCATGAGATGCCCCCCTCTTATCTGCCCCCAGGGAGGGCTGAATGAGATGCCCCCCCTGCATTTGGTGTGGGGGGGTAGAGAGTCACTCCCATTACATTAGAAAATGACCTGGTGGTTTAGGGTGCTCCTCAGCCCGCCCTAAAGTATAGTGTACCCTTTTCATGTTTTTCTTTGTTTACAAAACTTGCCTTGGCACAGAGGAGCACATTGGTGTGCCAATCTGGTGCCGGGGTGCCCAAACCTTACTGCCCCACCCACTGGGAGGTCTGTCCCACCATTTTTGGGGGCCCTCTCCCCCACACCCCATTCAGGCCTTCCTGGGCCTCCTACAAACGGCTGCGTGAGGTACACCCCCCTCCATTTGGGGTGGGGGGGAGAGGGCCCCCAAAAATGTTGGGACAGGCCCCCCAGTGGGTGGGGCAGTAAGGTTTGGGCACCCTGGCACCAGATTGGCACACCAATGTGTCCCTCTGCGCCATGGCAGGTATAGTAAACAAAGAAAATAATTCAAAATGGCAGGCTGCCCTTAAGCACGGGTGGAGGGGCCCCCTACACCGCCGTGGAATTTTCTAATGTGAAGGGGGGTGCACCTCTCCACCCCCACCCCAATTGGAGGGGTGGCCAATCTCATGTAGCCCTCCCCAGGAGCAGATAAGTTGGGGGGCTGTCCTGCACTCCTCCCTGGGCTCAGGCATCCGTTTCTAGGAGCAGATATCTGGTCCCAGGGAGGGCTGCATGACATGGCACCCACTCCACTGCGGGTGGGGGAGACGGGGTGACTACTTAATTTCATTAGAAAATTACCCGTCCCTTTGGGGTGCCCCACAGCCCCCCTAAAATGCGTTCCACCATTTTCCATTTTTTTCGTTGTTTACAAAACTTGCCTTGGCACAGAGGGGCACATTGGTGTGCCAATCTGGCCCTGGGGTTGCCAAACCTTACTGCCCCACCCACTAGGGGGCCTGTCCCACAATTCTTTGGGGCCCTCTCCCCTGCACCCCAAATGGGTGGTGGGGGCACCTCATGCAGGCCTTCCTGGTCCTCCTACAAACGGCTGCGTGAGGTTCCCCCCCTCCATTTGGGGTGGGGGGGGGAGGGCCCCTAAAAATGGTGGGACAGGCCCCCCAGTGGGTGGGGCACTAAGGTTTGTGCACCCCGGCGCCAGAATGGCACATCAATGTGCCTCTCTGCATCAAGGGGAGTTGGGTTACCAAAGGAAAAAAAGGTTGAACGCATTTTAGGGGGGGCTGTGGGGCACCCCAAAGGGTCTGGAAATTTTCTAATGGGATGGGGCATTGACCCCCTGCCCCCCAGCCGCAATGGAGTGGGTGCCATGTCATGCAGCCCTCCCTGGGACCAGATATCTGCTCCTAGGAACGGACGCTTGAGCCCCGGGAGGAATGCAGGACAGCCCCCCCTTATCTGCCCCTGGGGAGGGCTACATGAGATGGGCCGCCCCTCCAATTTTGGGGTTCCCTGTTTTCCTTGCTGGCTTTGACACCCTTGGCCTAAATCTGTAGGTTGCCCACATGAACAAAATGGGCAGTGGCGAAAGGCTTGGGGTTCCCAGTGGGTTACCCTTTTCCTTTTGCGCCCCCTATAGGTGCACCCACACATGTGAGGTACCATTTTCATCGGGACATGTGTGGGGACGCGGGAAGGTAGACCATGTGTTGTTGGCGGTGTGTTTCGGTGGGTGGCAAGAGCGAAATGTCTGAGAATTGTCTTAATTTCCAGCCAATTTCAGAAACATTTCCCTGTGTCCACTCACCGAAACACGTTGCCAACAACAGTCGTCATACCTTGTCGGACTTTGCAAGGGTGTCTGGGTAATACATTCTGGTCCGATATCCACAAATCATACCTCTGCGGATTCCCACAGGTGTCCTCTTTTCGGAAATGCTTGGGGTTCCCTGTTTTCCTTGGTGGCTTGGACACCCGAGGCCCATATCTGTATGTTGTGCTTGTCTGGAGAAAGTGTCAAATTCAGGTGTCGAAACAGACTTGGGGTTACCTGTGTTTTAGGCTTTTCCCTTGGCGCCCAGGTAGGTGCACCCACACATGTGAGGTACCGTTTTCATCAGGACACCTGTGGAAACGCGGGACGGTAGGCCATGTGTTGTTGGTGGTGTGTTTTGATGGGTGCGCCGAGTGAAATGTGTGGAAAATGCGTGTTTTTTCCCACATTTCAGACTTTGCGGACGTATCGGGGTAATACATTCTGGGCCAATTTGCACAAATCATACCTCTGCGGATTCCCACGGGTGTCCTCTTTTCGGAAATGCATGGGGTTCCCTGTTTTCCTTGGTTGCTTGGACACCTGAGGCCCATATCTGTATGTTGCGCTTGTCTGGAGAAAGTATGAAATTCAGGTGTGAAAACAGACTTGGGGTTACTTGTGTATTAGGCTTTCCCCTTGGCGCCCAGGTAGGTGCACCCACACATGTGAGGTACAGTTTTCATAAGGACACCAGTGGGAACGCAGGAAGGTATAACATTTGTTGTGTTTGTGTGGTTTTTATAACATGTTGACCCATTTGTTGGTACCCTTTGTCACACAACCCTTTAATTTCCAAAATGTGACCTGCATTTAGTCGCTGCTTTAGGCACCATACACTTTTGTAACCTGCACAAGTCACCTACCCTTGAAAAGGTCTGCCTATGCTCTTTCAAAAAATTGATGCTTGCCGTTCCTCACCACATTGGTTTTCCCGATTTACACATACTAAATGCGCCTTTTCAGGCCATGGGCATACAACTCCTGTGTACCATGGCTCAGTGTTTGGCTTGTGGTATTGCTTGTTTTGTAAAACACTACAAAAAATGTGTGCTTTCCAAACTGCAAGAGTCGGGGGAATATAGTGGAGCATTGCTTTTCTCAAAATTCATAGAAGCCATTGCCGTACCAAGCCAACCATGTCCAAAACATACTTTTTTTCGGTAATTTTCCTGCTTTTCCCCCAATCTATTGCATTTTCCCCTACCTAGTGTTTGCGTGACCTATGCAAATTACCCCTTCCTAAACTTGGAATGTTATCTACTTTTCAGAAATATATGCCTTTCTGTCCTCCAATTCGGCTTTCCTACCCTTTTCTCCCATTCCGTCCATGCATGTCCAATTGGCAAAAATGGCCAAAATCGCCTACCTCTCACAAAACAGTTGATAACCACATCAAAATATTTTATTTCTGTTTCCACTCAACCTGTTCCTGAAAGGCAGGACATTGGGGAATTCAGCACAGCAAACCATTTGCTCCTAGCTCTTACAGGGAAAAAACCACAGGCTTCTTTGTACATCATTTTATTGGAATTTTTTGAAAAAACCCAAAATGTTTTCCCTTTTTGCTTATTTTTTCTCACCCCCCTACAGCAACCTAGGATTCCTGGGTGGCGTTACGACCACCTACATGTGGAAAAAAAGGAGCCAAATTTGGCCGAGATATCTCATGTAACAAAAAAGTTACAAGGCTTTGAATGGCCACATGCCGAAATCACCAAAAAAGGCTCTGGCACTGGGGGGAAATACCCATGGCACTTAAAGGGTTAATCAACACCTGAATGTGAGTTCCTGGCCTTTGATGGGAAGCAGGAGAGATGCCTTTTGTTGGGGAAAGCTGGGGGGAACTGGTTTGATGATTCTGAGTTTCAGCTAAATTCACTGTTAAATTATAACATTTTCTTAATTTAAAATAAAACTTGCAATTTTTAATCAAGCAGCTAGAACTCTGATTCCAGTCTCTAAACCATGGAGATTAAATAGTTGCAACCTATGTTCCTCTTAATGACAGGTCACTTAGATTTAAGACATTAGATCTTAATGATGCAACTTTGCAGTTTAAATACAGGCTTTTGAAACAGTCACAGGCAGCCAATGGTACTGCGCCCATATTTTGACTGAATTTTACAGGCAAGCACACTTTTTACTGTGGAAATTTTGATGATAGATTCCACTTTTCCTGACATTGTGTGTTCATATTGATTCCTTAAATGAAGTGGCGGGTAACACCCAGCAAAGATATTGGATGTTTTGTGGTGTTTTGATCCGGTATTCTGTATTTTCAGCAACCAAGAAAAAGGGATTTAAGAGCAATTTCTGGGTTTCCTTGCAATAAAGCACTGCCTTTCATGCAGTTTCCATTTTTACTCAGTAGGCAGCCCAGTGACAGGTTTCAGCAGTGAGGTCTCCTTCCCACTACTGACAACAGGCAAAGTAGATTTGGCAGCCATCTTTTCCGGTTTCAAAGCAAATAGGTTTTGGCACGCATAGGGCTTTTGCAGGCATTTTGCTGATTCTGGTGCCACCAGCACACAGGGATGTTGCAGGGCAAAGCAAAGTGGGTTAAGACATCCCACAGTCAGCGTTTTGGGAAATGCCAGCCCTGTTGGTTCCATGGCCAGTCGAAGCAGACTGTGGACAGCTCTGTGAGAAAAACGTCTGGAAAACACATTTTGGGTCATTTGGTGGTGGACAGACAGGCTGGGAAGGGTGGCGGAGTGGAAAAAAGATGGGGCTATTTTTGTAGGTTGGAAAAGGCCAGGCAGGTGCCTTAGTTGCCTGCGGGGTAGTGTGTGGGCAGCATTCTGAACAGACAGCTTAGGAAAGATATTTGGGGTTATTTGATGGCTGACAGAGGGCATAAAAATGGTAGAGAAGTGGAATTAAGGTAATGTAGGGCTGTTTTATGGGTGGGTTAAAAGGGGGTTTGTAAATGCTGCCAGGTTCGAAGTCAATTTCAGTGTGCGCCGACATCATTTCGATTGCATGGGAGTGGGGGGGCTTATTAGCTGACTGTGTATGATACATACTTATACAGTTAATTGTGTTGTGGTCAGTGGCTGGATTGACTACAATAGTAGTATGTGTATTGTAATTATAGGCAATGTAGGAGGAGAATGGGCTGAATGACCATTCTAGCAATATGTGCAAAGTAATTGTGCACACTGCAGTGGGAGTATAACGTTTTTGTAATTTGGAGATGTTAAGAAATTGAGTCATTGGGAGTAAAAAAAAAACATACTGATAAAATATTACAAATAATTGCAGGTAAACAGTTGTGAGACACTTCTCTAAGTGCACTACACATTCAAACATATAAGCGTATTGTTGCATATTGGTGTGCATTGGTCTATGGCAGTCACCTTACCCTTATATACCCCCGTCTAGTATCAATGGCAGTTGGCACCTGTGATGGTGTGCTCACAAGGGAGCAGGTTGGATGGAGACGCTGAAGGTGTGGTACACCATGTGCACCAGAAAGGTATCTTATACACCTCGACTATTCTGCAAATGGGCACCGCATTGCTGGTGTCTGCAGACTCCCCTTTGAACATATATATGTGTCCATTGAATCTTGCTGCAGGCCTATTGCGCTTACCCCATTCTCATTGTCTTCCTCTTACTTTTACCAAGGAGCTGAACGTATGTAGAGCAATGGTACCTGGTAGGCTGTACTATTGCAACAGCCTCTTCTTTAATTTACCCACTTTCTTTCTCGGCCCACTCCAGGTAATTCAAATTAAGGCTGCAAGACTTATCATTGGACTAATGACCAGGGTTTGTATATTTGATCCTTGGTCTTCAACCTTTACTTGGAACTTGTAGTGCATCTAATGTCTACATTGCTATCTAACTTTAAGTGTTATACGGGTGACAAGCTTCAAGCTGTATGCTGCATCATTTCCTCTCCTCTCTCGCTTATTTCTGACTGTGTATGTGCGAATTAGGAATGGTGGGCATCCAACAATGTGTGCCTTAATTTCAGTAAGACTGAGATCATTTTTATTAGACCCTTGCTACTGTTTTCCCTATTTCACTCCAGCTGTCCTCTTTGGGTCCTTTACCAACACCTTCTGGTGAGAAACAATACCATGGTGTTATCTTTCACTCCACCCTGTCCGTATGTCCTCACATTATGGACCTGTTAAAGAAGTTACACTACCAGCTGCAGCTACTAATAGTTATTGTTGCTTTTGTCACTTTCCCCCAGAACCTCACTGTCGCAACAGCTGTAGTTTTTCTAGGCCGGACTATTGTGACAGCCTCTTTGTAAATTGTACTGCCTCTAATTTTCAACTTCTGCAACTTATCCAGACGTTATTACCCAAATTGATTGATCTTGTATTCGCCGTCGACCGCGTACAGCGCAGTGAAACTTGGATTAAAAATTGTATTTAGTGCCGTGTGTTGGTGTGTAAGAGTGTTTGGGGAGGGTGGGGGAGTATGAGATAGGTTCAATGTTTTGTTTTTTTATGTGCTATACGCTTTTGTCCGCGGAGAACACGGCTGTTCTGACATTTTGTAAATAAACTAAATGGTGGGGTGTTTAGAGGACGGAGTATGTGTCATTTTTGTTCGCAAGGAAGGTAAAAATGAGCTATGAACACTTGCGGTGTACTTAATTGTTCGAAAATATACAAACTGGGGGTGTCCTCAGGACGCTGTCCGTATTGTAATCTATCTAGTTGAATGTGTTCTAAAAACACTCGCGGTGTCCCGAAATGGTTGCAATTACACAAAATGGGGGTGTTCTGAGAACGTTGTTTGTATTGTTCATTGTCAGGGTGAAAGTGTTTTAAGACCACTCCTTTTGTCCGCTAATAGTACAATTTCCTATGGGCGTCAACCGACTTTTTGTCCACTAAAGAAACGATAAATCCGGCTGGTGTGCGCCGACATTATGTGATAATCCTATGACTGGCGCTATTGACCTGGCTGACTTGCTTTTGCGACACTAAATCATATCTCCCGCCCCTAAGCCTGATATTATCAAAGCATTCATATTCCCCCGCCTATCTCCGTGACGTTACAGGGTGCGTAGTCCTCTGCAGTCCTAAGTGACTTTACACAGAACCCGGAAGACAACACATATTATGTCACAACACAGCGCGCCACAATTCGGAATATGAAACAGTGATTTAAAAGCAAACAGCAAGATTGTAAATTTTGTAAAGTACATTTATTTGACATCAAATGTTTAGAGAATATTCAGCAATTTGCATTGTCTTTGTTGTTGATCCGCAAAAGTTCATGTTGAGGCACGCGATGTTCCTTTGCGGTACAGAGGGTGTTAGATCAGCTTACAACTCAGTGCGCCACAATTCGGAATATGAAACTGTGGTTTAAAAGTAAACAGCAGGATTGTACATTTGGTAAAGTACATTTATTTCACATGAAATGTTTAGTGAATATTCAGCGATTTGCTATTGTCTCTGCTGTCGATCAGCACAAGTTTATATTGAGCCACCGTTGTTCCTTTGCGGTAGATAAGCTGTTGGTTTATGATAAAAGCAGTAAATGGTCGCTCTGATAATCGGAAGGTTGCTCCAACAACGAGCCATTAGACCACCCTATTGGTTGGTATGTTGTTTGTAGCCGCTAGTACTGCGTAAGGGCATATTGGTCCTTGGCGATTGTCCCATAAAATGGTGAGGGTCATGAAGTTGCATATTTGGACCTGCACATGGCAGTTGAAGACCCCATCCGCTGGAGTCTGTAAATCGTGACATAGGCAAAATGGGTCCACATACATGTTTCAAAAACATAAATTAGTCTCACCAGCCGATCTTCTTTAAAAATCATCATTTTATTTATTAGGGCGTGAAACTATTTGCTATCGAAGATAGTGCAACGGAGTATGTTAATAATAAAATAATAATATTTACCCATTCATATAGCGCTAAGAACCGTGAGGTGTCTAAGCGGTGCTTATTATTAACCACGGTGTGTGGTGCTCATTTATCGACCACGGAAGGATGAAAGGCTGAGTTTGGCCTTGCCGGGATTCGAACTTGCGTTAGCAAGCTGTGCACGGATGTCAAAGTGAGCGTTGTACTCGCTGTGCCACTTGACAGGCTACAGTGAAGTGGCACAGCGAGTAGAGCGCTTGACCCCCTATAGACCGGTTAAATTATTTCTATTAACCAACCCTGTGTCGTCTGCCTTTTTCAGAGCCCTCTAAACGACAGGGGATCAATTCGGCGGTGATAGTGCGCGGTAGAAAACATTATGCCACTTTCAACGAACAAGTTCAACTTGAGCGGTCTTTAATGCTACGCTATTGTAATTATATTTGGTATAAAATAATCTAAAGGGTTACTTACAGTACAATTGTGATGTCATCTTTGATGTCCTGGGTGTTAGAGTTAGCAGTGCACGGTGGCGCGAGTTATGGTTGATTATGTTACCATAACTGCCGAATTTCAGGGGTTTTTCGGTTTTACTTTGAACCATAACGTCCCTTTAACAAAGTTTTTTCACTGAATTTCATAGGTTTTAGTAGCGCAACTTAACCATAACGTCCCTTTAACAAAGCTTTTTTACTGAATTTCATAGGTTTTTAGTAGCGCAACTTAACCATAACGTCCCTTTAACAAAGTTTTTTCACTGAATATATATATATATATAGATCGCTTTGGTTATATATATATAAAGTATATATATATATATAAAAAAGGGGTTTTGTGCGGGTTTGGGTTGGGTGGGGGGTTGCGGGGGGTTTCCGCCCTCATATATGTTACAATTGACCTTCACAATTCGGTTAATTGTGAAAAGGTCAATTGTCATTCGAACAGTTGTAATACGAACAATTTGTGTACAACCATCCAGACCGCACTCCAAGACTTGTTCTTGACATTAACTGAAGGGATGATATATCTCCAGTCTTGAAATGTTATGCTGGCTGCAATTGATAGCTGCAAGGATCAATTTAAAGACCATCTGTATTGTTTACAAGGCTTTCGGGATCTAGGGACCACACAACTTGCAAGTTTATCTTCTTAAGCATTTTTGTTCTTTGGCTGTTTACTGCTGCACCTCCAACTCTTTGAGGGTTAGACACTTCTGTAGGTAGAGAGTGGGGGGAAGTAGATGTTTGTACTTGGTTGGTGAATTCCTCTGGAACAGATTCCCTGCCTCTCTGAAACTTGAGCAGGAACACCTCAGGGTCTGCAAGTAATTGAAGACTTTTTTGCATGCTTCTGCTTTCTCAGTGTCTCTCCCATGCTGAAGTTCTTATTCTGCTCCTCTAACTGGTTACCTGACTACCCAGTAAACCTTATGGGGACTAGGTTGCCTTATCACCAGTAGCTCCATGCATTGTGCCGGGACCCACCACATACTCCGGACTATATCAGCAAGCACATGCTGCCATGCCTATTTGCACTTACTTATAGCTGGGCACCTCAGCGTCACTTACCGGAGGTTCGTTATTGCACTCTCCCCTTGCATCCCCCTGCCACTTCTGCTCTCATTTTCTGTTGCACTTGCTTTATATGAATGACATAAGGCCTTGTAAGATCTTGTATTCTGTTTCCTTTCGTTGTTCCCTTGCTTGGCAAGAGTTGCCTCGAAACACCTGTGTACAGGTGCGTTACAAATGACTTATTATAAGAAATCATTGTTGTTTAGTTCCTTGGCCACACCACTATTTTTTGGTCTTGTGCCAGTGTGTTCATTTTTATTTTAGTTTTAGGGGCTTCACAAATACCTAGAAATAAATTAATAAAGCAAATGAAGTTTGGACTCGTTGGACAGTTGATACTATGCTAAGTGGCTGCAGATTGCAATAGATGAAGAGTGTATGTGCCACAGTGTTAGCCAATATTGAAGTAACGGGCAAAGGAAAGGAAATTGTATTGCCAATGTGCATTATGGACATGCGACTGTGGTCTTTGCACATTTCCATGTTACTGCACAGGGCAATGAGGGGTGCGTGCTTGAATGCACACATGGATATGGATGCAGGAATAGATGTACAGAGAAGCTAGTAAGCTTGTACTGCACTGTTCATGTTTTTACACTTTTACGTGATGACTGTATTTGTATTCTTGTCACTGTTATCCCTTGAAGTTCCAACAATTATGCTGGACAATGTGTGCGGTCTTGGGGGTTTCTTTAAGGATGAAATTGAAGATCCTTGTATCATCAACAAGGCTGTCCGGGCTGTGGGAACACACTTCCTGCTGCTCTTTCTGACAAACTACTTTTCTTCATGATACACTCAATCATGCCTCTCCAACTCTGTGCTAGGGAAATTCTTTTCATAGCTCAGAGCAAGGGGCACATTACTATTGACGTATAGGGAAATATTTGCCTGTGTGCACCGCGCATAAGGTTATTTTTGAAAGAAAATGCAAACGTATTGTAAACAGGCATGTTGATACCGGTAAAATGGTTAAAATTGTGATATGTGGTCCACTTGAAATATGTGGTTGCTTTTGTACTACACTGTTTGCCATAAATAGTGTTAATTGATGTGGCATGTGTTTCCACAAACAAAACTGACTCGGGCACACTGTGAATGCTACATGAAGGGTAGCATTGTTATGTGTCCTTCAACATACTGGACTAAGAATTTGTGGGAGTTAATGTATCGACAATACACTAAGAAATTATAAGATTCACTGTATTAAAAGCAGATACTGGAAAGTAAATTTTCTATTTGAATGACATAGGTTGCCCCTCGAAATGGGGCCGTATTTTAATATTTGCTTGTAAGAAGTCTATTTTATCATTAAAGCATCTGTTAAGCTATTGAGACAGCAAACAATCTCTTTAGTCACCCATTGCTTATCAATTCATAATCCCTCTTTGATGCAGTTTTCCCTATCCATGATACTAGCCTGAAAATGGGTTGCTTTGCTCTGATATTGGAAGCTTTGTAGCCACAAGATTGTATTTCTGTATGGTCTTGTGGTGTTTGTGAATTATATTATGATCATTTGAGTGTTCTCTGCTTGCATTCCAGCTTGTTTAGGTCTTTGGTAATGCATGTGTTCTCCACATTGCAACTATGAGAAGAATCGTACCCTTTGTGGTGGTTGGCCAGGATTTAGAAGGTATCTTATCATCATTGGCAATGTTGACAACAATGTGACCTATCAACAAGTGAGGCTAGCAGCTGTCAATCTGAATTTAAGATAGTACATCTCAAACTGTTTGGCGAGAAGGCTTGGATAGATCCCTGCAATCTACCACAATCTATCACTCTAAACTCTGTCTTATTAGTTTACATTTCAACCAATGCATATGTATTAAATCATACAATCATCCAATCATACACTGCTTCCAAAAGTCCTCTAAAGCAGGTTTAAATCAAGCGTATTTGAAACCAATGCCTTTAGATCCACTAATCTCACTGACTCCAAATGTACTTCAATTGGTAATGCTACTAACCAACGGGGGCTGGATAACTTGTGTTAAACTCACAAAGAACATGAGCAGCCCCTTCTCTGAGAGGCAGGCAAAAACCATGACAATACATTACAGATTCACATATAAATTTGAATTTACACGCTCTTGGAAGAGCCTCTCACAAGGCGAAACAGGCTGTAGTCTACTAAAATTACAAAAGGCAGCCACCAGCTATTGGAAGCATCATAGCCACCCATGCAAAAAGACCTACACAGGCAGATAATTTGGCACATGGGCCAAGGGAAGAGGGGTTGACTGCCCTATAATCATAATGAGAGAAGCCCTTGGTCCCAGCCTATAGCAATGGATATTGCATCTCGAGCACTTCATATTTAGAATATCACCAGCAATGTTGTGTAGCACCACATGTGTACACCATAATGGGAACTGAAGAGTCGGTGCAGAGGAAGGTACTTTCTGGTGTGTGAAATCACACACCAAAGTTACAGAACGATCAAGGAGTGCTGGGAAATGGGACTCACAACCAAATCAAGCCCACACACCATGAATTCCATATGCCTGTGATTGTGAAATCAAAGTGGTTGAACTTCAGTTAAATTGGAAGGGCATCTGAAAAAGGACATAGTTATTGTTTGATCACTCTCAATTGTTATGGGGCCCAGGAACTCACTTGAGCAAGCCCCATCAGTGCTGGTGGTGCCAGCACTGTGCTGGGTTACCAGGATCAACCAGACTTACTGGGTACCAGAGCTGCACCATGTTATGCCCTGCAGACACAGGCCTGTGTGTCGGGGGCCACCATGGATGCCTGCATCATCTGTCATGTATGGTGGCCTGAGCGAACCCAGGGCACCGTGCTGATCTGGGAGACCCAGATCAGCAGAACCTGACAGACCGTAGTCACACAGTGTGGACTGTACGCCAAGGCTGCAGGACCGTGATCACGTAGTGTGGGCCTGCAGGCCCGAAATGAGAGATGGAGACAGCAGTTCCATTGTTGGAGTATGCAGCCGTTCAGACGCACGTGCATGCAGGAGCTCCACCCATCTTAAAAGGGCGATACAAATAGGAAGGTCAGACAACACTCCTCCTTTTTCATAACAAACAAAAACAAATATCACTGAATATAAACTGATTCCCCCTGTTACAAAACGGCAATACTTAGACCACTTGGCATTTGTAGAATAAACCAATGATACATACATAGGGACTCAGGTAGTTGCAGACATATAACACATATCAAACACTCTATACATATTCAGCGGGTGACAGTTGGGATTGGTGAAATGCTGATGGTCTGTTGGCAGTTCTATCACATTTTAAGATACCCTTTATTAATCTGGGGTGAGTGGAACTCCAACCACTGAATGGCAACATTGTCTGCTACTGGCACTACCTAGAGCATGCGGACAATCTGCAGAAGCACAGCTTCACATAGCTATTCTTACTGAGACCACTTTAAGCATGGAAATGACATGCAGGCTCACAGCATCAACATTTGCAGGGCTGGAGGAAACCAGTTCACACGTGTCCAAATATCCTTTCAGGACAGTCGATAGCACAGTTCAGCAGCCGGCAAAGCCGCACCTGGGGGAATTGGGGGCCACATCTGCTCAGTCACTTGATTTTGGGGCAGGCAGACAAGACATTGGTGGCAGGGCATCTAGGCCACACTCCCTCAGGCAAGAGTCATGACTTCCCACAGCATCTGAAGGCTGCCCTCAGTTTCTTCCTTCTGCAGGCAGATGTTGGCAGGACACAGGTGACAGGGTGACAGGGCCACTTCTTTTACTCCCCCCAGGTAGGGGCCATTGACCGGACTCCACTGGCATTGAAGGGCACACAAGCACTCCTGCGGAGCTGCAAACCCTCAAATGCTTCAGCATTATCAATCTGCTGGGTCTCCTCACCCGATGTGTGAGTGGAATCCGAGGATTGTGAGAGTCAAAGGACAAAGACAGTTGTACAACATTGAGAAGTTGTCAGTAGATCGGCACATGCCGGCTTTTGACAACATATGCCTTCATATTCAAAGCCTAACATCTGAACGCCTGCGTGCATTGGCCCAGGAAGGTGGTTTCTTCTTTTCTGGGGCTAATCATATTACGTGACCACGACACAACCAGTCCGCAGGACAATCTTGAGAAACTGTGTTTAGGCCCCTTGCTGTTGTGTTATGGCTTTGCCGAGTACAAAGATTATAAGATGAGGCAAAAGCATGCTGGGCAGACAGCAAGCACATAGTCCATAAACGTGTGTATTGAAAACAGGTTAAAGTCCTAATATACCGTTTGCTGCACTGTTTTACTATGCCTATGTTTTGTTGCAGCTTCTGAGATGGTATTATTATGTGTTCTGCCACCTTCATTGTAGGAGCCATCTCTCAGGGAATTCAAAACTATTGAGCAGATATTGAATGTAACTTTTCTGTGTCACCTTTTACAGAAACACATGTTGGCCCCCACACACGGGTGCGCACTGCCATTTTCCTTTTAAACATTTCTTTTTATTTTCTTCTGCTCGAGCTGGAGCAAACCCTTTTCTCTAGCTCCTGAAAACATACTAAAATCCATGTCACAGTTGGCAGGCCCAGGATGATCTAGGGAGCATTTTTTTGTTTCTAAAATTCCAACCACGGAGCCTTTCATTCCTTCTCATCAACTGATCACTGATGAATGGATGATGACATTTCACTGGTCGTAAAACAGTGGACATTGCAGACTTGTCACTCTTGTTTACTTTGTTCGGTGATCGCGATATTGAGAGCTCTGTGGGCCGGCGTGCCCAGCCATGCAGCCACATGCTTTTCTGCCATGGGATGTGCATGAGGGGTGCAACAGTGGAGAGGGCTCTATCTCAGTGGGCACATGTGGGTGTCCCACACTATTCAGCAGCAAGAATACAGGGTTGTAGACTCAGCCCAAGGAGTCTGTGTGCCATGAGTGTCCACTGGACAGTCTCGAGGTTCTTTTACTTTCTTAGAGATTCTGATTTCAAACACTCACCACACTGCGATTTACAAGCACGGGGCTGAGGGAGGGTGCTTTGGTGGAATGTCTGGCACCAAATTGCTCTTTTAGGAAGTCCAAAGTACCACTGACGTACACTTGAAAGACTTGTCGAGAGCTGTGTGGCTCCAGGATCTATCAGAGCGTGCTAGAGCGAACAGTCACCGTTATTAATCAACGTCACAACCGGGGCTTATTCTGTTTACAGTCTTTTAAAACTTCAGGGCACAGACGGCCGAGAGACAGAGAGCATTGGCACTGCAGGGTGCATGCCTGAGACCAGTTGTTTTATTGGCCTTTTGAGCTCTGCTCCTGAGCTCAAAGCAGGCATCTTTCTCCCCTTTTCATTCGCTCCGAAACCTCAAGTACTCTCAAGTACTCTGACACGGGAGCGCTTTATGGTGTAACACCGCCGGACGGCCCAGGTTGACTTTGGGATATGCTGGCCTGACTCTTGGCGTTCCTGCTTCCGCTCAAAGCCATTGGTGACACATTTGCAGTTCATTTCGCTGAGCTCCAACCTTGAGTGCTTCCTCATATTCCACGACCAATGCATCCCGCATATTCAGTCAGGGGCACACGTCAGCTCTGCCATCGAGCTGCATCCACACTCACCAGTGGGTGGCCCAGAAATATTGTCAGGGGTAGTGGACAGCTGCCTCAACACCCACCCGGACTGGGATCATCCTGGGGCTTAGATGTGTGGCACCATGCATGCTTGCACTGCCACTTTGGTAGCGGCAACCGAGGTGGGCTGTACACTCATGGCAGGAGCCACATCTCCACTCTGAGTGGGAAAATACAAACAACACAGGCAGTGGTCATTGTCACACTTCTTCCTCATTAAATTGGAACTCTGATCGGAGAGCTAGGCACTTTTCGCTTGGGCGGGAGAAACCCACATGACTTGGCAGCGGATGATGCAGGGGCTACAGGCTTACCTTCACCCTGGCCGCATGAGCGCCCTCTTGGCTGAGGGCTGAGGCTGAGGTGGATTTGACAGCAGGGTGCTGATGTATCCACTCTCTTCTTTTGCTGCAGTGGATGCCACTCACCTCTCTCCCCACTGGGCGACCAACCACACTGCGGGTGTTCTTCCTCCTCGTTGCCATTGTTATGGGGCCCAGCAAGCTCACTCAAGCTGGACCTATCAGTGTTGGTGGTGCTAGCACTGTGCTGCGTTGCCTGGATCACCCAGACTTACTGGGCTGCAGGGCGTGACCCTGGTAGACTGTGTGGATACGGGCGTGGGTGCCAGGGGCACCATGGATGCCAGGAGCTTCTGGGATGTAGGGTGGCCTGGGTGGGCCCAGGGAAACATGCTGTTCCAGGGGGCACAGATCATCAGAATCTGCAGGACTGTGATTACGCGGCATGGGCCTGCAGGCTCAAAATGAGAGACGGAGACAGCAGTTCCATTGTTGGAGTCTGCAGCCGTTCTGAGGCACGTGCATGCAGGAGCTCCTTTTATTAGCTTGGGTCATGACACAGCCATGACCCATCTTAAAAGAGCAATACACATATGAGGTACACACAACATCAATGACCTGAAAGGACAGGAAGAAATCCTTAAACAATGATACAATCACCTTCTGAGGACAGGAGTGAATGGTCCCATTGTGATATGATATAGGGCCACAGAGAGAGGCTGAACACACAGCATTTGTCACACCACACAGCCTACTTTGATGCTCATGAACTCTCCCAATGAGATGGAAGCTGATTTTCAGGATTGTGACAACATACAAAGGTACCGGTGGAGCACAGACATATTTCCAAACTGAATTCATTGTTGTTCGACTGCCCACAACAAAGCAGAGCAAAAAAAGCCCAGACTACTCTATCTAACAAGTATCGTGGGGTGTAATAAAGGATTCTCTAAGCCAATGAAACTAACACATCATATCTAGCATACAGAAAGTACAGCGCTTTCTTATTTAATGGAGGCACTTGCTGTGGCGTCTTTGTGATGAGCTGTTATGTTTCATGGTTAGGGCTCTGACATCACATACACAGACCAGCTATGGAGCCAAGTACTTCAGTCAAGGAAGGCTTTATTATACATATATACATTAGTATATGTTTCAATTGCTTTCCATATATACAGTACCCGTTCAGGTAGTCACAGTTGGACATCACAAGTACAGGGACAGATACAGACCCACCGGCCATCCTTACACTCCCAGATCAGGCCCCCAACTGACATCCAGAGAACACTCACCCACAACATCCACTCAACATTCTGCTGAGCTGTCTATCATGCATCCATCAACATTCCATCAGAAAGCACTCCTGGGCAGTGATACAATACAAGACTAACTTACATTACAACATCTCACTTCCATAAATATTCACACATCACAACATCTCCCTTCCATACCAAACCACACACACAACAATCTTCACCACAACCATCAACCTTCCATCCGGATCTGCCACACTCTGGCACAAACACCCAGGGGTAACCATACAAACCAATCACACATCCAGGGGTGGGGAAACAGAAAGGGCGGGACCACGGATTGCCCCACACCAGACTCGGGTGCATCAAGAAACATTGATACAGAGCCAAACAAAACATAGTTGCATTAGTCCACAAAATAACAAACCGGGAGAGTGGTGTTTTCCATGCCAGGAACAACAAACACAGGAGGGGCACATTGTCCAGCAACTTCCGCCCTCACATCCACAACACATAAATCATCAATCGGCTCCCACTTATTGCCCAGTTTCAACATCCCAGCAGAATATCAACCACAATTGTACTAGTCAAACTTCCAATCACAACTTCACCTATGTGCATACAGCTATCACCACATCACCATAACCTAGACATTAACACAAAAGATAAGGAGAGCTGTGGGAGGGGGAAGCAGCCGCAGCAAGATCCACTGTTCCCCCATGCATAAAAAAGTTAAAAATATATCCATCCTCTCCCAGCGCTTTGTTGTACTTTGGGTTCTCTGGGCAGGAGGCCCCAGCAATGAAATGTTATGTTTCATGGGTAGGGCTCTGACATCACATGCACAGACCAGCTGTGGAGCCAAGTACTTTAGTCCAGGAAGGCTTTATTGTACATTACAAGGCCTGCGGTAGCAGCCATGTAGTTATGGTTAAGTTGCTAAACCCATCGGAAGAGCACTTTTTGGGTGTCTTATAACTTTGCTCCCACTGGACGAATCCTCACCAAACTTTGCAAAAAAAAGTATATGGCCCACTAACACCCAGAACATGAAAGATGACATCACAAATGTCATTGATGACATCACTGCTGACATCACATATCTGGCTCACTTATCTTGGTTCACTGAAAGATCTAGGCCAGGTTTTATTCACTGACAATCAGAATATTAAAATTCAAAAGGTTTTGTATATCAAAATGTTAACCTTGCCATATGTTCTTAAAGTACTTTCCTTAGGGTTTGATCTCAGCTCATGGTGCACATACATGGGGCAATAGCAGGCCTCAAACACACAATTCATTTGTATACAGGAAGATAAACTTTAATGCCATTAACATTTTCTGATGATACTGTTTCTTTCTTCCTTACTTTAGTTTCCCTATATGTGCCTCTGATTTATCTGCATAGTTGGTCTTCATATGTATTGTTTGTACTAGCACAAGTACTTAGTAAGTCTTGAATTGTTAGCTAGTTATTACATGTTAAACATTACACAATCACCCCTGACATCTTGTTACCAACATAATAAAAACAACCCCTTGTAGGGAGGGACTTTTCATCAACATTAATTTCACATGTGATATCACCAGTGATGTCATCAGTGACATGTGTGATGTCATCTTTGATGTCCTGGGTGTTAGTCTTAGCAGTGCACAGTGGTGGCACGAGTTATGGTTGCTTAGCTTACCATAACTGGTGAATTTCTGAGGTTTTTCGGTTTTATCCCGTAAACATAACGCCCCTGTAACAATGTTTTTACATTGAATTTCATAGGTTTTTATTAGTGCAACTTAACCATAACGTCCCCTTAACTACATTTTTTCATTGAATTTCATAGGGTTTTATTAGTGCAACTTAACCATAACCTCCCTTTAACAAAGTATTTTCAATGATATATACATATGTATACGTTCCAGTTACTCTCAATATGTACAGTACCAGTTCAATACAAGACTAATTTACGTTACAACACGAACGTGGGTGTCATGGACCACACTTCTCAGCAGTCCTCTATGCTGGTACATCATGTGATGGGCACATGACACTACGTCCTTTACAACAGGAACCCACAGTGTGGAAAAGAAACAGAGAAAAACGCTCCCACGCTTCTCAGCTGTTCTATTCACAGTTGCCTGGCACTTATTTTATGGTTTCTGACTTCGAATTTTGCTTGACTGCTTGCTGTATTTTGGATTTTGACTACTAGGAATTATACTCTTCTGCTACCAAGGTAGCCTGACACGTGGCTGTGTGTATTGGACTGTTTGGCTTTACCATCATTGGACTATGCCTCTGATGTTTTGCCATGTTTATTGATCTCTGCTCTGAACTATGGATTGTGTTGGCCTACGCCTATTGGATATTTTCCCTCAAAATACCCTGTGACTGTATTTATGGAACTAGGAAGCTCTCACCTGGTACTGCGTGGATTTGTGGAATAGTGAGACTTTGGAGTTTGTTTTTTCTTCTCTATTACCTTACTATCTGCGCACACGTGCCTTAGGATGACGTCCCTCATGTGCTTTCTTCTGCCGCCTTTACTTGGCTGTGTGGTGTGGATTCCCTTTCTTTTTATTTATTTTTTATTTTCCATTGGTGCCTTCTTGACTCAGGTACATCAATGGAGTCTTCTTGACTCAGGTACATCAAGGGAGCTGGGGGGAAAATATGGGATAGATTGGTGTATCATAGTTTTTTCATTCTTGTTTTTTTTTCAGCTTGCAGTCCTCCACCCTTCAGTCCAATCACCTGGCCAGTTATACACACAGCACAACGAGAGGGATGCCCACACACAGAGTACATGTGTTGTTGGGATGGTTGTCAGGGATTGAAGGGAAGGTGTTTGACTGTCCAACAAGTTTTTGTTCAAGCCTCATTGTCCCTCCTCAGTTAGCTCAGGCACACACACTCTACCATACTTGGAGGAAGTAGTGGTATGAAAAGACATGATTATACTAGTTGCTACTGATGAGAAAAATATGGAGTAGCGCTCAATATTATGGGCCTCATCACGACTTTGGCGTTAACCCTTAAATCCGGCGGTAGCGCTATTACCGCCGGATTTAAGGGTCCGCCAAATCAGGACTTCAGCGGATTTCGCCCCAGCTCTGAGCTGGGGGGAAATCCACCGAAAATTTGCGTTCATACCGCCGGCGGGAAATCTGCCGGCGGTATTAGCATGAAATTTCCCCATTGAGCCCACTGGGGAATGGGGATTGACATTACCGCCGAACTCGTGATCCGGCGCTATTAGCGCCGGGGAGTTCGGCGGTAGGGCAGATAGCGCCGGCGCTAATAGCGCCAGCGTTACCGCCCAAGTCGTGATGAGGCCCACAGTATTGATCCCACACTGACATTAACAGAAGTAAGTGACGCAGGTTTGCAACAAAAGACAATGAAGAAGGAGAGATAGTGTTTAAAGTGAGCCTACGTTGTCCCGTGCACATAACAGAAAGGATAGTGCCCCTGATGACCCAGATAATGAAACAGAAAGCAGAATATTTGCAGAAGATTTGGAAAAAGTGCCCAAGAATCTGTGGACAACAGGACCCTGTGATTTAGGAATACTCAAAGGGGTAATGGTGGTACACATCAAGTTCAAAGAGGGAGCACTGTTGCCATGAGTAAAGCAATACCCACTCGCACAGGAAGCAGATGAGGGCATATATGAGACACTGCATGCCAAATGTCAGCAAGGCATAATACAGGTGAGCTCATCACCTTGCACCACAGCTATTCATCTGATTAAGAAAGCAAAGGGAGGGGCATGGCATTTCATACAGGATTTACCTCCTCTGAATGACATTATTGAGGCAGAGTATCCATTGGTTCCCAACTCTGTGTTTTGTTTTGCAGCGTTCCCGTGGAAGCACACTATTTCACAGTCGTTGACTTATAGAAAGCCTTTTTCTCCATTGTACGACACAGGGACGTCATTTGGGGGTTACCAGGGGTTGCAAATGTGACCCCTGAGGTCTCCCTTGCTAACCCTGTGGTCTCCCTTGCTACCCCTAAAAAAAGAAAAATAATATGTTATTAAAACATTTTTTTAAATGTAAGCTCCTGGGCTGTGGCCAGTGCCATGTGGCTCTTTGTTTCTAGAATGGCTGACTTTTTTGTTCAGACCTCTTTGAGCAGTGGCCCTAAATAAGAATAATTTGTTTTTGGGAATTCTATACAATAATTGCTAGTCTCATTAAAGGTTTATTTCAGGCACACTTCAGAGGGGGAGTCACTGATTTAGTCTGTTCTTAAACACCTCAACTAAGCCTTTCACCTTTCAGAGGTCAATAAATTAGTACGAACGCAGGCTGGGTGTATATTTGTTCTATATAAAGCGCTTAAGCCTAAGTGTTAAACAGTAGCACATCATTATCATTTGGCTTTGGAATCTGCTTTCATTCACAGTCATTTGGTAATATGGGCCTATGCACACTGACATATTCCATACATATGGTGTTCCATTCTTGTATGACATGTATATGACATTATAGTGATATTGTAACCATATTTTCCATAGTTTACTTAGCAACAATGCTATGTGATGTCACTTCTTGTTTTATCAAGGGGTGAAAAGTTGTGTTCCTTCGCTTCCCATGATGTCTCTTTGGGGTGGGGCCAAATGGCATCACTTCCTGATATGTTATCAGAGGTCAAGGGTCATCTGATGTCACTTCTGCAACCCCTGGCATTTTGGTGAAATGACGTCCCTGGCACTACACCCATACTTCAGGTATCTCACTGCCTTTACATATTGCGGGATGCAGTTTGAACATACTATAATGCCCCGGCGCTAGTGCGAAGGGCCTAGTATCTTCAATAGAGTGATACAAATGGATTTGAGCAATCTGCAGGTTGGTAGCACAGTAATGCAGTATGTTGATGATTTATTGGTGTGCAGCAAGACTGAAGTGGAGTTTAGAGGGGACTCAGTGACACTATTGACTTTATTAGCAGCCAAAGGATACAAAGTGGACAGAGGGAAGTTAAAATATTGTCAAAAAGATATGGTCTACTTGGGTCAGATTGTGTCAGCAGATGGGATAGAGTAGAAGCCATACGCAAGTGACCACAACCAGAAACAGTGAAAGAGATGCACACTTTTTGGGCTTTTGCAACTATTACAGAGCATAGGTTTTTGACTACTCCACATACACCAGGCCATTGTTGCAAGCACTAAAAGAAGGACAGAAAAACAAAACACACATAAAAGGGACCGCTGAGATGGGAAAAGGTTTTGATGAGCTAAAGCACGAGTTAGCACATGCAACGGTGTTAGCAACTCCCAATTACAAAAAGAAGTTTCACCTGTTTTCACACTCAGATGGAAAAGTAATGACTGCAGTACAGACAAAGAAAAAGGGACAGGGGAACAAGCCACTTGCATATTACAGTGGATCAGTGGATTCAGTAATGCAGGGACACATCCCATGCAAGAATGCTCTTGCTGCTGCTGCATTTGCTATTGAAAAGGCCCAGTAGTTTTGATTTTCATTGACAGGAATTCCAGCATTGATCAATTCAGGGGCAAAGGTGCTCAGGGTGCGCAGTGGTGGGGCATGGATGAGAAATACAAAAAGGGAGGAATTGATAGTGTACTCACAGACACAACTACCAAACCATTAATCTGCCCAAGTGGCAGACCTAGTCGCCCTGATTGAAGCACCAAACATGTCAGAAGGCCAAGCAGTAAACATCTTCTCTGATTCAGGCTATGTTACCTCTACAATGCACTCAGGACTAGTAGGTGAGAAAGGAGAGTGTTCAAAAGAAGTGATGGCATTCCCATTCAGCATGCAGAATTACTGAGTAAACTACTAAAAATGTTACCACTCCCAGAAAAACTAGCATTAATAAAGTGCAAATCCCATATAGGAGGCAAGATTTCATCTCACTAGGAAACAAAAGGGTGGACAGAGGAGCAAAAGAAGCAGCATATATGCCACAGGGATCACAAGTGCCGTACCCTGATGAGGAAGAAAACATACCCCTAATAGCAGTACTAAAAGTAAGCAAAGAAAAATATGCATTGTCAGAAAGTTTCAATGCAATCCCAATTTTGCAGATAATTGAGTTGCAGGGAGAAGCCTGAAAAAGAGCTGTGGAAAAAGAGAAGATGCTCTTTGTCACCCACTGATTTGGTTTGGCGACATGATAGCGCAGGAAAGGTCGTCATGCCAAAGTAACTATTGTATTTGGCATTAGAAATGCTTCACTATCCTTCCCATGTATCAAAAGAGCATGTGGCTGCAGGGATAAGTGAAGACAGGTTTGTACCAAACCTGTATGAATTTGTTTCTGAATATGTGATTAATTGTATGATATGCAAAATGTTTTTATCAGGTCACACTTTGAAAGATGCACAGGGAACATTGCTGTGACTGGAAGGCCCCTTTCGGCAGTTACATATTGATTACATTGATATGCAACGGAGATGTACTTTTTAAAAGTGTGTGCTTGTAGTGGTGTGTCCATTCTGACATAGACTTGAGGCAGGTCCCTGTGTCCACAATGATGCCAGCTCCATGGCTACATTTCTCATGAGGGAGGTGTTTCTTAGGTGGGGGATTCCATATGAAATGTGCTCTGATAATGGGCAGCATTTTGCCAATGATTTAATAAAGGAAATTACAACTCTCCTGGGGATAAGACATAAACTATGCACGGTTTAACATCCTCAAGCCAGTGGTTTGGTAGAAAAGATTAATGGACTGCTGAATATGTGACTGGCTAAGCTTATGCAAACACTTGAAAAGTCTTTGGTGCACTGCTTGCTGCTTGCTTTATTTGCGCTAATAAATACACCTGGGGGAGATCATCATTTGGATCCCCATGAGATTGTTACAGGGCGGAGAATACATGCACCAATTCCGCCATTGCATACAATATCTGATGCTCACTCAACCTCTGTTATTCGGGGGGGGAATTTGATCTGCACTTACTAAGTCCCTAAACTATATAATCTTGCAGAGAAGGCCTAAAAACAAAAGTGGACAATCAGGTGATCCCAACAAACATTTACCACCAGCAACACCTCTTTTTCCGTGTGATCACGTCTTCAATCACAACCACGTGAGGAGGTGCAAAGAGGAGCACTCCACAGGCCCGCACATCATTGTCTAATCAACTCAATTATTCAACTTCAACAGCCATCAAACTCTATGAACGAAGCGGATGGGTCCACATCATGGATTTTCGCAGACACAAAAGTACCGTCTCCCAAAGCATGACATAATGGGAAATATCACAGTTTTCTTTTCATTTTTTAATGGCCCTCAGGATTTATAAAAAAAACAGCAGAAGAGGCAGCTGAAGAAGGTTACAATGCAAAATGTGTGACAAAGAAAAAGACATGTACAGGTTTTTTGAATGTTTTAGCATAGTTTTAATGCTTTTGTTTTACATGAATTTTAAATGGAAACGTGAAACACAATTGAACGCAAAAAGAAATGGGAACAGGGAAAGTGATGCTTGGGGAGGGCTTCTACCATAGCACAGAGGAAGAGCATGATTCATTGACAGGCATTATCTGGTATGATGACATGATTCATGTGGGGAGAGAGAGAGGAAGAGAGAGAGAGACCAATTGGCACATGCTATGTGGGCTTTCTCATTCCACACACAGTTGGAATGTCCAAGGTTCTCCTGCCCCAGGGGGTATCCTATGAGGAGGCAGTATGCCTAATGCACCTGCATCTCTGTAGAACTCAAAGTTTATTCCAGGGTCAAAAATAGCAGTTCACTGGGTGGATGAAGGGGAAATTGTATATGAAGACAACAATGTAAAATTAACATGAATGCTTCAAAATTAGAATGCAACAGGTAATGGAGTATGTAACTGAAGGTTCTAGAGAAGTGGAATTGCAAATAAGAGGCCATAAAAGATTGCAATTCAGAGCTAAAGAAGGACAGACTATCCCCTGGTGTCATAAGAGGCCACTGATGAAAATAGAGGGAGCAGTTTGGTATGGGGACACATGGGAGGGTGGAATAATGCAGTGTCATGCTGAAGGTATCATGGCTTTTGAGCAAATTGTGGTAGCCAAAGTTAATGACAACTGCCAAGCAACTTGGGGAAAGTATGTTCATGCCTTAACGTATTTACACGAAAAACATCAACCAGTTGACATAAGCAGCTTTACACAATTCCCTTTGTGTTTCAGGTTGAATGGGTCAATTTTACTGGGGACTAATTCGGGATGCGACAAGGTCATGCACAATAGAGTGCTGCTATGGGGGAAAGCAGCCATGATGGATATGTGGTGGGTTTGCGGATCCAAAGCATATACCCAACTTCCCCCTGACTGGAATGGAATTTGCGCACTTGTCACTTTGCAGAGCCCTGCACTTATATGACCGCAAAATAGCACTGCCATGAAGATTACACTGCAGGGAAAAATGGTATCAGCGGATAGTGAGGAGAAAGTGGAGAGTAATTATTTCTCAAGCAAAAGCACAGAAAAACTGGCAGCTACCCCAGATGAGTTCTGCCTGTTTTCCACGGCGGCCACCTTTTTTACTTCTCTGCTGTTTCCAGGAGTACAGGCTGCAGCTAGTTCTAAATGGCTGCAGCTAACCCACTATGAGCTATTGCAACTGGCTAATTCAATTGCAAAATTATTGAATGCAATCAAGGAAGAGATGATGGCTTTGCGCTTGGTGGTCCTCCAAAAAAGGTTTGTTCTGGACCTCCTAACAGCCATCGAAGGAGGGGGCTGAGCTAAATTCGAGTCAAGTTGCTGCACTGCAATACCTGATGGTGTTGCCTCCAATGGAACTTTAAGTGCAGCTATACAAGAAATGCAGACACTCCATGGAAAGATGACAAGCAAGGTTAATGGAGTGCAAGCAAAAGACTGCCTGGACAGAGTATTTGCATGGGTGCCCACTTGGCTTTCCAGATTGTTTCAAGTGACTGTCCCTGTGGATGTGCTGATTCTCATCATGTTCTGCATTATTAAGAACATTTCAAAGTACATATTAACAAACAAAAAGGACGTTTGATGTTACCCCTGAGTGTTGATAAAAGTAATTTTGAAATGAAGAGCAGGAATAAAATAATGGTGGAAAGTGAGAGGGGAGGATACTGATCGATGGGTTTTTACTGGTTTTAAGAATGACAAGGAATACTGTATACAATGTCTGGAGGATGGTACATGGTATGTCTGGGTCGGCGAAGATCTGAATGGCTGGGAGGAGACTGGGGGAGAAAGGACACAGTTGGAGAAAATAATATTGATCCATAAAGATAAAGTTGCTAAAAAGGAACAGGAGGCCCAGAAAGATGTAGTTATTAATAAACAAATAAAATGGAGGAATAATGTAATAAATATTCAATTTCATCACGGTATGGTGGAACACACTTATCAGCTGAGAGAGTAGCACTGTAAAAGGGACGGGGGCTCTTACTGATATATGTGAAATAAAAGGCTTAATAAAATTCATCCTTAAATGGGGGGGCATGGGTAGGTATAATCATGCGTAATGGTAGAATGAAATGTGGTAAATAGGCCCTAAAAAGCTTGCTTCTGCTTTAAAGGTGTGCAAGCATTTTGTTCAGGCCAGCGCCACTGCAGCGGGTAAGTGTAAGGTGTGCGATCCCAGGCCAGCATTGAGAGAAGTACACAATGGTTGTTATTTTTTTAGGTCAATAGATTAGAGCTCCCAGGTTTTGCCAGCGGAGAATGAATACATGACCATTTTATAGTTCAAAATTGGAGCTGGCTAGTACCACAGCAGTTTCAAATCACCCCATAGAACATTTTCCATGGACAAAGGGTTAGAGTGTCCCCAATATGCAACATTTTGTGCAGCAGTATGCCTGTGGTTCAAGGCTCTAATGGTGACATGGTGGGTAGCCGTTTTCATGTGAACCAGGTTGCAGTGACGAGTGCAGCTTATTAAAGTTCCACTGGTCGCCTCAAAAGTTTCAATGACTTTAGTTTGTGTTATGGGAATTGGGGGTGGATTGTGATGTCACAGTGCACAATTGAGGGCTGTGTGAGAAGGTCCACAAACCCAATCGTTTCTTGCAAAGTATGTTTTTCTTTATGGGTTCAAAGTGCAAGAACCAATCAAACTTGTGTGGGAAGATTTTTTCATGCTGTACAATCGCAAATGTTAATTATTTTGTTTACTAAAACAGTTCTTAGTGTATTTTCTTGGACAGCACCTTTTCATGCAGCTCTGTTCCACAATTTGTTTGAATTTGCTGTCCCAGCTGCGTCTGGGGTCCTGATTAAAATTGCATTTCTTCCAGCACTGGCATATGCTACTTTTTTACTACTTATGTAATTGTTTGGTGAGATCTATGTGGCGATCCCCAATACACAATTGTGGAAAGCAGTGTGGTTCTATAAATTGAACCTTCAATGTGCTTACAATTTTGTGCATATATGTAAAGCAGACGAGTGAAAGACCAACTTTTGTCGTTGTTGCAGTCTATATGAGTGTATGGTCACTCACCATTTACACCTCTTCGTCACAAGAAATTTGTGGGACCATATAAAATAAACCCTGTTACCTACCTCAGCCCTACCTCACTCTTGATGGGTTAATGCTGTTTTTCATGTTTCTTTGCTAATACCCTGTAACCCGTGCACCCACCTACACAAACAGCCACCACCCGTACTAGTAGACTGCTCCGAGGTGTATGAGTTCCAGGAAATACTTGATTCAAGTATCACCAGGGGGCAGTTGTCCTAATTGGTGGACTGGAAGTGCTACAGCCCTGAAGAACATTCCTGAGAACCCCCTCCCATGTCTATTCCCTGTGCTTGGTTGCCCTTTTTCATAGTCCCTTTCCAGATCTTCCACATGGTACTCAGGCCATGGGGAGGGGGTATGTCAGGTACTGAGGTTCCATTCTTCGATCATGGCACTTGCCATGGCATCTTAACAACATGCACTGGCATCGTGGACCACACTTTACAGCAGTCCCTTGTCTAATACAGCAGTATGTCACGTGCCGGGAACAGGATGTTATGTCCATTACGACGGGAACCCGAAGCCTTGAAAAGATGTGGAGAATAACAGTTGTGCACTTATCAGCTATTCCATTTACATTGCCTGGTATTTCTTTGTTACCATGGATATTTATGGTTTCTGACTTCGGATCATTGTTTTCTGGAGTGTTTCCTAATTGTGGATTTGGATAAGACAGGCGTTTGGATAAAGAAGGCGTTAATGTACCAACCCGCAAAGGGACCTTGTAGTAAGGCGGTAAGGGTTTACTGGTACCTGTAAAATACCGGTACCGGTAAACCCTTACCGCCTACCGTGTAATGAGGCCCATTGTCCTGTTTGCAACTCCAGAAAGTCCTTTTTTTCAAATTGTGCAGAAGTGTTAAGTTTTCTACATATGCTTCCACAGTTAAGGGTGATAACCACTGTTGATATTTCTTGTGTGGTGCTCCCAGACTCATTTAATTAGATGAATTGGGCCTGCTTCTATTTCAGTAACAAGCAGATTGTTGAATGTATCATGTCCCATGGTACTTATGTTTTGAAAATGGTGGTCCCTATGGAAGCCTGGGTACTATTTGAAGTGCAACCATTGGAAGAGCAACCATAGGGCAGAGGGGATCTGGGCCTGGATACCTCATATATCAAGTCTGTGGAAACAATTAAATCGAGAATCTGTTTCACTGTCCGTGATTAGTTGGAATAGGCGGGCCAGTCACATACCATGGAGAGTGGGCCCAGTGCTGGTATCCTGAGAAGTTCTAATATATTTTGTCTGCAGGAGACATGGCTTGTCTCAAAGCTGTGTATGGAAGGGTATAAGATCATAAATAGACCTGTTGAAAAAGGATTGGCTGGTTGACCACGTGGAGGACTGATCATTGAGCTAAATCCACTATACGGATGAGTGAACTCGGTACAAGATCGCATGACTCTAACTTACTTTGTGCAAAAATTACATTACCTTTAGGCAAGGCTCAACACAACACCAATAAAGATGTTTTTTCCACTAAAATGCTCCCACATCAACTTCACATTCGGGACAACCCGTCCCGTCATCAGGTGGAAGTGTTATCTTTTTCAAGTAATCTAATAAATAGAAAGGATAGGATTTAGACAAATTTCCTTACAGAAACATACCCAAAGTGCACCAGAGAGTTCCATCCGCTAACCTGTACACTCCAGTGTTATCATAAATACCACTTTGTGAGCTCAAAACAAATTAATACTTTCCTATATGGTCATGATATATACTCCCACATATTCAATAGTATCCAATTATCAAACCATGAGTTCAATCAGACTGACCTGCCTCCTCTCCAGTCTGTTTCCAACATTAAGTGCTGTGGGTAAAATATCAAACCGTTCAAATATCATGATCAAGGTTTCAATTCAATTACAACAAACATTATTTTTGTTATTTTGGCATAAAGAAATATACCTCATTGGTAAATTTCCGTTTAACCAATGACATCTTGTGATGCACACGTTCCCTTAAATTATGGCAGGAACCTTTGTATAACTTCATTAGCTTAAAGAGCAAATTTGAGCATTGTTATGTATTTTCATAATAAATGATGTCACTTATATTGTATTTGCCATCATGTTGGATACACACCATTTTATCTTTCTACATTTCATAATAAACAAGTCAAATCAAATTCTAAATTCATCCGTCTTGGATTCAAGGGTTCTAAATGCTCAATCAATAATATCTTCCTCTGGTGGAGTAAAGTGTTCAGATACCCTCCTAGCTTGGGGGACCTAACTTGTTGCAACATTATGAAGTTCATCTGGGCTATAGTGTGATGTGCTGCTTCAAAATGTTGCGCTACCAGTGAATGGATCTGACGGGTAGGCACATTTAACTTATGTTCCGTCCAACTTGTTTTAACTTTTCTCATTGTTAGGCCGACATGCAAGGACATCTAATGCCGTAGATGACATTAGTGGAATCACACGTAGTTGTATGCCTCAGTTCAATCTTTATGTCAGTATACAGCTGATTAACATAGTTGCATTTTATGACATTATGGCAATGCTGGCAGTTGTTACATGATAATGTACCCTTGAAGGAAGTCTTGTGTAATTTTTGTGCAGTATGTTCTGCCCAAATCAAATACTCTTTTACAGACTTGCTCTTCCTTTATGCAAAGGTTGAAGGCTGTTCAAATAACTGAGCAAGAACTGGATCTTTTTTCAAAACATCCCAATTCTTTTTCACTAGTCTCTTGATTTCTTGACTTTGTTGAGAGTAAGTTATCACATATACCAGCTTCTCTGTCGAAGGCTTTTGTGTGGGTTTCAATGCTGCTTCCCTCATCACTGCTGTAGCTTTTTCCACAGCTGCTGAAATTGTGGCTTCAGGATAACCTCTCTCTACAAATTTCACTTGCAAATTTGCAGTTTTCCCAATGAACTTGTCTTCAGAGATAATCCTCTTATACCTCAGGAACTGGCTACATGGTGCACTCTCTATTGTTCATATTGGATGGAAACTTGAAGCAAGTAGGAAGCTGTTCCTATCCGTTGGGTTATTATAATTTGTTGTTTCCAATCTTCCATTCTTGACGTACACCTCTATGTCAAGAAAGTGAATTTTGGTGGTGCTATGCTTGGTTGTAAATTGAGTCCTTGGGGCCAAAGGATTCATGAATTCAAAACATGGTTGCAAAGTGTCAAGAGTACCTCTCCAGACCCCAAAAACATCATCAATTAATCTATAGAAAAACTTCAGATGACTCTTCCATCTGACACTATTCAGGACAAATTCCTCTTCAAGGTAAGACCTGTAGGTATTTGAGTAGCTGGATGCCATCGCAGTACCTATTGAGGTCCCTGATAACTGAATAAAAATCTGTCTAAAACTGGAAAAATAGTTTGACAGTACTAGCTTTAACAGACGTAATACAAAAATCGTATTAGCACTGCAATTCTCTGCAGATAATAGAAGCCATTCCATGGCATCTAGGCCACTGTGTGTGTTATGTTTGTATACCGGCTACACACATCTATTGTAATAAGCTTCTAGTAGAAGCTATTATTGATCTACCTGGTGGCTCACTCAAACTCTTTTGGATTTTAGGTAAGATATGTATTACTGGCATCATTGGATGCAGTTTGGTCAAAATGGCTTTATTCTTATGAGTGATCCTCTCATTTTGCTCAGCTTCATCTAAGAGTGATTCAATAATGGCTTGAACTTGTTCTTTTGGGTCAGAGAAAAGCTCCATTTTTGTTTCTTGACCAGCCAGTTGTCGCTGAATCTCCATTCGATATTTGTCTTGATCCATAATCACCAACGTTCCTCCTTTGTCTGCAGGCTTCAAAATCATTTCAGGGTTATTCCACAATTTTAATAATGCCTCATGTTCATGTCTGGTAAAAATGACAAGTTTTTTCTTTTTCTGAATGAAAGTTTGCTCATGTCGTTCAGGACCTGTTCCTGAAATGCTTCTAACTTTTGATTCTGAATCGGTGCAACAAAATAGCTTTTGGGATTCATTTCTAGATATTTAGGTGTTTATGCAGATTTTGACAAGTCTATTGTAGCAAAAAATAGTTTCAAATTCATTTTGCGCATTAACGGAAACAAATCTATTTTTTTCATCACATTGCTGTTATTTTCTGGAACAAATGAGATAGCTTTCTGTAAGGTTTTACGTTCAAACAAAGTCAATGTGTACATCAGTAGTATTTTTCCCTGGGAAGGTCACTTTCCAGGGGGGGATTTTTTCTTTTCGCTTCTTCTTGTTTTTGGTTTCCTAAAAAAGGCACCACGCTTGGTCTTGATGTTTCTCCACTATTCTTGCCTCACCTTGCTCTTGCGATTAATACCTTACAGCTACAGTTAGATCTTCCTATGTTTCAACACTTGAAGCTTCTGAGCATGCTGTCTTGGAATTAGGATTTTGTCTAGATCCTGGGGGATTTTGCATGGAGAAATATCATAAATCGTAAATAAGGTTCTAAATGCATATACTTTCATGCCTATTTCTTGCACTGAGGTTGAACCGTTCACAATTCAGAGGCAAAGGAAATGAATGCACCCTATGGGTAAGCAAATGTGAAACAATCAATGTCAATATTAAAGTAGTCCTCGTAAAAAGCAAACCATAACCAGAACTCATAAACAAAAAGATGCTTTGTTCAACTGAAAGCAATGAGTGACACACCTAGAGCTAGGGGACTGGGTGAGCAGTGTGGTGAAAACTAGGCTTCTTGTAATAGGTAACAGTACAACCCAAAAGAACCAAAGTCAAACTGCAACCAACAGGCTCCTGGGAAGATTTGAGACGTCACCTCTCCAGATAAAAGTTTACACCAGAGCTAACTTATCAGGAGGCACCTAACTACCACTTTTACAAACAATGGCTTCATCTATTACATGAATTCCATTAATTGTTCTATCCTCTCATTTTGTCTTGCGTTTTTCCTGTCCTCTCACATCCTTATCCTCCTTCATTAATGTTTCCTCTTCCCTCTGGGGGTAGGTGTTCTAATTAATAGAATTCCAGCTAGATTCTGTATTCCCGGTGGCATTCATAGAATACCTCTTATAAATTGGAGCAGACTAATGATTGGTGCCCAAAGAAAAGCTAGTGGCTCTTGTCAATCTACTATTAACCTACTGTGTCTCACTCTTTTGTACAGTTTGCTATTGCTTATCCTGAAAGGTGCCTTATTGAGGGTCATAGAGTGTTTCACACTTCAAGCAATATTGACAAACATTCTGAATTCCTTTGTTAATGAGATCAAGACACACTTGCTTGTGATCATAATAGAACAGTTGTAATGATGTGTAAAACATTTTTGACTTCAGTTCGAACCCTGTGAAGGAGTGTTAGGCAAAGTTTGTATGCAGTACCCTCTGGGACCACTACACACAACTCTGAAGACAGGTATGGGCAACCCAACCTTTGGTATAAGATTGTACTACACAGTTTTGGTAGCGTGTTGAGCTGCCAGGCTTATCTCTAGAGGGTTAAATATGAGCTGTAGTGGAGGTACACAGAGATGTAGAGTTACGGGTATTCAAATAAACTCTTACACTCGTGGGGACAAGAGGGAGGTTGTCGGGGGACTCCTGCAATGTTCTGGGAAAGTCAAAACTTGCAACCAGCAGACTTCACTTTCAGTGGCTGTTTAGTGTGTCAGCTCCTTGTGTCTATCTCAAATAGCAACACTGTCGTTCCTGGCTGTCGAGATGGACTCTCCTTGCTTCTAGGGTCCTGCGCTCTGTTGAGGGGGCTCAGGCTTGGTCAGTCCTGCTTCCTGGGAGTCTAGAGGATCTTTCAAATGCTCTAGGCCAGCTTAAAAGCAACACACACAATCTGGTGTTCCTCTCCCTGGCTATACTGTTTCCAGCAGCAACTCTGTGGAAATTCAACAAGCTCCTAGATCGATATCCAGGTGACTTACTTTGGAATTGATTGGTCTCACTGTCATGTCCTCTGTCATGTCCAATCACTCACCTGCTACTGTTCCCAATTCCCACATGCACTCCCAACGGCAGCGACAGCAGCAACGGCACAGCCGCAGAGGTTTCCTGGCTGGTGGACCAGTGTCTTTGCAACCCTTTCCACGGTGGCAGTTGCCATGGCGACTCCTTCACGCTCCGCGGCGAAACAAGGGTGTATCAAAACCCACGTGTCACATGCCCGGAAGATGCCCGCAACACCAATCCTTGTCTGCGTTGCGTTCCACGTGACATGCAGCTGTGGTCATGTGACGGCGTCACATGACCATGCTCGTATTAAAAAGGGCGAGCAAACGTGGAAACATTGCTTCACAGCTTCTTCATGGAGAACTGCTTGGCATTTTGGATTACTCTTGTTATTCACGTACTACCTTGATCACGGAACGTTTGTTTACACTGTCTTTTGGATTTTCCCTACTTGGATTTTGGCGTGCTCTCTGATTACCTGGACTTTTGACCACTGGCTTGGATACTGGACTTGGTACTTGGATTTCCCTGTCTCTTGTTCTGTCTTTTGGCTTCTGACCTCGGATTGTATTTTGGATTGATCCCAGATTACGTTCTTGTTCCATACCTAACTCAGGTGTCTCCCGGAGTGCCATCAGAACACCTCAGCCTGCCGCTCCTGTCAACATACTATCTGCCTACACCTGTAACTTCCCACCTGCCCACTCTATGTAAGCTGCTGTTACATTGTCACTATTGTCCCTACCATTGTTGTCAATTAACACTGCTTAACATAACCCTTCATTGCCTTACAGTGGTCAGGGGGTTCTTCCGGCGTTCCCGGTTCCAGGCTGACGACACTCTACACCTGTGGCCTCAAAGATTGCTTGAGTAGTGTTTTTGCTCTTACTCGTGTGGTACTTGGGGACGGAGGTATTATTTATCTACACGACCATCAAGTCATAATAGACTGTGAAACCTTGTGGTCGTCCTGATAATGGATACCTCAGCCAGGGACCCTGTGACTGCTCTAATGCAAGCCGTTACTGCACTCAGGACTGACATGGCCGCCGCTACTACTGCTATACAACAATGCCTTGACACCCTACAAAGCTCCCATCATCCTCTGTATGCAGATTCCGAATTTGGGGATCCTTCCCCGTCACAGAACCCGACTCCTGCCAGGCCACCCCCTACATCAGCTCTCCCTGTTGTTATTCCAACACCATTTCCTCTTGTACCCCCTGAAAGATATCAGGGAGACCCCAGAAAGTATTGCACTTTTCTAAACCAATGTAAACTCCACTTTTTGTGCCGACGTCAGGCATTCCCTGACTCAGTAACTAAGGCTGCATTTCTGCTCTCCCACTTATCCGGTGTGGCAGCCACTTGGGCTAACCCTCTGTTAGAGAGTGGTCACCCTGCCCTTTATGATTTCGATCTATTAGTCAGCAAAATGGCCAAGGTTTTTGATACTAGGTACAAGGCGCAGTCCCGGGATATGGAATTGTTGGACCTTACCCAGGGCAGACAGTCGCTCATAGAATAAATTACTCGGTTTAACCAACTCTCCGCTGAAACCTCTTGGCCCAAAAACAAAAAGGCAGTAGTGTTCTATCGGGGTCTGTGTAACGCCATGAAAGATGCATTGTCCGTTGTACCGTCTCTCCCCTCCGTCTAGGCCGACCTGGTTGACTTGGTATTGCAGTTGGACGCGAGACAGACCGAACGCAGGGCGGAAACAGGGCTGTCACACCTCCCACCTTCACCCACACCGGATCCTACTTGTGAACCCATGTAGATTGGTGGGATACGCAGTCCCATTACCCAGGCCGAACGAGAACGTAGGAGAACAGACAATGCCTGTTTCTACTGTGGTCTCAACGGTCATTTCGTTAAGGAGTGTCCCCGTCGCCCAAAGAATAAGACTCTGGGTTTTCAGAAGACTCACCCTTGAGATCAGGGGTTGGGGCGAGTCCTTCACAAAACCTTTCTAACCTTGCCTTTGGTCCCGTCCGCCCCGTGATGGTCCAGGCTTCATTGATTCCTACCACAGGCAACACGCATCCAGTGCACATAGTGATTGATTCAGGGGCTACAGGATGCTTCATAGACATTGCACTAGCCAACTCGCTGAATCTACCATTGATATCCAAAAGACATCCAGAGCCGGTTCAGGCGGTTGATGGGACGTCTCTTGCTTCAGGTCCGATTATTCAACAAACAGCCCCATTGGAGGTCGTAATCCAAGAAGTCCACAAGGAATCTCTGTCTTTTGATCTCATTGCTACTCCTCAGTTTGGGATCATCCTATGCATCCCATGGTTAAAGAAACACAACCCTTTAATCAACTGGGGCACTGGCCAGGTTTTCTTCGAGTCAGAGATATGCCAACACTATTGTCTAATAGAGTCCCCTTCAATCTCCAACCCGGCAAATGCTCTTGGGGCTGTAGCTTCTTTGGTCTTCGAGAATGATTCCGTGTCTTTGGGCCCGCATGTGGTAGGAGTGGTCCTGGCAGGAATCCCCTCGATGTACCATGACTTTCAAGTTGTGTTCGACAAGGGTTCCGTGGAAGGCCTTCCTCCACATAGGCCATACGACTGCCCCATTGATCTGGTCCCCAAGGCCTTTGTTCCAAAAGGCAGAATCTACTCTTTAACACAGGCAGAAGAACGAGCCCTACGGGAATATATTCAGCAGGCTCTATGTTTGGGCCACATCCGTCCTTCGACTTTGCCAGGAGCGAGTCCGATCTTCTTTGTCCCGAAGAAGGAGGGGGATCTCCGTCCCTGTGTGGACTACAGGTGGTTGAACTCCATCACTGTAAAAAAATGTTATCCCATCCCTCTCATCTCTACGCTGCTAGATAAACTCACCCATGCTTCTATTTACACTAAACTGGACCTTCGGGGGGCGTATAACCTGACTCGCATGCGTAGTGGGGATGAGTGGAAAACAGCCTTTTGCTCCCGACAGGGATTGTTCGAATATACAGTGATGCCATTTGGCCTCTGCAATGCCCCAGCCACGTTTCAACGTTTCATGGATGACATTTTCAGTGACATCCTAAACGTCTAGGTAGTGGTCTACGTAGATGACATATTAATCTTTTCTTCTTCTCTGGAGGAACATATTATACACGTCAGGGAAGTGCTGTCCCGACTCCAAAAAAAACACGTTGTTTGTCTAACCTGAAAAATGTCTTTTCCACACCAGTCAGGTCGATTTCTTGGGGTTTCACATATCACCTGGGGGTCTGTCCATGAATAAAACCAAAGTCCGAGCGATCAGCGATTGGCCGGTTCCAGCGAACTTGAAACAATTGCAAACATTTTTGGGGTTCGCCAATTTTTATCGGCGATTCATTGCTGCTTTCTCTTCTATTGTTGACCCTCTCACTGCCCTGACTAGTCCTCTAGTCCCTTATTCCTGGTCCGCAGAACAGCAAACTGCTTTCGATTCCCTTAAGGCAATGTTCACTACAGCACCAGTGCTTCAACACCCTGACCCAGAGCTCCCTTTTGTCTTGGAAGCAGATGCTTCTTCGTACGCATTGGGTGCTGTACTCTCACAACCTTGTCCTACTACAGGCCGACTGCACCCGTGGCATACCACTCACAGAAGTTCACGTCAACCGAACTGCACTATACAGTCACAGAGAAGGAGCTTTTAGCCATCAAAGATGCGTTACAGGTCTGGAGGCACCACCTTCTGGGCGCGAAACATCAGACTGTGGTGTTCTCGGATCACAAAAAACTACAAGATCTTGCCTCCCTCAAGTGCACGAACAGTCGACAAGTGCATTGGCATCTTTTCTTTGCTGCATTTGATTTCGTGATTAAGCATAGACCTGGAGTGGTTCACGGGAAGGCAGATGCCCTGTCTCTCTCCCCTGGGGGGGAGGCCCTCCCGTCTTTTCCTGATACCCTACTGGGAAAGGGGCATGTTGTTTGCGCCTGTACACCATTGCGTTCCATGTTGTCCACCATACGTCAATGGACCTCTCAATATCCGCACTCGGTAACAGACTGGGATCCGGTTATGCAAGACGGGCTACCTTTTGTACAAGGGAAGTTCTACTTACCCACGACTGAGACACGAAATCAGGCATTAGACTGGTCCCATGATGCTGCCATTAACGGTCATCCTGGACAACAACGTACCCTAGACTTCCTCAAATGTTGGTGCTGGTGGCCAACCATGAAACGCGATGTTGAGAACTATGTCAACACTTGTTCTGTTTGTGCCCAGGGTAAATCACGTAGGGGTCATCCTCTAGGTCTTCTTCAACCTCTTCCCATTCCCCCAAGACCCTGGCATACTGTTTCAATGGATCTGATCACCGACCTACCCCATACTCAGGGTTATGACACCATCTGGGTGATGGTTGACCGCTATACGAAGGTGGCACGATTTATACCAATGTTGGCCAAGCTATTCTTCAAATCTGTGTTTTGCCTTTTTGGGTTACCCCATGTCTTGGTATCCGATCGCGGTACGCAATTCATGTCCTGATTCTGGCGGGCCCTCACCAGACTACTTGGCATCGATGCTCGATTTTCCTCTGCCTACCACCCAGAGAGTGATGGACAGACAGAAAGGGTTAACCAGGCATTAGAACAGTATCTAAGCTGTCTCTCACTCCAATTCCGAGACACCTGGCTCAATCTGTTGCATCTTGCTGAATTTGCATACAATAACACACTAAACTCCTCCACTGGTTTTTCTTCCTTCTTCGCCCTCTATGGTCAACATCCCCAAACCCTTCCTTTTTCAAACTTTTCTTCCTCCGATACCCCTGCGGCCACAGCTTGTGCCCGTGATCTAGTTTCAGTCCATGCTCAGATGCTAGTCCATCTGCGCGAGGCACAGGCGTCCATGAAAACAGCGGCTGACAGAAAATGGGTGGATGCCCCTAGCTATCGGGTGGGGGATCGGGTTTGGCTTTCCTCTTGCCAGTTGCATGTCCCTGGTTGTCGCAAGTTGCTCCCTCATTTTGTGGGTCCTTATCAATCAGGTTTCCAAGATCCTGAACCCGGTAGCCCTACGCCTGGCGGTTCCCTTCTCCTGGCAGATCCACCCTGTCTTCCATACTTCATTGATCAAGCCTTGTTTGGGTCCCACCCGACTTGTTGCTCCTCCGCTCCTGTATCTCTCTCCTCTCCTGATGTGTTTGAGGTACGTGCCATACTGGGTTCCCGTATCTTCAGGGGTGGCCTGCAATACCTGGTGGACTGGGTGGGCTACGGTCCAGAGGACCGCTCATGGGTACCCTCCCGGTATGTCCACGCCCCTCACTTACTGGCCCTCTTTCACCGTGACCATCCTTCCTGCCCACGGGGTCGTGGGCCTTTGGGGAGGGGCTCTGTCATGTCCTCTGTCATGATCACCTGCTACTGTTTCCAGTTCCCACATGCACTCCCAACGGCAGCGACAGCAGCAACAGCACAGCCGCAGAGGTTTCCCGGCTGGTGGACCAGTGTCTTTGCGCCCCTTTCCACGGTGGCGGTTGCCATGGCGACTCCTTCACGCTACGCGGCAAAACAAGGGCGTATGGAAACCCATGCGTCACATGCCTGGAAGACGCCCGCAACATCAATCCTTGTCTGTGTTGCATTCCACGTGACACGCAGCTGCGGTCACGTGACCGTGCCACATAACCACACTCGTATTAAAAAGGGCGAGCAAACGCAGAAACATTGCTTCACAGCATCTTCACGGAGAACTGCTTGGCGTTTTGGATTACTCTTGTTATTCACGTACTACCTTGATCACGGAACATTTGTTTGGACTGTCTTTTGGATTTTCCCTACTTGGATTTTGGCGTGCTCTCTCATTACCTGAACCTTTGACCACTGGCTTGGATACTGGACTTGGTAATTGGATTTCACTGTCTCTAGTTCTGTCTTTTGGCTTCTGACCTCGGATTGTGTTTTGGATTGATCACTGATTACGTTCTTGTTCCATACCTAACTCAGGTGTCTCCCGGAGTGCCATCACAACACCTCAACCTGCCGCTGCTGTCAACATACTATCTGCCTACGCCTATAACTTCCCACCTGCCCACTATAGGTAAACTGCTGTTACATTGTCACTACTGTCCCTACCATTGTTGTCAATTATCACTGCTTAACATAACCCTTCATTGCCTTACAGTGGTCAGGGGGTTCTTCCGGCATTCCCGGTTCCAGGCTGATGACACTCTACACCTGTGGCCTCAAAGATTGCTCGAGTAGTGTTTTTGCTCTTACTCGTGTGGTACTTGGGGACAGAGGTATTATTTATCTACATGACCATCAAGTCAGAACACTGACCAACAAAAAAGGGAGAAGTCGACCTTGCAGGGGCTTCTCTGTCGATGCAAACTTGGTGTTTCGGCACTGCAGAAGGGCTTCTCCGGGCAAACCAATGGTCCAGGAGTTGCAGCAGGCACCCTATTCAAGCTCTTCGGTTCCTTCATTACAGTGGTCAACTCTGCCTTCCAAGACAAAAGACTTGCCTTTTATTCAGTTCACTCCCATTCATTCCAGCCTAGCTGTCAATCACCCAGCAGGGTGGCTGTCCTTGCTGGACAGTCAGCCGGCCAATCACCACAAAGTGCATTTGGGTCTCCTAGGAGACTAAGCACAGGGAGTTTCGGGCACCTCGCTTACTTCCTGCCTACCCCAGACACTCTGGAGCCAGAGTCGGGTTTCACTCATGAATCCCGCCGAAGGCAAAATGAACAAAGAGACCAAACCTGGTTTGGCACACAGAGTAAATCTCAAGAAGGACCTTTCCACGAAGAAATGGTGAAAAAAGAAGACCGGGAGCCATTTTGACAAAGATGGCACCTGTGGTTGCTTTTCAGCAGCTGTGAACACAGCCCGCGGTAAAAATGCACACCATGGTAGTTCAAACAAAACCACTGCCACCAGCCATTCAATGAGAAAAGGGTCACATAAATAATGTTACATGAGAAGCTAGACAAAGGGGATGCTAGGTAACCCCTCCAGCACTCTATTGTAAGATAATGTGTTCTGGGTCTAGAACGTTATAATGGTAAGTAAAGTCAATTTCACTTTACTGCTCTGGGAAATAGTAGTTTATCCCAGAGAAGGTAGTTAAACCTTTGGGAAATGTAGAGACTTCCCTCTGGCGCTGCACTGAAGGTGCTGTGTGACACAATGTAAAAGATGATGCCTATGGAGTTTGTCAGACTCCACAACCAAAAGAAACACAGAGGTAAAATTCACACTAAAATACATGAGAGAGTGGGAAAAAGGGTCTCCCTCTCTCCCGGTTAAATAAAAAATCAAGTCCTCAAAAAACAGCAAAGTTCTGGGGGTCTCTGAGGTGGAGGGAATTGGCACATTTCTGAGAATTCTCCCTAACAAGAAGTTCTGCTCTTGTGGTCTAAACAGGAAGTTTGTTATTTGTTTATAGAGAGATTGTTTAAAAAGCCCTTAGTCTCAATCTAAGTGTACAGTTTGAATTTGGACAATTTACGTAAACTGAAAGTAAGACATATTTCCTCTCAAGATCCTAATGAACTCAAAATGTATTTAGAGTTTTCGTAAGGTGCTGAATGTTACTGAATGTGATTGCTTCCATGCACTATAGGAAAGGCATGTAGGAGTGTGTGAACAAGAGAACATGTCCCACAGTTTGGGAATGACACTTGAAAGGCCATTAACAGAAAAGATCTATGTAAGTGTTCCTGATGTAACTATTATATACATGTCCATGAGAAAGTAGGAGTAAGAGGGGCAGGACTTGCAGGGAGGGTAAAACGGGGTATTTTACTAAGAGAGCAAGGGCATGCCAGTGGATAGCTCTAGGCCTCTGATGGGTGAACAGTTTTGATTACAATGTGTGTAGTTTGTCTATCACATAGAGCAAGCTATGATGCTGGCCGGTTGAAGTCAATGTAATAGAAGCATGTGTTTAAGATTGTATGTATTTTTGAAAGTCTACTCCATGTCTGAGGACATGAGGGAGAATGAAGCATAGGACTGAGTCTTCAATATGTGGGCATCAACCTTCAAAGGTGTTGGATCTTTTGGAGAATATGGCAAGAAAGTTGTTTGTGACTTTTATCAGGCAACAGGGTAGATGGTAAGGATGTCTAACTCTGGGGGTGTGGAACAGGGCATAGTAATGCAATCATTTGTGTTTAAGGTAACTATTTTTAAAGTGAGATATTTCTTTGATTACAAGGAAGTATTCCTTGCATTAAATACAGAGCTACTTCACTAAATGTACTCAACTATTACATTGATACTAAATAAATGATTCAATACATTGTTCTCATTATTTAATACAAACGTACTTTGATGATACATGTAAGAGTGTTATAAACTGTAGTTAGACTTTCCAGGTTTCAGTTGAATCTGTTAAACCCTGGAAAAACACCACCAGGAGAAAAGGTGTCTCTTGGTTTAAACCAAAATATATTGTTTTGTTTCCCTCCCACTGGTGCATTAGTGTGAGCATGAAGAGGAGGATGTTTAGGGGGTGAAAAGGTGGCCATAGCGGGGTCTTAGCATAGAATTTGAGAAGGGACCTACTCCCCCCCAGTATGCCTGCATGCTTTCTCCAATTGCTTCCTCTCATATTTCTACAAGGATGTATATGTTTGTCAGAATTATTGTGTATAGAGTATTATTGAAAGACAAAAACACATCTTTCTACCGACTAGAACCTGGAAGATATATGTGGTCAAAATTCTGTGTTTCTGACTTGGCTCAAATCCATGCATCACCACTTAGCTGATGTTTGTGATCTTAGACCCATCAATCTATCTCACTATGATTTATCAGTGAAAAGTAGAAGTTCTTAGAACTGATTCGGTTGTACTCTAGAAACAAAATGTCCCATTCATTCTATTGCTTCATGAATAATAACATTGACCATTTAAAGAGCGCCTGGAGACCATAAAAATGGCAGTCGTGCATGGCATAAATCAACATAAGATAACATATTTTGTCCATCAGAATTTTTGTTTTCTTTTTGGTTCACTCATGACGATTTCTTGTAATGTTGCTTTCCATGACATCATTGAGCATCAAAGCCTCATGTCGCTTCCTCTAGCATACCTTTCTGTGATTTCACACTGATGTTAATATGCACATTTGGCCCCCTGCAAGTCATTTCCCACACACACTCTCTCACATCATAGAACCTGCCCTGGATGTGGATATATGGCATCTCTCTGTACACAAAATTGTCTACATCATTTCCAGGGTCAGCATCTCACTGACATCTGTTGCTGCCTTTATCAGCAGAAGCATGTTGCCTACCCCTTTTGAGAACTATTCCCTCAATAGCCTGTCTATTGAAAACATTGTATAGTCCATGATATTTCTACTCCCACAAGTATGTATGTTAATAAATGCATGTTTTTCAAAGACACTGGGAAAATACTGTTGCACTCCATTATCTTTCGCTAAAAATGTAGAAACACTGATATACACAGATTTAAAATTTTGTGAAAACACTGCAAAAACACCCATGAAATTGACAAACCATAAACACTGAAAACCAGAAACCCTAATTGTATTGAAACCCAATTGAAAGTGTTCTTTTCCTCTAATAGTGTGCAAAGAGTTGTCAAAAGTGGTCTGTGAGATTCAAATGACATTAATGTTTTATTAATGTTCAGATAATAGGGAGCCCACTTTCTTTGTACCAGAAAAATATTTAAATGACAGTTTACTAAGTTGCATAATATATTCCAGATACATACTCTAGTAGTGCATCCCTTACCTTCAACAGGTTTCCATACAGTACTGGGTCAGGAACACTTGGTTGTATGATAGATTGATCCCAACGTCGAGGTATGCTCTTGGTAACATTAATGTATCCGTTCTGCTAATTAAGTACATAACATTATTGACACGGTCACATCGTACCTAGACATTGCACGTTGTGATGTATATAAAGCACAGGGTTGGTTGGCCACTAGTATTGCACTCCGTGCAAACCACTGAACGATAATCTGAGGTATGTTATCATGTTTTACTATTCATTGGCCCTCATTACAAGTCAGGCATTAAGGGTTTAACGGCGCCATCGGCGCCGTTAACCCTTAACGCCTGATTCACACTTTAACGCCTGCTTTTTGCAGGCGTTAAAGTCCAAAGCGCTAAGCGACCTTGCTGCTAATTACGGCACCGTAATTAGCGCCTTCCCCATCCCCATTATGCCCTATGGGGCAAAAATGGGAATGGGGAAGGGCAAATGGTGAATGGGGAATTACCGCCCCACTCACCTCGGAATGGGGCGGTAATTCCGCCATCCACCATGGCGGAATCCGGCCTGGACCATGGTGCTAATAGCACCATGGTCCACCGCCTGACTTGTAATGAGGGCCATTGTCGTACCCAAGAAGGGCAACATGAGCCACATGTTACAGATACCCAACAGCCCGTAGACACTGTGTAGCCAAATTAAAAAATCTTAAGATCGCATTTGTATTAAATTTCCAAAAGTGTTTCATCATACTTGTATGCTTCAAATAGAGAGCCATGAAAAACATCTGGGAAGTTGTCTGCCAATTGTGCAATCTGTCCCAACAGCAATATGTCAACCTGAAATATTTTGGCCTTTATATTATTTATGTTCATTTCCTTTGTGTTTACGTTTTCTTGTTTGTATTTTATTTTAATTTCTATTGTTCATGGCCAAATCATTTGTGTATGTATTGTGTATGTATGTAATCAGTGTATGTATTGCACTTGTGGGCAAATATAGCAGCTGCATTCTAAAACCTGAGCACCTTTATGCCCACTTCACTAACAGAAGCATTGTGTTTGCCAAGAGAGCCCTGCTCTGTAAAAAATACTTCTTGTCACCCTTCCTTTGTGAAATAAACACTCCCGGGCTTATGTTCTTTGAGCCGTGACCTAACTTTCATGTGTAAAAGTGTATTGTAAGACTTTTATGGATGTAATTTACGTTACACAAAATGTCAGTTATTTTTAAGGAGCAGAGGAGGAGGGGTTCGAAAATGTTACGGTTCTGCCTCGCTCTATCTTTCTGACATGCAAATACTCCAGCATTTGCGCCAGCATATGTTTTCATGCTGGAGCAAATGGTGTGGATTCCTTTGGAATCTGCATGCAATTTACATGAGCAAAATGCAGTTGTATTGCAAATACTGCTGGTCATGCAAAAAAGGCAGGCAGCTTTACTCAATTTGACGGCATAGTGCAAAATGGTGGCTAAAACACTGTATCCCACCTTTTTACACTACTATTGCACTTTCCATGCAAAAGTAGAAAATGACGCAGAGGGGACGTGCCTATGCAAAGCCTCATACGTTCCCTTGTAATTTACACAGAACTGAAAAATCACCTCTTCCATATTTTTCTTGATATAGGATGATAGGTCTTCATCCATGGTAAATGAAGTGCCATTAAAAGCTCTGCTCACATAACTTTTTTTCCATTGAGATACTGTGGCAGGTCAGAAGAAGGACACAGACTATTATCTGACATCTTTCAGGATGTATTATTAAATAACTGCAAGTCCTAATTTTCCCTATCACAATGGGTGGTCCCCACCTATCTTACTGACTAATGTGCTCATCCATCAGTTGTGAAAGTCCAAATAATAAAGTCCACTTACCAAATTAACTGATTGTACTACTATGAGAACTAATTTAAATCAGGAGAATTATTACCTTCTCCCAGGATACTTTTAGTACATTAGTATCTGTCCATGACACGGTATGGGATTTTTCGTGACTTCTTTAATCATTCTCTGTAATACCTCAATAGACCCTCTGGATATTATTCTATCTTTAAGTTTTTCCTTTCTTGCACTCTTAATGCATATCCCCTTTTGTGGGGATTTCTCAGTGTATTCAATGATTTCCCTGTGGCTTTGGGAGGCTATCGCTTTTAGAGTATCATTGTAATTAATCTTTTTGGCTTCTCAGTTTTACTGTTCACATTTTCACTGGTGTGCTCACTCTTATGTCCCAGTTTAGATTTGCTTCATATACTTTTCCTTTCTCCATGGGGATTACAATCACTTGTTCTTTCACTCGATTCAGATTTGTAATAACTTGTTCTCTTATTTTGTCCAACTTTGTATTGTTTGGGTTTGTTTTACATACTTTTCCCTTCTCCCGGGAATTAAAAGCACTGGGTCTCTTACTTGATTCAGGTTCCCAATAACTTGTTTGGTTATTTTACCCAACTTTGTCTCGATAGGTTGAAATCCTAACTTGCTTTCAATGTTAGTACTGAGGCTAGGATGCTTTGTGATATAAATGATCCTCCCTTCAAAGCCGCCCTTAACTCCTGTACACCCTGTTACCTTTTTCTCCAGTGGAGTACGTATTGTGGAGTTGGGTCCCTCAAAATCCTTTTTGTTTGGCTTTGGTTGCTGCTGCCTTTCCATCGTCTGCATCCGATTTCTATGGATGTCTCCTCTTTCTCTGGTCTCTAATCCTTTCTCTGCTCTCTGGTGAGCGAATTCGATACCTGGTACCTTTCACTTGTTCATATGCGATGGTATCGGTCAAGTTCGCCTGACCCCTGGTCCACCATAGATCCTCATCCATGGTTTCACCTCCACTGGTTCTTGGCGTTTCGTCCACCTGGCTTCTCGGGTTGCTGTGATGCCGTAGCTCTGGCGTTCTGCTTGCCGTTGGTAAGCAAGTTCAAAACTCACAGGCTTCTAGAGGTCTGCTTGCTGCAGGTGTTGTGTGGTTCGGGACCTCCCCGGGTCGATGTCAGCTTCGCTCTCTGTCTCCTCTCTCAGTTTGTGTGTGTTGAAGTGACATTAATGAACATACTCATTCATCTCAGTAGATTGGTTATTTGGTTTGAAGGTGACATATTCTTTTTCAATAACATAATGACAGCCCTATAGAGATTCTTTGTCCGAGTTGTGCTGGAAAATGATTTAAAATGTTTGAGAGCATCCCAGGTATGCCATCATGTGTACAGGTTCTGGGAGTTCCTCACAGGAACAGGAGTCCTTGTCCGCAAAGGGGGAGTCTCTCCAGTTGAGTTTCCACTTGCATCTACCCCTAGGGAAGGTATTGCGGAGTGGGCTCACCTCCCTAGCTTCATAGAGGGGGCTCCCCCTTGGGGTGAATGGACCAATTCCCTTTATTCATTACAATACCCATTAACTCTCCACATGAAAGACCTATACTTCAGGGGAATCTTGACATGAAGACATTTCAAAATGTTGCTCATGACCAGATGACACAAACATACACTTTTAATTTGCATCCATAGCACGGAAAAATACACTGGTTCCTGATTTTATCATTAGTAAAATGGAATGCACAATTGCCATACAAACCTTATATATTTGCCTAATCTAAACACTCACAAAATTACTTTTGTGCATGTGTGTGTAGCAATGTGATTCTTCGCAACAATGCCACATGTTCCACTGGTCACGTCACTCATGGCCATTCTTCAAAATGTACACAAAAAAAGAACACATTTGAGGTACATATTTAGAATAAGACTGTTTTGTGAAACTGATACACTTTCATAAAAACAAACGTTTTTCTTTTCTGTTTTTCTTTATTCATTTCCTGCCTCACCTCATTCAATAGATAATTTCCACCTGATGAAGCTGTGGATTACATTGACACTTATTGTGGGACGCAATGATACATTCTGAAAAAATAAATGTTATCTCCTTGAAAACGGAAACACTAGTTATTTGTTCCTTAAAATGGATCACTCATCCAAGATAACCTGATTGAATTAAAAATACTAGCTCAAGCTATAAACCCACATTATCATTTTTGGATACTCAACAGGGCGTAGGGGAAAATATTGAGGTTCCAACATATAGGCAGCAGTCAGAGCACGGGCCATGATCCTCTGTTGCTTTTGGACCTTTATAAATTATTCATGGGATAATGTTAACAGAAATTTGAATGGCAATGTACAATCATCCCAGTTCAAAAGCCCATAAAATATTGGGCAAGGTTCATTGATGACATGGTCATTATTTGGGGATTGACGCTGGAGCAACTGTAATAAATACTAAAAAATGTAATGACATCCGACATAACAATTCCATCACATTACCTAGAAAATGCAGTTGCATTGACTTTGAAATGTATAGAGGTATGAATGCCATACAATCTAAAATTCAGATTAAAAAGGCAGCCACAAATATGTTCATATACGTGAATGACCATCCAATTATACTCAAGAAAAAAATTTGCTACTGGAAATATGCTTCCACATAAAGACAAGACAGTAAGGATCATTTTATACCAATACCAGGAGGCCAGCAATCAGTGTAAAAGCACTGAGAAAACATTACTTAGAGTAAGATATAATATTATGAAAAGTAAAGAGTGGCATAAAGAAATTAGTGAACAAAATCTGACGTTTAACCCTTTCACTACCAGTACTTCCTTGATTTCAAGGGTAGTCATAATGTTGTGTACATTATGAAACAACTACAGAAAGCTCTAAGTAATGAGCAAAACTACCAAATAACACAAATAATCTGAAACTTAAAACAACATATAATTTCATGTGTATTGGAAATATTTAAAATGACTCTATGAAACAAACTGAATCCTGGCTTCTTTGATCCCAGTGACCTGGCACTCAAGGATATTCATCGACATGACTGTTGGCTTCTGAAAATGTGGGAATTGCTAGGACTGCCATCCAGAGGGAAATAACACTGTCAATTATAAATATGTCTGGAAGTAGAAATATGCACATCAACAGCTTCATTAATTGCAAAACTCCATGCAGTGTGTGCATCATTGACTATGTACTGACTGTGACAACTACCAAATTCGAAGCACCATCAAATCAATAAAGGAACTGATCCAAGAACATATGAGAGCTCTCAATAATGACAACAAGTATCCTAGGATCCATCACTTGAAGAAGAGCAAACCTACACAACCCAATTCATATAACCTTCATAGGCATTGAGCATGTGTCACCACCTCCATGAAGTGGAAACTGGACTAGCAGAAAATAATCTTGTAAAAGTCAACAGCTTAAGATGCTTCTTATGGGCTCAACCAAGATGATGAATTTCAAGGTAGGAATACAAATTAATGTCTATGTTATATGCTAAGGAAGTAGCAATGTGCTGAACGCATTTAACTTTGACACCATGACTTCTCGCTAACTCTATTAAATATTATAACACACATGACAAAGCAAAGCATCCAACAACATTGACTTAAAGGGCCAGATCACCTAACATGAATTTTTGTCTTCAGAGACATTTTAGTTTTGGTATTTAGCATAGTGGTGCTAATTAACTCCAGATCACACACAGTGATGTATTAGTTCAGGCAGAAAGCAAGAGTCCCTTTGAATGGTTCTGTGTGAATTGTACCAGACATAAACATAAATGTGTCCTGAAATGGACTTATTGATTTTCCTGAATAGTACCAACTGCTGGACGCAGACATCTGTTGAAATGTTGCCATTGATAATAATATTTTGAGGTATGACAGTGTAGATAAGCAATGTTACTTCTTTGTGTTAGCAAGCTGTATTAACTTTACCATAAGAACATTAAAGGAACATGTTTCTTGCCCATTCCTTGGACACGTTTGGGGTTAGTTTGAATTTCAGCTGAGCTTTAACTCTTTCTACTCTTTTTGTTAGCTGATAAATATAACCCATCTATGTCCATAAATTTGGATTTGCCATCAGATTCAGCTAGCAGAGACTCTTTGCTCCTTTGCTCAACTCCCCCCCCGAAAACATAAATGTACTGTGAACATTTTAAATTGTTATATATGTCACTGTTATGCCAACATCATTTATTGGCTTATTTTCTTTAGGGGCAAAGAAGTCCCTAGGGACATTGCAACCATGAGCCTCATCTCGACTCTTACGCCATTCCCTGCCCTGAAGCCTATTCCCAACCTAAGACCTCCAGATCAATTCAAAGCACATACACAATCCCTACCAGAAGGCCTACCCCAGGCAGCATCCATTTCCAGTCCAGTGGCCAATCCACCGTCTGATATTCATTCACACTCCTTGGCACATGTACCATCCCTACTGCAAGACCCAACTTCAAACTGAGCTCATCCTAAATACAACCCCATTCATTCTGTGCAGTTCATTGACACACCAACACACATCTCTGCTGTGAGGCCTATTACTGTCCTTAGGGCCCAACTCCACATCAATACCCATCCCATTCAAGAGATCATTCTTTTGTGAGATTCCTTTTTTTTGACCTAAGGCACATAAGCCACTACGCCTACCCCCTAGTGAAGGTACATTCCTGCAAGAGACCCATCCCTGCCATGCAGATCTGCAGCGTATCCCTTCTCTTAAATCCTAACCCAAGTGATGCTCATTTATATAAACAGCCAGTCACATTCCCACCACAAAGCCCATCTGCTGCACATCATCCAAAATAATCCAATCAATCAAATTGATATTTTGTATAGTTACACCTGTAGTTTTTTCTTGGTTGTTTTGGTATTGTGAAAAAATAGCATTCCTACAAGAGGCGCTTGACAAGGATGTTGATGCCCCCCTAAGAATTATATGCGTTTATCAAGCACATGGTCTGAAACCTTATTCTTCACATGGCACACAACTCGTCTTTGTTTTGTGAAGTCCTTCCAATGTACCTTTGGGGGTATGTCACACTTTATATCATAGCACCGTTTTGCTAAGAGGAGTCCAAAATGTTGCCAAGTTTAATGAATAGCAGATTTGGTAAAGAAAATGAGATTGCTTCTCAACGCAAAGACACTAGAAGAAAATACATCACATTGCATGTGAACATGACGCACAAATGAAAGCAAGTTCAAACTTGCAGCTGCAGCACAGTTAAAGCCATTTAAAAAAGGAAACACTTTCACTTCATCCCAAGCACTCCTGAGACATCACATTTGCCCAACACTGCTTCAACTCACCCAAGCAGGTACACAAAAACATAACTGAGAGCTAGCATGTGTGAACGCCTGGATAATAAACATCGTTCAGTTTGTTTCTGACTTTATTTACACTGACACAATGACTTTGCATTGCACGGTACCGAGGTAGAGGTAACATCAATGTGTTGCATAGAGAAGGTATGTGCGAAATAACAATAGTTCCAGTGCAAAATGATCACTGCTTAAAATCCGGTATGGGCAAAAATGTTATGTGATCCGGGATGGTGTTGTTAATCCATAATAAATGTATGTGTTGAATTGCACTCCTACCAGGGCAGATATGTTGACCGACCCAAGCTCTTTTTCCTCTCCCTCAACTTATGCTGCATTGTCATTATCATGGATAAAACCTGGTTTGAAGTAAAACAAGGGTACATTGTTATGCATATCACAAAAATCACTCTTATAATGAAAGGACAGTATGATGATTTGGTTCTTAGAAGATAAAGTGATTGTAACAGACTGGTGTGGAGGCTTAAGCTATATCACACCATAAAAATGAGTTAATTATAAGCATTGGAGAAGTGCTTGACAAGTGCTGTTGGCTGTCCTGCTGTCCTGCTGATCAACTCCATGCTCTTTTAAAGACACCAATGAGAGAATTTTACAGGAAGCCCCGCCCCTTTACCCACATGGCCTACAATGCACTGGCCCGCGGGCATTGGCACTGTGCTTGACAAGTGCTGTTGGCTGTCCTGCCATCCTGCTGCTCAACTCCATGCTCTTTTAAAGACACCATTGAGAGAATTTTACAGGAAGCCCTGCCCCTTTACCCACAAGCCTTACAAAGCACTGGCCTGCGTGCATTGGCGCCTGCACATTGGAGAAGTGCTTGACAAGCGCTGTTGGCTGTTTGCTGTCTTGTGGGTGAGTGGGGACTCCCTGTTTTATGTGATTGAACTGTGATAAATATTGTTTCTTGTGTTGTCTTAGTTTGAATTTATCTGCATTCTGCTAAGGACTTACATGACTGCTGCCTATACATTAACATCAGACATGCCACAGATACAAAATAACGTTGCGTTTTCTAATGAGATATCACACACTCCCAAACGAACAACGCATACACTGAAATTACTAAAAAGCGGGAACTAGTCATCCACAGCTTGATGAAACAGAAATTCAAACGGGAATCCAGGCTCCGCACCCGTACTCAATTGAAAGTGAACTACCCCAGTCTCCTGTAATGTTTACTGACTCTGTACAAGAGTATTCAGCTTGGTCAATATCATTTTCAGCCCGGCGTTTGAGTCAATGACAGCAACTTCGCCTGCTGCTGTTGAAATCATGCTGCAAGCAATTATTACAGCGTTGTTTTCACACGCAAAACTATATGAGAACTTAGATAGGAAACTTAATGATAAAACACGCGTCCTGCTACAAGTAACCAAGTGCTCAATGCTCCTGCTACAGCAACTGATGCATGGACATCAATGGACGACATAGAATGCTAAAAAAAAAAACAAGAAAGCAAACTGGTGCAAGCATTTCAAATGCTGACTCACATATGGCTTTTGAGAGTTTAGAGCAAATGGAGCCCACGCAAGTTGCCTCCTCCTTATTTGCGCTGAGCTCAACTCTGATGGAGAAAAATAATAAAAACAAGAAAACCTCTCAACAAACGCACAATCCTGCAGACGAATACACACAGCCAAGTCAGAATGCTGCAATTACAGACGACAGTGAGAAAACACAGTACATAATTTTTGTGAAAAATAAGGTCAAATTACAGGCAAAAAGATCACTGATAATAACAGTAAAGAAAAGAAAAGTAGAAATGTAAAGCAACCTAGTGCGACTAAGAGCACAAACTCTTGCCAATTAATTCGCTCTCTAAAACTTCCAAAAACGAATACACATGCAGCTAGTGCAGCGGTAACTAAAAAATATGCCAATTTAAGCTGTAATATTAGTACACTAAAGAAGAAAAAGTTGAATGCAATTGACTCACTGCAGGTAAAAACAGCCCTAGCCTATGCACCTTTAAATAATCTTATCAATGAGATTGAGACTGCACAGAACAGGAAAATGAGTAAGCTGAATATTGAAAATGGAAAATATCGCACATTGGTGGAACAGAGGAGAGAAGAAATTGCCAAATCTATCATGTTGTACATAGCGTGCTCTTCTCTCGGTGACCCTACACAAGCTAATAAACCAGAAAAATCTGCTTGTGGGAAACCGTTTGGCGGTTCAAATACACTAGATGCAATAATAAATGACAATATACCGAGACAAAAAGTGGCAAACTCGCTAGTGACTAAGGTGGCTGCCATCAAGAAATGCACAACATGTTGTTCCACTCGATCCCATCATTGCTTGATGTTGGAATGCAGAGGTGGATCTTTTCCAACATATGACTTGAACAGGACATCCCCTTTCTGGAAGATCTAAGCTCGAGCGACATCGAACAAATTGAATTTGTGAACGAGTGAGACTTCTCCATTGTAAAAATCTGGATGAAGTCCGGAATTGTCAGAAATATGATCTGACAAGCCCGAGAAGACATTTTAAATTTGGGTTTTGAGTCAACACAGAAAATAACTATTCAAATTTTTCGAATCCTAGCCAAGAAAATAGCAGTTCTGAGAAAGCACAATCTATGATGACTAATTTTAAATTTACCTGCTCGCAACTACCCTTGCAGTCAGTGAGACAGGAAGATTTTGTCCAAGCCTGTGATCCGTTCCAGCTTTCGAATTAACAATCCGCTACTCAGAAAACAACTAAATACACCCTATCATCATGGAACTCTAGAGGCTACAAACATTTGCTATCATCGTTAAAAAATCCTCGGAATTTTATATTGTAGCCTGCCAAGAAACGTGGTTTACAAGCCTTCCAGTGTGGGATGATCATGTCTTCTCCATGGTACCGGCTAAAACACAAGACAGAGGTAGAACAATGGCTGGCCACTTGATTGCTGTAAAAAAGTCTCTTCAGGCTCATCAATTACCCCGTCGTTCTCTCCAAATATATTTATCCAGCTAGAGAAAAACAAAACTTTTCTACATACAATAGCCCTAGGAAACATATATTGGATTCATGCAGCAATACTTGATGATGAATTTCTTGAAGATCTGGAATATACAATAAATGTGTTAACTAGTGATTCCACAGTTGACTACACTATTATCGTGGGTAATCTGAATATGAGATGTATCCACAAGATTAACCAAAATAGCCCGGCAATTGTCCACTATCATGAAAGAAAGACAAGAGGTAATTCTCAACGGATCAATGCCAGCACCGTCGGCTGATACCTGGCATAGGGGCTCCCAGAGAACCCTTATTGATTACATGTATGTTGATCAGAACTTGTTCGCAATAGCCTAAAATGTCCTAATTAAACCTCAGATACATAGTGATCATGACCTTTTATTATTAACCTGGGTAGGGGCAACATCTTCTCATACCTTGAATGATTTTGGCATCAAGGATATAGCAGTATCAAATGGTAGCAACTGAGTCAAATGGACTGTGTTTCTATTGCAGAAGCTGAATACCCAGCTCATAAACCCTTCAAATGATCGTTGCCCTAAGACAATTTACTCGGAGGGCCTATGTGTTGTGGCCATCAACATATTTAAATCTAAGCGACTTGGATACACTCAAATTGAAACAAATCACCTTCATGCCAATGACAAGGAACTCGTAATTAGAAGAGTAGCATACAGGGCGTCAATGCGTGCTGTGAGCAAGCTAACCGTAGAGGCTAAGAACAGCAACCTCAAAACCGTCAAATGCAGATATAAAGACTGGTTAAAAGCAAGAAAAGCAAGAAACTCAGGATATGCTCAAAGCCCTGGCCTCCAATAGTTCGGCCCTGATCTGTGGCTTATTGAATAAAGCAACTAATAATAGCCAGGCATCCACACAAATAAATGCTGTGCCACAGGAAGTGTGGCAAACCTTCTATAAAACCACATATGCTCGAATTCCCCTGACTACTCTTCCTGCAGGAATCTATCTGAACAGACATTGGGATATTAACTTGATGTAGAGGATATCGTCCTCCAAATAGGAAAACCTAGCACATCGAGGGAACCAGGCCTGGATGGACTATCCAATGCCACCCTAAAATTGCATCCGGAAAAATGGGTCAGGATATTATTTACCATCTTTAAGCAAGTCATCTCATCCCGCCAGATTCCACTTACTGGGAAAAATCAGTTACACTACCGATATATAAAAAAGGTGATCGCCAGGATCCTAGTGAATATAGACCAGTGGCGCTTCTAGACGTTCCTGGAAAAGTTATTCGCAAGATTGGTACTTAGGGAATTTAACAAATGGACTAACTCAACAAACTTGCAGGACCCTAACCAAACAAGCTTTATGCCTGGTCTGGGAACAATTGTAAATCTGCAGAGACTGCATGCCATTAAACTACATGAAGCACAAATGAAACAGCCAGTGTACCAAGCATTTATAGATTTTCAGGCAGTGTTCGACTCCATTGAGAGAAAATTGCTGACTGGAAAACTATCCAAATCAAATTGTGCAGAGCACCTGCTTCATTGGATACATCAATTTCATTCAAATACAACATTTCGAATAAGATTAACATTAGCCGGAAAATTATCTGCCCCAATCCCCACGTACAAAGGACTGAAGCAGGGATGTATTTTGGCATCAGCCCTTTTGCATTTTTTTTATTGCAGATATAAAACACTGTCTCAATAATGTTCTGTCAGATTCACCCAAGCTCGGCAAACACTGAATCCCCTGGTTGTTCTTTGCCAATGACCTTGTGTTGTTGGCAAAGACCCCCAGGGACCTTCAACTCTTGTTCTACCAGTTAGTAACCTATGCTGAACTAAACATGCTAAAAATAGAAAAGAAACTCGGACAACCTGAAACCATGACGCATTTACTTACTGATTGCACAAATTTAATAACGAAACAACAAATGCATTTTCAACATTTCTTGGGGGTTTACTCTATGTTGACAACCAAAATATTATGTCTCCTCTTTAATTGCCAACAGACGTCTTTGAAATTAGCAATTGTAAATTACTTAGATTCTCTGAAATTGACAGAATCCAATTGAAAGGTGCAAGAGTTATAGAGATAGACTGTTTGTCTATTCTTAAAAACGAGTCCTAGTCATTGAACCTGCAGCCTCTGCACAGAAGTACTAATAGAACACATTTCATGTGATTAATTCATTTGAATTTTTAGAGCTATAAATGTTTTGATGATGTTTGTGATTATTAATGTTTTAAATGTAAAGTCTGTACCTATATTAATTGATTTAAGTTACTAAGTTAGAAATGTTTAATGTATTTAATGTGAATATTGAAAGGTTGATCTGTTCAACTATATCACCAAAAAAACATGCAACACTTTGCAAAGTTTCACTAAAAACAAAATGATAGTTTTTTACAATGATACTTTTTTATATTTAAAGAAAGATCAATTTTTCAAACATTTTTCTTTTGCAAGTGAAAACCTCTATATCTACTTTTTGGCAGGCAATGTAATTATACAAACTTTGCCACCGCATATGAATACACTCGCTGATTTGGAAACCATTTAGGGAACGCACAAAACAGTAATTTCAAATGTTTTGCCTCATGATATTACTAGTAAAAAGTGACATACAATTATGGCATTTGGTATAATAAACGCAGAAATGAATGGCAGGCAAGTATCTCCAAATAAATATATAATTTTTCAGAACACCTGTGCAGGATACATTAAATGATCACATGTGAGATTTTGAATGAAGTCTTTCATCATTATTAATGTGTGCAAAATCCGTTAATCATTATTAATTCCCTACGAGGTAGATGCACATAGTTGTGAGCTCTATGATATGACAATCATATATTCTAAATGTATATCTGTTAATAAAGACAAAAAAACAACAAATCTGCATGTCTGCATACAGAACACAACATGCTAAGGATGAATTCCGGGGAAAGTATGTATCTCTTCCTTTACACTCTTACAACAGTCAGAGGAACAGTAAGAAAGGAGCAAGGGCAGCACTGCAGGATGCCATTGTCTCAGGGTATGGTAAATAACTGGAGTCTCATGGAGAGAGCAGAACCTTGTGGAACTCGTGGTTGTTAGTGCAGGTTTTTCTATCATTGGTGCAATTTCTTGTTGCTGGAAAACAGAAGGGAGGGGTTGAGTTGTATAATGCTGACTGTCCCCTCTAAATACTAGGAGCCATCGGCATTTCCCTGTTCAGGGAGAATGGATAAAGTTAAAGAGGCATTGTAGGTAAGTGGGGCACCAGACAGAGGAGCAATGTCAATGATTTAGACATGAGGATGGCTGAGTACTGGATGGCTGCCACTCAGCAATCTTTCACAAAAATGGCTGAGGGTCCAGTTGTAGCCAGTCAAGTGCCAAACACGAGAACTGTGGGTGTGTCAGCATGAGAACAGGTGTTCATATTTATTCAAGTATTAATGCATTTGCATAAGTAGTTACACAAAATAAACTAATTAGCTTTTGGATTTCTAACGATTATAAAACAATTTTGTGGATTCTATTAAAGAGCTAAACATTTTGCAGCATTCAAATGATCTAATTTTTGCAACAAGGCAATTAAAGGAACCCAGGAACGTAGCACCCGTTTAGCAGGTGAGTAATATTGAATTGAAAAAAAAACAGCTTTTCTGTCAATCCATTTTTTGCAAAAACGATGGCACATGGGACAATGAACCAGACTGTTATTTGTGCTATGTTTCCTGTCTAAAATCAATAAAAAAGTGTCCGCAACATTTCTCTTGACGTACAACAAACTGAAAAAAACCTTTTTCATTATTTTGACATACTGAAAACCTTTTTAGATACGGATTGGGGAAAACCTGTTTGCTCAGTACTCGGTGCTAAATTAATTTAATACATTTTTTACACAAGGGCAACATTTAGATAATCTGGTCCCAGATGAGGATAGCCATACAATATCAGAAAGTTCAAATAATTTACTCCTTGAGATGATTAAACCCCATGAAGTCAAGATGAACCTATATTATATGCTGCATTTGTTGTTTCTTACTCTAATCAAGATGAAACAAATATTCAATGTGTCCACCATGAAGTATAGATGCAAATCATATTGGCATGTTTGCAGGTTGCCCTATTCCACAATAATTGTGGTATCACATTGATACAGTTTAATATCTGAAATACTGGTTCAAAATATTGGCAGTCAGTCTCATACATTATTTGATCTTCCTGATTATATATGTTTGTTCCAGTTGCTGGAGTGACACATGTTTTTCATTCTGACACTTCTTGCTATGTGCTCTATAACTAAGGAAAGGGTTCATTAGATTCTCCCAAACTGGAGCTCTAGAGGGCGGTGGATGAACAGGTATTTCTTCACTATGTCTGGTGACATGATAACCAACAACTTAAAGAAAGATCCCACTGTGACTGTAGGATTCTGTGATCTCCAGCTTTTCAAGTTGTATCAAATTGTATGATCAGATGAATAGTGAAACATCCATCTGATGATACAATTTGATACAACTTGGACACTTAATTTGATCTGTCAGGTGATTACTCCAGTGTTAATTGTGACCATCATGAACTAAGCAGTGTACATCTGTAAGGCTCTTTGTAGGTATGATAATGGAAAGGAGAGTTACACCAGGTCTGGCCACGCCCCCACCTGCTCTTGAGCTTCAACAAAAGCACAAGCTGAGAAACTTTCAGTAAAACACCAACAATCACCCAGCTTGGGAGGTAGCATAAGTAGGATAGGTTGCACAATACCGAGACTGGGTTATGCAAGCAGTATAAAGATGAGCATGCAGGCGGAGGTTGCAGAATATACAGGCAGGGAGCAATAAAATGGCGACATGCAAAAGACACAAAGAACACTAAAATGGCAAAGAAAACATACCGCCATTGCTCAGACCAAACCTTCCAAGTCTGCAATTATGAAATATTGCATCCTGACATATCATTGCTTAACATGAAATTCTAGTCCTCACCAGGTACCGAAAGCAGCCCCAAGTAGCAAGGTCAGTGCGCTGAGGGGAGTTTGGCTTAGAAGCTGAAACTGCACCCGATTTATTTTTTCCAGAGAACTCAGCATGTAATTATTAAGTTAATTACTTTCAATGGTAGCAGTGAGACATTCATATATCCTTGCATGCCAGGTGCAAGCAGCTACTATGCCAATTTACTGGGTAATGACAGCCGAAGGAAAGCACACCCACATTCAGCCGAAAATTCAATAAATAGATGAAATTGAGCTATGAACAGTGATCCTCTACCACGTGATCGAAACAATGGTCATTTATTCCAGGCCCAATTAGATAGTACACCTGCCCCTTGGTTAGTATATCCAGACACCAAGATGACATGCCAAGGCCACAAATAAACTTGCCGATAAGGCCTTGGATCTGGGAATGAGAAAGGAGTCACTTTTTTAAACTAGATTCGCCCACTGCTCCTTCCCCACAATGCACATTGGCACAGCATAACAGTGTTTGAGGTCAGATGAGCAAATGACAACCAATCAAATTGCCTTTTTCTTATCGACTAATGTAGTAGAGTGCCAACCAATGGCATGGCAAATTGAAATGTATAATTTCTAGAAGGATGTATCTAGGATATAACATGATATTATATGGCATTTAAAATGTGCATATACACAAGTGTAGTAGTTGTGAAAACACCAATGGTAAAAGGTTCACCTATAGGTAACTATATGTTCTATATTCCACTAACCATCCCTGTGCTAAAGTTGACATTTATTTATGATGAATACTAACTATGACATCAGCTATGATGTATATTTGGGTTAAAACCTTGTTGTTCCTAACGCTCTCCCAGCGGCTGTTCATATCGCAATAAAGCTGGGTTTTCTCATGTGCTTTGAGATACTCCAATATAGAGTATTTTCTCGTTATTTGTGCATTTGGGCCTATATTACCATTTGAAGGCATTGCTGAGATACCCGTTGCCTGGCAGAGAGCCACTGACTCCTCGGCACGTCTTCCTTGGACAGAGAGACCGCCTGCAGGGAGCAGTTTGAGCACACACTTAAGGGGAGGTTGGCAGGAGCCTGCCAAGTCCTGCCCGATCTCGGTGGCGGCATGCTGGGTAAAGAGGGTGTAGCAGGTAGATCGTGGAGACTTGACACCGACAGACTTCGGGGATCGTAGGATGTAAGCAGATCCATGCACAGAAATACTTGAGGGGCAGGGTACTGTTGTTGTTTAAGATGAAAGAGTAGTAAAGGAGGGGCAGTAAAGAAATAAAAGAGGAGATACCCTGTATAAAGGGAAGACAGCTGTATATGATAGAGGGTATTGATGTTGATTGTTGTTGAAATTGTTTTGTTAAATAATATGATGGGAGAGATGTTTTAATGTGTTGGTAGAGTAGTAGTTAGCACTGTTTGTAGGTAAATATAGAATAGATTCAGATTGTGTACTGCTGGTGTGAGTTAGGGAGGATATTGTGTTGGTATTGTGGGGAATTGTGAGAGAGGGGGTGATAAAAGGAAAATAACAGTGGGAGTGTGTTGAAATGTCAATTTTTGAAATGTATTGTTAAGTTGAGTTTTTATATTATTTTAATGGCAGACACCGCAATTGCTCATTTGTGTAAGTTCCTTCATCAGTATAAAGAAAAGATCCTTAGATATCATTTACAATGGGTCAATGACACGGCTGGAACAATGGTCCAGCCTTGGCCTCAAGAAGCGACACATTTAAAGCTTCTTCTGCAACATGTGCACACTTATTTACAGGCCACACAGAAGGGACAGAAATTACACAGCAGACTAGGCAAGTTCACTCGCTACTGTATGTATCTGCAACTGTGTTCTGCAAGTTTATGCGCCCTGATGCCTGTGGGCCTGGGCGCGTTACAAATAAATAAAATAGAAATACAAATAAGCATACTTGATTTATGCAAGGTATTTGAGGAGGAGCAGATTAAAAAAGAGAGCATAAGTAGGAGAAAAGATGAAGGGCATGTGCAACCCACAATGCCCCCTCCTCTTCAACCACGTGCTCTGTACTCAAAAGATAATATTGGGGACAAGGAGACAAAAAGCACAACAGAAGCGCAAGTATAAATTGAAAAAAGGCACAGTTTAGATTCACAGCTAAATGCAGTTGAAAAGAGTGAAAAGCATCAAGGGAGGAGAACAAGGAATAGCAGTCACACCAGACAAATGGGTAGGGGACAGATGTTATTTAAAATAGACAGACAGAGTTCTGACTATAACAACATGAAGGTCTTGTAAAGAGAGGATGAGCAGGAGAGAAAGAAAGACGAGTATAGGAGGGAGGTTAATGTGAGCATTAATAGAAGAGTGATGGAGGACAGAGAAGGAGAAGAGAGCATAAGGGAGGTTGCTAACAGCGTCAACAGAGAAATAATATATGAGATAGACAGAGGAGTATATGTGAGGGAATGTCTTGGAGGTGCCAGCAATGAAATGCTGGAAGAGGTAGAGCAAGAAGATCATCATTGGGAAAATGAAGGGGAGGAAGAGGACGAGGAAGCGACACAAGCTCCTCACACAAAAGCACCCGAAACACTAGAATATCCACTAAAGGATTTGCGGGATGATGAGTTATTACAGAGAGGGGGCCCTTTGTTCCTGGAGCTCCTCCCAATAAGCTCAGGATGGAAAACACCATATGTGAACAGATTAAGGAATTGCCAGGCCATCGAGCAAGCTACATGGAAATAATGTCAAAAGGGACAAAGGGTGCAGTTGCGCCTGCGCAAGAGGAAGGGATGAAGCATTTGACTTTGCTCCAAAAGGGGAGAGGGCTGGCTAAGTATATACCATGGCCTCAAAGAGACAAACACTATTTGATGGCTAACTTACCATAATTTACTGCATGGGCAGGAAAGTGTATTTATGAATTGGAGAAAAGGACTACAGGAATGACATTGGCAGTAGGGGACATGAAGAGTTTACTTGCTTCGATCTTGTGCGAGCAATCAGATTATGTATGGAAAAGAGCAGGTTATTCCAATGTGACAGCACAAAATATCGCACATGACGGTTAACTATTTAACAATTTCAGAACAGATGTTTGGAAGGCATTGAGAGTGCAATACCCAAATACGTCAGACACAATTGAAATGATAACATGCTAAATGAAGATAGATGGTTACCTAGCGGCATACATACAGGAAATACAAGAGAAGTGGGATTTAGAACTAAGGGAGGGTTGGGACAAAAATATACCTGTGTTTTATCACATTTTATGGCAGGGCCTTCCAAACAAAGTGCAAAAAAAGAACGAAAGAAAATTGTAGGGATTGAGATGAAACAATGCCCTGAAAAAATGTTAATATTGCCCATTATTGTCAAATGAGGTAAGAGAAGGAGAGGAACAAGGCAGAAGACAGGCAAAGAGTGGAAGTTAAATTGGTTTAAATTTAATTGTCAAAGATAAAAGTAGAGGGAGCAGTGATAACGAGAATCGGAGGGAGAAACTTATGAGCAGGAATATCAACAGCAATGGACAAGTGGATACTTGAGAGGAAGAGGAGAAGGTATCTATTACCCCGGGGGTATGGGGTACACTCTGAGAGGAAGAGGGTATGGTTTTGGATGTGGACATGGAGGAGGTTTTCATGGGATGGGACCAACATTTGCAGGTTTGGAGTGAGTGCAGTGTTGGATGTGTGAGAAGATCGGGCATTATGCACCGACATGTAGGAGCAGAGGGGCAATGAATGAAGATTGGCAGCATCCTGGCCTGGTCTGTATTTCCCCCTCAATATTCTGCACAAACGCAGCAAGAGCAGGGCACATTTCAATACATACAAAAGTAACAATTTCTGCTACATAATGCACAGCCACAGATGCAACCGCAGATACACCAGACCCCAAAGCAGCACACATCTCAGATGCAACCGCTACAGCAGCCATAAATACATCAGCAATTACTGAATGCACAATAAATGCAAACACAACAGTCCAGACAGTGGGACAGGAAATTTTGCCACAATTTCCATTACACACGACAGGGGGCATGACGGTGGTGGGAGGGAATCCCTTTACAGCAACAGGGAGGAGCATTTATCCCAATTGGATAGCTCACAGAGAAGCTTGATGTGTCCAGTGCTATCAGTAACGCCCGAGCCAGAAGAGGAACCCTGTTGACATCGGGGCAACACAATCTTGTGTCAGGGAAGGATGGTTCCCACTGTCACAAATAACTATGAATGCACAAGGGTTCTCTGGAGCTATGACAATATTTCCGTTCTCAGAAGAGCTTCCTATAACAGTGGGGGAAGATACAATGGCTGCACAATTGCGTATTCTCAAAAGACACTGGTTAACATATACAGAAGCAACCTTATGAGCAAGTTAAATCTGATGATTTTATTTACTGAGGAAGGGATAACATGTTCAACACCATGCATGTATTATGCAAATGCAAGTGAGTTTATAGGAGCATTCCATGGTCAGAAAGCATTACGAGGGATGCCAGTAAATTTAAAATTGTTCCTTTACGCAGTACAAGTGTTGGTAGGATGGCTTGCACGAATACGGGATACATTTTTACGATTAGTTTTTGTTCAGAGCAGAAGTACCCACTGATGTGGCAGAGGGTAAGTACTAACAATACATTTATAAGCAGCAGTGGTGCAGAGGACAAAGTAGTGTCACAGGTGACAAATTAGGAAGGTGTCAATTGGCATACAGCCATAGCGCTGGACTCAACACAGAGTTTGAGTGGCATGACAGATGATGAGCTATTCGAAGAGGACGATACAGATGAACTACTCTTTGAGATTTCGATTCCATACCAATTGTAGATACAGTACAGGGAAACCCCTAAGATAATAAGTGCCAAGTGTACTATGGACTAGCCGCCCTTACGATGTAGGTCTTCTGAAAGGTATTGGAGCAGTATGAATAAAATTGAAGGCGGGATCAATCTTAACCCAAGTTAAACAGTATCCCATGTCAACAGAGGCAGACAAAGGCATTTATGAAGCGATTGCCCCCTTGATGTGACAGGGTATCATTGTGCCATCCAAATCCCCATGTAACATGGCATTGTACCCAGTGAAAAAAGTAAAAGGACGGTCTTGGAGATTCATACAATATGTACACCCCTTAAACAGTATTCTAGAAGCAGAATTTACAGTTGTTTCCAACCCGGCACCAATTGCCAGTCATTTTCCAATGATTGGCCTAAAAAATCCCTTCTTTTCCATTCCATTGCACATAGACTCTCATTATTTTACAGCATTTACGTATTGCAGGATTAGGCTCCAACACACAAGACTCCCACAGCGGTACTGCGATTCCCACAGGTTCCTTAACAGAGTGCTTCATATGGATTTAGGGAAAATACAGGCACCCAGTGAAATTATACTGTATGTTGATGATTTGCACCACAGGGGAAGAGTGCAGAAAAGACTCATTGATGTTGTAGACATGTTGGTTGAGAATTAATACAAGGTGGACAAAGAGAATTTGCAGTAATGCCAGGAAGATGTACTATATTTGGGCCAGACAATATCAAAGGAAGGGAGGAGGGTAATGCCTGACAGAGCAAAGGCAAATGCAAATGCGCCCTGTACAGAGACAGTGAAGGAATGTCAGGAATTCCTGGGGCTATTTTTGCATGTGGGCCTTTGACTACAGCATGTATGTTCAGCCCCTTTTAGAAGGATTGAAGGAAGCACAGAAAGTGAAGAGCCCCATAATGTGGACAGACAATATGATCAATGTATTTGAGGCCCTGAAACAAGCAAGTAGAGCCCCTGTGCTTGGCATAACGGATTACCAGGAAGAATTTTAGTTATTCTCAGACTCGTCCTGACAGCTGTCCTCGTGCAAAAGTCTTCAATGGAGAACACACTCTTGGCATATTACAGTGGGATTTTAGATCCACTGATGAGAGGACATTTCCCATCTGAACAAGCAAGGCTGCGGCAGCCTTTGCAATAGAGAAATCATTTGCAATAACAATGGGCTGTGCAGTAATATCATGTGTGCAGCATGACCTGTTTTCCATTCTTGAAACACCAAAGTACACACTCCCTACACAGCAAGCCTCTATATATGAGATTATACTATCCAACCCATCAATAGACATTGTTAGATGCTGCACTTTGAACCCGGTGAGATTCATTGTTGAATCAGTAGAGGGAGAAAAATGGGTTCATGACTGTTCTATTTATACAGACATACCTGACGATGTAACCCCAGTAAAAGAAACTAAGCTAGAGGGGGAGAGGTGGTCTTTGTTTACGGTTCATCGACAATAGATCAGAGCACAGGATTGAGGCATTCAGGAGCTGTGGTGATAAGGAGGAGGGGGCGATGATTTAGAAATTGTGACATGTATCAGATTACCAGCACACTTTTCTGCACAGGCAGCTGAGTTAGTAGTGATGCTATTAGCATTCAAAGAGCATGAGTACCAGGCAAGGGAGATATATACCTACTCTGCCTTTTTGGCATCTACAATGCATTCAGGGCTGTCCTGGTGGAGAAGGAGTGGCTTCCAGTGCACAGACAGCACACCAGTATAGCACGCCCCATTACAAGGAAGATTACTAGATGCATTGGCATATCCCAAAGTGACTGCTGTGCTGAAGTGCACAGCCCACACTAGGGTCACAGACTTAATTTCCCATGGCAGCAAATCTGGAGACACAGACGCAAAAATGGCAGAATATTTCCCACAAATAGCAGATATAGCAATTATTCAACACAAAATAATGCTCAAAATGAAGGTACAGGAGGGCTACAATGCATTACCATTGACACAAATGGTGGAACTGCAGGGACACGCACCACAGAGAGAGCAGGATCTGTGGATAAAACAGGTATTACTTATTATCCCCCACCAACCTGGTGAGCTGACAGAATAGCACAGGGAAACCTGTAATGCCCATTGAGTTACTTATAGTAGCGCTAGAAAAATTACACTACCCAGCACACACCACAAGGGAAAATGTGGCAGCAGATATTTCAGAACATTTGTACGTCCCAAACCTGCATAAAATATCATGAATGTCATTGTTAGTTATACCACATGCAGCAATATACTGCTGGATATACCATGAGAACAGTGAGATGAGCAATAACCCATCCTAAAAGCCCATTTCAGCATCTGGATATAGACTATGTCGGTATTCTCCAGAATTGTAATGTTACCAATACATGATTGTGGTGATCTGTCCCTTTTCACGTTAGATTGAAGCAGGATGATGTACCCATGCAGATGCCAAGTCAGCTGCTAAATTCCTCATATGCAAGGTGTTTTCCCCAATTGGGAGTGTGCAAAGTATTGCAGTCAGATAACAGATCACACTTTGTAAATTAACTATTTTCAAACATAACATCCCTGCTTGGCATCAAGTACAAGCTTTGTTCAGACTATCACCCCCAAGACAACGGTGATGTGGAACGCCTCCATGACCTATTGAAGGAAATCATTGCAAAATTGAGAGACATGTTGAACAAAAATTGGTTGCATTGCCTTCCCCCTTTTTGCCTTACACCATCGGACAGGTTCAGAACACCACCTCACACCCCATGAAATAGTGACAGGCAGAAGGATGCATGTCTGCATTGCTCTTCCCATATGTGCTCAATTGAATACAGACAGTTCGGCGACCATGCTAGTTTATGAGATGCATGATTACTTAAACGTCATGACTAAATATCAGAAATGTATTTCTTGACAGATCAAGGTGTGGCTGGGGTAACAAGAAGCAACCAATGATAACAGAGACAGAATTGTAGATATAAATGCTGTGATACCACCCTTGCAGCTTTCCCTATTTGTGTCATTTTACTTTCAAGTGGCACAAGCCACAATTTGAGGGCCCATTTCTGGCCAGTATGCAACCCCCAACGCAGTAAAAGTGCACAGAAAGATATACAGGCAAAGCCCTACTGTTGGTCGAAGATGAACCAGAAGAAGATGAGGTGACCAGACCATAGAAGAGGATGAGAGTGAGAGCTGATCAGCAACATGACACATGATGAAGCATGACAGAAGAATGTACTTCTCAAGAGAAAATAAAGACTGTCTGTCTAACATCTCAACATGTACTTTGGAAAAAGTGGACTCCATCAGCATCATTATCAGCACATTTGTCGTTTCATGTTGTTGTTTTTAGTTTGCCTACCCAATGGCAGTAATATTTTTTATGATAATAGTATTAATGTAGCTGTTACTATGAGTGATAATAGTATAAATATAGATGTTACGATGAGAAATGACACAGGGTAGGAGACATGTAAATAATAACGACTACCTCCTAAAACAACACTTTGAAGGTTATCCTCCAAAAATAAATAGCCTTTAGTACAGGCATGTGACCAAGGTGGGAAGGGAGAAATTGGATGAAAACTGTTCTGTATGCTCACTCGTTCCGTACGCCTTGAGTGTCGCCAGATTGTTCATGGCCGAGGCAATACCAGTAACCGAGGTACATTGCTTAACTCACATTGCATTATGCAAAACAAGGGGACAATTTCAATGAAGATCGGCTTTAATAAAATGGGTGACAAAAAAAGATTCCATTTATGATGATCATTTTATCAAAGAAAAGACAATGGTGAACAATGCTATAAAATATACACTGTGAAGGCCACAAAGTGGCAAAGTGACAGCAAATGTCCACCCAATGTTGAAATGTACCGACAGTCAAGGAAAAGAGATACCCCTTTGCTGGGACAGACCAAAGTTACATATAGCAGGAGAGGTGTTTACATCTCTGGGCTGGGTAGAAGGGTTAATGGGATGTAGAACAAAAGCACTTATAGGATACTTGTGGGGACCTGTAGAAAATTGTAATACAATTTGTCTAGAAGAATGGAAAAAATGTGCCAGACTGTTAACATGGCTGGAGGATGAAGAAGGACCAGTGCACATAAAAAAGATTGAATATCCATTGCTGTCCTTCAGAAACAATGGCACGGTGCAGTTAGGCAACAATGAAGGATGCAAACACATCATGGATATGTCAGGCATGAAAGTAGGCACAACAGTACCAATGGATCACTATTGCCCTGTGGTTCACAGGCTTAGATGCAGCTCCCATCAAATTGGGGTGGCATGTGCTCACTAGCAGTGTAACATGCACCAGCACTGATTGTGCCCCAAAGTGATTCGGTGCAAATTGGAGATTACCTATGGTAAAAAGGGAATGGAAGGATAAGGTGTACAAAACACTACAACACACAAAAAGAGAGAATTACTTTTCTATGACATCTAATGACGTATTGGATGCTATCCCATCAGAACACAGGCTAGTTAGCAATGCATCAATGTTCTTTGTGTCTCTTCTTGCCCATGGCTTGCAAATGGCAATAAATGCCAAATGGTTGCACATAACTAGATGGGAGTTACTGCAGGCAATAAATATCATTGAGAGAGGGCTCAATGTATCAGTTGGATGACTCTCCAAAACAGGTATGTCCTTGACCTCCTCACTGCCATGGAGGAAGGCGTTTGCGCAAAAATTGGCTCAAGCGGTTTCACATTCATACCAGCTCACGATGAGCAAAATGGGAGCTTGACAGAAGCAAAAACTGCCCTTCAAAGATTGCACACAATAATGGGCCAGGAAACTAGTAAAGATGAAGAAAATTACTGGTTTACAGCTCTGTTCTCATACCTCATTACCCCCTTAACCCACCCATTTTGTCCCCTTACCCCATTACCATATATATTTGTTAACATTTTCGGTATTTATTCTGTATTTTTTACTTTGGTAAAATGTACCACTCTTCTTTCAGTACAATTACTGGATACCAAATAAAGGTGCTGTGAATGTTCATTAGCACCCAGCAAGGGAGAACAGCCAATCAGGTGGCTAGAAGCACGTACTGAAACCTACAATCTAAGTTTACGTTCGAAGCTGCATGATGGCTGGTTCGCCCGCCACCATCTTCCTCCAACCTCTGTCCTTTAATTTATTTATTTTTTACCTTTTCCAACCCCCTCCCAGACCCTACTCACCTGTTTGTTGCAGTGGCACAGGCTGTCACAGCAGCTTCCCAGCTTCTCTGGCAGCTATGGAAAAGTAAGAGGGTCTCCGTACAGAGCCCCAGCTTCCCTTTCCATGGGGGTCATCTAAGCACAGTATTGTCAATCATTGAATGGGACGCACAAGGCGTCTCCTTCAATGACTGAAAATACTTCTTTTTTTAGAACCTCGGGTTACTGCTTTGGTAACCTGGGGTGCTAATGGTGTTAAGCCCCTGTGCAGGGCTAAATGCTGTTTGAGAAGGAGAGAAACAACATTCTGAACAGCAGGGCCTCTTATGAGAATAAATACATTTGCTGAAATCAACTTACCTGTCTCCTGTGGATCATTCAGGTTACTTCAACAATGCATTCAAAATACTACCAGCAGTGCTGGTATTGGTACTAACAGGTCTCTGCGTCTTGCAATTAATATTATCACAGTGTAGGAAAACTGGGGAAAAGGCTGTAGAGCAGCATATGACGGCAGTGAGGTTGGGCAAAGATAACGTGGTACACATCCACACTCAAACAGATGAACCACATCAAATGCATGTCATCAAAAGACCTATTGAACTCCCAAGTACTAGGTTTGAGACCCCTTTCAATCATGACAATTATACCCATCACTGGGTTAATTGTGAAGGAGAAGGGTATTGTTGCTTCATGACATGTGGGCCAGATGAGTACTTGAGGGGGGTGCATAAGGTATGGATATCTTAATATGGATACGACAGGATGAAGGAAAATGGATGTGTGGTCAATAGATTGACTAGAAGGAGAAGTATGAAAATGGAAATGAGAGTTGCTCAAGGTCCAGCCATGCCCCTACCTGCTCCCAAGCATTAACAAAAGTGCAAGCTGACAAATGTTCAGTAAAACACCAATGATCACACAGCCACCATGAAGAGTAGAACAGGTTGCACAACACAAACTGGTTGGGAAGTAACATGCATTGATATAAGTATGATAGGTTGCAGAATACAGAGACAGGGTTATACAAGTAGAATAGAGATGAGCAGGTAGGGCGAGGTTGCAGCATCCATGGCCTTGGAACAATGAAAGGCAGCATGCAAAATACACTAAGAACACTAACATGGCACAGAAAAAAAAACAATTAATGCCATTGCTCAGACCAAACCCTGCAAGGCCTCAATTCTGAAATATTGCATCCTGACATAAAATTGCTTTACATGAAATTATAGGCTGCCCAAGGCTCAGACAGCACCCAAGCACCAGCGGAATTAGGCTTAGAAACTTAAACTGCATCCAAATAATGTTTTGCAGAGTGCAAATCATGTCATTATTAAGTTCATTATTTTCAGTTTGTAGCAGTGAGAAATAGACATATCCTTGAATGCCAGGTGCAAGCAACTACCACACCAATTGGTTGCATAATGAGTGAGTACACAGAGCCCCATCTGAACTCCGAAGGAATGCACACTGATGTTAGAACAGCAGAAAATCCAATAAATAAATGAAATTGAGCTTTGAATAGTGGTCCTCTACCATGTGACCGAAACAATGGTCATTCATTCCAGAGCCAACTAGATAGTAATCCTGACACTTTGCTAGTATATCTAGACACCAAGACATCCTGCCAACAAGGCGACAAACAAACTGGCAGATAAGGCCTCAGGCCTGGGAACGAGAAGAAAGTAACTTCTTTAAACTGGGTCATACCAGTTAACCCACTTCTCCTTCCCTACCACGTAGCTTGGCACAGCATGAAAGTGCTTCAGGTTGATAAATCAAATTGCGTTTTTCTTATTAACTAGTGTAGTAGAGTGCCAACCAATGGCATGGTAGATTGAAATGTATCATTTGTAGAAGGATGTATCTAGGAGGAGTTTTTCGTTGTGAAAGAACTAATAGTAAAAGATTCACCTATAGGAAACTTTGTTCTAGATTCAATCCAGTGCTAGAGTTGAAGTTTTTAAAAACAAATACTAACTATGACATGAGCCATGACCTATATTTGGTTTAAAAAGTGCTGTTCCTAACATAATTTTGAGATTGTCTTTTGTACGCTATCCCAGCGGCCATTTGTATTGAAATAATGCTGGGTTTTCTCATGCACTTGGAGTTACTCCGTTATTGAATATTTTCTCTTTATTGGTGTATTTGGGCCTATTCTAATACTGGAATTAAGTCTAAGGCTGTTTCACAAAACCCATAAGGACAGAAGAAACCAAGCATGGGATGCGCCACACATGGCTTCATCATGGAGTTGGGAGGAGAGCTGAGGATCCCCAAGTTGGTACTTAAAGAGATTAACTGAATTTTGCTCAGCAGACACTGCATCTTTATGATACTCCAAAGAAGTGGCCATCTTCCTCTTTGTCATCTTCCACACTTAGCCAAAGAGGACTGTACTCTGAGCTCATGACCAATGAGCATAGAGATGCAGGCATTGTAAGCAAAATGGGCTTCAGCTAGGTTTGGTGGCTGGTGTATGTGACTTCTTGATGGGCTAGAGTCCCTCTGAAATGTTGCCCACTGGTGGAGTTCCAATCAAAGCTGTCTACCCTTCCACCGTCATCTATCTCATACATATAATTCATACCCGTCTGCATATAGCGTCCAATAAAGTAATTGTAATTGCTTTGTAAATTACCAAACTAAAAAAAGGCAATTTTTTATGCACAATGATTAAATTGTAAAATTAGAAATCATACATGGGTGTGATGCCGGGATCAGGAATGTTATTGGTGGCCATCTAACATCGACTGTACTGGAGAATTTTTCATTAGAACCTGGTGGACCTGGTTTGAAAATGCATGACACTGAACACTAAAAGTATGCACATGTTTTAGTAAAATGATCAGGTGCATGAACAATTGTTTTAGCCAGCAGTGACATAAGGAAGGTCGACACAGTGAACATAAGTATTTTGCCACCACATTCCACCAACATTATGCCAACTACATTTTGCAGACCATCAATGCATCTGCAAGACCATATTCTTCCATCAACAAAGCAACACAGACGATTTTGTAATTCTAGAAATATATTCTAAAAGTGAAGAAAGCTGTTCGCCTAGCAGATATGTCTTTGGTAAATGTACTTTCTTAGGTTTCAGTGAAGTGGATTAGCAAACGTTTACAGACTCTGCAGACTGATTCTTTCTTCTGACAGCACATTGCTCCACTTATCCATATTGAAAAGACTATTGATACTGTGGCCTACTGTTCTTACAGTTCAAGGCAACAATAACTGAATTTGAGGTGCCAAGAAATAAGCTAATGCGTGAATTCCGAATTTGTGGATAGTTTATGTGAAATGCAGCAGTGCTGCCAGAACATTTGAGCTCAAATTCAGTTATTGTTGCCTTGAACTGTAGGAACAGTAGGCCACAGTATCAATTATCTGGCTGACAACTTCATTAAATGACATTTGCATCGACTGATCAGTGAAACGATTATTTTGCACTCATATGTGCAATTGTCTGTCCCCAGAAGACATACATGACACAGGTGAAAACATTCTGGCACAGGGTTATTCATAATATGCTATCGACACGTTTTTATCTAGTATGTTGTATAAATAAGGGGAGATAAAACCGAGCCATACATAGCCCCCACACACTCTGCGGTGATGATGAGCTAGTGTAAAAATTGATGCATTTAGACCTACCGTGCTCAGTTCAAAGAATGGTACGCACTTCTTGCAGCTACAATTTGAAAACTCATGTAAACATGCAAAGCAAACATTTACTTGCCAAACCAGTTTGGCAACGACCGTCAAAAGTAGCATTTACTTCCTTGCTGACATTTTGTTCCCATTTGTTTCAATGGTACACCTCTTTTCAAAGAAGTGTTCTGTTTGTCTTTTCAGTACATACTGATAATGGGAACAACTTTTTATGTACTTCTGTGGTTTCCATTTTAAAGTTTTTTTTTTGGTAAGTAATATATCACACAGCCTGTGATAGTGGGCGTGTAGTTATGGTTAAGTTTCTCAATTCAAAGAAAGAGTACTTTTTGGGCCGCTCATAACTTCAGAGCCGTTCGACGAATCGTGACCAAACATGACCAAACTTTACAAATAAATATATGGCCATGTCAGGATGATTTTGCAAAGTTTGGTGTGAGTTTGTCCTGAGAGGCGGGTGCTGAGTAAAGTTATAGGGGGTGTCCAAAGCTTTTGAAGTCCTCTTAGACACAATGGAAAAAGAAAATTGCTCACACCTACAGCTGAAACCGCTGGATGTATTTTTACCAATAATGCGCAAGGAGAGGTGGGTTGGTCCCAAAAGCCTGCTTTTGCAAATTTGGTGTAAATCATTGTCAAAAAGTACGTACAAAAACATTAGTGATATCTGCGTCTGGTCCACAGACTCATTTCCTGGTTCAGAGTCTGCAGTCAACCCCAGGCCAATCAGGGCATGTCTCAGTTTCGGCAGACATCAAACGCACACACTGATTAGATGTTGAAAGAAGGGAGGTGGGTCATCATTTTTGAAACGGTCACCACATTGGATCCATGGAGCACCGCTTTTGTCTGCAGACAGCACAGTGAGAAAAAGTATGGAACATTCATTCAGGGTTATTTTGAGCCTGAAAGACTGTCTGGCAGGGATGGGGGAGTGGAAAAAAGTTAGGATGGAGCTGTTTTTTATAGATGAAAAAAGCTGTGCAAGTGTGACCGAGTCTGCAGTCAATTTTCCTGTCCGTGAACACAAACATATGCCTGCGAACATCATTGGAAATGGGGGGTTCTGGGTGAGTCTTGGTGTTTGAAGGTATATTTTATGTACTTTTTATATGGTTTACTTAGAGCCATGCCCCCAGAAATCTGGGCACTGGCCACAGCCATAGTAATATATGCACAGTATATGAGGTACTATAGGGGGAGTGTGCAGTATTTGTAACATGCTGAATTATTTAATTGAAGTGTATATGGTATTTATGATGTTAGTTCAATCGAGGATAGTGCTTATGGGACCTGTAGGTGTTTCTTTTTGAAGAAACAAAAAGTAAAATACTGGGTATGAATGCTTAGTTGCAAATTCTAAAAAAGCTCTGGTTCTGGGGGAAAAAAACAGTATAATTTGTTAAACAATATATTTTAAAATGTTTAATCGCATACAATTGTGCACATAAATTGTGCGTGTAGATTTACATGTTTGACCCTCATAAATAGTACATTGTATATACTATGTTTGGTAGAACATTAAGGTGTGGTACACTGTTGTTATATTAAAATGAAATAAACATTGGGTTATTGGGAGAGGAAAATAAATAGTGGATAAAAAAAACGACTGTATTTACATACAGTTTTTCACATTTACATGGTTTTAAATAATATACATGTTACAGAATACATGTATGTTGTAGCATGGATATAGTATGCGAATGTAGGTGTGATAGGACATTTGTTTTCAGTGCGTTATAATTAAGGGTATGTTTACAGTAGTTAGATACCGTTGGCGTATTCAAACTATATTGGATTATTTTACAATAAGTATTGTAATAGTATGGATGTTTAGTGCAACAATAACTGTGATGGCATATTTGAAGTGTATTAAAATGAAGGGTATTTTTAAAGTAGTTAGGTACCTGATGGCATATTCTGAATTGGATTTTAAAAGTACTATTGTAGTATTATGGATGCAGTATGTAAGTATAACTGTGAGGGCATGTTTGAAGTGCATTATCATGAAGGGTATGTTTAAAGTAGTTAGATACCCATTGGTGTATTCCAACTGTATGTTTTACTGTACTATAGTGAGTACATTTGGGTTGAAGGAATATTAAGAATATTAAGTAGGTATTTGTTAGATTTGTTGGTAATCTATGTTTTGGAGTAATGGAAGTGTTGTTACATTCAAATCAAACACTTTTTTGACATATGCAGTACAGTGGCTTGAAGTGGATGTGGCACCAGTGTGGTAGATTATTCGTACTGTTGTGAAGGTTTTCTTTTCAAAACATTTTTGCCCGTGTGTGAAGCTATTGAGCTTACAGTAATTGTAATTGGTTATTTATAATGCGCTTAATACCCAGAGGTTTCTAAGTGCAGACCAGGAGTGTATTGAACCTGTGTTGATCTGTGTCGTCTTGCTTCCAAGGCTAGCGCATTACCCCTGACACATCCTCTTGAGACAGTCATTTTGAATACCATGTAAGGTACAATGCAGATGGTAATAATATGACATATTGGCAATGTGAGTCTATTTGTATGCTGGAACGATTGTCTGAATTGCAAAAAGGGCAAAATATGCCCTGATTCACATTCTGCAGAAGCTTGTGAAATGGAATGGATTCATAATTTGGAATGGATATATAGACACATCCTTCATTAGGGATGTGCTCTTGTGGAACATGATTACCGCGAGTGCATGTATGTTTCCACATGTATAAAATCTGGAATATTTCATTTATAGGGATGTTCTGGGTTTCTAATACTTGTAGTAAGTACATTAGGTACATTAGGAATTCTTGTGGATTCTTGTGGATCTTCCTGTGTGTTTATCTTACATTTTACCTTCCATGTACAGTTGTTCAATTCTTCTCTTATACCTGAGACACTGTGTGCTTGCCATCAGGATTCATTGTGACATTTTTATGAAGGACGAGTATTTGCAAACACAACTGGTCCGAGTCGTTTAAGAAAATGTTGTGAACAATTGGTGACAATCAGAAGAGAAGATTGCTACATTTGCATAGAAATGTGCTCCAATTGTGTTGCTAAATGTAAATGAACCAGAGAGTTGTGCCTCTGTATCCTTTGATGGGCCTGCAGTTGTTTTCTTTATCTTCTGATGGACATGTAGTTGATTTTGGATAAGCAGGTATTGTGGTTGTTTTATTTGATGGAGCAGTAGCTCTTTGATTTTTTCGTCCTATTGTAGGGAGATCTGGTATAGTTTCTGTTTGTATTTGTTTTCTTTTTAAAGGTTTACTTTTTTGAGGTACAGGGTATATATCTAGATGGGGCTGTACAGTGCACGTAGCCTGTTGTATTGCAGGTAGCAAGAAATGTCTGCATTGACTTTGTTTGCAGCAAAGTTAACTAGGAATATACCATTAAGTGTAAAGAGACATGAAAGTGCTATGTAACTCATACCTTCTTGGAAGACTGTGTTGCCAATGTCAATCAATGCATGATCTAGAGTTAGACCTTGCAATTTGTCAATAGTGACAGCAAATGCAAGAGATGGAGAAAATGTTTCTCTGCATACATACATGTCTATGAAAAGAAGAAAACATGCTATTTTCTTAACTTCTGCAAGTTTGTCAAAGTGGGTGTTGACAAACATAATGCTGTTGCCATGTGGATATGTTTGGAATCCAACAACTGTACCAATTTTTTTCCATTGACTAAACCTTGTTCTATGTCAATGTTGCATTTTATAATTACTGTGCAGTTTAGACACAAAGTTAATTGTTTTTTCTAAACCAGCTGTGTTGGAGATACATTTCTCTTAGCTATTTAGTCGTGCTGTTGCTTGTTGAGACATAGGGAGTGTCATGCCATGCACTTCTCATTTGTCTGAGGAGCTAATATGCACTATGGGTTGCATTTCTTTTTTCAACATGGTATTGTTGAATTTTTGTTTTTGTATTTGTATTTATTTTTGACTACAGCTTGCAAGGGTTGGCATTAAGGACATGCATTTTATGTTTTGTTTAGTTAATTGTTCCCTGACATCAGGGGCAGATGTCCTTTGCCCATATAGCTCATGGATTAGTCTATTTTTTAAGATATATTTTCCATCTTTTGTAAGCAAACCAGTTCTAATGCTAGGTCTGGTCAGCCGACTGAGCCATGTTTTGAGTTAGTTCTTTGTAGAAAAAATGTTGCCAAAGATTTACATTTACAATGCGGCTGAGTTTATTACGACGTTATTTGTGTCCTAATGTTTTGAAAATAGGTTGACATTTTACTGGTGTTAACTATAGGTGGTCTCCATAAACAATAACGTGTTTTCCTCCAAACATGCTTGCTTCATCCATCGGGAGGACTTTCATTTGTTTGAGAATTTTGCATACTTTAGTAGCAGCTTCTGCTGATCATTTTTAGTATTCTAATATTCTAATTTGCTTTGGTGTTCTACTGGGAGTGTAAAGTTACACCTCCTATGTTGTAGGCAGCTAGACCTGTTGGGGCTGTTACAACAGCTGAAAGGTTGTTGTTTGTCAAGTTTGTCAGAAATGTGCTGATTATTTTAATTGAAAATGTTTTGCCATAACCAGCTACAGCACTTACATACCCGAGCAGAGGCTTATAATTTTTACATATTCAAGTTTTAGTTTTAAGTTTAAAACCATGTTCAATTTCTTCAGTGACTTCTAGATAAATAGTGAGTTGTTCATCATTTAGCTGTGATTTGAGGACTGACATGTCTTCTTTATATTGTTTAGATTGATACATGGTATTTTCTACCTCAATCCTGGCTATTGCTGCTTCATTTAGAATGAGTAGTTCTTCAAGTGGTTCTTGGCTTCCTGTAAGCAAATGTTGACTGCATTCAGGAGTGTCTTTATCTAGTTGAAGTTTAGTTTCTTCCTCTTTTTGGAGTTCATTGTCCAACATTTGTTTGTATTTGTTTGAAATTGACTTTTGTTACACTGTTTCATTTGCATTGAATGCATCTTCAAATCAGTCATGGGGCCACATTGCAAGTATGGTGGTCTGGAAATAAGGGTGCTGGTCGTACCGTAAAGGCTCCCTTTCTGGGCCACTACACGACAACTCTGCGGGCAGGGGTCCTTGCGCCCCACAGGTCTGACCTGCCAGGCGTAACGGCACCCGCCTGCACAGTTTTCACAGAAGCACTGTGTCCCCAATCACAGGAGTCCTATGGGACTTTATGAGAATTGGGACTTACACTTACCACTGCCTGATATCCTGGGCCACCCGAGTTGTATTGTCCCAGTGGCACCAGGATCTCAGCCGGCAGAAAACAGTGCTAAGAGTCCGGCGGCAAACCCACCGAAGCACTGGCGCGTTACTGCCGGACTTGTATGAGGCCCATGCTCACTAATAATTATTCTTCTTTTCTCCAAAGTTTGAAAAGTTGTAGTAGGGCCATTTAATAAAGTTCTCTAAACTTTCTATGATTAATTAGCCTGGCTCTGGTATGTCTTACTAGACTTCCTTCACAATTTGAGACTGAATATTTGCCAGTTGTCTCATCTGGGGTGACATTGTTTTTGTAGCAGTAATTCTGGTGTAACGCTCACCTGAATCCCACAGAGGCGCGGCGTCAGAGGCGCGGCGTCGAAGGCGCAGAACTCTGAAGATGGACAGGAAGGGCCCCTCTATTCTGGCTTCCCTGGCTCGTTGGATACCCTCCTGTGCGTGAAAAGGGAGTATTACCAACTGTGGAACCATGCTCAAGCCTCCCACTCCCTTCCAACCCTCCACGATACCTCCTCCACGATTCCCCGTGAAGCCTCACCTTAGGGTTTGGAAGGATGAGCTCTCCATCCTGCTTCTGATGCAGGGGCGCGTTGAAACCCAGTTACTTCACTGGATTGAGGATTGATGGGAGTTCAGGTAAGCTTGACTGTTCAGGTAAGGCGCTGTAAAAGTTCTGTTCAAAAGTTCAAGCTTAATAATAATGTTCGTTGTCTAATTTCAGCAAGCGCTAATGCTTATGTCCTTTTCCCCTTAGGGGCCGGGGTTCGGAGTGCCGGAGATATGGTGCCGACCCGAAGTGAAACAGTTCTGGATGAGCGCTCAGGTAATGTCTTTGCATTCGCTCATTCAATGTCTTTGTCTTTTTTCCCCATAGGGGCCGGGGTCCGGAGATGCCAGGAAGCGGCAGGACCCGAAATGCAGTGGGAATAATCCAACAGGTAAGACTTAAAAGGAAACTGAGCTTTCCTTATTCCTTTTCTCCCTCTCACCTTTGTTCTTGTCTTTTTTCCTCTAGGCGCCGGGGCGTAGCTGAATCCGGAAGATCGCTACTGAAGATGGAAGCGCCTTGCAAAGGTGAGTAAAATGCAGCGCTGCAGCGATCGAAACAAAATGCCTTTAAAATGATGTCTTCCTTTTCAGGGCCGTTGGAGAAATGACTCCGGGATGCAGATTTAGCAGGTAAGGGCTTTTCTTCTCCTATTCTCTTCCTTTCTCCCCTTGCAGGTGTTCCAGGGTGCTGGCAGGCATGGCTGAAGTCAGGATGCAGGAGCTGACACGGTGAGCGTCCAGCTGCTAGGTGCAGAACAACGCGAAGCATGTGTGGCTGTTCAGGTGGGGTTTAAATAGCCTTGGAAGAAGTTCCTGGTATGTATCCTTCCACCAATCAGATATGTATCCTTCTCCGACCACGCCCGGGTGGTGAAGTAGTCCTACAGGTTAAGTAGTCCCATTCAGGCCTCAAGAGGGCCTGGATGAAGCAGCAAGGTCTGCATCAGGTAAGTGTGCACCCAAGCACTTAAACACATATCCTCTTCTATGAGCCTGGCGCCTAAGGCGCCAGGACTGGGGTCCGCTATGAGCCTGGCGCCTAAGGCGCCAGGACTGAGTCCAAAGGGCCCCGACTTGGGCCCGCTGAGACTTCCCTGGGGAAAATGATGTCTGCCTCTGAGGTTGCTGGGCCCGGCCTGGCTCCTTAGAGGTAGGCATCATGACAGTACCCCCCCTCAAGGCCCCTCCCAAGGTCTTTTCCTCCGGGGGTTTTGGTTTGTGCGGGAATCTTCGATGGAATCTTTGAATTAATCGTGGTGCGTGAACATAGTTACTGGGTTCCCAAGATCTTTCCTGAGGTCCATATCCTTTCCAATCAACAAGATAGAAGAGTTTCGACTTAACTATCTTGGAATCTAAAATGTCTTTCACTTCGAATTCTAATTCTCCATTAATTTGGATAGGGCCTGGGGGCTCAGACAGTCTGGTTCCAGGTTGTACTGGTTTTAGAAGAGATGCGTGAAAAACGGGATGAATCCGCATGTTGGATGGTAAATCGAGTTTAAAGGCCACTGGGTTGATAATAGCTTTGATGGGGTAAGGCCCAATGAATCTGGGATTAAAAGTTCGCTGACCCTTGAGGGGTAGATGTTTAGTTGCTAGCCATACCTGATCTCCTACTTGGTAAGGAGGAGTTTTACTTCGGTGCAAATCAGCGTTTTCTTTATACTTTTTCTTGGCTTGCTGTAAGTGGGTTGTAGCTTCTTTGAAGGCTTGGGTTATTGTGGAATGTAGGTGATTTACTGCAGGCATCTCCAGGGTCAGAGGTGGATCTAGGTCAGAGGTCCGAGGATGGTGACCATACAGGGTATAAAAAGGAGTCTGTCCGGTTCCAGAATGCACTGAATTGTTGTATACATATTCTGCAATCCAAAGGATGTCCTTCCAATTCAACTCGGATTGGTGTAACATGCACCGCAGATATTGCTCGAGAGTCTGATTGGTTCTCTCAGTTTGTCCGTCGGTCTGGGGGTGGTGGCTGGTGGATAACCGCACGTCTATTTGTGCTAGTTGGCAACATTTCTTCCAAAAGTGGGAGATAAATTGACTTCCACGGTCTGAGACTAATATGGAAGGGAAACCATGTAACCGCACTGTATTTTCCATAAATTCCCTGGCCAAGGTGGAAGCTGACGGCAATCCTTTTAAAGGGATAAAATGGGCCATTTTGGAGAATAGATCCACTATTACGAGAATCGTGTTGTAACCACCACAAGGAGGCAGGTCAGTTATAAAGTCCATTGACAAGGTGTGCCAAGGTGCTGGTGGAATGTCCAAAGGTTGAAGTAGGCCGGCTGGCCTTTTCTTTTGACTCTTATTTTGGGCACAGATTCCGCAAGACAACACAAATGACTTTATGTCTTTTCTCCAAGAAGGCCACCAGAAGTGGCGTTTGATCTTTTCTTCTGTTTTCGCGATACCGGGGTGTCCTTCCATTAATGATTCTTGATGACGGGTAATGACAAGTTCCTGCAATTCTTTACTTGGCAGAAATAACCGCTCTTGGAAGTAGGGTAAATCATCCTTAACGGTGTAGTGAGGACCCTTTTGACTCCATTCCAGTAAGGCAGAAGAGTCAAAAAGCTGTTTTACTTGAGCTTGGATGTCCTCAATGGTTTGCAATGAAGTCAAGCCCAGAATTCTTTGTTCCGGTATGATTGGCACAGGTTCTAAACTCGAATTGGGTTCTTCCATGCCTATCTGGGATAAGGCATCTGCCTTACCATTCTTGCAGCCAGGGCGATAGGTAATTACAAAATCAAATTCCGCAAAGAATAAAGCCCATCGGAGTTGTCGCGAAGATTGAGCTTTGGCCGTCTTTAAATACTGCAAATTTCTGTGGTCCGTAATTACGGTGATGGTGTGTCTTGCACCGAGAAGATAGTGACGCCAAGCCTTGAAAGCTGATTTAATAGCCAGTAGTTCTTTGTTGGTAATTGCGTAATTGAGTTCAGGTGGAGAGAATTTTCTGGACCAAAAGGCTACAGGGTGTAGTTGGTTAGTTTCTGGGTCTCTTTGCGACAGGACAGCTCCCATGGCCGAACTGGATGCATCGGTTTCCACGATGTAAGGGAGATCTGGGCGCGGGTGCTTCAATACAGGTGCAGAGGTGAATTTGGTTTTCAGGTCCTGAAAGGCTTGTTCAGCCTCAAGAGTCCATTCAAAGCGTTTGTTTTTCTTTAGGAGAGCTGTGATGGGTTGAACAGTTCGAGAAAATTCCGGGATGAATCTTCGATAGAAATTGGCAAAGCCAAGCATGCTTTGCACTCCCTTCACAGAGCTAGGAGATGGCCATTTGAGAATGGCGTCCACTTTCCGCGAGTCTATTCGGATTCCTTGAGGTGTCAGGATGAATCCGAGAAACTCCACTTCTGTGGTATGAAAAACGCATTTTTCGAGCTTGGCAAATAATTTGTGCTGGCGCAATTTCTCAAGAACTGCCCTAACATGGTTTCTGTGATCAGATTCTGAGGAGGAATACACCAGGATGTCGTCAATATAAACGATGACACAAACATCGATAAGTTCCCGAAGAACATCATTCATGAAGTACTGAAAGGCGGCAGGTGCGTTGCACAAACCGAAGGGCATTACTTGATATTCGAAGAGCCCAAATTTGGTGCGGAATGCAGTCTTCCACTCGTCGCCCTCTTTTATACGTACCAGGTGGTAAGCTCCTCGGAGATCTAGCTTGGTGTACACACGAGCATCTTTTACTTGGTCGATAAGCTCAGGTATCAGGGGCAAAGGGTAACGATTCTTAATCGTTATCTGATTTAGGGCGCGGTAGTCAATACAGGCCCTAAGGTCTCCTTCCTTTTTAGGTACGAAGAACAAAGCGGAAGAGACTGGTGACTTTGATGGGCGAATGAAACCATTGGCCAGGTATTGATCCAAATACTGGCGCAAATGCAGGTTCTCAGGTTCAGTAATAGCATAAATCCTACTACAAGGTAGTTGTGCATTGGGTACCAAGTCGATTTGGCAATCGTAAGATCGATGGGGAGGTAAGGTGTTAGCCTGCTCTTTCTGAAAAACGTCTTGGAATTCTTGGTATTCAGATGGTACCTGTACAGGGGTGGAAGTTACAGAGGCTAGACCCATAGCTGGATTCCTTGGGTAACAGGTTGGTTCACAATCAGGAAAAGTTATCTTCTTTGCTCGCCAGTCTATTCTCGGATTATGTGTTTCTAACCAAGGGATTCCAAGAAGTACTTGAAATTGTGGGGCCTTGATCACATCAAACACTATTGCTTCCCGATGTCCGTCCTGACCCACCAGAGTGATTTCAACTGTGGAATGCGTTACAGGCCCTGAGGCTATTTCGGTTCCATCAACTGTAGTAATTACATCTTGGGTTACTTTCGGGCGGAGAGGAAGCTTAATCCTGGAAGCCAATTCACGGTCTATGTAATTTCCAATAGCTCCACTGTCTATGTATGCTTTTATAGCATGCAACTGCTGAGGCTGTTTTGGGTTCACAAGCACCATTGGCATGACAAAATGCGAGGTCAAAGAGTTTGTTTTCAAGCTCGGCAAGCGGACCCCTACGCTTGTCGGGCTAGGTCGTTTCCCGAACCAGGTGTCAATAACTCGTTATCAGTGGCTCCAACCACCTTCTTGGGTGGTTTAACTGGACAACTTTGAAGAAAGTGACCGGAAGTTCCGCAATACAGACAAAGTTGCATTTGTCGCCATCTCTCTCGTTCCTTCTGCGTTAATGGTCCTTTAACACTGCCAATTTGCCTAGGTTCGGAAACGTCAGTACTCTTGGAGTTAACGTGGGTCTTGATAGGTACTCTGGTTTCATACTTGAGCCGATCTGCTTTTCTATTTTGAAGTCTGTGATCAAGTTGAACCACTAAGTCTATGTAGTCTGCGCAGGCCTGGGGTGGATCTACTATCTGAGCTATAACATCTTTAAGCTCTCCGCGCAGGCCTCGATGAAACAATGTGATCCTTTTATTTTCAGGCCATCCGGTTTCCACAACTAGTCTATTAAAGGTGGCGATATAGGACAAAAGATCCTGATTACCTTGTCGTAAGGATAGCAGTTCGTTGTCAAGGGCCTGTCCCTGCGAGTGTCGAGCGAACAATCTTTCCATGCTGGCCTGGAAGCCCTGGAAATCCCGGAGAATGGGATCATCCTGATTTACCAATGGAATAGACCAATCGGCAGCACAGCCACTGAGGTAAGATAGTACAAAGGCTACTTTGGTCTGGTCGTTGGGGAAGGCCCCGGGCCTGCATAAAAAGTGTAAACGGCATTGGTTCATAAAAACGGCATATTTCTTGGGATCCCCCGCAAAACGTTCCGGCGGGGCCAAAGGCATGTGTCCAGGTAGATTGATTTGTACCGGGTTATTCGAACCCATTGTTGTAGAAATATCTCCAGAAACAGGTAAAGGAGTGTGCTCTGCCTGGCCCTGCAATAACCTTTTGGCCAGATCATCAGTTCTTTCCTTGGATAGGATTAGTTCCCTTCTGAGAGCATTAGTCTCCTGGCAGGCTGAGTGCACTTCTGCCCGTAATTCCCCTAAAAGATGGGCCAGCTGATCTGTCTCGGAAGTCTCCATAGCGCCCAGGTGGGAAATTGTGGTGAGGCTTCGCGTTCTGTAACGCTCACCTGGTTCCCACGGAGGCGCGGCGTCGAAGGCGCAGAACTCTGAAGATGGACAGGAAGAGCCCCTCTATTCTGGCTTCCCTGGCTCGTTGGATACCCTCCTGTGCGTGAAAAGGGAGTATTACCAACTGTGGAACCATGCTCAAGCCTCCCACTCCCTTCCAACCCTCCACGATACCTCCTCCACGATTCCCCGTGAAGCCTCACCTTAGGGTTTGGAAGGATGAGCTCTCCATCCTGCTTCTGATGCAGGGGCGCGTTGAAACCCAGTTACTTCACTGGATTGAGGATTGATGGGAGTTCAGGTAAGCTTGACTGTTCAGGTAAGGCGCTGTAAAAGTTCTGTTCAAAAGTTCAAGCTTAATAATAATGTTCGTTGTCTAATTGCAGCAAGCGCTAATGCTTATGTCCTTTTCCCCTTAGGGGCCGGGGTTCGGAGTGCCGGAGATATGGTGCCGACCCGAAGTGAAACAGTTCTGGATGAGCGCTCAGGTAATGTCTTTGCATTTGCTCATTCAATGTCTTTGTCTTTTTTCCCCATAGGGGCCGGGGTCCGGAGATGCCAGGAAGCGGCAGGACCCGAAATGCAGTGGGAATAATCCAACAGGTAAGACTTAAAAGGAAACTGAGCTTTCCTTATTCCTTTTCTCCCTCTCACCTTTGTTCTTGTCTTTTTTCCTCTAGGCGCCGGGGCGTAGCTGAATCCGGAAGATCGCTGCTGAAGATGGAAGCGCCTTGCAAAGGTGAGTAAAATGCAGCGCTGCAGCGATTGAAACAAAATGCCTTTAAAATGATGTCTTCCTTTTCAGGGCCGTTGGAGAAATGACTCCGGGATGCAGATTTAGCAGGTAAGGGCTTTTCTTCTCCTATTCTCTTCCTTTCTCCCCTTGCAGGTGTTCCAGGGTGCTGGCAGGCGTGGCTGAAGTCAGGATGCAGGAGCTGACACGGTGAGCGTCCAGCTGCTAGGTGCAGAACAACGCGAAGCATGTGTGGCTGTTCAGGTGGGGTTTAAATAGCCTTGGAAGAAGTTCCTGGTATGTATCCTTCCACCAATCAGGTATGTATCCTTCCCCGACCACGCCCGGGTGGTGAAGTAGTCCTACAGGTTAAGTAGTCCCATTCAGGCCTCAAGAGGGCCTGGATGAAGCAGCAAGGTCTGCATCAGGTAAGTGTGCACCCAAGCACTTAAACACATATCCTCTTCTATGAGCCTGGCGCCTAAGGCGCCAGGACTGGGGTCCACTATGAGCCTGGCGCCTAAGGCGCCAGGACTGAGACCAAAGGGCCCCGACTTGGGCCCGCTGAGACTTCCCTGGGGAAAATGATGTCTGCCTCTGAGGTTGCTGGGCCCGGCCTGGCTCCTTAGAGGTAGGCATCATGACATCTGGGCTATGTTTTACAGGCACATGTTTTCCAAAGCAGTACTTCTGTTTGGGTAGTATGTGTCAATTACGTTCTTACTTAAAATGTCCTGGCTGTTGGTATTAGAGTGGTTATTGTGTATATCTCTTGGTAGGACTTTATACCCTTGTTCACGAAGAAGCTGGACGAAGGAATAGCCAGACAATGTTGTCAGAATTCCCATATAAGGGTGTACCTGTTAATTGGTCTGCTGCTTTATAGCACCCACATTCTCTGTGGGAGACCATTTTTATACTAAAACTGGACATTTTTAAAAAATGTTTTTCTCAGATCATATGTCATCCCAGAGGTCTTTTAGCTCTGTCTTCTCAGCTGTGGTGAGATAGGATGTGACATATATTGAAACTGCAGTGAGTTTGTCTGTAATGTATTTTATGTCTAAATTTGCATTCCACAAGTGGGCAATAATGCATTGTAATCATTGATGTACTTGGATGCCTCGTCCCGTTTCATGCTGTGCGTGTTTTTAGGGGATTTCACTTTTATACTGTGTCTAATAGAAGACATCACGCTATTTACTTGTCCTTTTGTGCAAACTGGTCTAGGGAAGCCAGAGATGTGTGTACATCACTATTTGTGGTGTCTGAAGGGATGTCACAGGTAATGTATTTTTCAATAAATTGTAAAACAGTGGCATCATTGTGTTGGCCAAATTTGGGAGTATATTTATCCACAAAAGCATGAGGGTGTGTGGTGCTCCTCTGGATTGATATTCTTTTTCTCCAAAAGAAGTGTTCCACATCTCCAAGTGGAGGGGTCATTTTATTGCAGATGAAAAACAGCATGGCAATGAAGCAATGGTGAAAGTTCCTTGATAGATTGGCAGGGACAAGAAAACGGAGTTCTCCTGCAGTTTTTATATTTATGCCCTCTTTATTTTGGTTTGCAGTACATAAGTAGTCTTGCAAGTCATCAACTTAAAGTAACAAACCGTGTGGGTGGGCCTAGGCTCCTTTGCATACAACGTACATCAGCATGACGTTGGAATCAGTATTCTATTGTAACATGCATGTTTGCCAGGAGATTTGTGATATTTGCCTGCAAAACCTCATCTTTGTCTTTTATCTTTTGAAGCAGTTGTGTAGCAGACATGTTTAAGAAATTAGAGCCTATTTTTAATGTGTGTACAACTCTAAAACATGGAGTTGCTTGTTCATTTTCAAAGGGGAGATGGAAAATATATTCTACATGTTGTCTGAATCTTGGAAATACATGCGTAAAAAGTGATATTCTGATGCACTAATTTGTGTGGATCATTCATCGTATCTTCCTCCTATTCCTGTAGGAAAGAGTAGAGGCAAAGAAAGGGCTTCTACACTTTTCTCCCATGTGTTCATTAAAGATACTTTGGCTTGACGCATTTGATATGTTCCTAATGCATCTTCTATGGTGTCTGTGGAATGTAGTGGGTGAATTGTATACTGGTCTACAATGTTGGCTGCAGTAACACGTCTACATGTTCAAATTGGCCAGTTCATGGTGAACATTCAATTATTTGGGTAGTATCTCAAGTTTTTCTCTATGTTTATATCGTTGTAATATACTATTCATTGTTTTCCTTGAGCTATTGTAGGGCTTGTCTGACTTAGTTTAAGTTGACTAGTTGTTGCCAGATTCTTTTGTCTTTGGTTGGTACACCATTAACTAGTACAATCAAAGATTGTTCTATTGGCCATCATACTCCTAGAGTTTCTACATTTTCATTAAGATCAAATGGCAAATATACTACTTTGCCACGGACGGCTTTTAGTAACTCGGATAGAGACAATTTGGCAGTTTTCGGTTGGAGGTGTATTATAACTTGTAATGGGTGTACAAGTTAAGTTGTTGGAGAGCTTTTGGAAGTGGGAAGATTTCTAAGTTATTAATGATAGCACGTGATGGCATTTGGTTATTGTCAAGCTTTGTATTGCAGTATGTACAAAGTATTGGGTCAGTTATTTTGTATTTATTATCTGATATTAGACATAAAAACTAATTGGAACCATTGGGATTCATCAATGTCCTCTATTTTGTAGACCATATCTACTTTTTTTGTGTTCTTTTTATAGAAAGTCCTGCGGCGACAGACACACACTTTGTCTGGTATTTCAGCAGATGTGTTTTGAAACATTGCTATTTCTTGTTTGCATGTGTTTTACGTAGGTTGGTGTCTGTGATGTTTTCGTAATGTGTTCTAAAGTTTCTGTATGTTGTAAGTGACCTTCAGTTCTAAAATATTTGCTTTGAGTATGCTCTATTTCTGGAAGGAGTTCTTTAGCTGTTCCATGTAGGAGAATGTTATTTAAATTTTGCAGTTCTAGAGCAGGGCTTTTTGCATAGTACAATCTATGTACAAGGTTTTGTATAACGAAATGCTGTGCTGCAAACATTCTGATGTGGTGGAAGGTGCTTTTGCAAGCAGCACCTGAAGTGCAGGCTAATGAATGTCCACACAGTCAAGTGCTGATGTTTACTAGGCAGAAGTTCATGGTTTGTAGAGTGTTGATTATTCTTTTGGGTTTTAGTTTCACATAGTGATTGAGGAATTGTCATACAGATTTGAAGGATTGTTGGTGTTTGCAACATATTGCGCTGCACCTCCATTTGTATACTGGACAATTTCTTTGGCCAAAAGGAACATTTGGTTGAAAGTGGTTGGTGATGTTTTTTCTATAAGGCTTTCTTTTGCTATAATGGTGTCTCCTACCACTTTATAGCCTCGGCCATTATTGTCTATGGCAATTGTTTTTTTTAATTCTTGTTTACAAGCCTCTTCACTGAAATATGGTTCTGTGCTGCTTGTGTGAATCCAGTCACCTTCACAGAAGTTTGAAAATGTGTATATATTGACATTGCACATGTTTAGAAGTACATTTTCTAATGTATTGATTAATTGTGTGTTTTTATTCTGTTTAAAATTAATATAAATAACTTTTTCTTTAGTAAAAATGCTCTGTCAATTAGAGCTTTGAGAATTCATTTTATGCTGTAGTTTTTAGGTTAGATTATTACTTTTTAGCTTTATTTAGAAGAGTGTTGAGAACAGTAGAATTATTTTGCACTTTTTTTTTTGGAATGTTTTATTGTGGCTACGTTAATTTTGGTAGATATAGTATTAGGTTTTCTTGTAGGTCTGCTGGTTTAGTTTCGTTGAGCAAGCTTAGTAGCTGTTCTGTTTCAATGTTTCCGATAAATTGTTTTAGCGGTCGGATGACTACATGGCTTGTTTTAATTTTATCTGCTCTATATTTTCTTTGTTTTCTACAGAGTTGGTTTTTAGAAGGCATTCTGCCCTGTCTGTTGGGAAAAAGGAAAGTTTGTGTTTGAAAACTGTGGAATGTTTATGCATGTATTATGTATGGGTGTGTGGCTGTATTGTACAGATGAATAGAGTGGTGTGCAATTGTATAGTGGGATGATAGGTGTGGTTGGGAAGGTTGTAAGAGTAAGAGGCTGGATAGGTGTGATGGGCTTGGGTAAATATGAGATTGAAATCGGGTGGTATTGTATAAAATAAGTATATTTATGTGATGGGGAATGGGTGATAAACTATTGATGGTAGAATGTGTTGAGCACTACTGGTGTTAGTGAGTAAGGGAGTGGTAATGTGTTGAGGAAAACAGTGGTTGCTCTAACAGTGTGATTTATTACATCGGTATCAGGGTTTTGTGGGTGTAATTAAAAGAGGTGAGGAAGTATGTGTATGTGTGCTAATTAGTGACTTGGTAATTGTTAGTGATTTGGAATGCAATGAGTGTGAACGTTGTTGGGTTGGAATTAAGCACCTCACATGGATAGGGCTATGGAAGAGTAAGGACATGAAATTGGGGTATAGAAGTTGATGACCGATGGGTGTGTTGTTAGGCAGTAAGGGATATGTGGTGTATTGAATAAAGATCAATGATTATAGTGTGGCTGCTGCAATTGATTGAGTAACAGTGACATGCAATATGATGAGGAAAACAAATATTTTAGGCTAATATATAGTGAGATTACATTGTTTCAATGAGAGACATATACATGCTATATTAATCTCCTTACTTTGTAGGATGTGAAGAGTTAACTTTCTTCGGTAGCTGTCTTTGTCAGTCTTCTTTTTTCCTGTATTTGTACAAGAAGGTTAGTTGGTATATGTGGTAATGGTGAAGTAGTTTCACCAAGAGAGGTTGGTATTTATTAAGGTAGGAGGAGTTTTGGGGGAAAAGTGAATATAATTATGTAATGGGTGGAGTAGTAAAGTATGTTAATTATGTTGTTATAACAATTGGGGTATCACTAGTGCTGTGTGGGACATTATGAGGACATGGGTAAATATGAGTGTGTAAAAAAGATGCATATCTAGGGTATTTTTTCAGCACAGGAAAGCTTATTCTAGGGCTAGTATCTAATGGGATTAGCTGTACAGCAAAGTTTGGTTTCATGTACGAATGCATGAAAACTATGGTGGTGCATTTAATAAGAAAAGTGCTGGGTTTGTGGTGCAATATATTTTTAATGTGTTGCAGTGTTTTTTTTTTAAAGAATAGGGAAACTAGCGTAGTGAAAATGCAAATGCAGTTTGTAGTTGGAGCACTGTATGGTGACTTATAGTAGTGTTTGGAAAAGAGCAGTATTTTGTACGTAAGGAGAAGTGTTGCATGTAGATACTTTGGCAGTATACACATATGTGTGAGCATGTGGAGAATGGTGGAACTATAAGTGATGTGATGAGAAAGGTTGGAAAGTATGACATTTATATGTAAGTAAAAATGCTAAATGCTGTTTGTTTAAAAAATCTTCTGTCAGAAGCATTTTGTTGAAAGTAAATAAATGTATACATGCATTTACAGCAGCACAGTTTGTAACTTTTTGTACAAGTAAGGGAAATGCAGTTGCAAAAGATTTGTAGAACACTGTGGTAGTTGGTATGTGGACGTTTAATATGTTGGCAGTACATGGAAGTAGCTGCCAGTTGATGTGAGCAGGTGCAGAATGTTGTAATACATGATAGCAGTGGTTAAAGAAAAAGAATATGATTATTCAGATGTGTATTATAGGGTTAGTGGCAGAAACCTTGTATTTATATTTATAGAGGTGTTTAAAAATAATCCTTTTAAAAATCCAAGCATACCAGTACTGTGTTGTGTCGGATGTAGATATTGTTGAATCTGCAAATAGACATCTAGGAGAGTTTCATAGTAGTTTTTGATGCATGAGGCTGTGACTAACAGGAGACACGTAACCCTATCACTTCACTTCAACACTTAAGGTGTACATTTAAACTCTGAGAGTACATGTTTGGATTTGGATTTGATTGGTGGATGGATGTGGGTCTGTTTGAAAGTAGCTAATGATGGAGTGTTACAAATATAAAAGTAAAAAGCGTAGAAGGACTTCCCTGTGCTGCAGTGTCTGTGGACCTGATTGTGTCATCTGGGTCTTTTAAGGATGCCTGCAATGGAAAGAGGACCTTGGAGACTGCGGACAGTCTCAAACCTCCACAAAAATTGGGGGGATTATCCAATAAGGTTTGGTCCTTGTGGTGTACAGGAACACCGGGTAGCAAGTATTTTCTTTCTTGTGTGGAGTGAAGATGGCTATGGCTATGGCTATGAAGAAGCAGAGTGTGTGCATGGTGGAAGATTCTTGGATCCATTTATTGAAGGTTTACACTGAATATCGTGGCATCTCTGCAACTGTTGGATTGGAAGAAGTGGAAGTTTTGTGATATGCCGTTTGTGGGTTAAACTGGGTGACCTTATTACCATTCTGTGAGAGTATAGCTCACTTTAAACGTTCGGACATTATTATTGTGCATTGTGTAGGCAACAGTTTGGGCTTTGTGGCTGCAGTTACCTATGCTGCAGTTTGCTATGAAGGATATGTTGAAAAGCCTAATGGAGCTGTTTCCAGCTGCAAAGATTATTTTTTCAGAAATGAATCAAAGGCAAATGTGAAGACATACAAACCTGTTTTGTCCACAAATAGAAAAAGCCCGGCAACATGTCGATAAAGCTGCATGTGCCTATTCACGCAGTGTTGGATTGCCATCTTTTGGCAATGACAACATAAAGTTTGATGGCGTGAATATTTTTTGTGGAGATGTAGTTCATTTGACAGATGTTGGAATTTAGATTATTCTTTCCAAAGTTCAGAATGCATTGAAACAGTTTGTGTGAAAGGGAAGAAGTGGAGTGAATACTAAAGCATTTGTTAGTAGGTGTAGGACATATAAATGAGAAAGGCTCAAAAAAAGTAGATGAAGTTATAAAAAATAAATAAGTACAGTACAGCATGTGTTACTATAGTACATAAAAGCAAAAAAGGGTATTTTTAAACAATCACCCGAAAAAAACAAAAGGCTCTTTTAAGAGCCACCATTGGAGAATAGATGATTTAAATTGAGTTTGAACCTCCCCACTCCTTTAATTGGCCATCTAGTTTGTGGACAAGGTGTGAGATTGTGGACCTGCACGTGTCATCTGGATCTTTTAAGGATTCCTGGCATGGAAATAGGAATGCAGAGACTGTGGCCAGTCACAAATGTCAATGGATATCGGGGGATTAGCCACTCATGTTTTGTGGTTCTGGTGTAAAGGAAGACAGGGTAGCAAGTGTTTTCTTTGTTTTGTGCAGTCAAGATCGCTATGGCTATGAAGAAGCAGAGTGTCTCGATGCTGGGGGATTCTTGGATCCATTGGTTATAGGTTTACTCTGGGCAGTGTGGATTATCTGTGAATCTTGGATTAGAAGAATTGGACATTTCTTGGTATGGAATTGGGAATTGTTACCGTTTTGTGAGAATGTAGTTACTTTGAAAAGTGCAGACATTAATATAGTTCACTCTGGAGGCAATAGTTTGGGCTATGTGACTGGATTAGCTGTACAGTTTGCCATAAAGGATACATTTACAGAGTTAATCCAACTTTTTCCAGGTTTGAAGATCATTTTTTCTCAGATAGCTGAAAGGCGAATGTGGAAAAGTTGTAATTTGTTTTGTCCATGCATTGAAAAAGGGAGGCAGAATATAAATAAAGCTGTATGTGCTTTTTACAGGATTTTGGAATAACATCTTTCCAGAATTAAAATATCAAGTTTGATGGCATGAATATTTTTCAAAGAGAGTTCATTCAGATTTTTACTTTCAATGTTCATAATGCATTGAAACAGTTTCTGTGAACACGTAAAACATGTTGTGAAGTATTTGTTAGTAGTTGTAGTAGATAAAAAGCAAAAACAGAAAAAAACACTTTTAATGAGTTTTTGTAAACATTATTTAAAAAAAACCAAGTACAATAGAACACTTGTTAGTGTAGTATGCAAAACCCCAAAAACGACCCCCCCCCAAAAAAAAAGGTTCTTTTAAGAGCCTTCGCTGTGGAAATAAAAACAGCTAATTGAATTTAAATCCCCCCTCCATTTTTAATTCTCTGGGTTGGGGGAGAGCCTCTCACTATAATACTGTTTGTGGACTATATAGGGCACAAAAGGTGCTTAGGTAGTTATGGTCCTTAACTGTTTCTGACCTTTTTTCTTTATCTCAACTATACATTTCTCCATTGTTTCAATTAGCATGGAAGAAAATGCTAAAGGAAATGTTGGAGAATCCTATTGAGTCTAACTACTTTACTGAACAATGTAAAGCAGATGGAGTCTATAAGACAATTTAGTTTTAGTTTTATTTTCTAATTGTGTAATGTGGCTCAAAGGGGATTTTTTTGATTTTATATTTTTGGGGGATTTCGTTCTGTTTTCCCAGAAGAGCGAAGGAGGTAAGGTGGGGGAAGGAAGGGAGCGAAGGGGCATCAAACACAGATACAGAGGAGCAGGTGGACAGGGGAAGATGTTGTGCATGCCTAAAATATAAATTAGGGGGCAATGTTTCCCATGCTCCTTGACCGCAGCCTCAAAGGCACTTCAAAACTGTTTCCCTCTGTTTAATGGCATGTCGCAGTGCTTACAGAATACTGTTGTCCTAGTAAGGTAAGGTTCAACAGCTTCTTGTATGGCCTGTGAGGCAGCCGGTGTAATCCTCTGCCCCTCAGGAGTAGATTCTGTGGTGGCAAGAGCGGTTCAGGAAGATGGGTTAGAGGAGGACTGCCTACTTCCTCAGAAAGGAACAGCCTTTCTCAGAGCACACAGGTGGTTGGAGCAAGTGTGGCAGTGTATAGAGGTGGGACTGAAGGAGAACTGCCTCTGTTGTCCACGACTGAGTTTAACCCCATACTCACTGAATTCAACACAGGTATCCCAAGCCTGATTCGCTTTGGGTGCAGCAGGTAGGTTCTTCCTCTATCATATCTTCTCTCTTGATGCTCCTCTGCATCAGCACACCTGATCCCATGTCCATGCCCTCCATTTGGTGGTGGTGGTGATGGCCCCTTTGGAGGAGGTATGGCCATGACTGATGCCCTTTTTGAAGTTAAATAGCAGGTCTGCCAATACTCTGCAAGAAGGTCTTCCAAACAAGTGCTCTCCCTGGACTGCCAGATTTAGAATGACTAAAAGTAAAGGGTGAGTCCCTTCAAAGGAACGGTCTGCAGAATTCTCTACTGTACACTGAGAACCAAGTCCAAAATAGGCCTTGGAAAGTTGTAAAAAGTTGAGAGATAACCTGAAAATGGGTCTCAGAGCATTGGAAGGGTAAACTTTCAACTTCAAACATCCTAGACTGGTTGAAAATGCAGTATCAAAATGTCCACAGAGCACGGACACCATTTGTGGATACGTCATCACGCCCGGGGATGTCTGCGATGCCGCCAGATGTATGTGAACGTCGGCAACCAAAAAAGGGCATAATAAGTTGTAGAAAGTTAATAGAAGATTTAACAATGTTGATAGGATGTGGGGAATGGCAACGTTTTCACTTGAAACTTCCTAGATTGGCAGAAAATGCAGTTTCAAAATGTCAGCGGAGCATGGACTCCGAACACGGACATGTCATCATGCTGCACAGTCACATGATGATGTCCGGGGGTGTCTGCAATGCCGCAGTGACGTCTGGGGACCATGGTGGTGGAAGCCTCCAGGCGCATGCGTAGAGATGCCCTTGACCGGGCACGCACATTTGTGGACTAATTAAAAATGCAGTATGCGAGACCAAACATGTCCGGAATAGGTGCGACGTCCAGCAACATCATCTATTGTGTAAACGGACCCGAACATTTGTATAGTCAATGGGCTATCAATTGGAGTGTAAAAAGAAATGTATTGATACAACTATATAGGAGATATTTATAGTATAAACAATAACTTAATTTATGAAAGGGCTGGGGTACCGTAATGGGAAACATAAATGGGATTATTTGGAGTTTGTATCAAGTCAAGGGAAGGGAGGCATAGTAATTTCATAAAACCATCTGTGATTTATGTATTCGGGATTTGATTGCGGTGATTGCTGAGAGTTAGGGGGTGCAGGAACAAGTAGGTCAATGATAATCCACATTTCTAATAACATGATTGTTCACATAAATTGCAAGTTATTGCTGAGTTCATCCAATTTCAAATACAAGTTCCTGATTTCTTTTTGTGAAGTTGGGTATTGGGATTGTGTTTCTGGTTCTTCGGGCTCTGGAAAATTGCTGTGTGCTGTAGATTGTACTATAAAAAGAAATATATATTATTTCAGTAAGCTCTGTATTATCTTTTTTTTGCATTTAAAGATGTATTTACCATTACTGATTTTGCCACAACTGATTTCTTCTTTGGGAACGTTTTCTTCTAGGCACACAAGTGTGTTTGCCATTTCTGTCAAAATAAAAAAAGGTAATATTTGCTTATGAGGATTGTTTATATGATGAATGGTAATAATAGAAGAGTAAATAATATGTACTTACTGTTTGGTAATTAATGTACGGCGGTGTATGTATCAAGAGTTGTACTAAACTGATATTATGAGGTGTCTAGTTGTACAGTTGTGCTTTGTTTACTGGTACATTCCATAACATCGTGTTGTAAAGGAAAAATGTATTTGTACATTTCTAAATGTTGAATTGTGTACAGATGTATATTTGTGTGTGGTAAATATAATTCATGTTGGTTTATGTATATGTTTTTTTGTTATTAGAAGGGTACAACATGTTCTGTTGTCCCCTGTGCTTCTGGTTTTTGTTCATGCTATCTGCTGTCCGTGGACTTTTATGCTGTTCTTGGATTCTAGAGCTGGTACATTGGGGGTATGATATTAGGAGGCTGTAGCGTATTAGGGTGCTCTGGTAAAAACCTATGCAATTCAGTGAAAAATCTTTCTTAAAGGGACATTATGGTTACAAGTAAAATCGAAAACCCCAAAAAATTCACCATTTATGGTAAGCTAAGCAACCATAACTCGCACCACCACCGTGCACTGCGAAGACTAACTCGCAGGACATCAAAGATGACATCACAAATGACATTGATGGCATCACTGATGACATCACATATCTTGGCCACTTGTTTTTTGTTCACTGACATATCTAGACCAGTTGTTTTTGTTCACAGACAGTGATCATTTTTAAATTCAAAAGTTTCTATATAACCAGGCATTAACCTTGTTGTCTGTTGTTAAAGTACTTTCTTTACAGTTTGGCCTGGGCTCATGGTGCACACACATGGGGAAATAAACAGGCCTCAAACACACAATTCATTTGAATACATGATGATGAACTTGAATGTTATTGTCATTATATGGTGATGTTTCTTTTCCTCCTTACTGGAATTTCCCTGTATTTGCCTTAGATATCTATGCAATGTGGCTCTTTATATGTATGTTTTGTACTAACACAAGTGTGTAGTAAGTCTTGTATCATTAGCTATTCATTCCAAGTTTAACATTAGCCAAAATTCTGATAGGCTCGCATTTATTATTTTACTAGCGAATATTAGCAGATAAAAAATAGTGTACTTCTATGGTGCATGCTGAATACCTTGCCTATGTGTATGTAGTATTAGGTTGCGGTATTAACAACACTCCAATATAAAGTTTTTTGTAAATTAGTACATGTTTTAATACATGAGAGGTCTTGTGATTAATTTGATATGTGATGCCATCAATGACATTTGTGATGTCATCTTTGATGTCCTGGGTGTTAGTCTTAGCAGCGCATGGTGCTGGCCCGAGTTATGGTTGCTTAGCTTACCATACCTTGCACATTTCTGGGGGTTTTCAAATTTACTTGTAACGATAATGTCCCTTTAGCCACGTTTCTTTTCACTGAATTGCATAGGTTTTAGTAGTGCCACTTAACCATAACGCTCCTTTAACAAAGATTTTCCACTGACTATAAAACAAATACACACTGCTCAGAGCCTGCCACAGGTTCGAAATGACTCACAGGATAAAACTCAGAGGACCTTTATGCCATCACAGTACAGTGTGCCCAGTCTCTGTTTGCTTTGGTTCCCACATAAGAGGAAGTTGCTAGGCAGTAGGCACATGCTTTCCTTTCCCCTTGGCATGGATCTGACAGAGCACTTAGTGCCTGGTGAAGGCTAAGTCAAGTAAAGCAGTGGGGACAGGCCCCGAGGCCTAACTCACAGCCTTCATCATCCATCATTTCTCGACAGATGATTTTCTGGTCGCCTTTCTCCTGGGGAGGAATTCTCTTTCCGCGTTATACACAGTAAATATAGACACACGGGGAACAATCTCTGGAAGGCATACCACTGACTTCTAGTGCCTTTGTTCTCAAGCAAGATAGAATTACCATAATTATTAACAAAAAACTTTTAATTGGGTTATGCCGTTGAAGGAGCCGCAGAACTGTGGTAAGCCTCAGCGGTGCGACAATAAATCACGTCGCTAGGCAGCACCTGACCTCATTCAAAACAGCGTCTTTGAGCTTTCACCTACATTCCTTCCGCTCCAACCAGAAGGATGTGCCAAGTTTACAGCCTGACACATTCACCAGCTCTGAAATGTACATGAGTATATGGGCGCCGGGGCCGCCACTGGAAGCGTTTGTTGCAAGGAACCTTATGCTAGTTGTGTCTTAAAGTACCGAGGCTGTTCTGTTCGTTACGTGTGCCTTGATCCACTGATTATATGTTGTCCAAAACTGGCTTCCTTTTCCTTAGCAGCAACCATCGCTTGCCTTAAGCCATTGTAACATGCACGTTGCGCTGTACACCAGTAAAACCCTCGGAGAGAGACTGTTATATTCATCAGCTGTGGGAAACCATAGCCTTTTGAACTGAGAAAATTGTGATCGAATTTATCCAATGTCAGCACTTGCTGTCATTGATGGATGTTTCTCCTTACGCTCGGCCTTTGAATGGGCCTCCAGTTGCTCATACAACCGGGGCATTAAGCGCCATCAATTATCCATCAATTAATGTCTGTTCCGTCTTGGGAACTTTTATTTGTCGGCTTTAAAGCTGCACTGCTAGTCCTAATGTTGCTGTCCTCTTAAATTAATCTATGTCACCATCCCCAACCTTGCCTGTTATGTTCATGTTGATGATGTGGCCAGTTCTCAGAAATTTCTCTGTGCAGTGATATTTCATGAATGTCTTTGTTGAAAAACATGTTTTCTTCCTATTCCATGAGTATGACGTGCAGACCACTATCACGCATTTGCAAAGCCAATAGGTCCTTTGATGTGCACATGTAAATGGTGTGCTATTTATTTTAAACCCTTATTGGACAAAACGATTTGCTCTCTACATCTGAAAAGCCAAACTTATTGCATTTATCAGTGCTTTTTTACTGTTAATATGGCAATGAGAGTATTCTCATTGCTTCAGCTCGATAATGTTTTCCAGATTGCAATGTTCCTTGTTTTTATTTGCACCCATATTTGTTTTCATAATTTCTCTGACCAGAACCTATCGCGCATGCTCCATTCGTCATCTAGATTTCATGTGCATTCCCTCAAAGTTCTGTTTTTTTTTTTAGATTAAACACTCCTGCTTTCTTTCTCTAAATGATGTTGTATGCTGACACAGAATAGATTATAGAGTGTTGAGTTGAGTGGAGAGTTTTCACAGGAAGGACAGTGGTGTGGGAAAAGCACTCATTACGAGGTTTACCATTTCTGCTGCCCAATATCCCGGTAATAGTAGGATATTACAGGAGGTAGAGGAACGGTAACTTCACATTCTCGTGGAGTCCCATGGGAACGGTGCCAGTGCTTCAGTGAAAGATCTGCTCATAGGGGCCTTCCGGTAGTTCACAGCCCCTACTGGCAGACTCAGAGTGAGCCGGTCTGGAAAAAGGTACTGGTATCAATGTTACTGGCACCTTATTTCCATACCACCTCGCTCATAATGAGGACCATGGTCTTCTTAACTTTGAAATTCTACTGAAATACTGCTAGACATACTGTGTTTTTCTACTTTGGAAATGCTTGTTGCATACGATATACATACAAGTATCACAAATGTCTAACAAAAGTGATGCACACCCCCCAGCCCCCCCAAACCCTCCAGCATCCTTCCCAGCAGCTTTTCAAAACTTCACAGGGACAATTATGCTACCTTACCAATACACTAATTAGTAAGCAGCATGGTTCTCTTGTGATATAATGCTCACATTCCTTTACTAAATGTATGGTTACATGATCTGCCAAAGTTCAAGGTTGTAACACAAGGAAAATAGTCCCCATACAATACAATATGGGAATTCATTCATACTTTATTCATTATAATCTTTCACCTAAGGTATCTCAAATCAGAAATGTTTACTTATAATATAAGGTGTGGTTTGCTAACTAAAGACCTAATTCACTGTGTGTTTTCCAATGGGGTTTTGCCATTATCACATAGAAACATTATCACAGACCTGGCACACACATGTAAATGAGAACACTGTCAGACATGTTCTACTATGCTAACATGGCACACTTAGAAACACCACAATGAACCAGTGAAGGACAGTCTCTGCATCACAGACAGCTGATTGGTGTGGATCGCAATCCTAGTTATAATATTCCTGAACCACAGTACAATGCAGCACTAAAGTGGAAAAAAACATCAATGTACCAAGTAGCATTGAAGCATACGCCACTCTAAAATGAAGCATTCAAAACTGCTGCAAAAGCTCTGGCAGGAAGCTAAAGCCCTGTCTCTTACCAGGTACACAAGGGATGCTCATGGGCACTGCCTGAGCAATGCATGCCTGCAAAAGATATGTCCTAGCTCTGTCTACAGATTTATAGGGTTTGGAAAAAAGGTCGAGTGAGCTAACAATTATTTTGGGGGGACAGATTAAGATACCAAATTTCTGGCTATACAGATATGTGAAGCTAAAAAAGAGGTGCATTACTCGAAAAAGAAAGTTTGATGTTCATATATCAGCAAGGGTGATGAGATGATTATGTTTAACGTATTGGGGCTCTAATACACAGGGCTCAATGAAAACATGTTATGATACGATGTACTGAACAATGAAATATCATGGGAGAAAAAACAGGAAGGTTTTGTTAATGGAAACATGGCGATTTTATGTAGAAAAGGGCATAGCAAGGGGACAAGAATAGAAGACGTGTTATATGGTATTGAATTCAATTGAAGGATTGTGGTGTTTTCATTAAGTACCATAAACATCACATTGTTACTAGCACTTCATGCTTCTAAATGCAACCATTATAGATGTTATTATTACCCGATATAAAAGTACTCCATTTATAAACAAGGAAGGATTAATGACTGAGTCGAATTCAAACTTGTGACCTGCAGTCAGAAAGCAGATGGCTTGGGAGTTCTTACTTTAACCTGACAAGCCGCCCTGCCTAATGATCTGACACTGCGTCCCTATTCCTTTTATTGAACATTCAAAGGCTTGATGTTCTAGATTTTTTAACAAGGAAACAGAGATAGAAGTGACTGACATTGGGGCTCATTGTATATTTGATTGCATTTCCCACACTCTGGTTATCAATCTGTTGAAATCAACATAGTAGTGGCATGGTAGAGTTAGTGGCATTCTCGAAGTCCCTAGGACTCCATTGGGGATTTGGAGAATTATCCCTGGGGGATAATGCTGCAATGGTAAATAGGCCATTATTTGGAGGCAAAGTGTAGGAGATACTAGCAGAACAAATCTGAAAATCTCTTTTTCACTTTTCCACCAATGTCATAGTTTGGTGGTGCAGTAAAAGTGTTGATAACTGATATACTACCATTTTACCTCCCCTTTCTCCTCCCCACCAAAATGATAATGTAGCCCATTGCTTTTCCACCTTAAGTGGATGATAAAAACATCAACCTTTCACAGTGCCATTCATAGATTTTAAATTGGAAAAAGTTCTCTATGTCTGGTGAAAGCTGGCCTAATTAAATGTCAGCTTTGTAAACACAATATTTCTGCATACATACTCAAAAGTTGCACCAGGCTGGTAATGTGTACAGCTCATCATACTGACCCATCTGTGTGCTTACCTTTAGTGAACGCTCTATAAACAACCTATTGGCCCAATTACCTGGCTGAAAATCTTGCCGTCTCCGGGGGCCAAGTCATCTCATGCCACAACATTGCCAGGTTTGTAAAGAAGAATTGCAAGAAGGAGGGAACCAGAAAACAAGCATGTTCATTTTACTCACCAAACATCTGACACAACACACTAAAGCACATCAGGTCAGCCCAAAACCTCGTGCCTTTTCAGAAAGGACTGTTCAACTCTACTGTTCAAAGAACCCCTACCCAGCTGCTATTCACTGGGTGGACATTCTATTTTCAACCTTATTCTCTCTCTTCTAGTGCAGAGTGTTCCATTAGTCCACAGATATAGCAAATACATACATACATACATACACACTGTCACTGGCAGTAATTATTCAGTGCATCAAGTTGAGTGGTGACAGCAAGACCTGAGTGAGCTCATTCCCCTTCCTCTCTTATTACCAATATAAAGACTATGTTTCTAAACCATGCTAACACATTCGATTTAAATAAGTGTTTGATGTCATAATTTCAATTGCAGGTTCCAATTTGGGAAAAGTCAAGAAAGATAACTTCAGTTTAGCATAGGTATGGATATAACATTGTTTAAGGGAATACACTTGGATTAATTCGTTTTTCATGAACAATAAAGCATTTCAGATCCACAACTTTCCCTGGGTCTATGAGCGGGGGCATTCCTATGTTTCACGTTGATTTAGCAGAAGAGAGATTTGTTGACTCAAATATCATGGAGATGTAGGTTTCGATTTGTGAAGATACAGCTAATATCCAATTGGTCACTTAAACCCAATATAGTCGAATGCAGGTGAGGGCCAAACCTATGCCTAGGGAGTATGGAATTCTTTTCAGAGACAGTATACAAAACTAGATTATTTGTGAAAAAAAAATGGAATGTTATCATTGCAAAGATACAACCACACTTAGAAAAGTCCAGAACTCGCTTTGTGAAAAGGTGAGAGTACCTCAGAAATATGAAAATGATCAAAGGAGTAAAGATTTTGTGATTAGTCTAGTGAAGACTTTATCAAAACGTATGTATGTATATATGGATGACATTTATATAGTGTAAACCTAGCTAGGACTCAACAGGGTGTTGTATAAAATAAATGCAAGGTTTACAGGAACAACAAAATGTTGTGGCTGTGAAACAAAAACCAAACAACTACAGTCTTTGACTCAGTAATCACCTGTATCAATACCAGCTGAACAATCAAAAGGAAAATAGGGCTTCAGCTGATACACTCCAATTGTGACTGCACAGGACACATGTTTTGTCAATCATCTACATAGACTCACATAAATCTCCTCGCACCTGTGCCTTTGTACGATATTTCAAAAAGTAGTTGCCAAAATTAGAAAACCTTTATTACAACACAATCTACTTTATTTTGCTGGACAGTTAACACACATTTTGGATATCTAGATGCCTTTTCAAGGTTGCAAAACATAGATGCATTTTTGTTGAAAAAATCAAATAACACAGTTCATATACATTTTAAACCAAATTGACAAGCATGACATGTCATATTACACTAAACTAAATACTAATGGATAGATAGTGAACAACCACAAGGTGTCATCATTACCCTCAAACATGATCAATACAGATGAAATGCATTTATCAAAAATTACAAAAACAAATAAAAAACAATGTTTTTCAAACCATTGCTAATTCAAATACTTTTCATTTCCCTATTCCTTTGTATAATATTCAAAGAGTGGATATTTGTCTTGTTTTTTTCAGTTACAAAAAACAGACATTAACCTCTATTTCCAAACATGTCTTACCCGATCATTCAGAAATACATGTTTTTTTCTTTCTGCACATTATTTTTGTATTAATACTGCTTATCCCAATTGTATTTACTGAATCTCTTCTTATTCAGGGCAAGAACATTGCCTATTGTGTAAAGAAAACATGTTTCTAATAGTGCGCTGATTAGAACTGTCACACATTTAATTATATAGTAGAGTATTTTCAAACGTTTTAGACATTGTAAAATGCTTTTGTATATCAGACCCAATGTCCTGTGGTATGCATTGGCCGACTCTGATCAGATGTGCTGCCATTTGCATCTGAAATTAGAATTACACATAATCATTGAATGTAAGATCAGAGCATCGATCAGCCTGGTCAAAATCTCTTTTTTCATTGTTAGCAGTTGTTGACCATATGTATTTAATTTTCTCATTAAACACTGTTACAACTGAAAAATGACTCCTATTTCTGAAGGTGGCAGCTCTTTCTGCTTGTTATTGTGTGATTTACTGTAGTTCAGACTGAAAATTGACCACTAGTGCTAATGAATATGGACATTTTGATTGCTATATTCATTTTATGTATATTACAATCAATTAAACTGAATAAAAAGACATGAAACACATGTTGACTTTGTTGTGGTTGTCTCCTAGGTTGAACAGAAAGGTCTGTCAGAATCCGCCTTGTTTTTCCCCACGATGTGTAGACGACAAATTCTACCCAACAATATAACCCTGTGTATGGACAGAATAATCAATACCAAGGGATCTATTATTTGGAAGAATGGACCCAACACGACCAGCAGATCACAAAAGAAAACTGGAAAGGAAAGGGCAGGTTAGATGAACACTGAAACAGGTTTTGCAAGAGGAAAACCAAAACAAGACAGGCTATACCAACCTGCTTGTAGGCACAGGTAAGTCCTGGAATGGCAGTGGTAAGATGATGTGGTAGCTAGAGATCAGAATGAAATGCAGGATGGATCTGGGATGTCTAAGGCAAGGATACAATATATTTTAGTACAATAGTTTTGGCAGACAATTTACAGTATGCGCTAAAGTGCAAGGTTTTAGGAAGTCTTACCATGTGCTGAGGTGGGAGTATCTTGATGCACAACAGAGGAGCCCACTTATGGCAAAACCAAGAAGCACTGTGGAATCAGGAAACTATTCCCGATGGCACAAGTATGTCTAAGGGCAGGAAGTCCTTTTAATACCCGACGACACAAGGACGCTCCTGGTATACCCCAAAAGTACACAGAAGTCTCTAGTCCGCACGTGACACACACGAGGAGAAGGCTCCCGGGTTTACCCAAGTAAGTGCTGATGGCAGCGCTGCAAGGAGGACAGTGGAGGATCCAGGCTAACAGTAAGTCCGTACAGGGAATGTGGACAATATGCAAACAGGAATACGCAGTCCAAGGAACCAGGCTGGGAGTCCGTTTCGAAATTCAGGTCAGTAGCAGAATGGGCTTGACAAGGCAGTTCAAGGGTAGGCAAAACAATTCCAGAGAGAAAGTCCGAGTCGGCAACCAGGAAGACAATAATTCCAAATGAGGTATCAGGTAGGGAGCAGGCAATAGGAGTCCAGAAAACCAGGCAGTAGTCCAAGCACACAGGAAAATCTAAGGTAACAAGAACAAGGAACTTCAACACATTCAGAAGCACTGAATTAACATTCGGGTGGAGCTAAAAAGGAAAAACATAGAATCACGTGATTAGGACGTAGCGTGTACTTGCATGGAGAGGCTATCATGCCTGTCCTAGTTTCCATGGTAACCACCGCCGCCTGCTATAGATGGTCTGTAATTTGGCAGCTACGTATTTTCCTGAGGGAGAGGTGCGAGGCAATCAAGTACCTTTAAAGTGTTTTGGCAGGACGAGGATGCGGGTGCTAGGATGGGAAACTGAAGGACCGGCACAGCGGTATGGAACAGGATGAATTATCGAACCTGGTGTGCCGTCCACATTCCTGACAGGATCTAGATGTGGCTGACTGGATAAGGTAAATTCAACATTATCACATAGAAACTATAGTCATCACCAATAAGGAGAGATAAACAGAAATGTTAGTAAATTGGCATCACTAGCTAGAACTCCCCAATAGGCTGCTGACTTCTCCTTTCAGTTTCACCTTGGTGTTGGAAGCTCCTTTTGTTTTTCCTTATATCTTCAGTTTTCTGATAAACTAAAGGTTATGTCACAGAGTCACCTGAGACAGTTTATTTTTATGAAGCAGATTGAACTTAAAGATGTAAAGAACTTGTTGCAGGTACTGAGTAAGGGGAATGAACATAGGGTGTGGCAGGTGACGGACTGTCTCAGAGGCATGTCTTAGTAGATAATGCTATGCATGTATACTTATGGCCTCCACTATTTCTATGTCAATCTCTAAAAAAGATGTGGGATTGAGGTGGTAAAATTTAGCGTGATCAGTTTGGACAGCGAACCCTCACATAAGTAATGGCTGAAAAGGACATTCTAACATTTTAATCAGCTAATGGCTAATTTTCACTGATACAAAGGTAGCATGTATAGAATTTGGGAATGTAATCATATTATCAGGTGATGGGAATATTGCTGAGAGTTCTTCCCATAAATCCACTAATTTCCGGAGGATCGGTTACCTGACTTTGTTAGCAAGGCTTTACCTTCTATTCACACAATCATACTATCTGTGCACTCCTGATTATTTGTTGATGCTTTCATATTTGATGATATGGTCATTGCAATCTATCTAAACTATCGTAAAGGTGGACACCTTTCTGATCCTGCTGATGATAATAAAACAATTACAAGGGGATGTATTGTGGTCATTTGGGGTTGTTATCTCTATTAATTGAGGATTGCCTCCCTCTAATACAGCTAAGGAACCAACATGACTTTTCACTGACTCATGATTCCACTTTGGAACGTGTCACCTGGAAGGTATGATGCAATTGAGAATTGCCTGTATTTTCGTTTTGTTCATCTGTAGTGTGTGCAACAGGTAATGCACATCTTCCACTTGCCCTCAATGATTTGGGCTGTTTTCAGCATCAGCATTATCAACATTTTGGTGAGTTGTTTCACATTTTGGTACTTTTATTTGCATATTAGTGTCTTCTAATGTCATTTGTTGTGACAGCCTGTTATAATGGTGAGTTCGTAGTAGTTTTTTGCAATGTAAAAGCTCTTCAATCTTTTGGATGGTAGTCCCACAATGTAAAATTAAATAGATGATGTTTGGCTCTCGCTTTTTTGGGCAAAAAAAGGAAGTTCAGTATTTGATCTCATATTAAAATATGATGGGCTTTTTAAAACTTGTTTTCATGTTTCACAGATTGCCTCAAAAACACACCAACTCTTGAAGACAGTTTGTGAGTTTTTTTATAAATACTTGGCAGAGGCTCCCTAAGGGCCATCTCTATCTCCCTCATCTCCTGTGGTCTGCTCAATCCATAGTCCAGCTGTCCCTACACCCCAAGATGGTTTCTGCAGATCAGTAACCCCAGCTGCTTAACATCTGTCTGGCTGGTCCTGATAGCCTAAGGGAAAACCCTTTCTCTGCCTCCCTCTTTGGGAACAAGGTAGCTGAATCCCAACCCACAATAGGAATGTTATCAATAAGGGGCGACTTCCACTCACCCAGGTTTACTTGATCTTATCCTTGCATTTTGTTCTACTCCTTGCACTGGTGTTCTGTCCTCTCTCTCCCTTCCGTCTACTCTTTTCCTTACTCCCACTCACATTGGTCTCTCCCTCTGTTGCTCTTCACCTCTGTCGATCCACTCCCTTCTGCCCTCCTCTTCACATAAATGTTCTACTCTCCTCATGCTACCTTTCTTTTCCTCTCTTCACTACTACTATCCTTTCTCCACACTACTGTCCTGCCCCTCTCCAAACAACTACTTACCCCCTCTTCACTCTACCACTCTCCCACTCTACACATTACTACTCTCCCCCATGCCACACTACTCCTTTCATGTCCACACTACTACTCACTTCACACTACTACTCTTCCTCTACTCTACACTACACTACACCCTCACTCTCCTTCCACTCTCTGACTCACCTTTCAGTCACCCATATGCACCCCTACTCTCCCTCTATTACCCTCACTCACTCACCTTGTATGCACTCTCACACCCAAGCACCTCTTTTTCCCACCAACCAATACCTCACCTTTCATACTCTTTCAGCAATCCTTCTCAAAACACTCTACACCATCCTTCCTCCACTTGGTTTTTGGTCACCCTTCTCCTCCCTTGACCTCACCCGAACAACTCACATCTTCCTGGGCCCCTTTATATCCCCCCTTCCCTCTCCTTCAGTTCTTCCTCTAAGCTGGTTCCCCAGACAACCACTGTCTTTCGTCTCACCAGAGGCCAGATTACACGGAAGAGACTGCATATAATGGGCTGGAAACCTGCCCCTCTTTTGTACACAGGTCCACTAGCATCAGATAAGGGTGGTCTTTCAAAAAATAGTTAATGCCCAAGTTCATATCAGGACTGAACAGAGCATTTGTCATGCCTGATTATTTGAGAATCACTCGGCTGAAGGTCTAGAGTTTATATTGTGCAGAGCATGTGGAGTTCCGGATTGAAAGTAGGTTCACTGTTCCAGTCTGTGTCTCTTAAGGCAACAAGGTTTACCATGAGATGTTGGGTTGCTCGATCTCTTTCTTCCACAGCCATGCATTCTAGGTAATATAGTCCTATGGCAAACATACATGGAAAACTAGGTAGCATTGAAAAGGTATGGGGTAAGAAAAAAAAGGTGCTACTTGGTTCAGTCATGCAAGTACAGGTACAATGGACAGAGACTGGGGCCCTCCCACCTCTGAGACCCTACCTCTGGGACAGACCTGGCACTGGTAAAGACCCTGGTAGGAATACCACCCCAGGGTGAAAGAAAGAAAGGAGTCGTTATACCCTGTTGACAGGATCAGGTCCCTGACCATGTCACACACGGTATTGGTGATATACCTGCCAATGTATGATGTATTTACATTTATTAAGATTATGTATTTAGAGTGATGCTTAATCACATTCAATGCAAGACTTGTCTACAGTCTCTGAATCTGAAACCTTTTATAAACATCCCTAACACTTTGGTAGCACCATTGTCTATTGATGTATTTAAATACTTTTAATCATACATTTACATAAAAACTAGATGATATCTATTTCAAGTAGATGCTTAATAATTGTAACCTTACAAATCTAGGTTTCTATCTAGGAAACGGGATAAATCTCTTGCACTCAAAGTCTGGGGAGAGAACAATGTAGGGTGCTACTTTGCAATCGTGAAAATGTATGTAAGGGCAATCTATAGCTGTTTTTTTTTAATAAGTATTGCACTTTTTTGTAATACTCTGCTTTTATGAATTGTAACTCCAAAGTGCAAGCAATATTGTCCAGATTTAAATTGGGTAATATGATTATTCATTTATTTAATAAGTATCATGTTACATGTTCAGTACAACATTCAGTTACATTATGGCTCATTCATTGCACATAACTGTATTATTGATATGGTATTAGACAGGAGCCTTTGTTCCCAGGTTCTTGGGTGCGTGCACTTCTGAAAGCAGCCCACAAGGTCGACAATTGCAAACAAGCATGGACATGTTTGCAGTCTGCAGTTCAGTATCATGGAAGGAGGTAGACAACATCAACACTCCATCAAAAGCCCTGTCGAAGATAGGATGTGAGTGGATATTTATATTACCTGACCCTATTGATAATTCATAATCTTGCTACTTTCATGGAACACCAAGGTGCTACAGAGAAAACTTGAGGATGTGGAATGGAAGGTGTTTCAGAATAAATCGGATATTGAATGCCTGCAGTAAACATAGGTGGTTGCCAAAATCAGTTGGGTGGGTTTTAAACTATTTAGCTCTCAAGCAGTGAAAGGGACGAGGGGTAGACCAAAGGGTTCTGCTGATCTGGGTAACAGATTCACTAAATGCCAAATGTACTCAGATGCAAGTAGCATACCCTGACATATTGGCTTAATGAGTTGAATGATCTAGTAAGATATGTTTTTTTACTTATTCATGTCGACCTAAGACCTAAGCAAAAAGCGATCAGCAAATTTGAAAGTAAATTGCTTTGATTGGTTGACAATAATACAATTATTCAGGATATCATGCTAGTCGCAGGTGACCTTTGTATGCAATGGTACACCCCTTGTTCTCTTCCAGCCCCGTCCTTGCACTTAGCGTGTGGACCTTCTCTCCCCTGCATTCACTGTTTTCCCCTGACACTGTCCACCTGGCCTCCACTGGCATCGCTTAACCCACAGGCACTTCCGTCCTGACCAGCACTTCCCCTCTCCCCTGCACTTCTTGTTACCACATTTGCATGATCCGAATGTCCCAAAGCCTAGGAGGAACGTTTTTTGTCTACTTCATCCCTGTGCCTCCCTTGTCTTGTTGCACCTTGAAACACCTTGTGTATAGGCAGATTATAAATACCCAATAAATAAATAAACTGGAATCCTCCATGGTTTCTAACATTGTATCTATGGAGGAAGACAAATTATGGGGCATTCCCTCCCATCTCGTCAATCCTCTATGTATTCCATATCACCAGGCAAATAGGGTTACATCATTATTGCACTTGGTGGGATTACGGGAATCTAATGGCAAGATGGTCGGGGATTGCCCTCCATGTCTGATCCTTCAGAGTCAATTCTAAATCCTCCCTCAGTAATTATATACTACTCGATGTCTGTGCTTGGAAATATATCTATAGCTTCAGGGCGGAGGTTAGAGTAGAGTGTGACCACTAGCATCTTATATGCACACTATTTAATCCTCAGAACACCACGATAGCAAAAGAAAACAGTGAAACACAGGTAATCAAAAGGGTTCATTGGACCAATTTGAGGAAAGAACTGGACATAAAACGAATATACAATGCTCTGTTACCAATTTACTTAATTACTCAAATACCTCATCACCACTTAGCCCAATAGAATTCGATAACCAGTTGGTTGATGTAATACAACCGGTTGTTACACATTTTGCCAATTTGTCTTGCACTGGGAAGCGACCAAGTAGGGAACTCAAGACCTGAAATAATGAAGAGTGTAGAGCTAAAATTCTGAGTGGGTGCAGGCAGCACTTCTCGAAATCAATTCTATCTGATTTGTATCGATCTATGGGATATACCAGTGTCCGAAATCCACCTATTTCAGAAATAGAAACTGTAGAGAAAAACTGATGATATTAACCACCAGATCTGGAGACCCCCTTTTTAGTAAATAAAAATGCTACTCCATTACACGCTTATATTTTGGAGGAAAGGTCTGTCTCTAATAAGACAATACCTTTTCAATCTCAATACTCCAATTTGACAAAGATGGTTTTTAGCATTGGTGACATTAGTACCTGGAAGGACCAAACTAGCCCTTATGATGGACTTCTAGTCTGAAATGTATTGGCTGTGCCACTCAAGCAATAAAGATGAGACAGCACACTCTATTAAAGATTGTCATAAAAAAATCTCAATGGAATGATTATGTGATTGTTTGCTTACACATTTGCATTGAATGCATTAATATCTACTGCAACGGGTTGTCTCCAAGTCTGAAGAGTGTAGATCTGCCTAGAAGAACCTTCTAGTTAAAGTTTAAAAAGGCACTGGTGAGGTACAAGCACAATGAGGCTAGACTAAGGATGACATACAAAGTGTTGCTAATATGAAAAAAAACAAGCTTGGCATAATCTAAATAGGGCCCTCCAAGCAAATAACACAAAGGGTCTGATTCACAGAAGCATTTTATAATGGTGCTATTCCATTTGAAAACCCTCAGTGAATCAGGCCCAAAGTATTTTTGGCAGATACTAAAAAGAGAAGTAAGGGATTGTGATGGCCTCACTAATCGTACTAACATTGAAATCTCTGAACAGCAGTGGCTGGACTATTATGGTACTCTACCTAGTGGGAATACAGTAGAGGAACTATTTGCTAAATCTAGCCCTCTGGACGCAGATATGACAGCAGAGTATAGTAACCCCCTTTCACCACTGGAGGTGACAATGGCACTGATTGGGAAAATTGCAGGCAAGGCGCCTGGTACGGATTCTATACCATTCAACATCTTTAAAGAACAGCCCGCCATATAGACTCGCTTTTTAACAAAATTATTCAATGATTTGTTAACAGCGAATACGGTACCACATTTTTGCCAATTGGCGAACCTGGTTACAAACCATAAAAAGAGAGCATGCAACCAGCCACAAAATTATTGTCCTATTTTGCTGTTGGATTCCTTAGAACTTAGAAAAATGTTTTGGTAAAATACTACAAACCAGTTTGGAAGGCTGGTGTAATTCCCACAATGTATTATCTCCCTTTTTTGTGGGCTTTAGAAATGGTGTCTCAACCACTATTTAAATAATTCATCTTTTACTGGTTTTGTATACTTATGTTTTAATTAAGAGACAATTTATGTATTAAGCCTTTTTAGATCTCCAACCAGCCATAGTTTAGATCGAGGTACCATATCAAAGGCTGTAAGTGCTTGAAGCGGTCCCCCTCCAACTCAATCCTTGATATTTTCCCAGGTTATAAACTGTTTGTCAACAAACATATCCCCAATCATGTGAAAGTTTGCCGCCTGCCAGGACCTATGATTTGCCTTGTCCATAGTAGGGCACAGAGCTGGGTTACACCAGAGGGGAATCCCCCATGTGATGCGGTTCAGCAATGTACACCAGGCCAGGAGCGTAATGCCCACCAGATCCATTGGCACCTCTTGCTTATAGTGAGCACTTAATAACAAGGTTTGCAGATTGGCCTTCCCAGCAGCCTCCACCACACACCAAACTTGCAGGAGACTCTGTTCTCCCTCCCTGCAGTAACCCGCAAACTGCTCCTGAGCAACTAGGAAGTTTAATTTAAGTCTGGTGCCCCAGGACTCCCCAAGAGATGTGGGAGTGCCAGGATGAACCACTTCAATTGAACAGAGCCGGGCACCCAAACAAACCCAAACAAACTCTGAGCACAGACTCACCATTTTTGCAAGGAAAGCCCTCCAAAGCCATATGGGTTTGTTCAGGAAGAAGTATAACAACTTGGGAGTATGGTCATTTTGAGCAGGGAAATCTTGCCCATTAACAAGATAGGTAGCTTGCCCCATCTCGTCAGCTTTAGGAGTAGACGAGAAATATATATCCCATAGTTGCAGTACCACATACAGTCATCTGAGCGGGAGATCTGTATCTCTAGATATTTCACAGGTTCTAGTGTCCACCTCAGACCACCCAGAGCCACCGGCTCCCTGGTCAGAGGCATTAGCGGGAACACTTTGGACTATGTTCTATTTATATGCAGACATGAATACCTTCTAAAGGTAGACACCGCTTGCATGACAGGAATGATACTATGGTCTGGGTCTCCCAAGAATAGAAGGATGTCATCCGCACATAGAGAAATTGATTTGGGGGAGCCACCCAGCCAAAATCCCATGCCACAAATCTATGTCTGATTATGTCATCTAGAGGTTCAATCGTTATAGCAAAGAGCAGGTGTGAGAGAGGGCATCCCTGTCTCGTGCCCCTAGCCAAATGGAGGATAGGCAACACAGTATCAACCTTCCATACTTTGGCATAAGGCTGCTCATAGAGAAGCCTGATCCAGGACACAAAGCTGGTTTCAAAGCCACACCTCTCCAGGACCATAAACAGAAATGGTCAGGAGACTGAGTCAAAAACATTTTGCATGTCTACCGAAAAAGCCACTGCCTGTGACTCCGAAATGTTTTACATCCACATTAATAAGAGAACGTGTGATACAAGCTGCAGTCATCAAATGGTTTATCGTGTTTTAAAAGCAGTATTATTATTGCTTCTCTCAAAGACTCTGGCAGTACCCACTTGACAAGGGACTCCTCCCAGAGTTGCAACAGATATGGTGATAGCAATTCCCTGAAATCCTTAGAACAATTCTGAATGCAGCCTTTCTGCCCAAGGGACCTTACCATCGGGCAGTTCTGAAATAGCTATGTGTATCTCTTCAAGAGACATAGGAATCTCCAGATGAGCGCTAGCTTCTCTTGAGAGCAGTGACATGGGGATCTTGTCTAAAGCTCTTCCTCAGACGCCTGAGTGTGTGGGCCATAGAGATCAGAATCGTATTGATAAAAAGGCATTATTTATATCTGCATTAGAGTGCAGCACTCCCCCATCGATAGTTGTGATCAGGATTTGCTTTAAAATGCCAAACTCAATGGACATGGCCACAACCCATAAAGCAACACATCCAGAATGGTGCTGATGTCACCCCCCAAATCACTGTGGCCATAGGTTAAGCCCCACATGTTTTCCAAAATTCCCTGTAGTATCCAGCGTAGTCTGTGTTTGGCCCATACACATTGACCAGAATTGACCAGCAGCACTTCCAGCAGGTTCAATTTCCTGTGAACAATAACATAGATGCCATGTGCATCATTCATAGAGTTAAGTGCTTGGAAATGCATTGATGTATGTAGAATGGACATTACTATTTTAGCTTGTGTGGTAAATGACGCATAGTATTTGCAATCACCCAATTGTTTTTGAAAAAAGACAGCCTGAACTGCAGTCTCCATAGAATCTGGGCACCATATTTCTCAGCATGGGACCCTATTTTCTGAACCTTAATCAGATTGCCTAGTCTGTGTACGTTCCAACTAAGGAACGTGATGCCACCCACTTCCTTTCATGTCTGTGTTATACAATCTAAGAACAACATATGTCATCATATTAACAAACATACTTATACCTCCCCGCCTCTCTCCATCCACTATGCACCAAATGACATTTTCATTCCACCCAAAGCTGCCCAACTATGCCCCACCCCCAATCTGTGACCCCAATCGAGGCAGTGTACTGACCCCCCAGTAGTGCCTGGAGGTCAACAACTCCCAGGAACACACCTCCTTAGCTGACTGTGGAGTATTAAGAAGGCACTAAGATGCAGGAGCAGTTTGCCCTGAAAACCAATAATCGGGCGGTCTGGGGGACCTACAGTCCTACTGTGGAATCTGGCATGTGCGAGCAGAACTGTCAATGGCACACATGGGCAAGCTGACATGCCTCAGCAAGGACCTCACATCATGGGGAGCCTTGTCAGTGTGTCACAGGCTTCAGGCCAGGCAGTACCCCTTCTGGCACAGAGCTTCCTCTCTGGCAAAGCAGAAGGTCTGCAGTGTGCTTCCGGCACTTCATGCCGGCCAGCAACCATCACCCCAGCAGCAACTACCATGGTCGCAGCTCCACATAGGGCCCAGTTCCTCTCCTCCACAACATACCAGCCACACCGGATCTGGGCCACAAAAGCAGTGAGTATTTTAAAAGGCACATGGCTCAGTCGGAAGGATTAAATCAACTGCCAGGTGCGCCCAGACGTTTGGAACAGGGACGGAGAGTGCATTAAGTGCAGGCAGTCACCACCAGCACACAGAGCCTCTCTAGAATGCCACCATGGCGTTTCAGCAGCACCCCCTATACTGAATCCTATAAGATTAATGTGGAGGTTAAGCAGGGATGCATGTTGGTGCCCCTATTGTTCTCCCTGTCTGTAAATAATTTGATAATGGCTATATCTATTCTAGAGGCAGGCGCTCTGAGACTTATAGGGCAGAGATTGGATACTCTCTTCTTTGCAGATGATGCCATTTTACTATCAAAATCACCAATGGGTCTCCAAAGACAACTAACAACTTTTAATAAGTTAGTGAAAGATAATGTTAGCAAAACAAAGATTATGGTGTGTAAACCTCCGAGGTGAAAGAAGGTTTCCTGCCCTAGATTTTATATAGTGGACACAATGGTTGAAACAGTAGATGAATTTGACTATTGAGTCATTCGAATCCACAATACAATAAGCTGGAACCCTCAAATGGAGAAAGTTACTAACATCCTAAATCGCAGTGGTAAGCAATGTTGGCCTTTTTAAAATACCATCAAAAAAATGATGACAGAATAACATCAGGTGCTCTAAAGGTCTATAATTACCAAGCGGTCGCTGCTGCAACTTATGGCTCTAAGTTGTGGGTCCACATGAACGTTGAGACCAAGAAAAATAAGATACAGTGCACCATCTTTACCAATTAGAACAGAGCTTGGTTTAGATGGTATAGCTCAGAAGATCACGCTTTTTTTGGATTAAGATTTGGACTAGTGAGAATTTACAATTTTACTCAAAGATCTTTCACCCATGACAGGTACAAATGATCTGCCCTGCTAGAAATGTGTTCCATCTGCAGAATCTCCCTGAACTATGCTTTATGGCCTACAGGCCAGACATATCCTCCAGCACATGGAGGATGGGCAACATGTGAAAGTGTGCGAATTCATGAATGAGGTCAGTCGCATAATTACCTGGAAGTAAAAAGTTCTGACGGCTTTAGAAATTACTTCGACAGACTGAATGCAAAGGCTAGAATCCTTTTTATTAAAGCACACTTTGCGATCCTACCATACAAGGAGTCACAGCTAGTTGGGATCTGAACACATCCTGAAAATGGTACTTCCGTATCACGCAAGATGAAACGTTTCCTCATTTCCTCCTGCTCTGCCCACTGTATAAAGCTTTAAGACATGGGTGGTTGAAACCCCTATTTCAAATTGGAAAGAATAAGAAGATTCCCTAAGATTTTGTAAATCTACCAAAGATTTGGAAAGCAATGAATGTGGCCCAGTTTTTGACGAATCGTATAAACCATCGTTATACTCACTGGTAAACTCTGAGTGCACGAACAATCAGTATGTTCGCCCATTTCTGGTCTGACTAAATCCCACCTATATTTACAAACATCCGGATGTAAAATCAATGGTGTATAAGTAATACTGCTTACTAAAGGCAGAATTGTAAAAGGGTTCTAATGAAATGTTACTCTAGTTTGTAGACGTAAGCTATTAGGCACTATGCTGCTAAGGTAAAACCGTATGAATGTATAATGTTACAATCTTTAAGTGAGGAGATAGAAAGAATCCAGAAAACTATCGTCCTATATCGCTACTTGAAGTCCTAGGTAAACTTTATGTGGGCATACTATTGAAGAGACTTGAAGAATGGTTGAGAGAGACTGGAAATATAGACAGCAGACAAGCAGGTTTTGTCTAGAGAGTAGACTCTGGACTGAACTGAAGGACGTAAGGGGAAACGACAAGCTCTACCTAGCGTGCATAGATATGGCAGCAGCATTTGACCGAGTTGATTGAAATATTCTATGGCCTAAAATGCACGACAAGGGATGTCCACCAGATCATATAGCAGCCATAAAAGCACTCTATACTGAGATCAGTATACAGGTGCGTTTAGATCAAAGAGGCACTCTTAGTGAACCTTTGAATACTCCTGAAGGCTTGAAACAGGGGTGCCCCTTAGTGGCCATATTGTACAACTTTTATATCCTAGATATGGGAGATAACTTGGAGCCTACAAGATCCTGCTCACCAAGATTAACAGGAAATGCCATTGGCCACTTGCTGTATGCAGACAATTTAATCCTGCTAGACCTGACGGCAATAGGTCTACAAAAAAAAACTCAACAAACTAGAAAAATATGTCAACATTAACAAACAAAAAAATCAATGCTGAAAAATCAGAGATTCTAGTCATGAAAAAACCACAAGTAAAGGTAAAAAAACCTTTAACTGGTGCCTGGGAAAAAATACAATATGGACAACAGAAAACAAAAAATACCTGGGAGCAATAATCAGTGCCCACTGGGGGGACAAGCCATGGATAGAGCATCTTCAAGTAAAAATTGACCAATTGAGTGCCCAAGCCTCACTAATGAAAAATAAATTCTGTCAAATCACGGTAAAACCTTTATTAGAATTTCATAAGGCGTAAGTAATGCCATCAATAACGTATGCAGGGGACACTGGACTACGAATCGCATGGGTAATCTGGGATAGGCTTGAGGCAAGATTCTGGCGGAGAACCCTAAATCTACCAAATGCGCTTCCAATAAGCTTAATTAGACATGAGCTGGGTCTTCACACACTACATGTTCATGTTGTCTGGAAAGCTCTATCAAGTTCAGGAAAATAGAACGTCCTGATTGTCCACCGCAATACAAAATCCTGAAGACAGAAATGGTGAAGACATCATGCTAGCCCTTAGAAGAAAGAATGGAGAAACAAATGCCAGGAGATCCCGATGAACATAGGGTCTAATATAAGCAGTCTATGCGAAAATCCAAAGAGAGTAAAAACTCTGTTATTCTCAGTGGATTGGTCGTGTGTATCATCCTCCAACCATAATCCGGCAAAAAAAAGTAACAAACTGTGCTGGAATTGAATTCTGCCAATGTATTTGAACAAGAGTGCTAACCCACGTCATAGACACCTGATTCTATGCTTCAGATTGAACATCGTGCGCACAAAGGAAGTCCTGGTTAAATATAAAATGATTAATCAGAATATTTGTCGCCTATGTCATGAAGAACCAGAAACCCTGCGGCATCTAACTTTGTTTTGTAAAGAATTACTAGTGGAAAGATGTCAATTATAGCATGATGTGTTAGAACCAAAGTGTGGCTTAGACACCAAGCTATGGTGGGAAGCACTCCATGATAATCCAAATCGAAAGACATCCAGAAGATTGGGTAGCTTCCTGGAACAAATGCTAAAAAAACTGGAAGCTTCTTAAGAACATATTAAAGCAAAAACGAAAAAGGGAATTAGGGTGTAACCGAAGTCACTCTCACAGCCAGGCTAAAGAGTTACAAAAAAGGAAATACCTATCAGCAGATGGCTGTGTGTGTGGAAAGGACATTATAGCAAAAGTTTGTATGTTTTTTACACTGTATGCTAAATAAAAAAAATTAAAAATTAATGTTATTTATTATAGTGATGATTTTTGCATCTGTTGAGCACTTGCACATTAATAAGAGGTATTGTATTTTTAATTCTTTTAACACAAGGAAACCTGATGTTACGATAACAAACCACCTTACAACTGATAATTAGCACACTTCGAAGCTTCCCCTTCCAATCACGCTGCAGAAGATAGGATTTGAAAGTCTTTCAAAGTGTATACATGCTATTGCTATCCCAATTTATTTTATTACTGTTTTTACGTTTATGGCATGCTGAGGAATAAATTAATTTCAGGATATCTATAAATATCAACCATAATTATGGGCACCAGTTTTAACCAGGATATATTTTGACTACAGGTAATTTCAGGTGCAGTTGGCTGATGTGCATACATGTATCAATCTACAAAAAAGGGGAAAGAGTGCTGCCATAGTCATATAACCATATTCCATGGAACCACGGTAGAGTGAAATACGTTGGTAAAATCATTTACTACAAACTAATGGAGTGACTGGATGGAAATGATATATTCAATTGGGATATTTTTTATTAAATGATATCCAACTAGATTTTAGACAGGGATTGGGTACAATATATCACGGTGTACATATAAATCTCATGCCTTCAACATATGTCTGTGGGTAATGCACAGAAGTGCATTGCTTTCATGGATCTTTGTCAGCCTTTGATCAAATGGACCGATCAGTTGTATGGTCCACACTCATAGATCTGGGAATCTCTATTGGTCTATAATGCTCCAATTCCAATGAGGGACTATAGATAGTGAGAAATATGGAGTGGAGGCAGAATTGGCAGGAGCGATTGAACTGGTAAAGGGTGTGAACCAAGCCTGCGTCCTGGCACAAACGCACTTTAATTTATACACAAACTCCATTCCAATGGACCAGATGACCCTGCATAGGCAGCAGCAAGTTTTTCACACTCACGTATGCCGAAGATGCCATCTTGATCACCCGGATCAGAAGGACCCTTCAAAACCTTGGAAATGCCCATTGTATCCATGTAAAGGAAAGTGGGCTGCAAGTGAATCTTAGGAAATCTACTGTCATATGCATGTCTTTGTCATGTGCATTTCTACACTCAGAATGATGTGTAATTCAGTATTTCCGACGGTCAAAAATGTGAAAATTGTAGTAAATTCAGCCATTCAGTCTTAAGATTTAATTGTAAACCATTGTGGCAAGATCTCATGCATTGAGAAAGGAAACACAATTCACAGATAAAAGGTAAGATTGTCATTAACAGATTTCAGCTGAACACCTACTCAAAATATATTTGCTAAAACCGTAATTTCTTGGTGTACATAGTCCCAAAAATGATGGAATACTCTGATATGTTGCAGTTCATACCAACATATTATTTATGGCAAATGCCAACTTCCATCAATGCGATTTAAAGAGAAAGAGACACACATTATCTGACTTATGATATAAGCATGAAATGCCTGCTTTTCTCATGTGCACTTTGGACAAGCGATTTAGCTGTGCTGACCTAGGCGATAATTAGAGACACATGCATCAATGTATAACCTGGTTTGGTAGCCATAACATGACCCATAACACAGACTCTGGCAACGGTGACTCCCGCGAAAACTACATCACCAACTGAGCACTCTAAACTGACTACAAACACAAAATCCATCACACAAAATCCATCACACAAAAACCTGCAACCATTACCCAGAGATTATTGGTGGGAATTTATGCTCTTGGATCTGGGATTTTCTGATGCCCCTCTAAATGATGATGTCAATACAGCAATGTGTATCATTTGCAAATGTTATGGTTAAAAAACGGCACATGTGGGTTTACTATTGCGCTGTCACTCTTATTTATGTATGCTCTTCAACACATCACACCCGCGGATAATGACTCAGTCAATAAACATAGCCTTTTTTCAGAGATCAGCCAAGTGTGCTGCTTCAAAACAAAATGAATGCCAATGTCTACTTACAAAACAATATTATTAAATTCAACAATAAATGAACTAAGACGATATTAATATTACTTATTGCAATGTTTTTAATGAAATAGTTTGAAACACAAATTAATTGTTGAACTTTAATAATATTGTATCAAAGTAGAAATTAACATTAATTTTGTTTTGAAGCAGAGCACGTTGCTGATCTCTAAAAAAAAAAGTTTTGTTCATGAAATTAATTGCATGTTGAGTCACATGAAAAGTAAAGACACACACACACACACACACACACACTCTCTGAAAGTTCTTCAAGAAGGTATACTGACTGACAGTGATTGAGAACCTCAAACACACATCAGGATGAGGCAACACACCCACACACAAGACCTGCCATGAAAAGTAAACACACTTTCTCAGTATCACCAAATCACTGCATGCATTCACAAAAACTCACTCTTCCAATGTTCATGCATTTGACTATACGTTGTTTTCAGTGAGGCAAATACCAAGATGAACATGCTGATCAGATGGCATTTGAAAAGATTGTATACTGTGAACCTTGACCCCTAACACATTGCCTACTAGTTTTACACAGATTGTCATATGTATTATTTATGTGTTCCTAATCCAAAACAATCTAATTACATTTTTAATAATTTAAGACTGCTATATTTGTTTTCTTTTGTACATTTCTTCAAGTATAAAAACAACTAAATTGATCACATTAACACCTTAATAATGTCTTTGAGCTTTTAACAAGTGTCCTGAATTTGTAAAATTGGAAAACGAACTTCGTTTAAGCATAGAAGATACCCTCACCGCAGAAGTGTACGTTTTAAATTGTAGTACAATGGGGTGCAAGCACAATGTTTCACCAGGTGCCTCACACAGAATTAACAACGATGATTAATTACAATTCAAACAGTTGTACAATATGTTATATAGTTGTGATTGTACCCCAGTGTGAGTGTTGGATACAATGTACAGCAAAGTCGAGTAATGAGTACACTAAATTAGAACAAAAATTGTTTCTTTCAACTAAAAAAATCTATTTAGCCTAATCAGGAGTATATTTATTTATTGTATAGCACACACAAACCGTAAGGCATCTAAGCGCTGAAAGGAACCAGTTACATGTAGTATGGAGGCAGTGATCATGAATAGTCGAATGCATAGACAGCTATATACAGAGAGCACAAGCATCAGATTAAACTTTCAACAGGGAATTTACACAGGGAACTTACATAGTGAACAAGGTGTAGGCAAACAGCCAAGTTTTGAGGGCTCTGTGGAAGCCAAAAAGAGTTCCTCCGCCCTTAACACATGTGGCATAGAATTCCATTGTTTAGCAGCAATTACTGGGAAGCTTATCCCTCCTGCTTTGGCACGCTTGCATTTGGGTTAAGCAAGTCTATGGGTGTATGGAGTTCTGATAGGCCTGGACAAGTGAGTTTTAGTACTTGTGTGTGCTAGTTGGGACCGGGGGGCAGAGTTGGAGATACACCTTTGTGTGAAAGTAAATGTCTCGAATGAGATTCTTTCTCGTATGGTGAGCCAGTGTGCTGCTCTTTGGGCAACAGAGATGTGTTCCAATCTAGGAATGTTAAGGGCGGCATGCAGGGTGTTAATTCGGATGGCCTGGAGTTTTTGTATGTTGTAGAAAGTACCGACGAAGAGTACATTAAAGTAGTCCATCCTAGCGTGGACCACAGCGCGAGCGATCGTGAAGCAGCTGTCTCTGGAGAGAAAGGATCTGGCAGAGTATAACAATTTGGTTCAGTAAGCCGCTGAGGAGGAGATCGCATTTACTTGACGGGTTACGGAAAGGGTTGCGTCAAGGTAGACCCTTAGAGTTTTGACTGCTGGTGAGACTGAGATCAGGGTACCATCCATGTTGAAGGCTGTGAAATCCGGGTCACGTTTTTTAAAATGGAGGAGGGTACCAAGAGGAGAAGCTCTGTCTTCTCATCATTGGGACCAAGGCCGTGGGTTTCCATCTAGGTTTGTTTGTTGAGCTAGATTGTTCTTAGCATGGTGGCACCGTTGGTATTGTTACCATAGAAGGGGAAGAGAATGTGTGTGTTGTCGACATAGTTAGTGTAAACTATGCTGAGGGATTTCAGGAGGTTGAAGAGTGGCTTTGTGAATATTTAGAAAAGAGTCAGTGAGACGCAGGACCCATGAGGTACTCCACAACTGTTGGGGGAGGGTGGTGCGCTGGCATTTTCAGAGAAGACTTTCATTGCTCTGCCTTCTAGGAAGGAGGCAATCCAGTATGTCGCTTTCAAGAGAAGGATGCTGCAGAGGTAATGTGGTGGCAAAGTACATTATGGTCGAATAAGTCAAAGGCCGTGCAGAGGTCTTGAAGGAGCAACAGGGCAGGTTTACCCTCATCTCCTCAATCTGATTTTTCAGGTCCAGAGAGAGCTGACTCCAAGCTATGGCATGGGCGGAGCCAGACTAATGGGCTCCTAGGATGTGTTTTTCTTCAAGGTGACGTTGAATTTGAACTTAGGCTGCTATGTCAAGTATTTTTAATAGGAAGGCAACTGTGGTGATGAGCCAGTAATTGTTGGGGAGAGCAGGGTCATGGGAATTTATTTTTATAGGAGGGGTAGAACCCAGGCTTCTTTAAGGCTGGATGGTACTGTGCCTGTCGCCAAGGAGAAGTTGATGAATGGCGTGATAAATGGAGCCAATGCTTCAGCACAATCATTGATGAGTGGGGCTTGGCAGACATCCCCTTTACATCTTGATAGCTCAAAACTTTTTGGGATGTGTAGGGTTTCCTTTCCAATCATTTTACTGAAGCTAAATAATGGGTTTCTTGGGATATTACACGTAGGCAAGATGGTGGCTTTGGTACCCAGGTGGGAGTGTGTTAGGCTGTCTTGTTTGGAAAGTATTCTTTTGTAGAGCAAGTTGATTTTTTGCAGCATGGAATTTCTGTATGCTAGTGCACCAAACTGAGTCTTTGCTCAAGGTGGAGGCTATGGTGTGCCAGCGTTTCCAGTTCCCTGTGGGTGGAGAATAGTTCTATGGTAACCAATTTGGCCTTGTGTATTCTTGTGTGGAAGTTTGTGGCTTTGGCTATTCTATCTATTCTTGGCGCCAGGAATTCTGGTTTGATGACATTGAGGAATGGTAGGAGGCTGTCTTTGGTTAGCTTATGGGAGCTATGAGCCAGAGACGCAGTAGCATCGTGGTGGGAGGTTTGGTTTGCGGGCAAGGTTGTATAGTGACAGTGATGATGTGGTGGTCCCACCACGGGCAGGGCGTATTTGACTTGACTAAGCTATGGCAGTTAAGGTCAGCTAGACATTCCAGGGAGTGTCCTTTAATGTGCATGCGGTTGGAGAAGCACTGACTGAAGCCTTACGCAGTTAGTGAATTTGCTAACGAGGTGGCTTTTTTGGTTGGTGTGGTCATTAAGGACTATATTTAGATCACCCAGGAGAATCACTTGAGCGGAGGGCTTTATATTCACTCCTAATGTATGAAATAGGTCTTTTTGAATGACAGGGCAGGGCCAGGAGAGGGTGGTAGACAACATGGACCGTAATTGTGTTGGTGGGGGAAATTGTCATTTTTAGCAAGAATATATCACAGGTATTGTTGAACGAGGTGTTGAATTGCCTAATGTGAAGATGATCTGTTGCTTTGAGGGCAACTCCACCTACTACTCTGGAGTTCAGTCTATCACTCCTGAAAATAATGTAGCCTCATGGGATGGTGAGGGATGAGGCAGAGCAAGATGCTGCGTGCAGCCAGGTTTCCATAATGGCAAGGGCATCAAGATGTCCTACTGTCAGGAGGTCATAAAGGTCAGGAGCATGGGTAGGTAGTGAACGGGCATTGGCCAAGGCTAGACTGAAAAGAGGACCATGGGGCTTGGGAGTGCCTGCTTTTGTGCTATTGTGAGCCAGACTGGTAGGGGTGTTGGCAAGGTTTAGGTTGTCAGTCTCATTTGAGAACTAGTTGGAGGCTGAGACAAAGCTAGTATAGGTTGGGTCAGCTTTAGCAGTGTTAGCCAAAACTACATCACAAATGGGAGCAATATTGTCAGCATTGGACGTAGATATAACGCCCGTGGGATCAGAAATTGCAGAAACAAGTAAAGTTACGTTACAAGTGGGAGGTTTATTAGCAGCATTGGGTGCAGATAGATCACCGGTGGGAACAGCAATGGCAGAAACAGGTAGAGTTACCTGTGCAGTTGCAACACGAGTGGGAGCATCATTAGCAGCAGTGGGCACAGATACAGCACCAGTGGGAACAACATTGGCAGAAACGGGTGCAGTCATCTCACTAAATTATACATAGGACAGTGCTTAATTTGTGGGGGTGGTTGCCGGTGCCCAACACCGGCACTCTTTTTTGGGCACCGGAACTCATGCGGGGCCAGCGCATGTGCAATTGCTTTGTTTGTTCTTCAACTTCGCTTTGATTATAAATCATTGGGATTTTTCATTCTGATCTCGATCTCTCTCGTGCTTGCAGGTTGCAGGCCATGGCTGGCTGGACCTGAGAGGGGCCTGCAATAGCAATGAACAACAAACTGTTAAAAACAGCCAATGAAAACTACCATTCTGTTGTTACTATGCAGTTTTTGATACATTCTGTATAGTAGCACAGAATGTGCAGTTTTCATTGGCTGTTCTTTTGAGCCAGTGAAATTACATGGTGACGTGTTGTTGTTGCCATAGGAGGCAGCGCAGCACCATCTTCATTTCACGAGTTACTGTGAAGTTAAGGTGTCGAGGCGTGGCGTCGTCGGTCCTGACATGTGAGAGAGAGAGCCTGCCCTGCTGCACTGCGTGGTGCGGCCTAGTTGCTTCCTGGGGCCCCTTATGCCTGCTTTTTCATTTGTGCAGGTGCCACTGTGGGCACCTGGCCCCGCCCAACCTGAGGCCCGACAGGAGACCAAGTCCCAGCCAGCAAAGCAGGCAAGTCACTTGTTGTTGCGTGCAGTGCAGCCTGAGCCTGTCACGGTCAAGTGATCAGGCAAGGAAGGCCCAGGTCGGGGCCCGGGCGGCTGCACGGTCCACGGTGGTGTCCTGACTGCCCAGGAGTCAGGACCCCACCAGGGGCCCGTCCGCGACCGGGCTTCTGTCTGTGTGACCTGTGTGCAGTGTCCTGCTGACTGCAGTCTTTGCCAGGCCCAGGCCAGTTTCTGTGACCAGGGGCTGCCGGCTGCCGCAGACTGAGTCAGATGACTCTGCCACGAGAGGCCGGGCCCGTGGATTGTGCCCAAAAGTATGTGTTTTACTTTTTTCTTTGAAAACCTGACCTTCCCACCCCACGGAAGGTAGGTTTTAAAAGAAATAACTTATTTTGAGTGGCGGCTGTGGCCCATCACTTTGAAAGTGATGGGCCCCAGCCGCCCAAATATACGTTTTTTCTTTTAAAATCTTACCATCCGGGGGGCGCTGCGCCGTGCACCTATTTTTGTCATCATCCGGCTCAGCATGGCCGTGGCGGTGGTGGCACCACGGAAGGTAGCCTAAGTGATTGAGGCAAGGCAGGGCATAGGCCAGGGTGGGGCACGGGCGACAACGTGGTCCCACTAGTGTCTGTCACAAAAGGAATGAATTGTTGTTTGAAACCTTGGCCACTTTTTCATTGGTGCCAAGCCCGACTCGAGACAATTGTATGCCCCAGTCCGATCTGGGATAGCATTCATCTAAGCGAAACATGGACTGTGAATTTTTGCCTAGGTGTTTCCGTTCTACTTTTTAATGTTATCGGCCTCATTAGTTCACAAAACGAGCTTCATAGAGGGGACCCAGAACGGTGCACGTATTGGGCTGAAACCAAACCGGCTGCACTTGGCGCTAAAAGCCCATGCAAAGACGAACTGCTGAAATGCCATTTCAGGCTTAAAGATACACACATAGAAACTAGACGGGATAAACATGGTGCACGTGCACACTAATCTGTCGTCATAAATAAAAGCACTAGTTGAGTATTCGTGTATAATTCTCAACCGTCTTTTGCTGTCATTTTACATATAATTCCAGCGCATGTTTTCTATCCTGATGTGTGGTTTAAACACCAGATGTGGCCCTTAACCTGGGTACAATACGCTCCGAGCATGTGCTCCGAATGAAAGCACATGCAATCCTCAGATAGGAATCCTCAGATAGGGAGGAGGGTGTCTGTTACACCCCGCAGTTTAGTGAAGTATGTCAAGAACATGTCAGTGGGAAGGAGATATCCGAATATGCATTCTCCTCTGGCTCCTGAATATTGGGTGACAAAACATATTTAGTTTTTTAATATGTGTTAAGGTGGAAAGAGGCCCTAAAGCAGAAGTAGCACAGGCCATTGATTTCACAACTATGTCTTGCAGAAATGACTTTTTCCAAGTTATGCAACACCATGCTCATGCTTGATGGAATGGTGAAGGGGATGCATTCATGAGATGTGATGACTGATAAGGGCTTGAGAGGAAATTGATTACACAAAACACCTGGATGAGGTGACTGAAGAACGGGCTGAGGGGAAGGTGCTCTTCCTGGAGGTAACCGATTTACAATACTTGGTGTATTTTAACATACTGTCAGATGGGGCAGAAGGGGTAGAGAAGAATACAGTGCAACAGTGACTGAAACAGAATGCTTTTTTATTTATTTGCATTTTTAAAGCGCTCACACAGCCCGATGCATCGAGGCGCATTTACAGGAGGAGCATGTCTTAGTTGCGTATTTACTACTAGCCTGTGCCAGCAGTTGCTGCAGCACCAAACATGTGACATGGAGCAGCAGCAGTGTGATGGGCTGGTGGGGGGCCGATCTAGGTAGGTCTAGCACTGAACTGGCGAGGCTGGCACGCCCGCGCTGAGGGTGTCATTGCGCCCGGCATTATGGGGCCAATATTTTTTGGGGACTGGCACTTATTTTTTTACAAATTAAGCACATTCATATTAGCAGCAACATTGGCAGAAACAGGAATAGTCACCTCACTAGATGATACACAGGCATTGATATTTGCAGCAACATTGGCAGAAACGGGTACAGTTGCCATTCTAGATGATACACTGATATTCGGTTTAGCAGCTGGGACTGGATTACCTGGTCTCATGTTAGAAGCAGCATACATATTGAAGGCAGAGTTCTTGGTAGTGAAGTTTCTGTGACTGCGGGGAGGAAGGCAGCTGCATTTTACAATGGTGCAGCATCATATGGTTACCAAATTTCAATTGTCATTATTTTCGTCTGAAATTGCTCATTTAAACCAGGTAAATAGCCAAAAGTGGGCTACAACATATTTGTAGAACTATGAGAAATTGCAACGTTATAGTGGGAGCCCAAATTACCAGTCAACTGCTGAAACTGCATGTGAGTTCAGTTTGATTTCAATACATTATGAGTGTGTATCATATACAGTGTAACTACTATAACAAAGAAATGCCAGGCAAAATTGAGAACAATAGCGCGGGAATTGTCCAAATTGTGAAGTAAGCCATAACTCCATGCACCCATTTCAGGAATTCTGCAGTGAAAATCTAAGTCACAAAGATGACATTCTAGTCATTTCATTTTCTGTTTCCCTGTTCTGCCAATCTTACACTGAGAAAAAAGTGTGGGTCTAATCACTTACAAGCAAAATGAAATAATTTACAAATGAAGTGAAGCACTGCTGAGGGAGGCTGCATGGGCAGCAGGGCTCCTGGAGGTGTGCGGCCTGGAGCTCTGATAAGGAGTTCGGATCAGTGTTGTGAGAAGGCCCTTGTTTGTGTCTCCTGCTTGATTCCCCGGTGGCCATCTTGGAAGGGTTTCCTGCCCGTATTTATGTGGTGAAAGCACAGCACACAGGACATGAAGACTAGTTTTAAATAACAGAGAGAAGGGTGGAGACAGAGAATATGCTCCTATGTCTCTAATGTCACCCAATCTTTTAGTGGTGTTTCATGTTATAGAAATTGCTGCAGAGAGACACTGGCTGGTCCTGCAAGTGGAATAAGGAGTAGGAAAACATCCTGAATAGCGGTCATCTCGCCACAGTACAGGCTGTTTTCTTTTAACTCACAGAGCTGTCTTTTTCGGTCATTCCTTGTCCATTGCCCTTGGGGAGTGGTGGCAGGAGTATGGCCTCAAAGAAGCCTGGCCCAGCAGGCGGGGGGAAGGCCCTGAGCACTGAGGCAGCTGCACAGAAGATGGTACATACCCAGAGTGTGGATTCACAGCAGGGGGACTTGGTGCGGATCCTGGGGGAACTTGCTAACATCAGGTTGACGATGGGAGCAGTGGACAAGAGGACCTCCAAGATGCAAGGGGAAATCAAGTCCCTAAGGACGGAGATTGATCAGTTCGCTGGGCGCCTGCATGAGACTGAAGACCAGATCTCCACACTAGAGGATCGGATGAAAGGCTTGGAGCATCTGCAGGGGAGTCTCAGTGAGCTGGAGGTGAGGGTCAATGTGCTGGAAGACCGTAACCGCTGGAACAACATAAGGGTATTTTTAGCATTCCCTGAAGGTATGGAAGGAGGGGATGCCTTAAGTGGATGGAGCAGTGGCTACTCGCCTTTCTCAACATATTCTTTTCACTGGCACTGGAGATTCAAAGGACCCACAGGGTGCGTCCCAAGGAACTCAAGCGAGGATCAGCCCCAAGGCCAATTATAGCATATCTGCTTAGCCATCCTTGAGTTCTGCAGATCCTGGACAAAGTAAAACAGGCGAGAGGGAAGCTACAATTGCAAAACCTTCCATTAACCATAGGCCAGGACTTCGCTAGACATACAAAGGCTAAATGAAGGGTGTTCCTGGACTTCCAACTGGAGCTGCGAAGACAGGAACTCAGGTTTGGACTGTACTCCCCGGCGAGGATGTGGATTACGAATGCTGAAGGGCTAACCAAATTCTTCAATGACCCACAGGACTTGGAGGGATATCTGAAGGCATCTTGAAGTTAACACGCGGGCGAGGACATGGAAATAGGTTACTCTCCCAACATCTTGGGCCCTCCCAAACAGGAGAAGATGACAGGAGCAGTGGCACGCCTCTTCCAGTTTAATTTTCAGAAGGAACCGCCTTACAGGGCTAGGTTGGGGTCCCTATCCGCAGCCCTCTGGGAGGGTGGAGTGGGAGGTCAAGAAATGGATGAGTCCCGATCTTCACTGAAGTCTAAGCAGATGCCCTCGGAGGCTGTGGTGGATGGGGTGTTTTGAGTTGGGACAATTATACTGCAATGTTATTGGAGTCTAAATAGTTGGTGAGGGGGTCAGGGTTTCCCCCTATTTCTTTTCCCCTGCCAGGCCGATAACTGGGGTTTGGGCCGGGAGGGTCTGTTTCATTGGCTCAACTTACCCTCGGGGGTCCCTGGGAAGGGGATTCACGGGGAAGAGAGTAAGGGGAGGAGTGAGCCCATGGGAGGTGTGGGTTGTGCCAACGTTGGTTCTATGTTATTGTTAAGCGTTGGTATTTCTTCTTTTACTTTGTTACTTTGTTTGGATACACTGATGGTGAGATGTAGAATTGGTATACACGGGGGTATCCTGTAGGAGGTGGGGGAGGAGTGGGGACTCCTACTGGAGAGGTTATTAGACCTCACTGAAAGGGGTAGGGGTGTTGGAATGGGCTGCCTGCCTACAACGTGTAAAAGGCAGTATGGTGAAGTTTCCCTCGTGGAATCTAAATGGCCTACGTTCTCCGATTAAGAGACAGAAGGTGTTGCCACATATACAGAGGTTAGAGGCTCAAATCGCCCTCATGCAAGAAATGCACCTCTCAAGGGAAGGATTAATATGTTGAAGAAACAGTGAGTCGGGCAAGTGGTGACATCACAGTCTGTGGGGCGTAGAGGGTTTGCCGCGATATTGATACATAAAAACTGTCAGTTTCAGGTGGAAAGATCACAGGTGGATGTGGAGGGGAGGTGGTTGATCATGGAAGGTATGCTAGACCAAACCCTGCTCATCCGGGCAAGTGTATACGGGCTGAACCAGCCAGATAGGGGGTTTTGGGATGGCTGGAGCCAGAGATTGCAGTCGGTGCAAAGGAAATCACTCATCTTGGGAGGGGATTGGAACCTGCCTCTTGATCTGAAATAGATAGGAAATCAAATTCTCCAATGGGCTAGACCCAGGTGCACAAGTCATTTGAGTGGTTAGTGGCGGAGAATGAACTGGCAGATGTGTGGAGGGTGTGTAACACTGAGGCCTGAGAATTCACCTTTTTCTCCCACCCCCATGGGTCACACTCTAGGATTAATTATATCTTCATGCAAGTTTCCCTCGTGGAATCTAAATGGCCTACGTTCTCCAATTAAGAGACAGAAGGTGTTGCCACATATACAGAGGTTAGAGGCTCAAATCGCCCTCATGCAAGAAATGCACCTCTCAAGGGAAGGATTAATATGTTGAAGAAACAGTGAGTCGGGCAAGTGGTGACATCACAGTCTGTGCGGCGTAGAGGGTTTGCCGCAATATTGATACATAAAAACTGTCAGTTTCAGGTGGAAAGATCACAGGTGGATGTGGAGGGGAGGTGGTTGATCATGGAAGGTATGCTAGACCAAACCCTGCTCATCCGGGCAAGTGTATACAGGCCGAACCAGCCAGATAGGGGGTTTTGGGATGGCTGGAGCCTGAGATTGCAGTCGGTGCAAAGGGAATCACTCATCTTGGGAGGGTATTGGAACCTGCCACTGGATCTGTAATAGATAGGAAATCAAATTCTCCAATGGCTAGACCCAGGTGCACAAATCATTTGAGTGGTTAGTGGCGGACAATGAACTGGCAGATGTGTGGAGGGTGTGTAACACTGAGGCCTGAGAATTCACTTTTTTCTCCCACCCCCATGGGTCACACTCCAGGATTAATTATATCTTCATGAGCAAAGATCTCCTGGAGTGGATACTAGGTGCAGGCATTTACCCAATCCTTATCTCGGACCATGCCCCGGTGGTGGCAGAGTGAGAGTGGGATGCTAGGCAGAGGTGCAACAGACGGCGGTTAAATGTGGAGCTCCTGCCGTGCCTGGATGTTGGCCACTCAATAGAGGCCTTTACGGAAGAAGTTTTCTGTTGAAATGCGGCAGATGGCTTATCTGGGATGCCTACAAGGATGCACTCGGGGGTATGTGATTGGGTATGTGGCAAAGGGAAATAAAGTGGCGAAGGCCAAAGTCTGCAAGGCACTCCCAGTGATAAAAAGGAAGGAGGTGAAATACATTAGCTCCCCAAACCATTACAGGCTGCTATCCTTGATGCAGGATAAAATTGAGTACAATAAGCAGTACTCCAATAAGGCAGTGGGGTGTTGCTAAAATACAACAAAACATTTTTTACGGGGAAAATAAGGCAGGGAAGCTCTTGGTGAGCTATCTGAAGGCAAGGCACTGTTTGCTGCCTTTATTATTATTTCTTTATTATTATTATCTGCTTCTCCTCTGCTTCGCACTTTCCACTTCTCCCTCCTTCCATGCACTTTTCCCCTCCCCCTCTCCCATGCACTTGCGTGTTCTCAATGTCATTGGGCCTAGTAAGATTGCAGTTTTGTTCTCCCCTGTTCCCATCCCTTGCCTTGTCACACTCTGAAACACTTGTGTACGAACGCGATAGAAATAAAATATCAATATCAATATCAAGACCAAGACAGCAGAACAATCAGGTGGTTGCAGTGTGCGGGCAAATGAGACCATGGATGTCGAGGGGATCTCGCGGGAGTGTGCGTACTTCTATCAAGAGTTGTGCACACCAGAGTGTAAGCCTATGAGCAAACAGAGTAGCCGCTATTTGGAGGGTGCTACTCGTTTGAACGAGGACAAGGTGCTAGAAGGGATTCTTGAGGGTTTAGGGTGGGATATCACGAGAGAGGAAGTGGAACTGGAAATTTCCAAATTGAAAAGAAGTAAAGTCCTTGGTCCTGACTCACTGTCAATCGACTTTTTTTGTACTTTCATGGGGTTGCTTACCCCTAAACTGATGGAGCTCTTTCGAGGGTATATAAACAGGGAGCATCAACAGGGGGCATTTTACGAGGCAATGAATCATGTGGTACAGATCCCAAGGAGGGATCCCACGCTAGTAAAGAATTACGGACCAATTTCCGTGATCAATACAGAGGTGAAGATATTCATCAAGGTGTCTGGCCCTAAGACTTGAACCAGTCTTACCGATGCTCATCCATAAAAATCAGTCTGGTGAAGGGGAGGCTGTCGGGCGCAAACACTTGCTTGCTGTGTTCTATACTGGACTTGGCGAAGCTTGCAGATGTACCCTGGGGGTAATTACACAAGATGCTAAAGAGGCCTTTGACAGGGTGGGTTGGCCTATCTGATGGAATCCCTGAGGTGGTATGGGTTGGACCCCCATTTTATTGCGCTGGTGGGCTCATTGTATCGACACCCCAGATGGGAAGCATATGTTAATGGCCGGATGTCGTTATACTTCCCCCTCAAAAGGGGGACAAAGCAGGGTTGCCCACTTTTGCCACTCTTATGTGGGCTATTATTGGCATCCATGTTACAGCGTGTTAGTGACAGGGTGGATATTCGAGGGGTGTGGGCCAGGTGGGTGGGGTTAAAGTGGTGGAATACGCTGACTATATTCTGGCCTTGCTGCTGTATCCACAGAAGTCCATACCCCCTTCATGCAGGAATTCAAGCAATACTCAGAGGTCTCGGGTTACAAACTTAATGTGGAGAAAACTGAAATCATGGCCTTGAACTCTCTGTGCCTTCAGTCTCATTGTGCAGAGGCAGGGTTTGTATGGAAACCACCTGTGTTCAAGTATTTTGGTATCAAATTCCAGGGGGAGACTGGGAGAAAAGTAAAGGGGAACACAGAGGAGGTGTTTTCCAAGGTAGATGCCCTTCTCGGAAAATGGCCCCCCCTCCGATTGTCATGGTGGGGTAGGATAGAAACAGTGAAGATGTCAGTAACCCAGTGGTACTTTAAGCCCTCTCAATGTTGTCGGTAGGATGGCTGCCAGACTTCTTTAGGACTCGCAATAAAATGCTGTCCTAATTACTCTGGGGGAAGGTTCGAGACATAGAATCTTACTGCAATGGCTGACTTTGCACCCATACAGGGAAACTTTAGTAAGTAGGAAAGAAACAACACCACAACAAAATACAGTAACATTAGACTTTATCATCAAGTACACAAATTCATTGTGTGTTTGATGCTTGGTTATCTCCCCATGCATGTGTACCATGAACTGAGGCCAAATCCTAAGTAAAGAGCCTTAACAACATGCAACAATGTTAATGTCTACATATGTAACACCTTTTGACTTTTAAATTGTCTCTATCAGTGAAAAAACCACTTGGCCTAGATATGTCAGTGAACAAAAAGAATTGGCCTAGATATGTGATGTCATTGGTGATGTCATCAATGACTTGTGTGATGTCATCTTTGATGTCCTGGGTGTTAGTCTTAACAGTGCACAGAGTTGCAGCAAGTTATGGTTGCTCAGCATACCATAATTGACTAATTTCAAGGGTTTTTTGGTTTTACTTGTAACCAAAACATCCCTTTAACACATGCTTTTCTGAAGAATCTCCCCGTAACATGAGGAGTGGCTTTACCAGCATGTGTTTTACGCCTACTATGTCCCTTGAATGTATGTCCGATGTAGCTCCCGTAACATGAGGAGTGATATGATATATGATATGATATGATACAGCATTTGTAACGCGCCTATACACAAGTGTTTCAAGGCGCGACGAGGCAGGGAGGGGGGAACAAGGGGAAGACAGACAACGATCCTAATAGGCCAGGTGTCATTCAGATCGCGCAAGTGCAGGGGTAGGGGGAAGGGAGAAAGTGCAAGGGGAAGGGGAGGGGGTAAGTGCAGTACAAGGTAAGAAGAATAAAATCAATAAATAAATAAAGAGGGCCAGCTGGTGGCAAGAGCAAGGTAAGTGCAGACAAGTGCTGGGAAGGGGGGGCTGTAGGGATACAGAGACAGTCCCGCAGTGCAGAGGTTGCCAGGGAGGCAGTGCAAGTGGAGTGTGGCTGGGCCCAGGACCGGGGTCGGCGAGAGTGGCCCAGTTGCAGATTCAGTGCAGTTTCAGCGAAGAATTAGCAGGGGAGAGGGAGAGAGAAAGCAGAAGCAAAGAAGAAGGTTTTGAGGTGCTTCCGGAACTGGAGATGGTTCTCCTCAAGTTTCAGGGAGGCAGGAACGCTGTTCCAGAGGGAGGCCCCTGCCGCGGAGAGAGATCTACCCCCAGCTCGTAGCTTCGAGAAGCGGCTGACCCTGAGGGAGTTGGAGCCAGATGAACGAAGGGCTCGGGAGTGGCTTTACCAGCATGTGTTTCACGCCTACTATGTAATTTGAATGTATCTCTGATGTAGCTCCCCGTAACATGAGCAGAGTCTTTAACAGCATGTATTTTTACAGCTACCATGTCCCTCGAATATATGTCGGATGTGGCTCCGTGTAACATGGGGAGAAGCTTTACCAGCATGTATTTTTACACCTACTATGTCCTCTGTATGCATTTCTGTTGGAGCTCCTTGTAAATTAGGGAGAGTCTCTAGGTATACATTGCATATTCTTATCAAGCACTTTGTGTAACTAGTGCCTAGATACCTGAGGGTTTGATGCGCTGTAAATAAATGCAAAAATAAAAGTAAAAAAATTAAATAATTCATTCAGAGTTGGGTGTTTATCCGACTGCCACTCTCTCAAGATAATCTGTGCATATCTAAAGAGCCAGGATTCTTGTCGAAAATATAGGCCATTCGCAAGTGCATTCTCCGAAAGAATCAGTGTTCAAAATCAAAGTCCAAATCCAAGCTCAAGACTAAGGGGTGTGTGGTGCATCTTCTTGCCTTATTGCCTTCTGTCCATAGAATAATTAAATGAAATGAAACCTGAGCTCCTTGAATGGATACCTGCCTCTTTAAAGGAAGATCCCCTTTGTACCACAAACTCTCCATGCACATTTTTCACTTCTTTGATTTGTATACACGCTCTTTTGCCCTTTACCATCTGTGATAAAGTCACATGCTGAAGGCTAGGCGACATGGACTAGGAAACACTGGGGGCCAGGGACTGCTGCCTGCTCCGCGATGCCGGGCCCCACCTGTGGAGATTGCAGCTTTAAATCAGCACACAGCTGCATCCCCTCTCACAATTAATACCTCAACACAAAACCCCTGGCAAATTCCTGACAGAGTAAACAAGGGAGCGGATCAAGAATACTTAATTCCCCCTCTCCCATTAAAGTGGCCACGACATTTGCAGACACTTCAGTAGTCATTTGCAGACACTTCAGTAGTCTGTGGATGGCAAATGCCACATCAGGGTCTTTTAAGGTTTCCTGGCATCAAAAGGTGACTGCGGAGACAGCAGGAAGTAAAGGTTGGCCTTCAATCTCTTTACCATTCTGAGCTTTTGTAAGAAACATTCTCTAAACCATCCTTTTCTCACAGACCCAGTGAGGGTTCTCCGTTGTGGAAGAATAAATGTGATTATCTTGAAAAAAAAATACTGATGCCAAAAATATTGGGTGGGGTGTGTTTCGCACATTTCCTTGCAATTGTATTCAGATGGGACCCTTGTAGCCCCCTACACTCCCCATACATTATTTATCACCCTAACCCCACCCCCCACATATAATTGCATAGAAATGCACAGTTAAAAATCGGAATTTTCGGCCTTATCTTTTATGCTGCGAAATAATGGGGTGATACCTTAATAGAGGGACTATTTATTTGTATAAGCATTCAACATCTCAGGACTTAGTGACTCAACCAGGACATATATAGAGGGGTAGAAGCAAGTTGCCACTCATCAAAATACAGATTAGTATTTTTCTAAATATCGGGGTTTTCCCCCCAAACCCCTCATTTACTTATGATTAAAATCCCACCCCAACCCTCTACCCACCCCTTTTAATACCTTACCCCTCATCCTCCCATTTATATAATTTAATTTCAGTATTTTTTGGGTAAAATTTAACTCAGTAAAATGTTTTCGGTAAAATGACTGGGTACCATCAAAAACATGTTTTCAAAGTGCAAATGTGATAACAGGAGTTCAGGCATATGTGTTAAAACATGACCAGCAACTGGTGCAGAAATGTTGTGTTTGTGTTAAAAAAAGGCTTGCATGTGGGTGGACACTTGGCACATCCTTCATTTGCAATGGAATGTACTGTGATTGCACAACTTCATAGCCACCATTTACCAAGACTCTAGCTGGCACAAGTGCCTGCGCAGGCAGCCTGGCGTCCATCTTGACTATTGCATCTGCCACTAGGCCACTCAAGTTCCCATATCTAGGACATTTACCATTGATGCACTGCTGATGATTCAATCGATTGGTGTATCCACGAAACCTACTATGCCCCGCAGGCGACCATGCCCACTGGGGTAATCGCTGTCTACTTGCATGGTACCTATAGATCTGTGTAGTCAAGGTGGACTTTTACCTTAATAGGAGGGCAAATAGATAATGTTCCACATACAGTGTAACTGAGCACCCCATTACAATAGTAGAACTGACCTAGCATCACTGAATCCAGTGTGCCGCTGTAATAGGCCAACAGCTTACGGCCCATAGTGCTCTTTTGTGTTAATACTGCGATCATTAGCTGGCCATCTGAATGTGAGAACAAGTAAAATTCCTGTGTGTAGTCTGGGGTGGCCAGTGCAGTTGCTGAACTAATGACTTCTTTTAGATCATCAAACTGCTTGATCTTGTCTGCAGTCCACTGTAATTTATGATACTTTGTTTTGTGTACTTCCTTAAGGACGTGCAGAAGTGGTCCTTTGTATGCCACCTAATCTAAGATCTATGCCCTACAGTAGTTGTACAGCCCCAAAAACGTTTGCATTTCTTTAACTGAGGCGGGTCTGGGAGTGGCATGTACTGAAGAAGCCCAATCTCATAGTATTTACCATTTGCTGATATGAACTGTCTCAGATAGAGCAACTCCTGTTGGCAGTGTTGTAACTTAGCTTTATAGGCCACAAATGGTAGGATTGTAATGAAATCCCTTTGGCAGTGCTGCTCACTGTCACTACACACTAGCAGATCGTCCACATACTAGATAATCATGCTTGTTACCTAATGGTTCCTGAAGCAGCGTGCAGTATTCTGTTAAAGATGTTCTGGCTCTCACTGTACCTCTGAGGTGACCTGGTATGTTCAAAATGCATCCGGCCCTGTGTAAATGCAGTGAGGTACCTCGACTCAGGATGGAGTGGAATCGAGAAGAATGCGTTCTTCAAGTCCACTACAGTGAAAAATGTGGCATCTTTGGGGGATACTGCATATAATTGTTGCAGGATTAGGACTGGAAATGATTTCTCCAATTGCCCCCTGTTGATTTTTTCACAGGGTATATCACTGTGTTACACGGAGACGTTGATGGCACGATTATCCCCTGGTCCAATACGGCCTGTATTGTATTTCTAATACCCTCCTCCGCCTTCCTTGATAATGGATATTGTTTTTCTCTGGCTTCTGTGTTATATGCAGAGGGGTCACATCTTTCAGTAATGCCACATTGTGTGGACTTGTAGTCCACAACTGCAGAGGCATGTGTTGTAAGTCTTTGTCAAGAAATAAAGGTGCACCCTTCACACTCTACCATTATGTCGCAGTGGAGAAAAATCTCTAATATTATTTCCCCATTTTTGTCATTATTCTCAAACAGCTCATCATCCGTCACTTCCTTTAACCCCTTAAGTGCCATGCTATTATGAAAGTCTATGCAAAAAGGACAAGGACAAGCACACTTAAGGAGTTCATTGTACTGTTGGATCTTTACAAAGCACTGTGTGTCGCTCACACCCATTCCTGTCAATTCCTAGCATAACAACGTTCTTGTCAGAGACCAACAATCCCTGTAAATCCAGTGACAATATTGTTCCCGTCACCACCTCAGGTGCCACAACTTGACAAAAGATAACATCTGTGGACACTCACCAACACTATTTAGTGAACTGATGCACTGCTTCCACGAACACAGTAATACCATAATGAACATGTCTGGGTCCACGGGAGTCCAACAAACCACCACCTCCCCTGTCATTGTGTATATTATCAATATTGCCCTTACTGCTCACACCCCAGGTGTGGCGCAAACTATACAACTATCTGTGAAAATATATTGTCATGTTTTAATTTGCAGTCCCTCACTAGCAAATTGACAGGGGAACTTTCAGAATATAGTAGGGGAGCCTGCACCACCTTCCCCCCTACATGTGTGTCCAGCTCCTCAGTGTATGGAACCATGTAAATAGCCCCAGAGAATCCCTGGGTGTCACGATATTTGTCTGATAATGGGAAATGCCCTTCCATGATGCACAATTTTGTTGCACCCGAGTCCACCATAAATATGTACTGTTTGTCTCCTATCTCCGCCCCCACCAAGGGTTCCTCTTCAGTGTGGATGGTTGTCCCCATCACTGTTACTCCTCCAAAGGGGGTTGTAGTCCCGCTCGGTACCCTATTGATCTAGGCAACACCACCCTCCTGCTGATATGGCAGGTGTCACACTTGTGTGTCCGATGCTTGGGGCTTCTGTTTATAGGTTTGGTGTTGCCCCTGTAAATACCCTTGATTCTAATATCCCTGACTCATTGCAGATATCCTATTCCTTGGGGCCCTTGGGACACTTGGCCCTGCTGCTATGACCCGAATTATACCCCATTGCAGACCTGCTCCTGCATTCCATTGCAAAATGTCCCCACCTTAAACAATTCCAACATTGTAATGGTCCAAACCCACCCCCTCTGGGTCCAAAACCTCCCCTCTTGCTCCTCGGAAGGCACCTCTTCCCCACTGTGGTCCTCCTTGCTGCCACTGTGGGCCGGGATACTGTTGCCCACCTCCCCACTGTCCTTGTCCTCCTTTGGACCAGAGCACAGAAATAGTGGCACTCACGACCTGCTGGGTGCACTCTATCCTTTCCACCTGCACTGGTGTTGACACAGGTTCTTGGACAACAACTTTTGTCAATTTCTTTTCTACAAACTTTGCTTCCTCCGTTTGATGCATTTGGGCTGTTTCCATATCCCACTCCTTTAATTCTTTTGCTCTGGTGCACTATTATACTCTGTATCTCTGGCCACCCCTTTGCTTCAATACCCAAATTCTTATCTAACGACTTCTGCACCTCCTTTGCTAAGCCCCTCTTTACAGTAAAATACAAAAAAATATTATTGACTGATTCCAGGGTCCTCCCGTTTCAGCTCTCCACATATCTTATAATGTTAGAATGAATTTAACTGGGTCCTCATCAACTCCTATTGTAAACTGCTTGAGGGACTGTAAATTGGGGGTATCTGGGAAAGCCCTTTCTTAGCTCATCTCACGCCTCTGTTCTAATTCTGCTGAACGATTCTCCATTGTGTGCTTCATTCCGGGGTTATTCCCGGATACCCAGCTTTTGTCCACATATCCCTGGCCTGGTCCTCAATTATAGCAACCATCAAGCTCTTGGTATCACCCACTGCCAGTGTCACCCCTGCTGTTTTCTTTTCAAACTCATATATCCACTTACTTGCCCCTGCTGTGAGCTGTGAGAGAGCCTTATTAAATGTGTTTGTATCCATCTGGGCCCAGGGCACATACTGTGTCCTCCCTGCCCCCTTATGTATGAGGGACACCTGCATTTTAGCCCCACTTCCTGTACCCTTCTTCATAACTGCCCTTCTCTTTACTAACGCCACCCTGCCGGCCCTATTCCTCAACCGGCCCCCCGCCCACAAGCCTTCTTCTTGGGGGGGTACACTCAACCGCCGCTTCAACCCCTCCTTCCCCTTCACCCTGTCCCTGGTCAAATGTACCATTGTTGTCCTCCCTCTCATCATTCCCCAACACTGTATTCTCTTGTCCACAGATTGTACATTCACCCGTCCTTCCCTCCTTCTCAACACATACGCTCCTTATTCTTTCAGTATCCATCCTGAGTAGCACCTCCCCTTATCTCCATTTTCCTGATCCGTGTTCCGACACACCTACATCCCTCACTTCTCTTGAGGATGCCTGTGTCCTGTTCAGCTCTGCTAGCAACTCTGCCAACCTATGTTCGAACTCCCTTGCCCTGACACCTGTGGATGCTGATACTTCAGGTGGGTGTGCGTATGGGGGGTATTGGAGCTATAGTCTGTGGTGTTACTGGTGATGAAGTGGTCCCTACCACAGTGGGTACATACGTTGGATTTGTGAACCACCTTCCCTCCCCTTCTGATCAGGGGCTCCCTGCCTTACCTTTGCCTTACTTTATAATGCCTTACCAAAATAATATCTTCACAGTACAAACACCAATAAGAAAGAACAAAAAACACACCCACGTCACATCACTGGCTTCTCTCTCCACGTGTTCACACCTCACACTTCCCCATGCATTTGTCCCCTACTTGTTATCACTTACAAGAGTCTACTCATGTGTGCATGCTCACCCGAACTCCTCTGTCACAGGGTTCCAACACCAGCCTACATTCTCCTTGGTGTGGCGCCCCCTTCATAGAGCATAGAGGACTTCTCTTAAAATGGCTCCTGCTAAACCACTCATAATACAGGCTTTTTTGGGACCGGTCGCTGTAGGTGGGTGTGGCTCCTTCTGGAGAAGTGGCCTGGAAGCCTCTGCATATATGGGGGGCGCTGTGATCACGTCAGGTTCACCAATTGAAGGCAAGTCCCTGAATGCTCACACCAGACAGAATACAACCCGCTAGGGAAGAAAGGCCCAAGTTGGTCTTGTAAGGATAACACATTTTAATCTCACACAAGGATGAGAGCAACAGCAAATAACTCTGCTGCTAAGAACGTTATTCTGAAAAAGGGTACAAGCAGAGGCTTAAGAGGAGAAACATCATAATTGTGAGGCAATACATACAGTAAAAACATGCACGGCTGGTTTAGTGTGCGCCTATACAGGATCCACCTACTGCATAAGGGATGCCAGGTCATTGGTTCCAGCCAAGTCCGTCCATCTTCCATCACATGGGTGCTGCAGAGATCATCATCTTCTCATAGATGAAGGTAAAAAAACAAATTAACTTCACTCCTGACACAATGCTACTTCATCACTATACTGTGCACCTTGCAGGCTTTACAACTGACACAAAGGAGGTTCTGGGGCTCTCTGACCTCCACACGCACATTTCACTCAAACCTCTTTGTGCCATCTGGCTCCAAGGTCTCCACCCTTGTTTTGAACTATAATTTATCCCTTCCAGTACCTCACAATACATATCATATGATTGTAGCTCAAAGACGTGCAATGTCCATCCTCTTAGAACATTTCAGGACTTGTTACTTTGGGGTTGGTGGTCAATGGGCACCTGGTGCTATGGAATTCAGGGATCTTGAGGTTTAGTCAGTTATACGGGCTATAACTCATGGTCGCCTGGAGATGAGCCGGGTCATGCTTTGGCCAGTGTAAGATAGCATTCACACTAGGCGCTGGTCTGTGATCACGGCCTTGTAAGGCACATTCCGTGTGAATAGAAAAACATCTTTGCAACACTGTTAGAACAATGAATGAGCTTTATGGCGGTAGAGGGGTGTGGGTTGTCCTCATGGGAGCTCGGGCATGGCTGGAGATTTCCCTCATCCCGCAATTAGGGCCTAGTGCATGAAACGCTGCATTCGTCATACAGGCCTTGTCTCAAGCTATGGTTACTAACATCTACACAGAATGCAATAACATCTTTACAAAATGACGGTCTTGCACATGCCTTGGACTAAACTATTGATTATATTGGGGTGGGTTCCTACCACTGTCCCCACACACCCCTCTCCCATCATAGTGCTTCGAATACTGCTTGCCTTACTCTAAAGTGCTTACGGGTTAGGACAGGGTCGCCCCCTTCCCAACACTACACATATTAAGCATTAGTTAAGCATACATGTAAATATTCGCCATGCGTCCCATTAAATACATTTGTAAGAATTAGCCTCCTTAAAAAGAAATTTAGAAAAACCCAATACACTAACCACCCCGTTTCGGCTCCCCTCTGAGACACCTCCCAAATACTATACATGCTGTATGGGCTAGCCACACACAAACACACCAACAAAATAACACTTGCATACAACAAAAAATCTGAGACCGTGACCGTAACCATACAAATGCAACATGCCAATACACACAACCAACTCACCTACAAACCAAAAACACTTAAATGCAAGTTTCTCCTAGTTCTAATCTACTCTCACTAACCAACCCCACACATAAATCTTTATTTCCCAATAAAACCACCTCTAATTTATAGCACAACAACAATGGTGCCACACAAAACACACAAAAATGTCCCATTAAATATATAAATATATATTCAGTGAAAAAACTTTGTTAAAGGGACAAGTAAAACCCGAAAAACCTCAATAATCACTTATGGTAAACTAAGCAACCATAACTCGTGCCACCACTGTGCACTGCTAAGACTAACACCCAGGACATGACAGATGACATAACAAATGGCAGCCCAAGTTATCGGCCCAATCTAAGAGAGGGCAGTTAATAAGGGCTCTGCGCCGTTATCCCCCATTCCAGTTTGTGCAACGGGGGATGAAGGCCATTAGCACCCCAGATTGCCAAAACGGTAACCCGAGGAGGGGGTTAAAAAAAGTATTTTCCTTCCTACGGCAGAGCACACGTGGAATCCCACTATAGGAAGGAACATCCTTTTCCAAGATGGCGACTATGGAAAGGGAAGGTGGGACTCCGTACTTAGCACTTCTTCACTTTCCATTGCGGCCTCCAGGAGGCAGAGAGAAGGAGCAAATGCAGCAGTGGCAGCGGCCACTGCCGAAATAAGGTAATTAGGGCAGGTGGTGGTGGGGGACATAAAAAATGGGACGGAGGGTGGGGGGAAGATGGTGGCGGGGAGAGCTGGCCATCAGGCAGCTTTGAACGTGGGCTTGTACTGGCGGTTCAAGCCCCTATTCCTAGCAACCTGATTGGCTGGCTCCCCCGTCCAGGGTGCTAATGGACAATTGTATACCTGAGACAAATATAAAAGGACAGAAACAATTTTCTGTCCCAAATACATTTCTCTAGCATACAATAAACAATAAACCATAATCCACGAACCGTCTCCACAGTCTCCTTTCATGCATCATTAAAAGACCCGGATGGCACATGCACACCATTGCACAGGGCAGCCCTTCTACCCTATTTAATTTGATATTTGAAACAATCCCTCAATGTCTGCTTTCAAATAATCACACATCCCTCTACCAATCACTTCCCAAAACTGTACATATAACCCTACGGCCATACTAAGCTTCCACACACCAACTGCCACTTAACAACCTTCTACAAATCTTTTGCATCTGCATTCCCCTAACTTATACAAAATACACAATGCTCCTATAAATGCACATATGCATTGTGCAGTGAGAGAAATGCATAAATAGAACGGGCAGTAGGAATGAGCAAGTGCTCATGAGAACCCAGGAGACAAATGCCAAGGGATGCCAAGGTGGGACGCCACTGGCTAACTACTGGAACAGAGGAGTCCCAAGGGTGGGATGCATCTTAATCATAATGTCCCTTTAACAAGGTTTCTTCTGTCAATTTAATAGGTTTTTATAAGTCAAAATGTTTCATGGTGTTACATCACTGTACATAAGTTAATAATAATTCCTCTTTTCATATATAGGAAAGAACTATAAACCTGCTTTATATTTTTTGCAGCACGTTCTTATGTCTGTCGTTATCAGCAGTGCATGCTTGAGATGGAAATCATCATTCAATTGGTGATGGCATAATGCTCCACCATGACCCCAGCCAAAAAACACCACCCCTATTATTCACTGCACCTACCCTGCATCCTAGCTCAGTGTCCACTATACTTTAATAATGTAACCAATGGCCAGTGCTCATGGCTTGCAGACATGGCCAGTCTCCAAATTGATGGGGCATAGGCTTCATCCATGGCACATTCCCTAACAAGAAAAATAAGAATAAACATTTACGTTTCCTGAGGGCCAGGCCCACTACCCACACACCAAATGTATATGGTTTGGGGTCTTTGATCATATGAAAAGCGAAAGCGGCAAACTGATAAAAAAAACAGCCTGCATGTGATCACTTTTCATATGATCAAACACGCTTTATCCAACCCACCCGCACCCACCGCCACCATCCCCCTTCCTTACTTGCCTCTTTCCTGCCTGCGCCAGATCTGTGCCTCTAATGCGGATGGGATCTAACGCTGCAGGGTCCCTTTTTCTTTCTTTTTTTTTGTTGGTCCCTGCCTCCAATATTAAGGAAGCGGGGGACAACCCTGCAAACCCCCAAGGTGAATACATACTGAACATAGGGAGCGGGGGACACCCCTGCAACCTCTGCTCTACATGCTCAGTATGTATTAGTCTAATTGTTCAGTTTAATTCGATCAACTGTTACTGACCAAATTCAGTCAAATGTATCATTCAGTCAAATAAAACCAAACAATGATACTAATACCATGCATATCACTAGTTTTTCTACTTACATTCTTACACTTTTGAAAAATAATACACAAGATATATTTCCAAAAACTTGCATTCAGGTCCTTGCTACTGCTTGTCGCCCAAGTTTGTAGTTGACCACTTCAGGCTGTGATCGAAGCAGAATATTTGTTACCGTTCAACCCTACCACTTTGGCCATGCTGCATTCCCCAATAAACAAAATACAGAAAACAATTCTCCTTGCTGACGGCCAGAACCTTTGCCCAGACCCGAAACTATACTTTCAAGTTCTTGATAACCATCCTCATGCATATTGCTGCAATCCCACTCAGCGCTTCAACCTGCACCCAAAAGCAGACTTGTTTCCCCATTAAAACCTATCCCAATTTAAAAATAACTAAGTATGCATAGATGTCCCTGAACCTCTCTGATGTTTGCAAACATCCCAGGACTGCCCCGGACTGTTCGCGGATTATTGGAGAAGAAACACGCCCTTCTTTTTGGCTTTTTACGGCCATATCCCATCCCAACCTCTTAACCGCTCACCTCCCCAGAGATTGTTTCATTAGTTTCACAAGTGCAATGTTGTGTTTTTTTAATATTGTTTAACCGAGAAGTTTGCGGACAAAGGGAGCTGTTCGCAAATCCAACATGACAGGTGTTTCCAAAAATGTACGCACCTCAAACTTTTCACCATCCAATCAGCTGGTGCGTCCGATGTGTGCAGAAATCACGCTGCCTTCTGGGCCAATCGGTTGCCCGTCTGCGGACCAAACAGGGAAGCAAGTCTACGGACCGACCAAGATATCACTTATTTTATTTACCTACTTTTTGGTTGTTTTTTAAAAAAACGACTGGACGGATATGCACCAAAATTAAAAAAGCATGCGTTCAGGACCAAGCCAAAGCTCCTGCCGCAAATTTGGTGAAAATCCATCCAGGGCTTGGGCTGTTGGCATAAGCAAAATCTTTTTTCCATTGCGTCAATGGGAATAAGCACAGATTTTGGATCCCCCTATAACATTGCCCCCCCCCCCTTAATGAAACCTCACCAAACTTTGCAGAATCAATCGGCCAGGGCCATATACTTTCTTTGCAAAGTTTTGTGAGGATTCGTCTAGGGTGGGTGAAGTTATAAGCCACCCAAAGAGTGTTCTTTCTATGGGTTGAGCAACTTAACCATAACTACAGGGACGCTACCACAGGCCCTGTAATATATATATAGATGCACAATAATCATCCTTATAACACAAAGCTAGCCCCGCAATTACTACACAGCCAACCATACCACAAATATAATACAATACAATCATCTTCCCATTATCTTAATGAGATAATCTTATCTTTTCATTTTACCCGGGAAGGGGGTTAAAAATGCATGCTTCCATAACCTTGTTCTGGGCAATCTCACCATTATTAAATACCTTGTGTACAGGAGGGTCCTTTTCCATCACATCAAGTTCTGGTACCCGTGAATCATGACACTGAGACAGGAACAAGAAAGAACGGATGCCTCGGTGAAGTGTCACAGTCATCTTTAATACAGGTTCACAAGACACACTGGAAGCACACAGAGCAGCATTCTGCCTTCCTCCTTTTATAGGCCTTTTTGAATGATGCAATACTCACATGCAAATGACTCCCTTATCAGGTCAGAGAAAAACCTCACACATTAGCTCATTCTTGGCAAGCACAGGCTGACTGACACACAGACTGATAAGGCTTATTTTAGACCCAGCCAAAAGCAATTCTTATCTGCTTCTCGAGGTCCTTCCAAATTTAGTTGGCAGCTCATACCATGGAAAACCTCATGAGCTCATTGGTATGCTGATCTGTACTAATTGGTAACTTTTCTTGCCTTTATCTGATTTACCATCAATCATGTCTACTTTCCCTCCGCTACATTTCTAAATATATCATCTCAGACGTGCTTATATTACAGTGAACTGCTGCCAAAGAATATTCGCTATCAGCATGAGTCAGGACTCTAACACCTGTTCTCACAATGCCATTTTGTGTTTTGGCATCCAATTTAAAACATATCTCAGTCTTTTCGGCCTTGCTACCAAACAGTAATTCAATATTTACTTTTGAGCATATCTCATCTTCTATCTCACTTTTACAGAATATATGTTTACATATTCATGATATGTGAGTACACTCTCCACTTCCCGAAGCATTCTAACCCAAAATGTGTGCCGCCCCATGTGCACTTTCTTCTTAAAAATAAAAATGCTATAATTCAGATTTTACAATACTGGAGCCATTGAGCTGCCTATCATGGTATCTGTGCTCAGATTGAGGGGGGCAGGGAGTTTGGTACCCTTGTACACTCGTCATGAGGATTAATGCATTTTCTTATATCACATCTGTTAAGAAAGGAAGAAGGCAATGAATATGGCAAGGGAAATGTGCACGGAATCGCACAGTGAACAACTTTGAATCTAACAACGTGCATACAATACCCAAGACTCGTGTATACTAAAACCCAGGAGTGCAAATAGAGTGAAACAATAATACCAATATATGAAAAGGGATGTGGGGTAAGCACTTAGAACCTCCTTATGACTGAAAGGAAAGTCGGCAAACTCCTTACCCACTATGCTATTACAGATACTGACAGCGCTAAGCCCACGTAGAGGGCAAGCAAGGACAGGATCTGTGAGCTGACACTCTGGATGATACTGAATAAGGAACTTAGAAACAGTACTCACGAGGACCGGAAAGACCACTTGAATGTCAGTAAACCCACAAAACCCAGTTTTTGGGACCCTGAAGGCTATAACAGCAATGGGTGGAGGAAACTAAATACATAAGACCCTAGTCAAGGGGCAAGTAGGAAAGGTGATTTTAGAATAGAGAGGAAAACAAAAGACATTCACACATGGACTAGTTACAACAGCACCCCACACCTAATAAGCAATGGGAAATAAATGTAGAAGTGCAATGGAAAACATGGAATGGATCCCAATAGAAAATAAGGATAAGGAGCAGGGAAAATGATATCACAAAAGGAAACCTTTCCCACCCATCCAAGGAGAAAAGGCAGGAAGCTAAATCTATAAAGGGAAAGACTAATGCATCATGTTTTTCAGTAGCAAAGGACAGCATCAAAGAAATAGAGAAGACAGGCAAATTGGGCAGCATCAAAGGGTAAAGCACAGAGAAAGGCTGCCTGCAGACAGAGGAAGACAGAAAGGGAAATCCAGAAAGCAGAAATCAATCAAGCACATAAATTCGAAATCCAGGGCAGAGGAACAAGAAACAGGAACTAGGAACTAGGCACAAAATCTAGGAACAAGGAACAAGGAACAAGGGACCAGTCACAACAGGAACACTGCAACAATGACCAGCGCTGGACTGAAGTAAACTGAGGCTTTTAAAGCTCCTTAATGAGCACACCCCTCAGGTGTGCCGCCTGCTGCACCTGCAGCCACAGGTGTTGCCTATCCTCCACCCAACCTTGTCCTGCAAGGGAGGAGGTGAGGCAGTGAGCCAGGCATTCTGGGAAGTATAGTCATTAGATTAACGTAGCATGCTGGCTGCCAAAAACCTGGAATGGATCCGGAAGGGAAGTAACTTGGAAAATAAGGTTTTAGCGCTCCCAATTCGTCACAGCACTGTAGCATAAGGTTCGGAGGAAATGTCCAGTAGGGAAAAAAAACCAAAACATGCCCCCAAGTGACGGGAACGGGAGCGAAGGGAGCGAGCCGTGACAACAACTCCCCCAATATACAAAGAAAAAACTGTTGCCAGGCCAAGGCTATATTTACATTCAGAAGTAAACCAACTCCGTCCCACGCACAATGCACACTCACAAAAATGTATGAATGATATCCCTGTCCAAAGCGCGCTGCACTCCATAGCATAGAGTGGCAGCATTCCATCAGGCAGCTGTTTTGATAAATAGAGCCTGCCTGCAAGCCATTTTCCTTTGCGCCTTATCTGACTCTGTAGGGCTCTTCACCCCCAGCCCCTCTCTCATGCTACGCAGCGGGCAGAGTTCCAGGCTTCTGTCAACTGCTGGTTTATGAAAACAGACTGAGCTTTACGGGCGCTTTCTTCACCATATGAAAAAAACTGTCATATTTTCAGACATGCTCCAAAAATGATTACAGCATTGTGCTTGCAACAACGAGATTTTGTAAACTCCCCTTCAGCTGGGAGAAACAGTCTGGAAGCAGCCCTGCTATGGGCTGACTGAAAAGGTTCTCAACTCCACACAAACTTCGAGATTATTTTATAAACATAAACCACAGATTTAGAATAGCACATATAAGTTACACTGTGGGCAGGTAAAACAAATTGATTGGCCAGTCCCTTATTGATAAAATACATTTTATTTATTTATTTTATGTATACATTTATGTAGCGCCCAAACCCGAGGTATCACAGCACTAGTAGGTAAGATGGTGAAAAAGACAAGTGAGAATACTGATTGAAAAGCCATGTTTTAAAAAGCTTTCTGAAGCTCCTCTTACAGGGCAAACACACTTCATAGACTCAAACACACACCGCCCATGTCTGGAATCACCCCCTGAAATCAGCCTCCCTTTTACTGATATCACCATGTGCTGACATCTACTACCACTTTGTAGAGAGAGTAAATAGGCACAATTACTTTCTCTTCAGGCACATCAAAGCTTTAAAGCAGAGGACACTTGAAAAGACAACTGATCTCTTTAGGGGAAACAAGGATCACACATCGGCTGAATAAACAAATCTTGATAACAGTTGGAAGTATGATTCACACTATTAAGTTCATACAAATACATTTTTGACGGTTCACTGGGATTTCATTGCAGAAATAACAGAGACATACAATTACAGAGTGCAAAAAATATTGCAAGAAATAATATCGAAATGCCTTTTACAGTGCGCATTGTAAAAATACCTAGTTTCGGGGGGACCCTCAAACCTCTCCTAGTCTCCCCCCTCTATCCCAATTTAAACCTAAATCTGTTAATTTGTTTAGACCTAAAACCCACCCCAATCATTATATTTTCTTTTGTTTATTCGATTATTTTTTCTGCTCTTGGTTATTTTTTACCCACTCCATTATTTCTTGCAATATTTGTTCCTCTTTGTAAATTAATTATTTATTATTTCCTGCAATATTATCACTGGTTACCATTTTGACCAGTTAATTTCAGTTGTTTGAAATAGATCCATTAGGTTTATGGAGAGCCATTTTCTTGCATGTGCTTGGTGTGGTGGCTGGTAAGGGTATTCATGCATTTCACATGTGCTCTCAGGCCCACAGCACAATCTTACATAGACAGCCGCAACACCATAAACACATGCACAAGGGTAGCTATATGATGCTGCCGTAAATTGCAAAAAATAAAACAAATGTTTCCCTCTCCTACACGAGTAAATTGTGCAACTTGTGGTGTAGGTCAACATTTTTATATAACTTTCAGCACAGAGATATCCTGATTTTATTTGTTATTGATTGGCAAATCCGGTTACAAAAGCTGAACCCTCGTGAGTTAATGTATCATAATACTAAATAATAAAAATACACACAGCAAACGCAAAGGAGCTTTAAAAGTGAGCAGATCGAAGATTTCACTACAAGATGTCTGTCTGTACGTACCGTCTAGCACCTTGATGCCTACTTCGAGGCAAGTAGTGTGCTCTACAATGCATTACATACCTACCTAGTTCAGCAGCACTGTGTTTCGACTATTTTCTTATCGAATGCACAGGTAAAAATGTTCCCAACACACAGCCCTGTCCTTCCCACTAATAAAATGAAACTGACAACCCTTTTCTAAAGAAAGATCTGTTCTGGAAACCGCAGTTCCATGTATTTCATGAACTAAGGCACGCCTGGAAATGTAGCATCTAAAATCAACCGGTAATTGGCATAGAAAACAATTTATCATTTGGAAAACAAGTTCAGACGTTTTATTTACTTCACACAATATGTCCTTGTGTACTGTTGATACATTGTCGAGATGATCAACACAATTATATGTAGTAACGGAATGCAGCGCCGTGTGAATCGCTGGTGCAGGATACATTATTACTGGGATTCCTTTTCAATAGTCACTTTATCTCACTTTAAGCTCTTTAAAGGCATCCATTTTAAATGTCCCATCTTATTGCTTTAACAGAATTAGAGGAACCCAATAGAGTTTCTCGTATTTATTTGTCAAAGTCTGGTCCCATTTTTCGACAACATTATGACCCTCCAGCATGTTTGAAGAAAGCGTTATTGGGAACTATTACATTCGAAAAGGCCTGGGGTATTACTTGTGCCTAAAGGGTCAATTTATAACCTGACCTGCACTCGCAAAGTAGATAATGCGCCTTCATTTGTTATTTTGTCTACAAGGTGAAGTGCTGAAATGATCAGTAAATCAGATATTACCACAAAAATGCGTGCATGGATTTTTTTTATTTGTATAACCAAGTAAATAAACAAGAATTGATTGACACGGCATCAATAAAATTGTCTGCCTGCACTGCTGACCTTTCCTCTTTGTGCTGCAATCTGTGTTTATTAGAATGCAGCTCCTGTAAATAAGATTTGGTGTCTGGAAGTGGCGTTTGGAAGTGCTGTGTATTTTCGTGCATACCTACCTTGCGCCCAATTAAAATCTAAAGCCATGTACGTTAGACAATCACACACGTGCGTTTTCCAGTTGATTTGGAAAGCTTTCGAATACAAGATTCATGTGTGATAACCCTATTGTCTCAAATGGCATCTATGACACATGTTCAGTCGGTTCTGCTGCACGCCATTTTAATGAATGTGTGAAAATGTATCTAGTTTTCTGATCCCTTTGTGATCATAAAGCACTAAAACTATTCTCAAATTATGTATCAACAGAGGTGTGTCAAGAGCAAATGCAAAACAACGGTGGGGTAAGTGGGCTGCATCTTTATGCTGTAGAGATCTAGCATGAAATGCTCGTGTGTTCACACTGCAAAGTTGGATCTCTGATTTGCATTGTGCTTATGTTGAGGTGTGCAATATAGGTAAACTAGCATTCCGCATTTTTAATTGTACGTTGCCACAGAGGAGCAAACACAATCCTTGGCAACGGATATCCGGGGACTGCTCACCCCCTTTGACACTGTTAGATTAATGTGGCGGATAAAATGGTCATGACATCACGATCCTCTACCAAAGTAGCTGGAAAGGAATTACAAGCCTAGAAATAAACTAGACAGTTAAGCAATCAAGGTCTCCTTTGCACTCTTGTGGGTATGATTATTTTCCAATAGTACCTGTGCATATTCGTTTTGTTTCTATGATCTTGGTGCAGTTAAGGGGATGTCCTCTTGAAGGCCGGATGCCATCTGTACACATTGTTTTGAAACTGTATATGTTTTGTATGCTTGACCTTGGTTTTGTTTTTGACATTTCTGGTCCGACTGAATTCTGGTGCAGAGGTGTAAGTGAGGCTCTGTGGAAAAGGTTAGCCACAAAAACAGATCAACCGAGGAAGCAGAATCAGCAGAAGTACCGCTGCACCCTAAAGATCAACAACAGGAATTCCTTGGTATGTAATCAGCATGTTCTCTTCTCTTTTCGTGACAACAAGTAGCTGAATGCCTGTAATATCATTGCATCTCACCGCCAGCAAAAGGCTCAATTGAACCTGTAGCCAATATAAACAGCATCCTTTCAACAACTACCATGATTGCAACCAGTTTAAACACTACCAAACCCACTACCACAACATACTTTGTGTCTGAGAGTAAGCAAGCACATGTGAGGCTCAATGTCCTTGTTAAACAATGCAATGGACTTGTGTTGGGTTCAGCTTTGCAGTACCGAGATGTTCCCACGCTATTATAAATTGGGACTCGACACAGTTGGGGGAATGGAGGTGCATAGGCAGCAGGCCACCAGTGTTCTGTTAACAGTGCCAGAAGAAGGAGGCAGCCTATGTAGCAAGTGGAACAGTTGTAGGATTGAGGAAATTAAATTCTTCCATAACACCTGGTATCTGTGGAAAAGGCAGAGTCCGCAGGTCAGGGGAAGAGACATACGTATCCATGGCGCAAGTGACATACAGTCAGTCAACAAACTTGTATTTGGCTTTGCGCCTTCAAGTCACACATAAGACATTTTACAAAGACATAAACAAGAAAATAATGCACAGTGGGTATATATATATATATATATTTTCAGTGAAAAAACTTTGTTAAAGGGACGTTATGGTTAAGTTGCGCTACTAAAAACCTATGAAATTCAGTGAAAAAACTTTGTTAAAGGGACGTTATGGTTCCAAGTAAAACCGAAAAACCCTTGAAATTCGCCATATGGTAAGCTAAGCAACCATAACTCGCGCCACCACCGGGCACTGCTAAGACTAACACCCACGACATCAAAGATGACATCACAAATGTCACATTTTTTGCGGTTGCACATATTCCCATCCATCCTAGGGGTGGAGACCGCGTCCTAAAATTGAGACAATTGGAAACACGTTTTATCTTGGATCTTGATACCAAGTTTCCCTTTGGACATAACCTTGATGAGGAGCTTTATACATTTTTGGGGACTTAAATTTGGTGGTTATGGTTTATGTTTATGTTATTTCTTCTTTAGCATTTGTTGTCTTTGCGTAGGTTTCCTCTGTTGGTAATTTTCTCTCCCAATATATTATATCCTTGGCCTGTCTGTATTACTTCACACCTTATTTTATCGGTGTTTTAGTGTCCAGATTGCTTATGTTCAACTATTTTATTTCTTGCTGTAGCACGACCCTTAGGGACTTGAGCTCCTTTATTGTCCTTGTTTATTTTATTTTTTTATTTTTTTTTTATTTTTCTTTCTCTTGTCTATGTAACTCGGCCTTTCTTGTGTCAGTAGTGCTGTAGTGGATTATGGTTTTTGAGTTTTGTATTAGTATTAACTACTATTTTTGATATTGGCTAATAGTAGTTAATCCCTATTCTTATAGCCCATGTTAGATTCTTAATCCCTAGGTATACATAATGTTTTTACATCTTTTCCTCTTAATTGGTCAGTCATGGACTTTGTCATTTTATGCAATTTTATTGTTGTCGTTCTGGTTCCTGTATATTTGCATATTATTAAGGCTGTTAGATAGTTTTTAATGATGCTGACATTCTGCATTTTAGGCCCGGCATGTTTGCACAGTATTACACTGTTTTGCACTTGCACTTTATTTCATCTTTCAATGGGGCCAGAATACTATATCATGTATTTCTTATTCTTTCAACCATTGTATTTGTACTTCATTATGTTGTTGCAAATTTATGCAATTGCATTTTATTCCATCAGCCAGAATGTTCAAAATTTCTTTCTGTATATGCAATTTTACTGTGACCGTGGCTCTGCATTTTTGCACATTACCTTGCTGCTATTATCGTGTGTATATGCACTCTGCATTATTTGCACTCTAATTTGCACATTACCTTGTTGCCATTATTGCCTGTGTATGCACTTTGCAATTTCTGCACTTCTATTTTGCTGCTATAACATCTTGCATTTGCACTTTGTCTCCAGTTAAATTGAATTACAAATTTATACCTTTTTTGAAGAGGATCAAGATTTATGCCATTCGTTTTTTCATGTGGCTATTTAATACATTGCGCCTCCACTTGGAATTATGTGTTCTTATATACACTGCTTGGCTGTTACTACTGACATTGGAATTACAGTGTTGCCTGTCATGGAATGTATACATTGGAGCCCTTTTATTTTGCTGTTTCCATGACCCTGTTTTCAGCGCTTTCAATTGTTCATGTGCTGTTTGATTGTTGGTGTTTTATTACAGCACTTCATTCCATCATGGCCGCTGCTCTTTCCATCTGCCTAGGCACTTTTTTGAGTTTCATGGACATAGTTAAAGGACTATATTGGTAAACAACTATTAAGATGTTTTAGTCCCTTGTCTTTTCACGTGACCAAGCACTCAGTTGAGTGTGAAACGCGTTGTGTGCGGGCCGTTTTGACAGGCGTCCTGCCTCTGTTTTTGCTACTGTTACAGCTATATTTTGTATTTTTTGTTTATCTTAAACAAATTTCTTTTTGCAACATTAAATAATTTTTTAGGACCTCTCCAGTGTTGTGCGCTGTGCTTTTTCCGTTTGGAAATTGGGCATTTATTGTTCTATTTTGACTGCGGAGAGTGCGGTTCATTTTCCTCTTCTTTTTCGATATATATATATATTTTCAGTGAAAAAACTTTGTTAAAGGGACGTTATGGTTAAGTTGCGCTACTAAAAACCTATGAAATTCAGTGAAAAAACTTTGTTAAAGGGACGTTATGGTTCCAAGTAAAACCGAAAAACCCTTGAAATTCGCCATATGGTAAGCTAAGCAACCATAACTCGCGCCACCACCGGGCACTGCTAAGACTAACACCCACGACATCAAAGATGACATCACAAATGTCATTGATGACATCACTGATGACATCACATGTCTGGCTCACTCTTTTTTCTTTTGCTGACATATCTAGGCCACATGGTTTTGTTCAGTAACAGTCAGAAACTAAACATTTTATTTTATTTGTAGACGTATCCTTCAAGTAGGTTCTTACAGTAATTCCCTTAGAGTCCAGTCACATCATATGAAACATATACATACGGGAAGACACAAGCTTGAAAGACAGCAATCCTTTTTGTGCATAAAGATAATCAATAGACTTATGAGAACCTTCTGACAGTTCTGTTGTTTTTTTATGGCTGTACTTCCCTGTACATGGTCATATTTGTATACATTGTTTTATCCCTACTTTCCTTAGGGTCCAATCACATCAAGTGATACATATACATAGGGTAAATAACAGCTTTGAAACAGAGCAATCATTTGTTTGCATGAAAATAATCAGTTGAGTTATTATTTGTTTCTGCTACTACTTGTACTTTTTTGCTAAGCTCACTTTCCCTGTATATACCCATATTGGTATGTGTTCTTGTGTCTTTGTGTTTTGTCTATAGTAATGCAAATATGTAATACATGTGTTTTATTAGCTACTTATTCCATATTTCACAGTACACAAAATCTATTAAGAAAACAATTATCATTTCATTATTCAACATATTAACATTACGAATATTATACCTTTATCTTGTAAGTTGCACACAATGGTATGTTTCTGCATGAGTAGCTTAGTATACTATATAGAACCCCATAATAGAATGCTATTTATATCAATGCATCGTTCAATGCACTAATTAGGGTATGATATTTATTGCAATGATCCTTGACACTTTTTTCGCAACATTATAATAAGAATCCCGTGTACACATATTTCATGAAAAGTACATACACATGTGATGTCATCAGTGATGTCATCAATGACATTTGTGATGTCATCTTTGATGTCGTGGGTGTTAGTCTTAGCAGTGCACGGTGGTGGCGCGAGTTATGGTTGCTTAGCTTACCATAACTGGCGAATTTCAAGGGTTTTTCAGTTTTACTTGGAACCATAACGTCCCTTTAACAAAGTTTTTTCACTGAATTTCATAGGTTTTTAGTAGCGCAACTTAACCATAACGTCCCTTTAACAAAGTTTTTTCACTGAATTTCATAGGTTTTTAGTAACGCAATTTAACAATAATAACTTTGACTTTATGTACATGTAATATGGAACATACTGAACCTCTTCTACTGAACTTGATGTCCGCGAACTTTTTTAATGTCCGCGGACATGTTCGGAGAACAGTACCACTACCTAAAAATTCTGGGGGGATATGCTTGTTATATCATAACATAGGAACATTTAACAAATTCAAAAAGCAACACACATACACATTATATGTAGTAATACATAAGAAATGTAACCCATATATGTAACACACTAACCATTCATTTAAATACAATATGTTCTAAAATGGAATATACCAGAAGAAGATAAATTGGCTTCCAACATAATTACCTCACAGACACTAAAGAACTAAGAACAACACCAGACCTGCACAGTACTTAGAACATATTTTACCTGAAATAGTAAGTGTACTTCATTTTACTCATATATTTATAAACTTTCTGTATTAGATAAAAAAAAATATAATATCTTTTTTTTCTCACATTCTCACAGAAATGTCTAGTACTCTGGAATGGCTAGAGCAGCATTTCCCACATGAGGAAATGTCACAAGATAGTGAAACTAATGGTAAACACTTTACAATATAAACCATTTAATCATTATTATTTTATATACATTTAACATATATATATTTTTTTGTACAGAGCATACCAAAATAGAAAATACTTCTGAAGAAGCTGTTATGGAAAACACGCTTGACAGCATAAAATCAAAAATGGATTTATTGTTGACCAATTTTAATAATTTTAAAACTTTTGTTAAGGATCAATTTAAAACAAAAACCTCATACCATTGCCCCACATATACATGTCCCCCCTCACCATATCCCAGTCAATTATCCCCAAACCATCTCCATAACCCGAAACGTTTTGATGAGACTTCCATCCCTTCTTCACCTGATACCAATCATGTTGAAACCCTTAATTCTCCTGTTTTTGTTTCTGTTTCTGCCTCACCTTCTCTGTCATAAATTATTAATATATGTTAAATAAAGTTACATTTTTATATTGAGTTGTAATTAGTTTCTGTTTTTTTTTTTTTTTAAACAATGTAGGTGTCCGCGGACAGCACAGGTGTTCTGAAATGTTCGTAAATAAACAAAAATGGAACTGTCCTGAAGAACACTATACCTGTCCGTACTGTTCGCTAGCAAGTTGAAACTGTTCTAAGAACACAATTGGTGTTCTGAAATGTTCGTAAATAAACGAAAATGGAGGTGTCCTGAAGAACACTATACATGTACGTACTGTTCATTAGCAAGTTGAAACTGCTCTAAGAACACAATTGGTGTTCTGAAATGTTCGTAAATAAACGAAAATGGAGGTGTCCTGAAGAACACTATACCTGTCCGTACTGTTCGCTAGCAAGTTGAAACTGTTCTAAGAACACACGCGGTGTCCTGAAATGTTCGTAAAGAAACGAAAATGGAGGTGTCCTGAAGAACACTATACATGTCCATACTGTTTGTTAGCAAGTTGAAACTGCTGTAAGAACACAATTGGTGTTCTGAAATGTTCGTAAATAAACGAAAATGGAGGTGTTCTGAAGAACACTATACCTGTCGGTTCTGTTCGTTAACAAGTTGAAACTGTTCTAAGAACACACGTGGTGTCCTGAAATGTTTGTAAAGAAACAAAAATGGAGGTGTTCTGAGGACGCTATTTCTGTCTGTATTGTTCGCAAGCAAGTTGACACTGTTCTAAAAACAAACGCCTGTCCGTAACTGTTTGTTTGACATCTGACGCACTTTTAATTACTTCAGGACCCGAACAGTGTCCGTAGAACATCAACGCGCATGCGCAAACCAATGCCCGTGCATTTGGTTCCCTGCAGACAGCCGCTTCCTTCGCGAACATGTTTACGAAGTGACCTTGTGACCGCGCCCACGCTGATCACGTGTTCTGAATGCGGACACTGTTCGTGTCCCCGAACAATTTAAAAGTACATTTTCAAGTAATCCACAATATTTTCCAATAAAAGCTCACCATAGCACAAGTCCCACATACTAATTATGAGTTTATACATACTTTTTTAAACCTTTTGAACTTTTTTTTGTGTTCGATCTGTCCGCGGACAGCGCGCATGTCCGCGGACCGCGCACTAGCACCCCTATAAAAGACCACGCCCTAGAGCTTATTCTCATTGTGTTTCTGGCTATTCTACAGAGCACAGAGTGTTTTGCTGCAACCCGCAGATTTCCATCTTCAACCTGATGGCTTCTGTGGCTCCACTGCTGCCACCTGGTGCTGTGTCTTCTTCAGCACCATCCCCACTCCCTCCACCACCACCACCTTCCCAAGGGCCTGAAGAGGGGAACAGGAGTGAGGATGCAGAGGAGGAAGAAGAGGATGACGAGAATGAGGTAGAGGAAATCCCTACTACCCGCACTAGGCGTGAGTCTAGGGTGTGGCGGTTTTTTACCATTTATGGGAATGGACCTAAGGCTTGTGTGAACAGTGTTATCTGCAATGAGTGCAAAATGATACTCAGTCACGGAAAGCACAGTTCGTACAGCTTTGGGACCACGACCATGAAGCGACACCTGAGGTCATTTCATTCTGGGGCTATTCGCAAGATTGTACCTTGCGAAGAGCGTAGTAGGTTGATTTCCTCTACTTCATCCTCCGTTTCTGATCCTGTCACCACAAGGACCACCTCTGTGGGACAGCGTCTTCCTCAAGCTGCCTCACAGGCCATACAGAATTCTGATGACCCTTAACTTTCGAGGGTCACAGTTGTATGTATGTACTGTGACACAGTACTCTGCAGGGGGGAGCGACTTCGAAGTGCTTTTGAGACTATCATCTCAGAGCACGAGAAGACCTGCTCACTACCCAAATAAAACCCACTCTACATCTTTCTCTCTGAGCTCGCCGTTTCTTATCACTGTGGTTGTTGTCCCCCCCTTTACCCTCCTTTCCCCTCCTCTCCTAGTGTGTCGTGTATAAAAAACCAAAAAAAAGACAAAATAACAAAAATAAAAAAAAATAAGCCTCTTTTCAGATCCGCCTTTCACTGTTAAAAAATAGAAGTGAAGATAAATGAAGCAGGGCCCTTTGTATTTCTTAGAAGTCCGCGGACAGTTCGCGAACATTCAAAAAATTGGGGTGCTACCCTATTATAATCATTGCATTTTTCTCTGGAAGGAAGTGGTGGCTCTGAAAAGAGCCTTTGGGAGGTGTTTGTATGTCAAAAATTATGGATGCTGTATTTCTAAAAAATGTTGCAATGCTTTTTGTATATTTCTCTGAAAAATCTGATTGCCAGCATAAGTAAGATGGACTCCATCTCTGCGAAAAATGTGTGTACTACGAAACATTATATTTTCATTGTGAAAAGAGGACATGCCAAAATCTCTTAGAAAGGCACAAACAGCCTTATTAACATTGCGCCTTGTTTTTTCCATTTGTGGACCTAATGAAGAAGAACGAAGCCACATTTGTCTCTGCGCAATCCGTGAAAATATCACTTGAGAATGAGGAAACATGTCCATGACCTTCCCAAGTCCTTCTTTCATTGCAAATTGCAAAAAATTCCAGTCACATGTCCTAAACTGTTCCCTTCACAATGAATTATAATTATGTCTGGATGTTGCTCTGTCTCCAAAGTAGCAAAGAGAGGTAGCAAGTCCAACCACTTAATTCCACGTACTCCATGCCAGTGTACTTCCACATGTGGAAATCCAAGATCTACAGCTACTCCACAGCTTTCTGCATGCACCTTCAACCAATGTATCCACAAATCTCCCAAAATCCAGACAATCTGTTTTCTGAAACACACAGCCATTGATATCTGTTGTTCTCTCAGCAAAAAGAATATCTGAGAAACTCTCTCCTGGCACAACACACCCACTAAACTTTCCTGATCAATCCCTTACAGTGCTCATTCTCATTTGCATGACTTCTGAACCCAAAAATCCCCGGATGTAACTCCCGATGTCCGCAAACTACCGCCATGTCCACGGACATATTGTAACATAAACAGCCCTTCTACCATTTCTACTTCACTCTCTGTGCCATTCCCTCATTGGATGTAGCTAAGAAATCACATGACCATGCACCAATCACATTCAAGACCTCTACATCTAACTGCATCATCATAGATCAGCACTGCAAATTTACTGTGAATTTCCCTGAGTACAAGTTTCATATCATTGGCAAGCACCATCTACAAGAAATACTGTACAAGTCTCCAAGATTTCTACTTGCAACTCCATGCATATCCATATGCATGAACACAAACTACAGGTATGCATATTTTCTGTACAGTACATGAACACATTTTCAAACTGACTTTTAGTTTGTGTAATCTGGAAAATGAATCTACTGTATTTTTTCCAATTTCCTAAAATCAACTGTCACTTATAAACCTTTATACTATTTACTTTCCTTATACACACACACTCAAATCATGGTAACTACTAGTTGTAGTTCCCAATTCACTATCACACACCATTACATACATCATCTTACTCAAACACTCATGCACACAACACACATACATTGTAGAACACCCCAACCCATACCATCTTTATTTTTTTCAACAGACCCTAAAGAATGCCTACCAAAAGTCAAGTCCGTAGAAAGCAACGCAGAAGTTGAGCAAATGAAAATAAAAGTGTGCAACATAAGCATCCATCTCTAGCAGAATTTGTAAAAAAGGTTTAAACAAAACAGCTAATACAGTCATTTACTGGAACACAAGAAGTTTCAAGTACAATAACTTTGCCTCCTCTATCAAAATGTAAAACAAACCAAAAAACAATTAACAGAAAATCAGCTATCACTACAGATAAAACTGCTTCTTTACATTTTAATATAGTGCAAAGTAAGCATGCCAAGAATTTTAGCCAAAATGTTCCGTCACAAAGTCCTTCAAAATCTTTTAAAAACAGGAGAGAAATCAGGTTCAATGCTTAAAACCTATCGTAGGAAATGAATCTTAAAAGTGTTGATAGACAGTGCAATTATTCTCAAAAGAAAGTTATTTATTTTAGTGTTAAACAAAATGAAACCACTAACAAAACTAATAACTAAATTACAAAAAAGACTTCGCAATAAACGAAATGTCAACAGAAAGAACTTCTTAAGTATCTGCGGAGTTGAATGGAATCACACTACGAGCACAGAACCATACTTTAATGAAGAAGCGTACAAACACAACCAAACAAATACAATAGCCATACATAGCAGTGGTCGAGGTTACGAAAAACTTAATAATACCATAATGGAACAAGAAGTACTCCTTACAAAAATATGCCCTAAAAACTTAGAATTACCCTTCCATTCAACTGAATCAGAACGTCTAGTGTATAAATGGCATGCATGTCAATATGTAACATTACCAAACAATTTTTCAAGTCTTTATGCCAATTCCTCAATCAATATGTAAAAAGCAAAGACAAAATGAAAATTAAACTAATGCAAAATATGGATACTTGTCCAGTGCGCAAATACACAGGAGTACAAGGACATTCATTGGCTTGCATTACAGGACCTACTTGTAAAACCACCTTCCATGATATCAAAAGAATATCAACACATCATTCAACTATAAGAAATCTAGTCTATAAACTGTACTATGCTAAAAGTCCTGCTTTGGCACTAGCAAATTTAAATAACATTCTTCTACATGGTACAGCGAAAGACCTACTTCAAGATATTGACTATATCCAGAAAAAATATTTTGGAAGTGAAAGCCATTTACAGAATGAAATAGCTTTAAACCAAAATTAGCAACAATTCTACACATGGCAACCTTTTGCTAAACACATACAAAAAAGAAATACTAAAATTTAAAAGTACATCAGCTGAAGTACCAAACCATGTATGTGTATGTTGCCGCAGAACTTTTTATAAAAGTAACACAAAAACTGTAGACCTATCATATAAAATAGAAGACAATGAAGATTCTAAATGGTTTGAATTAGCTCTCTACCTTGTAGCAGAAAACAAATACAAAATAACTGACCCCTTAATACTTTGCAGTTACTGCACTACAAAACTTGACAACAACCAAACTCCTTCACGTGCTATCACAAATCATTTGGGATTATACCCACTACCAAAACCCCATAAAAAAACTTAATTTATATGAGAGCATTATAATTCAAACAGTGCACCCATTTCAAGCAATAATACGCCTTAAACCAAAAAGAGCAAAATTACCTCCCTCTGACTTGGTAAAAGGCATTCGTGGAAAAGTAGTTTATTTACCATTAGATCTAAAAGAAAATGTGCATACTCTAGGAGTGCAACGTCCAATGCAGCAATCTTTAATTATCTTAGTAAATGGAGTACCTACAAAAGACAAAAAAATATGGCAACAGCTGGTAGATTTACATAAAGTTAGACAAGCCTTGCAATATCTTAAAGAGAATAATGAATACTACAAAGAAATGAATATTGAAGGGAAACAACTGAAATTATTCAAGAGTCACCAGAAACTGGTCAAATTGAACTTCGAGATCCTGCTACAGTATCCAATATTTTAGACCATTATACAATTCATCGATTACACTCTAAAGACACTATAGATAATGCACTAGAAATGTACCAAATGCGACAAACCAAAGTATCACCAATCAGCATATGGGAAAAAAGTATAGAAGCACGTGCTTTTCCTCTACTCATTCCTACTGGCTAAGGAGGAAGGTACGATGATAGACCTATTCAAATATCAGCATCAGAATACCGCTCATTAAGGATGTATTCTGAAGATCCCAGGTTTAGACAAAATGTGGAATACATATTCCACCTACTCTTTGAAAGTGAAGTAGTAACTTTATGTTACGGAGTTGCACACATATTAAAATCAGGATCACACTTCCAAAATATGACAGCTACACAATTATTACAAAAAGTGCAACAAAAGGATGAGGTTTTACAATCAAATATTACAAATCTATTAGCAAATATGCGTGGTACTAAAGAGTACTGGTTTCGACGTCATGGAGATGTACCTTGTATGATCAGAAACCTTGGCCTACCCACTTGGTTTGTTACATTAAGTTGTGCAGAATATGCATGGGAAGATTTACATGATTTCCTACGCATATCAAACAAAAACAAATTAAACATAGATATACTAACACCAGGAGAACTTTGTTCTTTGGATCCTGTTAATGTTTCAAGATATTTCCACCATCACTTCATTGCTATGCTACATTTTATTTGTAATAAAACTGTTCCTTCCCTTGGAGAAGTGGAACACCTCTTTTGGAGAAAAGAATACCAAGCCAGAGGAGCACCACATATCCACATGCTTTTATGGATTAAAGATGCTCCTAAATTTGGTCAAGACAGTGATGCCACTGTTTTACAGTTTATTGATAAATATGTCACTTGTGAAATTCCATCAGAATCCACAAATAGTGATCTTCATGCACAAATTTTCCAATTTCAAAGACACAAATGTGGCAAATATTGTCGACGCAAATACAAAAACAAAGGGAAATACTACACTAAATGCCGATTTGGTTTCACTAGACCAATTACAAATACAGGTCAAGTGAACAACCTCATGTCTTCAGTTAGACATAGTGTTAAAGGTAAGTCACGTAAAAATACATACTACATAAAAAGAAAAGAAGAAGAAAAATATATCAATGATTATAATGCAATCATTGCCCACTTATGGAATGCAAACATAGATGTGCAGTACATTGCAGACAATTCTACTGCAGTTGCACGATATGTCACAGCATACTTAACCAAAGCAGAAAAGACAGAGCTCTAAGACCTCTGGAATGACCTGTCATCAGATGAAACAGTGTCTCAGAAATGATACAGCTTGGGCATAAAAATGCTCTCCCATAGAGAATGTGGATCATATGAAGCAGCTGATTGTTTAACTGGTACTGCATTGTATGGTAAATCTGAAAATATAGTATGGCTAAGTCTTGCTCCAGCTAAAACTAGAAAAAGAGTTCTAAAATCATACGAAGATATAGAAACAATAGCCAAACATGATCCCAACAGCCAAGACATTTTAAAAAACAATTTATTGGACACATACTACTCAAACAGAAGTAATACTTTGGAAACCATGTGTCTATAACACATAGCCCAAAACTACACATACAAAAATAATATAAAACCTGTTAAAAAAAAAGGTAAATACAGGGTGACAAACTGTGAAGGCAGCTTAGTTAAACTCACTAAACCAAATTGAATTAATCATATCAAATTGTCATTGAAGACTCCTCAACATAAAGAAGTATATTACATGTCCCTGCTACAACTCTTTAAACCATGGAGAAAAGAAGAAGACATACTAGATAACTACGACTCATATGAAGATGCTTTCAAAGCAAATGAAAGCACTATAACTGATGTAAACTTTACACAAAACAAAACAATGTTGCACAAAGAACAGCAACACGAAGAAGAACTCCAGGCCCAACTAGATAAAGACACTCCTGACTGTAGTCAACCTTCTGTAACAGGAAGCCAAGAACCACTGGGAGAACCACTAATAATAAATGAGGCAGAATTAGCTATAATAGAAGTAGAAAACACCATGTGTCAGTATGAAGATAAAGAAGACTTAACTATACTACAATCAAAACTAAACACCAAACAACGTAGCATTTTTGAAGAAGTAACAAAACAAATTGCACATGGTGCACAACATGAAAATAAAGAATGTTCCTGCCATAATTATAAACCTATACTACTGTACATCAGTGGTGAAGCTGGTTCTGGCAAAACATTCCTAATAAAAATCATCAGTAAATTCCTTCAACAATTGACAAACAACAAACTGTCAGCTGTTGTCACTGCCCCCACATGTTTAGCTACCTACAACATAGGTGGTGTCACTTTACACCGATTACTACTATTGCCAGTAGAACACCAGAACAAATTAGACTATTACAAACTTTCTGCAGAAGCTGCAATGGAACTATGCAGAGTATTGAAACACATGAAAATCCTACTAATAGATGAAGTGAGCATGGTCTCCAACCTAATGTTGGCTTTGATTCACCTCAGATTACAAGAAGTACTCAAAACAAACTATGAAGAGCTCTTTGCAGGAAAACACATTATTGTTTTCGGAGATCTTCTTCAATTGACACCAGTAAAAGGTGAGCCTATTTTTAAAACATTAGGACACAAACTCTGCCGTAAAACTGTTGGCAGCATTGGAAATGTCAACCTTTGTCAACATTTCCAATGCAGAGAATTAACAGAAAACATGCAGCAATCTGCAGATCTCGCTTATGCCAACATCTTAAAAAGTATCAGAGTTTGTATACTTTCTAAAGAAGCAGAAGCAATATTGAAAACCCGGCAAATTAATGCACTTCATGGCGATAATGCATGTGCTACAGATGTTATGGAACAATTAGCCCACAAAAATGTCAATTGTATGGCCTTAATGCCAACTCTTGCAAGCTGTTTCAAATTCAATGAAATAATGTTAAGTAAAGAAATGCAACCAATAATGTAAATTAGCGCCACGGACAAACTAGATATACATGGTATGACACTACCTATGTGTGACCAAGCCACAACAAGACTAAATAGTTTAGAAAAATCAATCTCAAACACAGCAGGCTTAGAAAAGATATTAAAATTATCCTTAAATTGCAGAGTAATGCTTAAACGTAACCTTGACGTGGACCAAGGACTAGTTAATGGAGCACCGGGTACAGTTGTTGGCTTTCAAACATACCAACGTGACAACAAAATTCAGTTTGTCAATATAATGTTTGACAAATTTCAGAAGTAAAAAGGATAGGACGCTCAACAGCTCGATTCCTTCTCTACAAAGAAATGTATGTACGCAGAGAACAATTTTCTCTAACTCTTGCATACGCAGTCACGATTCATAAATCACAAGGTCTTACCATAGAAAAAGCAATGATAGATTTTGGTAACACAGTCTTTAAAGAAGGCATGATCTACGTAGCACTATCACGCTTACGTACACTTGACGGTCTATTTCCAATCAACTTTGATGCAAGTAAAATAAACGCTGATATTCCTTGCATTTTAGAATACAATAGACTTCGCTCACTATACACCCCCCATCTAAACACATATTCTGTTCCACAAAAAGTAAAACGTTATAAAAGAAAAATAAATCAAACAGAAATTCAACAGGATGTCACTGCAAATCCTCCAAACAGAGTAAAAGAAAGTAATACTTCATCAAGTACCACAAGCAAAAAAGAATCAATTAGGGAAAGTAAACCAGGTACTTCTTCAAAGAAGGAAGACAAACTCCAAAAAAAGCAGTCAGATACAGAACTACCTGGTCCATTTAAACTCTCAAATATAGTTGGTGTAAGTTGCTACGCAAATGTAGCAATGAAAATTCTATTTCAATTACCACCAATTGTTGACAACATTTACTTACACAGTACAGACCCATTGTGTATGCAAATTTTAGTACTTCACAGAAATGCAGCAAACAATCCTGATAACACATATAGTGTTTATGGAATAAGACAACAATTGGACGACTGTGCTGGAATGGTGAAATTCACTATAAACTCACAGGAAGATCCACAATAATTTCTAATGTACTTACTACAAGTACTGGAAAACAAAAACATACCTATAAATGAAATCTTCCAGATTTCATACATGTGGGAACATACATGAACTCTCTGCAACAATGTGACACAAGAGGAAATCCCCAATGAACGCTTCGTATGTATATCAATACCTAATTGTGAATCCATTCCATTTCAGCAACTTGTACAAAATGCAAACCATGGTAGATTATATTCTACCTGCAATTCAGATAATCGCTCCACGTTAGTAATACAAACACATAGTAAATACGTAATACTAATGTTTCTACATTACAATGCAGATGGTACCAAAAACAACTGCAAGCTGACTGGATTCACACATGGTCAAATATCACTTGGCAAGAAAACCTTCACAACAATAGGTATAATCTACCACGCAGGAGCCACAACCAATGCAGGTCACTGCACTGCATATATAAAAAAGAAATGTGGATGGTTTGAATGTAATGATAGAACCATTACTCCAAAGCAGAGATTACCAGCAAATCTTACAAACGCTTATTTAATGTTCTTAAAACCAAAATTTGATAAATACATTGTTCTTAAACCTTAACTAAACTTGTAGTAAAAAAATATAAACTGTTAGAATATTCCAAAAGCTATATAACTGCCCAAAGATTCTACAACAACTAATCAGATAAATGAATACCACTAAATTAGAGCAAAAAATAGACAGTTAGAATACACCAATTGGTATCTAACTGTCCCAAAATGTAACAATATCCAAACAGATAAATAAATACCACCAAAATATATAAACAAATAGACAGTTAGAATACGCCAATTGTTATCTAACTGTCCAAAAATTTAACAATATCCAAACAAATAAATCAATAGCACTAAAATATATCAATAAATGAACAGTTGGAATACGCCTACTGGTATCTAACTGCTCCAAAATTTTATAATATCCAAACAAATAAATAATATGTTACTGCTCCAAAAAAATGTATAAAGCATTAGCCTGAAGCAACAAGTGAATATTGAAAATAAACAAACAAATAAACTGTTGCATAACAAAAAGAGGTTTTTTTTTTTATCCAACATGGATTTTTTTTTCTCCCACAGACCCAATGATTTTAGCAACGAACACAGAAACTTAGCAAATAGCACAGTACTCTGGTGTGTAATCTACTAAATATGAGGGTCCAAAAAATAAAAAAAAATGTTGATTATACAATGTAATAAGTCATTACAAAATACTAATACTAACATGCTATTTTCTTTTATCACAGAAATTAACAAGAAATACATGTACTCCAATTTGTTTTTGACCCAAAGTTATAAGCAGCTATAACTGTGATATGCTGTGGTGGTTGTGGCCAGGGCATAGAGTGTTGGGTGCATGACCAAATGGTCATGCACCCAACACTCTATGCCCTGGCCACAACCAATGCAGCATATCACACCCATACAGTCAAACATTTCAACTATGGCCTATGGAAACTTTTAATGTCCGCGGACATTACCAGTGTTCTTAGAACACTTTCAATTTACCAGCAAACAATACGGACAGCGTCTTCAGGACACCCCCTACGAACATTTCAGGACACCACGAGAGTTCTTAGAACACATTCAACTTGCCATCGAACAATATGGACAGTGTATTCAGTACACCCCCTACGAACATTTCAGAACACCGCGAGAGTTCTTAGAACACTTTCAACTTGACAACAAACAATACGGACAGCTTCCTCAGAACACCCCCATTTTGTTTATTTGTGAACATTTCAGGACACCGCAAGCATTCTTAGAAAACTTTCAACTTGACAATGAACAATACGGACAGCGTCTTCAGAACACCCCCTACGAACATTTCAGAACACCGCGAGAGTTCTTAGAACACTTTCAACTTGACAACGAACAATACGGACAGCATCCTCAGAACACCCCCATTTTGTTTTTGCGAACATTTCAGGACACCGCAAGTGTTCTTAGAACACATTCAGCTTGCCACAGAACAATACGGACAGCGTCTTCAGGACACCCCCTATGAACATTTGAGGACACTGCGTGAGTTCTTAGAAAACACCCCCATTTTGTTTATTTGCGAACATTTCAGGACACCGCAAGAGTTCTTAGAATACTTTCAACTTGCCAGAGAACAATACGGACAGCATCTTCAGGACACCCCCTATGAACATTTCAGGACACCGCAAGAGTTCTTCAACACTTTCAACTTGACAGCGAACAATACGGACAGCGTTCTCAGAACACTCCCATTTTGTTTATTTGCGAACATTTCAGGACACCACAAGAGTTCTCAGAATACTTTCAACTTGACAACGAAGAATACGGACAGCATCCTCAGAACACCCCCATTTTGTTCATTTTCGAACCTTTCAGGACACTGCGAGAGTTCTTAGAACACATTCAACTTGCCATCGAACAATACGGACAGCTTCTTCAGAACACCCCCTATGAACATTTCAGAACACCGCAAGAGTTCTTAGAACACTTTCAACTTGACAACGAACAATACGGACAGCGTCCTCAGAACACCCCCATTTTGTTTATTTGCGAACATTTCAGGACACCGCCAGAGTTTTTAGAACACATTCAACTTGCCACAGAACAATACGGACAGCGTCTTCAGGACACCCCCTATGAACATTTGAGGACACTGCATGAGTTCTTAGAACACACCCCCATTTTGTTTATTTGCGAACATTTCAGGACACCGCGAGAGCTCTTAGAACACTTTCAACTTGCCAGAGAACAATACGGACAGCATGCTCAGAACACCCCCATTTTGTTCATTTGCGAACCTTTCAGGACACTGCGAGAGTTCTTAGAACACATTCAACTTGCCATCGAACAATACGGACAGCTTCTTCAGAACACCCCCTATGAACATTTCAGAACACCGCAAGAGTTCTTAGAACACTTTCAACTTGACAACGAACAATACGGACAGCGTCCTCAGAACACCCCCATTTTGTTTTTGCGAACATTTCAGGACACCGCGAGAGTTCTTAGAATACTTTCAACTTGACAATGAACAATAAGGACAGAGTCCTCAGAACACCCCCATTTTGTTTATTTGCGAACATTTCAGGACACCGCGAGAGTTCTTAGAACACATTCAACCTGCCACAGAACAGTACGGACAGTGTCTTCAGGACACCCCCTATGAACATTTGAGGACACTGCGTGAGTTCTTAGAACACACCCCCATTTTGTTTGTTTGCAAACATTTCAGAACACCGCGAGAGTTCTTAGAACACATTCAGCTTGCCACAGAACAATACGGACAGAGTCTTCAGGACACCCCCTACGAACATTTCAGGACACCGCGTGAATTCTTAGAACACTTTCAGCTTGCCACAGCACAATACGGACAGCGTCTTCAGGACACCCCCTACAAACATTTCAGGACACTGCGTGAGTTCTTAGAACACACCCCCATTTTGTTTATTTGCGAACATTTCAGGACACCACAAGAGTTCTTAGAACACATTCAGCTTGCCACAGAACAATACGGACAGCGTCTTCAGGACACCCCCTATGAACATTTCAGGGTACTGCGTGAGTTCTTAGAACACTTTCAGCTTGCCACAGAACAATACGGACAGCGTCTTCAGGACACCCCCTACGAACATTTCAGGACACCGCCTGAGTTCTTAGAACACAGCCCCATTTTGTTTATTTGCGAACATTTCAGGACACCGCAAGAGTTCTTAGAACACTTTCAACTTGCCAGAGAACAATACGGACAGCGTCTTCAGGACACCCCCTGTCAACATTTCAGGACACCGCGAGAGTTCTTAGAACACTTTCAACTTGACAAAGAACAATACAGAAAGCGTTCTGAGAACACCCCCATTTTGTTTTGCGAACATTTCAGGACACCGCGAGAGTTCTTAGAACACTTTCAACTTGACAACGAACAATACGGACAGCGTCCTCAGAACACCCCCATTTTGTTTTTGCAAACATTTCAGGACACCGCAAGTGTTCTTAGAACACATTCAGCTTGCCACAGAACAATACAGACAGCGTGTTCAGGACACCCCCTACGAACATTTGAGGACACTGCATGAGTTCTTAGAACACACCCCCATTTTGTTTATTTGCGAACATTTCAGGACACCGCAAGAGCTCTTAGAACACTTTCAACCTGCCAGAGAACAATACAGACAGCATGCTCAGAACACCCCCATTTTGTTCATTTGCGAACCTTTCAGGACACTGCGAGAGTTCTTAGAACACATTCAACTTGCCATCGAACAATACGGACAGCTTCTTCAGAACACCCCCTATGAACATTTCAGAACACCGCAAGAGTTCTTAGAACACTTTCAACTTGACAACGAACAATACGGACAGCATCCTCAGAACACCCCCATTTTGTTTTTGCGAACATTTCAGGACACCGCGAGAGTTCTTAGAATACTTTCAACTTGACAATGAACAATACGGACAGCGTCCTCAGAACACCCCCATTTTGTTTATTTGCGAACATTTCAGGACACCGCGAGAGTTCTTAGAACACAATCAACTTGCCACAGAACAGTACGGACAGCGTCTTCAGGACACCCCCTATGAACATTTGAGGACACTGCGTGAGTTCTTAGAACACACCCCCATTTTGTTTGTTTGCAAACATTTCAGAACACCGCGAGAGTTCTTAGAACACATTCAGCTTGCCACAGAACAATACGGACAGAGTCTTCAGGACACCCCCTACGAACATTTCAGGACACCGCGTGAATTCTTAGAACACTTTCAGCTTGCCACAGCACAATACGGACAGCGTCTTCAGGACACCCCCTACAAACATTTCAGGACACTGCGTGAGTTCTTAGAACACACCCCATTTTGTTTATTTGCGAACATTTCAGGACACCACAAGAGTTCTTAGAACACTTTCAACTTGCCAGAGAACAATACGGACAGCGTCTTCAGGACACCCCCTACGAACATTTCAGGACACCGCAAGAGTTCTTAGAACACTTTCAACTTGACAAAGAACAATACAGACAGCGTCCTGAGAACACCCCCATTTTGTTTTGCGAACATTTCAGGACACCGCGAGAGTTCTTAGAACACTTTCAACTTGACAACGAACAATACGGACAGCGTCCTCAGAACACCCCCATTTTGTTTTTGCAAACATTTCAGGACACCGCAAGTGTTCTTAGAACACATTCAGCTTGCCACAGAACAATACAGACAGCGTGTTCAGGACACCCCCTACGAACATTTGAGGACACTGCATGAGTTCTTAGAACACACCCCCATTTTGTTTATTTGCGAACATTTCAGGACACCGCGAGAGCTCTTAGAACACTTTCAACTTGCCAGAGAACAATACAGACAGCGTCTTCAGGACACCCCCTACAAACAATTTAGGACACCGCGAGAGTTCTTAGAACACTTTCAACTTGACAACGAACAATACGGACAGTGCCTTTAGAACACCCCCATTTTGTTTTTTTGTGAACATTTCAGGACACCGCAAGAGTTCTTAGAACACTTTCAACTTGACAACGAACAATACGGACAGCGTCCTCAGAACACCCCCATTTTGTTTATTTGTGAACATTTCAGGACACTGCAAGTGTTCTTAGAACACAATCAACTTGCCAGAGAACAATAAGGACAGCGTCTTCAGGACCCCCCCTACAAACATTTCAGGACACCATGATTGACAACGAACAATACAGACAGCATCCTCAGAACACCCCCATTTTCTTTTTTTTTGCGAACATTTCAGGACACCGTGAGTGTTCTTGGAACAGTTTCAGCTTACTTGCGAACAAAACGGACACATATTGAGTCCTAAGAACACCACCCATTTAGTTTATTTAGAACATTTCAGAACACCCGTGATGTCCGCAGACAAATCGAACACAAGAAGAACGTCTACCACATAAAAAAGCACAACATTTAACCTATCTCAAACCCTCCCATCCTCCCCAAACACTCCTAGACAGCAACACACTCTACTAAATACACATTTTGATCAAACTTTCACTGCGCTGTCCGCGGACGTCCGCGAATCCAAGATGGCGGGCGCTACCAAAAATCTGACGCGCATCACGCTTCACACCGTCCAATCAGCAAACACGCTGCATGTCCGCGGACATGACGTAAGCCGCTCGGCCAATCAGGACACTGTCCGCGGAGAGAACAAGGAAGTGTGTCCACGGACCGAACACAGATATCACACATTTTTTTTTACCAACTTTTTGGTCATTTTAAAAAAAACTACTGAACGGATTTTCACCAAAGAATCCATCCAGCGGTTTGGGCTGTAGGCGCGAGCAAAAATGTTTTCCCATTCAGTCTATGGGAAAAAAAGTTTTGGGATCCCCCTATAACTTTCCCCCCTTGGACGAATCCTCACCAAACTTTGCAAAACAAATTCAGAGTGGGCCATATACTTTTTTTGCAAAGTTTGGTGAGGATTCGTCCAGGGGGAGCGAAGTTATAAGCCGCCCAAAAAGTGCTCTTCCTGTGGAAACACCAACTTAACCATAACTACATGGCCACTACCGTGGCCATGTAATATATATATATATATATATATATATATATTCAATGAAAAAACTTTGTTAAATGGACGTTATGGTTAAGTTGCGCTACTAAAAATCTATGCAATTCAGTAAAAAAACTATGGTTACAAGTAAAATTGAAAATACCCTGAAGTTCCCCAGTTATGGTTGCTTAGCTTACCATAACTGGCGAATTTCGGAGGGTTTTCGATTTTACTTGTAACCATAACGTCCTTTTAACAACGTTTTTTTACTGAATTTTATTGGTTTTTAATAGCGCAACTTAACCATAACGTCCCTTTAACAATGTTTTTTCATTGAATTTCATAGGTTTTTATTAGTCCAACTTAACCATAATGTCCCTTTAACAATGTTTTTTCAGTGAATTTCATAGGTTTTTATTAGTGCAACTTAATCATAACTTCCCCTTAACTAAGTTATTTCATTGAATTTCATAGGTTTTTATTAGTGCAACTTATCCATAGCGTCCCTTTAACAACGCTTTTTCATTGAATTTCATAGGTATTATCAGTGCAACTGAACCATAACATCCCTTTAACAAAGTTTTTCACTGAGTTTCATGGGTTTTTACCAGTGCATGCTATTTTCCTACAATTTACTAATATCATACTTACCCCAATATAGCAACACTTCTGTCATTTTAGAACTCTGCCATTTCCCACCTTCTAGCATCATTTTTATCTCTTCTATACACTGTTTTTGCATCTGTGGACGTCTGCAAATGTCTGATAGCATCACAGACCTTCCGGACAGTGCCACATAACCAAACGCTTGCACGCATCATGATGACATGTCTGCGAAGGCGTCCTCACTTCGGAATCGAGTCCATGCTTGGAAGACTGTTTGGAACTGCATTTGTTGACTGATCTAGGAACTCTTAAATTCAAAATGTACCCTTGCACAACTCCTACACCTATACTTACTCATGTGGCATCCCGCTGTAGGAAGGACCATCCTTTTTCAAGATTGCCACCATGGAACAAGAAGGCGGTGCTCCGTACAGAGCCCCTCTTCCCTTTCTATGGCGGCCTGCAGAACCCTATGACCACATTACCACATGCACATTTTTTTTTCCTTTCAAACCTATCCTTCTTTCGAGAAACTTTACCACATAGGTGCCAGGTGGATATGGCCACTTTAACACCATTTTTTGTTCGCAACAGGGGATAACAGCCCAGCAGCCCAAGTGATCAGCCCAAGCGAAGTGTGTCTGTGTGCGCCCTGATGTCTGCGGGCTTTAAACAATAAATAAATAAATAAATTAATAACTAGGACTCTGGACCATTATCTTCCATTGCAGCCCCTGCAATGGGGGATAAAGGCCATTAGCAACCCTGGTTCCCAAAGCGGAAATCTGAGGTGCTAAAAAATAGATTTCTCTTCCTACAGTAGGAAGGAAGGACAATCCTTTTCCAATCCTTTTCCAAGATGGCCACCATAGAAATAGAAGGCGGGGCTCCCTACAGAGGCCCTCTTCCCTTTCTATGGCAGCCTGGAGAACCATATGACCATATTACCACAAGCAATTTTTTCCCTTTCAAACTATCCTACTTTCAAATAACTTTACCACACAGCCGGTCCCAGGTGGACATGGCCACTTTAACACCATTTTACATCCCTCGCGGTCATGGCCAGTAGCCAGATTGTCTGCTTCATGACCTTATGCCATGACTCAGACATTCTGGCTACTGCCCACGTCCACAGGCTATACCTCAGTCACCAAATGTATATGACTATTTTATGTACCTACATTATAACACAAAGTGTGAAAATGTATTTACATACAATAGTCATATAACTTAGCCCCCATGTGATAAAATCCATTCAGTCTTTACACAAACATTAAAGGTTGGGTCTATAATCTTTCTAAAAAGTTTTGTCCACATTTGTAAAATAGACACAACGTTAGAAGCCATCAAAAAATGTGGAGACTCCCCTCTAATTTCGCCCCTCTTGAGAAAATCCCACCAAACTTTAGAAAACCATTTATATCTAGATCCAAAATCATTTTGCCAAATGTTGTGCAGATTCGTCAAATGACATCACATTTATATGCCTTTACAATATATTGAGACCCCCCTCTAATTTTGTCCCCTCTTGACAGAATCCCACAAAACCATTCAGGATTAGGTCTAGAATAATTAGGTTTTACTTTGAACCATAACATACCTTTAACAAAGTTTTTTTACTGAATTTCATAGGTTTTTAGTAGCGCAACGTAACCATAACCTCCCTTTATCAAAGTTTTTTTACTGAATACACATACACATAGTGTGAATTTGATAAATGTTTACTAGGATTCCCTTACTTTATATACATGTGACATAGAACATGCCGAACCCCTTGCTAGTGATTTTGATGTCCGCAGACAACACCAACACTGCCCAAAAACTTAGGGGGTATCTTAGATTGTTCTATCATGCTATATAAATACTGAACAAGTTCAAAAATTAGCATATAAACATATTATATGTAATAATAAATAAGAAGTGAAACCTATATATGTAACACATGAACAATCAATTTAAATACCAGATGTACTAAAATGGAATATGCCAAAACAAAAAAGATATGCTTCCAACATAATTACCTCACAGAAACTGCACAGCTAGGAGCAACAGCAGACCTACACAACAGTAAGAACACAATTTACCAGAAACTAGTAAGTAAACTTAATTTGTCTTATATATTTCTAAACTTTCTGTATTAGTTACACTAAAAGTAATATATTTTTTTTCACACAGAAATGTCCAGTACTTTGGAATGGCTTGAGGAAAATTTCCCACGTGGGAAATGTCTGAAAACAGTGATACTAATGGTAGACACTTCTCTTTATAAGCAAATTAATAATCATTACCTTAAGAGCATGGAACAAAAAATGAACATGCTTATGGAAAATGTTAATCTTTTGAAACATTTTGTGGAGGACCACATAAAAAAAATATCATTGTCCCACATGCACCTGTTCCCCATCTCCATGTCCCAGTCAACTATCCCCAAACCCTCAACACCAAGAAAAACGTTTTAATGAGATTTCTATCCCTTCATCTCCTCCCATCCATCCTCTCCAAACCCCTAATTCCCCTGTATTTGTGTCAGTTTCTGCTTCCCCCTCTCTTTCAAAAATGTTGTATTTGTATATAAGAAAAAAAAATATTATGTCTCTTTTAATTCAATCCTTTGTGTCTTATTCTGTCCGGAATGTCCGTAATTAGCAAAATGGGGTGTCCTAAGGACACTATACCTGTCCGTACCGTCCGCAAGCAAGATGGAACTGTTCTTAGAACACACCCGGTGTCTGGGATGTCCGTAAGTGAACAAAATGGAGGTGTCCAAAGGACACTATACCTTTCCGTACTGTAGGCAAGCAAAATGGAACTGTTTGTAACAATACTAGATAGTTTGAAGTACTCACGGAACTTCTGACGATATAGGTTTGCTTCTCTTGAAGAAAATGGTATGCCTCCCTCGAGTCTCTAATGAGGCCAATGATTGGACTCACAGAGACCGGAGGGCGGCATCCACGGTAAACCCTCCGGGGAAATAAACCCATCTGTGAGATGCCGTCACGGAGTCCAAGGATTTTTCGGTGGAGATGCAGGTAAGACTTCTGATGGTGTTGTTTCCACAGTAGCAGCAATGGCAGCAATTGAGTGTAGCCGAATTCCTTCCCGTAATCCGCAGTAGCGAACAGCAACAAGGAAGGGGGAAGGTAGCTTCAATATTGAACCGCAAGAAGGCAAGCGGAAAGCAGCAAGGCGAGACAGGAGCAAAACGGTACTGGAGCACCGAAGGGGAAGAGCAGGAAGCGCTGCAGGAAGCGCAAGGCAAGGGATGATATAACAGAGGAGAAAAGGTAAGAAAAGAAATAATAAGCGTAGCGTAGCATAGAAGCAAGCAAGTAGCAAATAGCGACGCACCTACCCGAAGCTGCAGAAGGAACTAAATAGCTCCAGGTAGATGGCGGTCGCCATCTTGAAAAGAACTAGACCGCTGCGCTGGAGTTGGAAGAACGGAGCAAAAGAGGCGCCATCTTAGTTTCTTCCGAGAATACGTGGGATGATGCCCCTTCCACTGCAACCATAAGGATCTCCTAGTGGTTCTGACACTGTTCTTAGAACACGCGTGGCATCCGTGATTACCGTAAATTAACAAAATGGAGGTGTCCTAAGGACACTATACCTGTCTGTACAGTCTGTAGAACATCTACGCACATGTGCACCACACCCATATGTCATAAGAACATTGTGCCTGTCCGTAACTGTCCGTCTCACTTGTGTCGCACTTTTAATTTGTTTGAAGACCCGAACACTGTCCGTAGAACACCCGCGCGCATGCGCACAACCGTTCCAGTACATTTGGTGTCCTTCGGACACCCGTTCCCTTCGCTGACGTGTTCGTGATGTCATCATGTGACCGTACCCACGCTGAGTGTGTGTCCTGATTTGAGGACACTGTCCGGGTCCCCAAACATTTTAAAAGTACTTTTTCAGACAATCCAAAGTATGTTACAGTAAAAATTGCACATGTCCTAGACAATGACCCTGGCTTTCCACATACATTTCGGAACTTTTTGAACCTTTTTTGGGTGTTCGATCTGTCTGCGAAGTGCACCCCTCCACCCATATAAAAGGCCACACCCCAGAGCTGATCTTCATTGTGCTTCTGGCTATTGCAGATTGACTTTTGCTGCCTTTGCTGCTCTTGCTGAGAATATCTCATCAACCCTGATGGCATCCATGGCTGCTGCTGCTCCAGCTGGTTCTACATCTGCCTCAGCACCACCCCCAACCCCTCCACCAAAACCACCTCCCCAAGGGCCAGAAGAGGGGAACAGGGGTGAGGATATAGAGGAGGAGGTTGAAGAGGATGAAGAGGATGAGGTAGTGGAAGTCCCTACTATCAGCACTCGCTGGGATTCTTGGGTGTGGCGGTTGTTTACCATTCATGTGACGTACCAAAAGCAAGTGCGAACAAGGTCACCTGCAACCAGTGCAAAATGGTGCTGAGTCATAGGATACGTGGTTTGTACAGCTTTGGTGCGACATCCATGAAGTAACACCTAACGTTGTTCCACGGTGGGGCCATTCGCAAGGTTGTACCTTGTGATGAACGTAGTAGGTTGAGTTCATCTACCACATCCTCCGTTTCCATTCCTCTCACCACAAGAGACACTCCTGTGGGAGAGTGCATCCCTCCAGCTGCCTCACAGGCCATTCACAATGCTGTTGACCCCTATCTTTCGAGGGTCACAATATTGTGTATGTACTGGGATGCAGTACTCTGCAGGGGGAGAGTCTTCAGAGTTCTTTCGAGACTACGGTCATGCAGCATGAGAAGGTCTGCCCACTACCTAAATTAGGCCCACCCTACATCTACCTCTCTCAACCTGCTTTTTTTTTATCCCCGTGGTTGGTGTCCCTTCCTTACCCTCCTTTCCCCTCCTCTCCTAGTGTGTCATGTGTAAAAAAATGAAAAAAATATAAAAGAACAAAAATCACAAAAAAAGGCTCTTTTCATAGTCACCTTTCAGAGTTTAAAAATAGAAGTGGCAAATAAATAGTGCAGGGCCCTGTGCAACTGTCCGCGGACAGTTCGAGGACATATTAAGTTTTGGGGTGCTGTCTTAGCAAAACCAATGGACTTTTCTCTGGGAGGAAGTGGTGGCTCTGAAAAGAGCCTTTTGGTGGTGTTTTTGTGTGTCGCAATGCATTTTGTACATTTCTCTGAAAAATCTGATTGCCAGCATAAGTAAAATGTGAAAAATGTATGTGCTACGAAACATAATATTTTCATTGTGAAAAGAGGACATGCCAACATCTCTTAGAAAGGCACAAACAGCCTTATTGGCATATTTGTGGACCAAATGAAGAAGAAAGCAACCACATTTGTCTTTGCGCAATACGAGAAAAAATAACTTGGGAATTTGGAAACATGTCCATGACCTTCCCAAGTCCTTCTTTCATTGAAATTTGCAATGAAATTCCAGACACATGTCCTAAACTGTTCCCTCCACAATGAATTATAATGATGTCTGGATGATGCTCTGTCTTTAAAATAGCACAGAGAGGTACCAAGTCCAGCCACTTCATTCCACGCACTCCATGCCAGTGCACTTCCACATGAGGAAATCCAAGATCTACATCTACTCCACAGCGTTCTGCATGCACCTCCAACCAATGTATTCATGAGTCTCCCAAAATCCAGATAACCTGTTTTCTGAAACACACAGCCATAGCTATCTGTTCTTCTCTCAGGAAAAAGACTTTCTGACAAACTCTCTCCTTACACAACACACCCAGTAAAGTTTACTGACCAATCCCTTGTTCTACTCATTCTTTTTGCATGCCTCTCCACCCAAAAATCCTCATATGTAATACACGATGTTCGCGGACTACCGCCATGTCCGTGGACATATCGAAAATCTGAGTGTGGTGAATGTAAATTTAAATAGTGTGCCCCATTTCCCCTTTGAGGTTGGCCCTGAAAAGAGCCTTTTTTTGGGGGGGTTTTGCAGATGCTTGACAGACACCTGTTATTTTGTATTGTTTTCTCACTTTTACTTTACTCCTAAAATATTCACATAACCTTCTCCAAAGCAACCCTTACAGTCCAAAACAGCATGGCATTTCCCATAAAAGATAAAGAGATGCCATCTTCTTTAACATAAACAGCATTACTGGAATCAATATTCTCATTATTACCGAAGAATATACCAGCTCTAAGCATGAAAGCACACATGCCTCGGTTGATTGCATACTAATCCAGAAAAAAGTACTTTGGTATTTGGAAGGATGTTCATTACTGCTTGAACCAAGTGTTCCAAATCTGCCAACAAAGTAGCGGCACTGACATAGCCCAAATGGAATGTACCATAGTGCAAAACTACCACATGGGGACTGTTCATCCTGCCCATATCTTCACAAACTTGTACAATTCCCTGTAGATTGCAATCAGGCACAGTGCTCCACACCACCTCCACTCCTTTAACATCAAACATTGTTTGACACATGCCTGCATTGAGCATACTGCTGTAAACCAGGCACAAACAAATCTCCAAGCACCAACACCCTAGCTGTCTCCACCTCTGCCATCTTCACTACACACAGTCTCTTTCAACACTAATCCACAACCTCAACATCTGATTGGCTGATCCCTACGGTGCCCTATCCATGCTGGATTTGCTGGAAAACCCTGGATGTGGCACTCCCTGCTCGCGGACAGCCGCGGTGTCCATGAAGCGCGTAACTCTTAGCCAGCCCTTCTACCCTTTCCGCATCACTCTCTGTGCCATTCCCTCATTGGGTACAGCTAGGCAGTCACACAACCATCCACCAATCACATCCAAGACCTCTACATCTAACTCCATCATCAGAGTTCCACACTTCAAATGTACTGTTGATCACTGAGTACAAGTCTCATATCATTAGAAAGCACCTACTACAAAAACTACTCTACAAGTCTCCAAGATTTCTACTTGCAGCTGCATGCATATCCACATGCATGAATACAAACTACAGGTATGCATATTTTCTGCACAGTACATGTACAACTCTTATGAATGCATATAAACCGAGTAACTGCAACTTAACCTGTATAACCTATAAAACGAACTTACTGTCATTTTTCCCATCTGCTATAATTAACGGTGACTTCCAAACCTGTCTGTGATCTAATTTTTATTTTGTTACACACACAGCTATCTAAAAAATTATAATATTAGAAGATGGGAGAAATAACAGTATAATTGTAGAAAAACACTTAGTAGTGTATTATAAAATTTCACACAGCCAGGATAAGATCATGCATCTTCATACACTCACACAGATAGACACTATCATTGAAAAGCTCCCAGCTGCAATAACACAACTGCCTGTAAATCACATCCTTCTGATTTATTACCCACACTTTCACCAATGCATACATGCCATGATTTCTATACAGTATCTGCCATTTACCTTATAAAAATTGTAAAATAAATATAGTGTAGAGGAGGTCCCAGACATGGCCTACACCCCAAACCCACAGAGCGAGGTGCCAGGAACATACTCGCCAAAATATGTGACGTATGAGAAACAAATCAGCCAACAGAGAGCAGCTCTAGGACTCTGCCCAGTGCACATCAGAAGAGTAATACCTGTTGTAGTGCCTATAACCAGACAACCTTGGGCAGCCACTGAGAAAACCGTACCAGCAGTTAACACACAATGAAGACTACTCACAGACTGTCCCCGAAGAGACCCAAAGAGCCTTAATGGAAGGTAAATGGTGACGACATAAGAACCTGGGCAGTCGTACAGATGAACATAAATGACAAATGAAAGTTGGTACACAAGGGTGAAACGTTAGGAATAAAGTTGTAATGGACATGTAAGAGAAAAGACGTTAATATAAAGAAACGCAACCAATAAGTGAAATAATCACACGTAACTGACTAAAATGCCTGTAAATAGGCTTGCAATGCAAAGTAGAAGAATAGAGCGGCATGCGCCAATGATATATCTACCTCAATGAAGCACAGTATACAAGTGGGACTCCAATTGTAAAGCAGAATTAAGCCCATGCTGCAAAGGACTAACAAGGCCAAGATTAATATTCCAGCCAGAACCAAGGAAAGAGCGGAATCGAAACTTAGTAAGAGGCGGCTCATGCCTGGGAATTCGAGGTCAACCTAAGGAAGGGAGGAGAGCAGCAACCTCGGAGAATCGAAACTTCAGAGCATACCAACCAGCCAGTGAAGGTCGAGATAAAGAGGCCCCAGGCAGGTGGCGAGGCCAAAGGAGAATTAAATACACGTAAAGAAGGAAAATGAAGCAGATTCACGGTGAACAGACACATGACTAGCCAAGGGCAAAGAGTTACCAACGTCTGATGTCACCCAGAACCCGAGGATGCCATAACTTTTCCTGATAAGAAGCTACAGTTTCGAGGCCATCCTCAGCCAACTAATTGACACATAGCCCTAAAGGTACTGATTGATGGAAGGGAGGCAGGGTGAATCTTGGGGCACGCCGCATCTGGGTGTCCATTCTACATGCTGCTAATTAAAGTGGAGATTTATGCCTAGGGGTGTCACCCACCCAATCACAATGGACCAAATAATCTAGGGTCCTAGAGCGTGTAGAACCAATTACACGTCGTATATGTAGTGATGTCTATCACGAGTGATGTAGTGGGATGGGCGTAGGCGCCCACCCGATAGGAGTTATCCAATCCTCACACTCTTTTACCATATACAGATATAGCACCAATACTTAATCTATCTTTTCCAACCAATAGAACTGCATGTCAAACTTTTGAGTTTTACACGTCAATGATGATGAGAATGTGCTAGTTACTGTTTGCATGAAGATTGTGGAAGTTGAAGTGAGACAGGCGATCGCATCTCTATTGATTACCATTTGTTTCCACGTTTTTTGTACTTTTCATTAAACAGACTTCCCTTTGCCAAACCGTTGACTTGTCCTCATTGATTGGTGATGGAGTAAGTGAATCCTGCACCCCATCCTCTTCATGGTGCGGCTATCTTGTTTAAAGGTGCCGGGGGGCAAGCTCTGAATCTCATGGGCCTGTTCAGAGATCGCTCTGCCCTTCAGTACATTTGGTAGCGACGAGGATGGTTGTTGACCATCAACTATTCATTAATTAATGCTAAGACACCTATTGACAGTCAACACAAAGTAACTCTAGGTCTTCGCCAATATCACAAGCCCTTTGCCATTCGGCTGAGTAGACTGAGAAGCTTCCCCTGAACAATGATAGTGTAAGTCCATAAAATCTGCAGTGGGTCTGAAGGAACCTGCCTTACAAAGCATAACCCTTCTCATTCCTACAGGCAGCCGATCAGACAAAAAAAACGGAACGGTGGTAACAAAGGAGGGGCTGGTGATCCCGAAGATCCAGAGAGGAACCATGCGAGCGGTGAGTGAACGAGAAGACTCAATACTTTGGCAAACGTTTTGTAGACATTAGAACAAGTAAGGGAAAAGGTAACGGAGGGTGGCGGAAAATAAAATAATCAGAAGTAGTGAAGACTGTATATATATATATATAAGGGGATAATGACTCGAGTATAAGAGAGAAAACAGTGGTTACTAGGAGGACACCTGAGAGACAAAGTGGTTACCGGGAGGACACCCGAAAGAAAACTGAGGATACCAGGAGGGACACCTGAGATAAAAAAGTAAGAGGATTCGCCTTGTTCCTGCGCTTTAAAATAGCGGTCAAGAGAAACGTGAACTCAGAGCCCATATAATAGGGGACGATAAGGCTACTGTGACGATTAAAGACGTCATAAAAGGGGCTCGTTTAAACTCCATGTCAGGGTATTGATTAGAAGGCAGAGATATATGTGTCCAGCTGGTATCTGTCTAGTCTGTCAAGTGTCTGTTGTACGTATTCCGTTGTATGTCACATGTAAAAATGGTGTAATCATTGATTGTTTGAAATGAAGTTTTGGGTTTCACGCGATTCTGTAACTGAGAGGTGATCACACACAGATTGGTGCTCTTGAAGCAAATTAATGGTATATAATTTTGCCGAGAAAAGATTGGATTGGAGCTTGCAGTATTGGTGTTCGCTTATATTGTTGGGAGTGGTGAAAGTGCATGAAAGTATTGCTAGAACCAGAGTACAAGCATGGAAGAGATCACCCCACTTGCCCACTTATGCAAGCAATTGCCTTAACATGCACCCAAGCTTAAGAAGTATAGTGCGGAATGGGTTAAGGGTACCGCCCACAAGATGTTTCTGCCGTGGCCACAGAACGGGTCTTTGTCTAAAGCCGTTTTACAGCACATGGCAACTTATTTACATGCCACATATACAGGTGAAAAACTAGAGAAACGACTTGCTGTTCTTGAACTTTGGAAAATGTTCGAGCAGCGAAGGAGGAAGAGCCACCCGCAGACTGGATATTAAACGTATACACGGAGGGGGTGAGAAGCCTACCCGCCGCAGCCCCGCCTGAGCCAGAGATCGAGGGAAGAAAGTCAGAGGGTTTCTACCTACTAAGAGAGCTAAAGGCAGCTACGGGATATAGTAACCCTGCGTGTGAGTCACCTACGTACAGTAGTGACGAAATCAAGGAGAAGGAGCAGGAAATTAATCTAACCTCTGCAGTCCCGACGGACAGGGAGAGACGCAATGATGAAAGGAAGGACCAGGCACAGATTAATGCACCTCTCAATAAAGAGAGAGAGGGAAAGAAACATAAAGGAAGTGAAGACGGAACTGATGAGATAGCATTCGCAAAGGACGAATGGATGGGAGGACAGATATTATTGAAACTCGATGGTAAAGGAAGTGATGATGAGGTACAGAGAAGGGATAAGGAGAAAGAAAAGAAAATAAGGGACAAAAGAATAAAAACAAAAGACAGGCTGAGGCGTGAACAGCTATATCTTGAAGAGCAAGAAAAACAGCTTGTTCGCAAACAGAAGGCCGTCTATGACCAGTACAGACAGAATCAGGGAAGTTTAGAAGAAGAGCAAAGAGTACGTGAAAAGATAATAAGGAATCAGGAAGGTGAGGAAGTTAGAAGGGCAAGCGATCGTAGAAATGAAAGAAGAGAAGACAAGATTAGAGAAGAAGCAAGAAAGCGTGAAAAAGCTGACAATGATATAGAATGTAAGCGTAGAAAGAGGGCACGTGATCTTAAATATTTGGAGCGGGAAGTTAAAAAACTCAATACTGTTGTAGAATGGGAAGATATTGAAGAATTCTTTCCTGCGTACTACTCAGTACCAGGCTCAAATAGGGCCAATATTGAAGATGACTCGACACCAGAAGCATCGGAGAAACGATCAATAAGATATATGATGAGATGGGGTTAGAGAGAATATCTCAAGGAGAGGGGAAGACAAGCACTTGGAAAGCTCTCCGCTGTATGACACCAAGGATATCACTCAAAGTAGCGGGAGCAGGAGATTGTCTTTGGACAGACTCGAAATCAGTAAAACTGATGATGACGCAAGAAGTTGCGTGAACTGGGAACAATCAGCGTCCGACTCTGGTGAGGAGACGAAGGACGAGGCACACGAAGAAGGGTGACGGCGCGAGTAGCAGCTCCCAAGGGACAAAGGGGTATGATGGTCAGTTGCCAGTGAGTCCGCATCTTGGGCATCGGACTCTGCTGACATGAGGGAACACCCCACGGTCAGAGGGGGGTGTCAGCACCTGCCTATGTAGACAGATTGAGGACATTGCCAGGTAGACAGCGATGCGGGAATGCTACTCCAGCAATAGACAGGAGAGCCATGGGGAAAGAGAAGGAGGACTGCGCATTCCAATTCCTGCTACTAGAAAAGGGGGGACTAAGACCACAATATATTCCATGGCCATACATGGACAGAGAAAACCTGAAAAACATGCTTCCAATGCTGACATCGGGAGCCAAGAAGTGGATACACATGTTAGAAAAAATGACAGGGGGTGTCACATTAGCTATAGGGGACATTAAAGGCCTCCTGATCACCATACTTGGTCAGAGAGCAGACGATGTATGGAAACGAGCTGGGTACCCTGGTGTAACCATAATTAACACTACCCAAGACGGAGCGCCATTTAATAATTGTAGAGTGTGGAAAGCACTACGAGTATTGTACCCAGACACTTCCGATATGGGAGCCATAATGACTCAAAAAATGAAAGAGTCAGAGGATCCGTTGATTTATATCTAGAATTTTCAAGACGCATGGGTGCTCGAAACGCATGAATCTTGGACAAAATCTATCCCTCTATTCTACCATATATTGTGGCAAGGGTTGCCGGAACCGGTACAAAAACAGCTCAAGAAATTGGTGGGAGTAGAAGCTAAACCTTGGGCCAAAATACAGTTGACAATTGCACATTACTGTAGATTGCTGCAAGAAAAGAATCAGAAAAAGGAGGCAACTCGTAAGGGTGAGGAAGCGAAGCTGGTGCAAAAGAAACTCTCAAAGTATGCTCTTGAAGGAGCTATGCTGATCAGCCCAGCTGAATCGAACGTACAACAGGTGACTAACCCATCGCAGAATAACCAGGGTAATGTGGGATTTTACCCGAGGGGAAGGGGATTCATAGGAAGAGGATGGCAGAGTAATCAGGGAGGTTTCCAGAATAATCAAGGAGGCTTTCAAAACGTACAGATGGGCAATCCAGATATGTCATATGGACAGATAGCCCAACCACCGCCAGTATGTTGGCTATGTGGTATGACAGGGCATGTGGCATGCCCATGCATAAGCCAAGGCACGTGGCAAAATGGATAAGGAATGGGAGCAGGCACGGTAAATCCACCTGCTATCCCACAACAGGGTAGTGCACCGAATCACTCAGTGCAGCATCAAGCGCCAGGCTTGCAGCAAGGTGTGCAGCAAGGGGTTCAACCCTCGAACATGGGGAACCTGCCACAAGAGCAATCCCAACAGGCACCACTGCAAATGTCTCAGGGCACTAACCCCAGAAGGGGAGGCAACCCTGGGAATGGAGAAAATACACAAGCATACAGTCGACCTAACTTATACATGACATAGGACAGCTAGCTGGGAACCCTGATGTGTTCTATCCTATCAGTGACACCAGACCCTAACAGGGAACCAAGGGTAAATGTCGTCATACGGGGGAAAGAATATTCCTTCTTAGTTGCCACGGGTGCAACACGCTTGTGCATACAAGAAGGCAAGTTTTCCTTGTCCGGCCAGGCCATAGATACTCCGAGTTTTACAGGAGCTCACAGCAGAGTTCCCTTTACGGACAATCTCCCAGTCTCTGTAGGAGATCGTGAGATGAATGTGCCTTTACTATATTCACGCCAGACCCCAGTAAACATTTTGGGTCGAGACTTGATGACAAAGTTGAATATGACTATATCGATCACAGAGGAGTGCATAGTATGCTCCACTCCAGGAATGCATTATTCTAACGTGTGCGAAATGATCAGAGCATACTCGGGACGCATAGCCATGAGGGCTATACCATTAAACCCAGAAGTCTTCACATATGGCATGCGTGTGCTTATGGCGGGATTGCCAGGCCTCGCAGATGGAACTATGAGAACCCCTGATGAGTTCCGGTTCAGGCCAAGAATACCTATGCATGAAGAAGAGGGACAAGTATTTCTCTTATCTATACATATTGCAGCAGTACGGGGGAAAGTAGTAGTGGTCGAAGGATTCAACGATGAAGGCAGACAATAGTGTGCAATTATCGCCATTGAAGAAGGCTACCGAGTTACTGACGTCACAGATGACGCTCTGTTCGAAGAGCACCCTGACTTAGAAGAGACCAGGGTGGAAGTAAGTCTCATGTTCTGGGTCAAAATGATCAAACGAGAAGTGCCTCAGAGAATGATGTTGGCGCTGATCCGCCCCGCATACTTTGACGATGATATGTCCCAGGTGCCTGTCTCAGTATGGACTACAGGACCCTATGATATAGGAGAAGTGAAAATTAAACTGAAACCAGGAGCGATTCTACCAAGAGCGCGGCAATATCCCATGTCCATAGAAGTGGATGAAGGGATTGTAAAGACAATTTCCGCCATGATGGATCAGGGCATCCTAGTGACGTCAGAATTACCCTGTAATACAGTGATTTACCCCGTCAAGAAATCAAAGGGAAGGTTGTGGCGTTTAATCCAAGATTTAAGAGCATTAAACGATATTGTTGAAGCCGAGTTCCCTATAGTCCCTAATCCATCTACGATCTTGTGTAACGTACCGATCGAGGCGAAATACTTCACGATGATTGATTTGAAAAATGCCTTCTTCTCAATCCCGTTAAACCATGACTCGCAAGATCTGACGTCGTTTACATTCAGACAAATGCGTCTGAAGAGCACAAGATTGCCACAGGGGTATTATGAGTCCCCGTCCGTTTTCAACAGAGTCCTGCAAATGGACCTAAGCAATATTGCAGTAGGCAGTGTTGTCTTGCAATATGTGGTTTACATTCTGATCTGCAGCACCACTGAAGAGCAATGCAGGTGCAATTCTATCCAGCTACTAACCATACTGGCTGAGAAAGGATACAAGGTTGACACAGAAAAGTTACAATACTGTCAACAAGAGGTACTATAAATAGGCCAGTTAATCTCACACAAGGGGAAAAAGGTGACCCCAGAAAGGGCCGAAGCTATCATGAACACGGGTAAACCGCTCACAATAAAGCAAACACAGAGCTTCCTAGGCCTGTGCAATTATGTTAGAGCATGGGTTTTAGACTACAGCTCGTATACCAAGCCCTTGCTCCAGGCCCTAAAGAAGGCCCAGGCGACAAAGGAAAGAATTGAATGGACTGAAGCAATGGAAAAGGGGTTCGCAGAACTCAAAAGAGCAATTTGCGCGGCTCCAGTTCTCGGGATTACTAATTATGCAGAGGAATTCTACCTTTTCTCGCACTCAATGGCAATGTTATGACAGCAGTACTTGCTCAAAAAACCTTGTTGGGGTACAAGCCCCTGGCATATTACAATGGGAATTTGGACCCAGTAATGAGAGGCCAGTTCCCATGCGAACAAAGTTTAGCTGCCGCGGCATTTGCCACAGAGAAGGCGACAACCATTGTAATGGGCTGTTCCATAACGTTATACATCGAGCACTCATTGTTCGCCATCTTGGAGAAACCAAAAGGTACATTGACATCTTAAAGGGCCTCTGCCTATGAGGTGATCATATCAAATCCCTCGATCAAAATAGTTCGATGTAAAACAGTAAACCCAGCCATGTTCATAGCTGAACCAGTCACTGATGGTGAGCCGATACATGACTGCGCAAACTACGAAGAATTCTATGATGAAATCCCCAGGGTGAGAGAGAATGCCCTGGCAGGTGGTGAGATTGTCTTCAATGATGGTTCTTCGAAAATCGACCAAGAAGACGGACAAAGATATACAGGCGTTGCCGTAATGAAACACAAAGCAAACAGAGAATTTCAAATACTCGTCAGTGCACGAATACCATCTCATTATTCAGCACAGGCTGCAGAGCTATTGGCATTGATACTCGGCATTGAGAATCACGCAGATCAGGAAGTAACGGTGTATAGTGACTCCGCCTATGTGACGTCAACAGTGCATGCAGGTTTAGCGCGCTGGAAAAGGAGGGGCTACCACTGAGCAGACGGCACGCCAGTGCAGCATGCAGCCTTATTAGACAGGCTGATCAAGGCACTACAGCTCCCAGTGGGCATAGCGGTCATGAAATGCACCGCCCATACTCACGGGACAGATTTTGTGTCACGCGGAAATGCAGCAGACATGGAAGCCAAGCATATGGCATCCAAAAAAGAGATGCTCATGGAAGTAGAAGTGCCACACAACCATGAATGGATGATGTTAGCTCGAGCCGCACCAGAGGCCTATAGTAATATGGGCAGACTCATCTGATGGAGCTTCAAGGGGAGGCACCGCAGGACGAAAAGAACCTGTGGAAGCGCCGAGGGTGTTCTTTAAACCCCTCAGATGGGTTGTGGCGGCAAGTCAGCACTGGTTTATACCGAATTTAGCGGAGCATGTTGCATTCTTCATGGTGAACTGCATAGTCTGCCAGCAATTCACCGCTGGGCACACATTAAAAGTAGTGAGAGGAGTCATCCCTCGGCCAAATGGGCCTTTTCAGCACCTGCAAGTCTATTATGTCGACATGATCAAGTATGTAACGGGTACAGGTACTTAATTGTAGTGGTGTGTCCATTCTCTAGATGGATAGAAGCAGGTCCCTGCACACACCCATACTCAACCTGTGCTGACGAATTTCTGGTGAGGGAAGTGTTCCCTAGATGGGGGGGTGTGTGAGGTGATGAGGTCAGATAATGGGGCTCATTTTGTTAATGCAGTCTTCGAACAGATCAGCTTGTTGCTTGGTATAAAGCACAAGTTCTCGTCAGGGATAGCCAAGTTGAAGCTTACTCTAACAAAGGGATGGCTGCACTGTCTACTACTGGCATTGTATGCTCTTCGGAACCAACCAGGCTCCGACCATCATCTTACGCCGCACAAGATAGTCACAGGAAGGAGAAAGAGGACCCCCCTTACCCCTCGAGATAGAGCTAGGTGCGATGCCCAGCCAACCCGAGAGGTCCTGGGAACCGAATTATCGGAGTATCTGAACTGCATGACATCAAGCCTTCTCATTGCTACAGACCAAGTACAGCGACAACGAAAAGGGTGCAGCACAACACAAGACCCAGCAGGAGGTGCTGAAACAGACACAATTCAAGGTCTATGTGCGCCAATCATCTTCCCTGGTGATGCAGTGCTGGTAAGAAACCACACAAGGAAAAGGTGGGACGAGCCAAGATTCAACGGCCCATTCATCGTAGAGGACTGCACTCCCTCAGCCGTCAAACTGCAGGGCTGGAGAGCATGGATCTTCCTCAATGACATTAAACCCTATATTGGCAAGATCCCTCTAGCTGCACCCCACCGCGAAGAACCGACAGACAGCGGGGAAGAACCTCAGAATGTGCAGATGAGAGCCATGACGAGGAAGAAGGACGCATGAGCAGCAAAGCCAAGACACAATGAACTCTGTTTAAAAACTGTGGCTGTAAACTGGACATTTCCTCTAAGCAAAAAAGAGGACAAGGACATAATGGACACTCTGTGCATCATAGTTGCAGGGTGAAGAAGAGAATCATGCAATCTAAGCCACACCGCACTGACAATACGAACTTTTGAATCAAACCATATTTGAGCATTATTGGAAAATAAGACTTTGATCGAATGAGAGCAAAGACTTTCCTTGAAAGCATAAAACAGTATCCCGAAGCAGCCGACACCAAGACTTGGTTGCAGATCCCATGGTATCGCCCAGCAGAAATCTTCCTCATCTACTTCCAGTTAGTGGTAATTTCATATCCGTCACTCGTAGGGAGGGTCACCGGTGTCACAGATGTTATTCAAGATCCTGCCAACAAAAAAATTATCTGGCAACTACTGACTGTCATCACGGAAACCTTTGTGGAATTACCTGAACACAGTGTTAAGGACACAAATGCTTCCGCCACAGGTAATCATTGATGAACTCACTTATACGCTTTCTTTCATATCATAGAGGAGTGCCCAGGACTAGTCGGGAGAACCACGGACACACTAACCTACATTACAGACCCAAGAAACACTGAACATTTGAACCAACTGTGGATCAAGCTCAACTACGTAGTGGCAATCCACGCAGCAGGAAAGTGTAAAGACTGTTCACGTCAAAAGAAAGGCTTATGATCTCGAAACCAGCAAGCAGGACAATGTCCCTGTCACCCGAGGACAGCAGGCTGGCTCACAATGTCCTATTCCGTCTAGTCACTGACTATCCAGAAATGGTGGGGAGACCTGCCGAGGTTGACGTCATCACCGTCATCAGAGATCCAGCTAATGTTGCGCACATGGGAACACTCCTCCATGGGATCATGCTCCAGGTGGAGCTGTCCAACCTTCAGCGAGAATATTTACGCAGATTCCAGTGAAACCTTCCGCCGAGGGACAGATCCAAGAGACAGAGACACAGTTCTTCATCTTTTTGCCGAGGGACAAATCGAGGGGGCAGAGACACAGTTGTTCATCTTTCGCCAAGGGACAGATCAAGAAGAGCAGAGAACTTCACTGTTGTGTTTTATTTTTTATTCTTATTTGATTTTTATGCTTGTTTAATTTTGAGTGATACCATCTTTTCCATCTGTTCCGCATTGAACAGGTTCCAGCATGTCCTCAGGAGTGAAGCAGATTCGGGGAGTGCATTGGGAACTTGTCTATTTTGAATATGCATAATGAATGTGACTCACCAAAGGGGATAGTCTAATCTGTTTCCATAGTCTAGCAAGGGAACTATATCCCGTAACCAGAGACAATCACCACTCTTGAGAGGGGTGTCACTCACGAAGCACAAGACACTTTATGTTGCAAACTTTCCGAGAGACAATAACAGAGTAAAGTGAAAGAAATTAAACACTGACAGTGACATGATTGAGATGGGGGCCCAGAACAGTAACCTGGTTCTCCCACAAACAGAGGGGCAACCTCATTTTCCCGGAAGAAAGTGCTGCAAATTGTCGTATCGCATAGTTATGTGTATATGCATAGTGATTATTATTGTTTTTCTGTCTCTAAGTATCAGAACTGCATTCTTTATTGGTGCATGAAGCGTTTCAATTTCAGTGCACTCACCAGATAATGTATGCATGATTCCCACAAAATCACCCAGACCCTATATAGTCATTCCGGTTCCAAAAAAATCTGATGGTAAGGTAAACAAACTAAAATTGAATATAATTAGCAGCGATTCATACACACTTGAGGTAACGAATGAAGAGAAAAGCTGGAGACAGGGTCAGCACGGAATGAATGAAAATGTAGCACTGACCTCTACACGCGCACATACACTGAATGCACACGAACAAGGGCAAGTGTCAATGGCTGCAGAACCTTGAACAATGGCAACAGAAATTACGAGACTACCCACCAAATAACCAGTCCCTGAAAATAATAAGGGTGACCGAAAAGAAGCAAATGAAAGACCAACTAAAGAAGATATAGCAAAAACCCTCGAGAGAAAGAAGCGGCTACGAGAAAATTCACTGCAGATACACAAATGCTGATAGATCATGTATTCCCATTTATAGCTAAAGCAAAGAAACTACACGAGGAGCTGGAAAATAAAACTACAGAGACTAGAGTGACAAATATGCCAGTTCCAACACAGGAAACAAGCACCAGGCCCAAGACGCAGTCATACGTCAGACAGATGATACATAGGTGGTTGAAGGAGCCCCACGAAGAGGAGAGGAAGAAAAATGCAAAACCGCCTCTTATCACAGCGATACAGCCAATGAAACCTGCTTCACCGACAAGCATGCCCAAGAGTCCTCCAGCAAGGAAAACCCACACCGACACGTTTAGAGATGTAGTTATGGCAGACTACAGAAAGACACTAAGAATAAAGAGAAGCCCACATGAAGACAACAATTAATTGAACGATTACCTGGACAGCACAGCACATCTAGGAAATAACATTTGGTACCAACACATGAAAGAGGTTGGAGCAATGTAGCAATGTGCAACACCAGAGGACAGTCCATGGGAAAAGATGCCTCACTAATATGGGCAACAGAACCAGCATATCCCGATGAAGATGACTATACCCAGGACATTAAGACAAGAAACAGAGCTCATACCAGGAATCACGTGATCAGGTATGCAAAGCCAGAAGCGAAAGGAGCAGGCACAAGATGGGAAATTAACCCGAGACTGAACGTCCAAGGTAAAACTCCAGAAGAAGCCCAAAATTGGAAGAATAGAGGCCAGATGCAGATTTGGGCAACAGTGCTATCCCCAGATGGATGGGAAGCAGGAGTAGTGATATGCCGAGCGTGGATGGTCCTTGGAGCCTGCAAGGAAGCAATAGAGAACTCACAGAGATTATACAAACCTATTTGGCCGAAATTGGTAAAGTTTTTGACATGGGTCGAAGACAGAGGAGGACCCTTGCAAATAGTACCACTGGAAAGCCTGAAATTGTGCTTCAGAAGCAATGGCACAAGGAAGATGGGAGAGAATCAAAACTGCGGACAAATCTTTGAAGCTCCCGGTATGACTCAGGGGACCGCAGTTATTATGGTCCATTACTGGGCGTGCGGATGCAAAGCATACATAAGACTGCCGAGAGACTGGAGAGGCATATGCACACTAGTGAACGTCCACGTTCCTGCACTAGTGATCCTGAAAAGTGACCTGAGTATAGACAGTTTCCCGAAAGCAGATGTGCACCTAAGGAAAAGGAGGTCTGTGGATCTGTCCCGAATAAGAGGGAAAATTACTTTTCTGCTAAATCAGAAGAAGCATTTTATGCAATCCCATTTGAACACAGGCTGTTTAGCCTCACCTCAACAGTATTCACAACACTACTCTTGCCACACATCCAAGTAGGAGTAAATATGAAATGGTTGCAGATAACCAGATTAGAGTTATTGCAGACCATTAACACCACCATAAAAGGATTCAACACAATCAAAGAAGACCTAAGAGCAATCTGATTGATGACCCTACACAACAGCTATGTACTTGACATGATCACAGCAATGGATGGAGGTGTTTGCGCAAAAATCTGAGAATCATGCTGCACATTTATACCTTCACATGATGAAGAAAATGGAACCTTAACAGAAGCCATAAGCATGCTAACAAACCTACAGAACCAGATGACTGATGAAACTGATGGAGTAGATGACGACACCTGGTTCAGAGTATTATTCTCTTGGGTCCCACAATGGATGGCAGACATACTCAAGCTTCTGGGACACCTGCTACTGATGATACTATTAGATTTTTGTGTTTTCAAAATAATCATCACACAATGCCAGAAAACTGCAAAGGAAGTCATTGGGATGAAGGTCGTAGTCGATGTTGAACCAGGATGGAAGCCCAGAGACCTAACTGACGAAGAAATAAGAAACTTTGCGAAGGCCAGCAAATTCGCACCAGAAGGAACAAAGTTTGCGTATCCCAGAAAACGACGAAGGTACGAAGGAAAATGGATCTATTGCAGCCAAATGGACAATGTCAGCTTATGACCTGGAACAAAGACGAACATGTAAAAACAGCAGGAAATCTAAAAGGAGTGATAAAGATATGGGCTCCAAAGACACACTCGTTCACACCATCATGTACAAACCCAGAAGACGATGATCAAGATACTGAAGAACCAAGTAAGACGAACCCAAAGGAGGTTGCAGAAGTGGTCGATGAATCGACCAGAGGGGGGAGTGCAGAGGAGGTCCCAGACATGGCCTACACTCCAACCCCAAAGAGTGAGGTGCCAGGAACATACTCGACAAAGTATGTGACATATGAGGAACAAATGAGCAAACAGAGAGCAGCTCTAGGACTCTGCCCAGTGCACATCAGACGAGCAATACCTGTTGAAGTGCCTATAACCAGACAACCTGTTAGTAGTACAGAACTGTTTTAATTCTATACCATTAGATTTAGTATTAGTGCTTCTCCTCACCACTAGCTTACTTTCTACTGTCATCTGTACCCCAGTATAGTAACACACAAATAGAAGAATAGCCTTCCCAACTAGTTGTAGCTGTCCAATGCACAATCACACACCACCACATACATCCTTACCATCATACTCAGACACTCTTGCACACAGCACACATACATTGCAGAACAGCCCAACCCATACCTTCTTTTGTTTTTTTTCAACAGACCCCAAAGAATGTCTACCAAAAAGCAAGTCCGTAGAAAGCAACACAGAAGTAGAGCAAATGGAAATAAATTTGTCCAAAATAAGCACCCATCTCTAGCAGAATTTGTACAAAAAGTAAAAACAAAACAGCTAATGCAGTCATTAAGCGAAACAAAACAAGCTTCCAGTACAGAAACTTTGCCTCCTCTATCAAAATGTAAAACAAAACAGAAAGTGATTAACAATAATTCAGCTACCACTACTGCTAACACTGCTCCTATAAATCTGGATGTAGTGGCAAGTAACCATACCAAAAAAAGTATTTTAGCAAAAAGGTTCCGCCACCAAGTCCTTCAGAATCTTATAAAAACAGGAGACAAATCATCCACAACACCCTTAAAACATACCGTAGAAAATGAATCTTAGAAGCTTTGATGGAAAGTGCAATCCTTCTCAAAAGGAAGTTATTTTATTTGTGTTAAACAGAATGAAACCACTAACAAAACAAACCACTAAATTACAAAACAGACTTCTCAACAGAAATAACTTCTTAAATATCTGTGGAGGTGAATAGAGTCATACCACGAGCACAGAACCATATTTCAATGAAAAAGCATTCAAACAAAATCAAACAAACACAATTGCCATTCATAGCAGTGGACGAGGGTATGCAAAACTTAATAATACCATAATGGAACAAGAAATACTGGTTAAAAAAATATCCCCAGAAAACTCAGTATCACCTCTCCATTCGACTGAACCTAAACATCCAGTATACAAATGGCCATGCACGTCAATGTGTAACATTGCCAAAAAATCTTTCAAATCTTTACGCCAGTTCCTCAATTGGTACGTGAAAGGCAAAGACAAAATCAAAATGAAACTGCTCCAAAATATGGATACCTATCCTGTGCGCAAATACACAGGACTACAAGGACATTCATTAGCCTGCATTTCAGGACCTATTTGCAAAAGCACCTTCCATCATATCAAAATGATATCAACACATCATTCAACTATAAGAAATCTAGTCTATAAACTGTACTATGCTAAAAGTCCTGCTTTAGCACTAGCCAATTTAAATAACAATCTTCTACATGGTACGGCCAAAGACCTACTCGAAGAAATAGAGCATATCAAGAGAAAATATTTTGGAAGTGAAAGCCACTTACAAAATGCAATAGCTTTACAACAGACTAGCAACAATTGCACAGATAGCAACCTTTTACTACACACATACAAAAAAGAAATACTAAAATTTAAAAGTACATCCGCTGAAGTATCAAACCATGTGTGTGTGTGCTGCCGCAGAACTTTTTATAAAAGTAACACAAAAACTATAGACATAACATACATAATAGAAGACAATGAAGATTTCAAATGGTTTGAATTAGCTCTCTACCTTATAGCAGAAAACAAATACAAAATAACTGACCCCTTAATACTTTGCAGTTACTGCACTACAAAACTTGACAACAACCAAACTCCTTCACGTGCTATCACAAATAACTTTGAATTATTTCCACTACCAAAACCCCTGCAACAACTCAATTTATATGAGAGCATCATAATTCAAACAGTGCACCCATTTCAAGCAATAATACGCCTTAAACCAAAAACAGCAAAATTACCTCCATCTGAATTAGTGAAAGGCATTTGTGGCAAAGTAGTTTATTTACCATTAGATATTAAAGAAAACGTGCACACTCTGGGAGTGCAACGTCCAATAGAACAATCTTTAATTGTCTTAGTAAATGGTGTACCTACAAAAGAAAAAATATGTAGCAACAACTCGTAGACTTACATAAAGTTAGACAAGCCTTGCAATATCTAAAAGACAATAGTCACCAGAAACTGGTCAAATTGAACTTCGAGATCCTGCTACAGTATCCAATATTTTGGACCATTATACAATTCATCGATTACACTCTAAAGACACTATAGATAATGCACTAGAAATGTACCAAATGCGACAAACCAAAGGATCACCAATCAGCATATGGGAAAAAAGTATAGAAGCACATGCTTTTCCTCTACTCTTTCCTACTGGGAAAGGAGGAAGGTATGATGATAGACCCATTCAGATAACAGCATCACAATACCGCTCGTTACAAATGTATTCTGAAGATCCCAGATTTAGACAAAATGTGGAACACATATTCCACCTACTGTTTGAAAGTGAACTAGCAACTCTATGTTACAGAGTTGCAACACATTGAAATCAGGAATCCACTTTCAAAGTATGTACGCAATTACTACAAAAAGTGCAAGAAAAAGATGAGGTTTTACAATCAAGCATTACAAATCTATTAGCAAACATGGTTGGTACTAAAGAGTACTGGTTCTGACGTCACAGAGATGTATTTTGTATGATAAGAAACCTTGGCCAACCCACTTGGTTCGTTACATTAAGTAGTGCGAATATGATTGGGAAGATTTACATGATTTCCTACGCATATATATAAAAAAAAAACAAACATAGATATACTAACACTTGGAGAAATTTGCTCTCTAGATCCTGTTAATGGTTCAAGATATTTCCATCATCGCTTCATTGCTATGCTACACTTTATTTGTAATACAACTGTTCCTCCCCTCGGAGAAGTGCAACACTTCTTTTGGAGAAAAGAATACTAAGCCAGAGGACCACCACATACTACATGCTTTTATGGATTAAAGATGCTCCTAAATTTGGTCAGAATTAACAAATAGTGATCTTCATGCACAAATTGTACAATTTCAAAGACACAAATGTGAGAAATAGTGTTGTCGCAAATATAAAAACAAAGAGAAATACTACACCAAATGCTGCTTTGGTTTCCCTATACCAGTTACAGAAACAGGTGAAGTGAACAACTTCATGTCTTCAGTTAGACATAGTGTTAAAGGTAAATCGCCTAAGAACACATATTACATAAAAAGAACAGAAGAAGCGAAATATATCAATGATTACAATGCAATCATTGCCCTCTTATGGAATACAAACATAGATGTGAGGTACATTGCAGACAATTCCACTGCAGTTGCCAAAGCAGAAAAAACAGAGCTTCAAGACCTCTGGGATGACCTATCATCGGACAAAACACTGTCTCAGAAATTGTACAGTTTAGGCATAAAAATGCTCTCTCATAGAGAATGTGGCTGCTATGAAGCTGCAGATCGTTTAACCGGTACTGCTTTGTATGGAAAATCTGAAAATCTGAAAATATAGTATGGCTAAGTCTTGGTCCTCAAAGAGTTCTCAAATCATACAACGACATAGAAACAATAGCCAAAAATGATCCCAAAAGCCAAGACATTTTGAAAAACAATTTACCAGACACATACTACCCAAACAGGAGTACCACTTTGGAAACCATGTGTCTATACCACATAGCCCAAAACTTCACATACAAAAATAATATAAAACCTGATGAAAAAAAGGTAGATACAGAGTGACAAATTGTGAAGGCAGCTTAGTGAAACTTACCAAATGAAGCTTAATTAATCATATCAAATTGTCATTAAAAACTCCTCAGCATAAAGAACTATATTATATGTCCCTGCTACAACTTTTTAAACCATGGAGAAAAGAAGAAGAAATACTAGATATCTATGACTCCTATGAGGACGCTTTCAAAGCAAAGGAAAACAATATAATCGAGTAAACTTTACACAGTACAAAACAATGTTGCTCAATGAACAGCAACACGAAGAAGAACTCCAGGCCCAACTACATAAGGATATTCCCGACAGTAGTCAACCTTCTGTAACAGGAAGCCAAGAACCACTGGAACAGCCACTAATAGCAAATGAGGCAGAATTAGCCATGACAGAAGTAGAAAACACCATGTCTCACTATGAAGAAGATACAGAAGACTTAACTGTACTGCAATCAAAACTGAACAATGAGCAACGTAGCGTTTTTCAAGAAGTAACAAAAGAAATTGCACATGGTCTACAACATGAAAATAAAGAATGTACCTGCCAAAATTACAAACCTATACTACTATACGTCAGTGGTCAAGCTGGTTCAGGTAAAACATTCTTAATCAAAATCATCAGCAAGTTCCTTCAACAATTGACAATCAACAAGCTGACACCTGTTGTAACTGCCCCCACATGTTTAGCTGCCTACAACATAGGCGGTGACACTTTACACTGACTACTACTCCTTCCAGTAGAACACCAATACAAATTAGACTATTGCAAACTTTCTACAGAAGCTGCAATGGAACTACACAGAGTGTTAAAACAAATGAAAATGCTACTAATAGATGAGGTGAGCATGGTCTCCAACCTAATGTTGGCTTTGATTCACCTCAGATTACAAGAAGTACTCAAAACAAACTACGAAGAGCTCTTTGGAGAAAAACACATTATTGTTTTCGGAGATCTTCTTCAATTGACACCAGTGAAAGGTGAACCTATTTTTAAAACCTTAGGACACAAACTCCGTCGTAAAACTATTGGCAGCGTAGGAAATGTCAACTTTTGGCAACATTTCCAATACAGAGAATTAACTGAAAATATGTGCCAGTCTGCAGACCTCACATACGCCAACATTTTAAAAAGTATTAGAGTTGGTGTACTACTTCAAGAAGCACAATCAATATTAAAAACCCGGCACATACATGCACTGTATGGCCATAATTCATGTGCTACTGATGTCATGGAAAAAGTAGCACATAAAAATGTCACTTGTATGTCCTTGATGCCAACTCTTGCAAGCTGTTCAAAATTCAATGAAACAATGTTGAAAAAAGAAATGCAACCAATAATTGGAATTTGATCCTCAGACAAACTGGATGTGGCTTGTTGACACATGGGTCAACATGTGTCTAAATACCTTAGAAAACTCTATCTCCAACACAGCTGGTTTGGAGAAAATATTAAAATTATCTTTTAACTCTAGAGTAATGCTTAAACATAACCTTGACGTGGAGCAAGGACTAGTTAATGGAGCACCTGGTACAGTTGTTGGCTTTCAAACATACCCACGTGACAACAACATTCAGTTTGTCAATATTCTCTTTGACAGACTATCAGAAGTAAAAAGGATAGGATGCTCAACAGCTCGATTCCTTCTTTTCAAATACATGTACGCAGAGAACAATTTTCTATAACTACCATACGCAGTCACCATTCACAAATCACAAGGTCTTACCCTAGATAAAGAATTGATAGATATTGGGAACACAATATTTAAAGAAGGCAGGAGCTAAGTAGCACTATCACGCTTACGTACACTTGACCGTCTATTTCTAATCAACTTTGATGCAAGTAAAATAAACGCTGATATTCCTTGCATTTTAGAATACAATAGACTACGTTCACTGTACACCCCCCATCTAAAAACGTATCCTGTTCCACAGAAAGGAAAACGTTGTAAAAGAAAACTACTTCAAAGAGAAATGCAACAGGATCTCACTGCAAATCCTCCAAAGAGAGTAAAAGAAGGTAATACTTCATCAATTACTACAACCAAAGAAGAATCTACTACTCAAAGTAATTCAGGTACTTCTTCAAAGAAGCAACACACACTCCGAAGAAATGACTTGGACACAGAACTTTCTGGTCCATTCAAATTTTCAAATCTAACTGGTGTAAGTTGCTATGCAAATGTAGCAATAAATATTCTATTCCAATTCTCACCAATTGTTGATAACATTTACCTACACAATACAGACCAATTGTGTTTGCAAATGTTAGTCCTTCATAGAAATGCAAGCATCAATCCTGACAACACATACAGTGTTCATGGAATAAGACAGGAATTGGACTACTGTGCTGGAATGGTAAAATTCACTATAAACTCACAAGAAGATCCACAAGAATTTCTAATGTACTTACTACAAGTACTGGAAAACAAAAACATACCTATGAATGAAATCTTCCAGATTTCATACATGTGGAAACATACATGCACTCTGTGCAACAATATGGCACAGGGACACATCCCTAATGAACGTTTTGTGTGTGTATCCATACCTAACTGAATCCGTTCCATTTCAGCAACTTGTACAAAATGCAAACCATAGCAGATTATGTACTACCTGCAATTCAGATAATCGCTCCACGTTAGTAATACAAACACATAGTAAATACATAATACTAATGCTTCTACGTTACAATGCAGATTGTACCAAAAACAACTGCAAGCTGACTGGATTCACACATGGTCAAGTATCACTTGGTAAGAAAACCTTCACAACAATAGGTATAATCTACCATGCAGGAGCCACAACCAATGCAGGTCACTACACTGCATATATAAAAAAGAATTGTGGATGGTTTGAATGTAATGATAATACCATTACTCTAAAGCAAAGATTACCAGCAAATCTTATAAATGCTTATTTAATATTCTTAAAACCAAAATGTAATAATTAATCTGTGCATAAACATTAATACATTTTCAATTAGAAAACTATAAATAGTTAGAATATTCCAACAGATATCTAACTGACCCAAGATTTTGCAAAAACCAAACAGATAAAGCAATACCACTAAAATATAACAAGAAACAAACAGCTAGAATAAGCTAACAGTTATCTAACTGCCCCAAGATTTTGCAACAACCAAACAGATAAATCAATACCACTAAAATATAACAAGAAATAAACAGTTAGAATACGCCAACAGGTATCTAACTGCCCCAAGATTTTGCAACAACCAAACAAATAAATCAATAGCACCAACAACTAATCTGTGCATAAACATTAATGAAACTTCAATTAGAAAACTATAAATAGCTACATTACGCCAACAGGTATATAACTGCCCCAACATTCTGCAACAACCAAACAGATAAATCAATACCACTAAATTATAAACAGAAATAAACAGTTAGAATACACCAACATGTATCTAACTGCCCCACGAATCTGCAACAACCCAACAGATAGATTAGCAACTTTAGAATATAAATAGAAAGGTATAGCCAGTTACAATTCGACAACAGGTATCTAACAATCTGCAACAAGCCAACAGATAGAACATTAGCCAGAAACAAGTAAACACTGAAAACAAAGAAACAAATGTACTGTACCATAACAAAAAAAGTTTTTTTTTAATCCAACATGGATTTTTTTCCCACAGACCCAATGATTTAAGCAACAAACACAGAAACTGAGCAAATTCAACAGTACACTGGTTTGTAAACTTCTAAATATGAGGGTTGAAATAAAGCAGAAATGTCTATTATGCAATCTAATAAGTCTTTATAAACTACCTACACTAACATGATCTTTTCTTTTATCACAGAAATTGACAAAGAATATATCTACTCCAGTTACCCACTTCATGAAAAAAATATATCCAATCACAAAAAATCAAACAGTAAGTATATTATATAAATACAACTCATAAATACTGCTCCATAACGCAACCATTGAAGCAAACATCTAACCATGCACCACAATACAAAATGTTTACTTCCATGGATATGTTATACTGCAGTGCTTGTTACCAAACTCTACAATCTTAATGACATGACATAGCCAAAACTTCAAATACAAACTATACAAATCAAACAGTACACAAACTGTAGATTTGTAGATATTTGATAGATGTTTGATTCTATGGGTGTGTTATGGTGTGGTGGTTGTGGCCAGGGCCTAGAGTCTTGGGTGCATGGCCTATGGCCTGCGGATTTCGGACGTGCACCCAAGACTCTAGACCCTGGCCACACCCACTGCAGAATAACACACCCATACAGTCAAACAATGTAACTGTGGTATATGGGCTACTGCATTTAACTGTGCTATATGGGCTACTCCAATGCATTTTTTATGTCCACGGACATGACGAAGATATCAGGGCCACCTGCCACCTAAACAAACACAGCATTTGACCCATCTCTTACTCCCCCACCCTCCCCAAGCACTCTTACACACCAACACACTTGCCAGATATTTCTCCCCCGTTCGACGCTGCGCTGTCCGTAGATGTCAGCGGATCCAAGATGGAGGGCGCATCGAAACAATCCAATGCACCTCACGCTACATTCCAGCCAATCAGCGGACACGTCGCAAGCCGATTAGCTAATCGTTGTCCTGTCCGCGGAGCGAACGTGAAAGTGTGTCCGTGGAGCTGACGTAGATATCCTAAATTTTTTGTGACTTACTTTTTAGTCGTTTTAAAAAAAAACTACTGGACGGATTTTCAACATATTTACAAAAGCACGCTTTTGGGACCAAGCCGCTGGTCCTGCAGTACATTTGGTGAAAATCCGTCCAGCGGTTTGGGCTGTAGGTGTGCGCAAAGTTTTTTCCCCATTCAGTCTATGGGAAAAAAATAAATTTTGGCACCCTCCCTATAACTTTGCCCCCCTGGACCAAACCTCACCAAACTTTGCAAAGAAATTCAGAGTGGCCCATATACTTATTTTGCAAAGTTTGCTGAGGATTCGTCCAGGGACAGCGAAGTTATAAACCACACAACAAGTGCTCTTCCTATGGGATTAGCAACTTAACCATAACTACACCCCACTACCGTATATATATATATGATACATGGTGAATACACAATTGGTGCTGGGAGAATATGGAGTTCATAGAAGCAATCGAATCTCAAAACAGATGTAATCAATCGAGATGATGAAAAATAATAGGGAGAGCCCTGCTTGCATCCTCAATGCACAATTTTACCATAAATCTATTCTACTTTGGTTTGATAGTTCAGTAATACATAATTAAAAACACAATCAGCCATCCTACTTACTACCAAGTGGGCTTTTAACACATAAACATTCTCAAATAGGCCTCTGGATCAGCAAAGCCAAGATCTATGTGTGTAAAGTCCACAACCGATCACCACAAAAGGGTCTAATCTCTGCCTTAATGCTTTCATTGCCGAGTTGGTATCCCTAAACCCAGCCTTCAGCAGGACTGATCTCAAATACAAATGCCTTAAATGCTTAGATTTTTCACACACTTTTTCACACACTAGCATAAAATGTAGGACTGTTTTGTTTGTGTTGCTACACATCGGGCACTGTGCCTATTCCTAGACGTAGGTACAGACGCCTTTCAAATTATATAGTCCAGGTATGATTTAAAGCCACAAGTGGTGGTTTCGAGGTAAACCAGGGCTGTTTTAAGTTTCATTGGGCCTCATTACGACTTAATACCGGCATCGTTTACCGTCCCGTTGCATTCCGACCCGCAAACCCGGTATTAGCGGCACACTAAACAACGGTGCCGCTAATAGCGGCATAGGCGCGTACACGCACCCCTTCAGGGAGCAAATACCGGCATGCCGGTAATAGGGGGTGATTCCAACCCACGCATACATGCAAATACCGGCATCGCGAAGCCGGTAATCACGGGCTGCACGATGCCGGCCATACAGGCATCGCGGACCAACCGCAAACAGCAAGCAGGATACAAGGCAGCTGCCACAGGTGCACACAATCCCCACAGGTGGAGTCAATGGAGGCTGTGCCAGTATAAACTGAGCACACCCACACACCACAACCCCCCCCAGGTGTAGGTAACGTAGAGTGGCCCAGTACAAAAGGAGCACACCTACACACCAAACCCCTTCCTACACCAAAATGCTACCACTAGCAGTTGCAATCATGGCGCTGGAGGACATGCCTATACTGCTACAACTACAGCAACAACAGAAACAACTACAGCATCAAGAACAGGTAGCACAGAGGAGATGCAGGAGGAGAAGGAGGGTGAGACAGGCCCAGCAATTACCACCAGCGCAGCCACCTGTGCCTCGTAGGCAGCCACCAATCCCTCGCACCAGACCTAGCCCATTCAACCTAACCCCTGAGCAGATCCACACCCTGTACCGGTTGGACCGTGACACCATCACCACCATAGTGGACATGATACAGAATGACATTGCCAGCCACATAGAAATACGCACTGCCATACCCCCACTACTAAAGGTGGTGTCTGTGCTACACTTCCTGGCCACAGGCACCTACCAACAAACAGTGGGCCAGCTGCATGGCATTTCACAACCACTATTCTCATGCATGCTGAACCAAGTGCTGGATGCCCTCCTGAAGCACACAAGCACCCATATATCCCTACCACAGACTGCCCAGGAGATAGCCAAAACCAAAGTAGGCTTCCATGCACTGCCAGGCATGCCCAATTGTGTTGGTGCCATCAACTGCATCCATGTGGAATTCGTAGTCCCCCATGCCATAGAGGCGGTGTACCGCAATCGCAAGCAGTACCACTCCATCAATGTGCAAATGGTATATGACTCCAGCAAGATCATCACACATTGCTGCGCCCGATTTCCTGGATCCACACATGATGCCATGGTACTGCGCATCTCGACGCTACCCAGTCACATGGAGCGACATGCTGGACCACGTGCCTGGCAGCTCGGTGAGTTGCACAACAGGGCCATGGCCATGCTGTGGGGTACTGATGTGTGCGGATGCAGAAGGGGGGGCCTACTGCACCCGGGTGGTAAAGGGGGGGAAATAGTGCACCTGGGTGGGAAAGGGGGGGAATAGTGCACCTGGGTGGGAAAGGGGGGGGAGAATAGTGCACCTGAGTGGCACTAGCCAGTGAGTGGAGAATGCATGCAGAGCTAAACACTCCTCACCTGAACCAGCCAAACGGAGCATAATACATCACTGGGCCACATATCACAAATATTGCATATGGATGACAACAAGTAAGAAGCACAACCAGGGCACCATGCTGATGGCAAGCAATGCATGACTGAATAGGATGGCAACAGTGGCAATGCGGCTAGTGTGACCATACATAGTAAAGAATATACAGCATGATTTGGAGGCCAAACATTTTCGCACTACCACAGCACATCTGCCAGAGCATGCATGATTACACCCTGCATCATCTATTGAACCCCATCCAGTGTACCACACCTCATTACAGTGTGCATTGCATCTAGGTGACTATTTTGTAAACATACAGGGAGATGTGCATGCCCACACCAAATAGCTGCTGCCATGACTGTGCTCCCTGAAGGTGGCAGTTCAGAGTGACACACACCTATTTGTATCTGCTTGCAGGTGATGGAGGATATCCCTTGAGGCCGCGGCTACTTACCCCTGTGCGGAACCCGCAGAACAGCCATGAAGAGGAGTACAAGCATGTGCACACTCGTACCCGTGTTGTGATTGAGCAGACCTTTAACCTGTTGAAGGCGCGGTTCTGCTGCCTAAGCAGGTCTGGTGGGGCACTCCTATATAGGCCTGAGAAGGTGGCGAAGATCACCATGGCCTGTGTCATGCTGCACAACATGTGCGTCCGAAGGAATGTACCACTGCCACCTGACATTGACATGCATGGGCCGGGAGAGGATGAAGGGGATGGAGACGGAGGCGAAGGAGCCCCCCTGCCAGTACGTGGTGCACGGGATGGCCATGCTGTACGGCAAGCACTAATTGACGAATACTTTTGAAACGCAGGGACCATAACTGTAATGTGCCTGTGACACACTGTCTGAATGTGGACATGCACACTTGTTTTGTTAGAATTGCCCCACTGTACACCATCACAGATTAAATGTACATGCACAAAAATAAGTATGTCCAGCCAATGATTTTCTTGCACACAACGGGTGTATTTTCAAGACACGTGATAATGTGAACAAAATCCCATCACAACCCCCACCCACCTGACAAACCCCAAAAATACCCAAGTAAACTCCCTCGCCCACTCTACAAACCCCAAATGTCCCCATATGTCCAACAAACACTGGTCCCTTCACCAACGTACATTTTCAAAATGTCATTGTCTGCCCACTCTATTTCTTTGCAATTTTGGGATCCGGGGGTGCCATGCTCAAGCGCCGTGCACTCCTCCGCATCAACCGCACGGGGCTCGATTGGGCCAAGGTAGAAGGAGTTGTGGCAGTGGAGGTGTCGATGATCAGTCCCATGCCTGCCCCAGGGTGTGTGCACTGCGTTTGAGGTAGATTCACAAGCAGGGCCTGTGTAAGTGCCCCCATACACTCCCTCATGGCACGTGTCGATGCCTCAACAGCTGCAATGGCTGTGGCAATGACCCTCATGGAGTCATTCCCGTTGGATATTTGTTGCCGCATGAGTTTGAGCATCGACTCCAGTCGGGCCTCAACCCTTGACAGGCGAGCCTCGAAGGAGTCGTTGGCTGCAGGAGTACTGGTGGGCGGGGTGGTGGATGGCAGGGTGGTGGTAGGCCGGGTGGTGGATGGCAGGGTGGTGGTAGGCAGGGTGGAGGATGGCAGGGTGGTGGTAGGCAGGGTGGAGGATGGCACCTGCGTGGGGCCCACGTACAGGGCACAGTCCTCCTCAAAGAGGCCTATGTCTGAGTCTCCAAGGTTCGAGTCGTGGAGGCAGGGAGCGTCCATGTTCTCGGCCTCTGTAGGGTGGGGTAGGCTGGTAATGGGGCTTGGGGTGGGTGTGCCGGACATGATGTCACCCTCAGTCTCCACTTCTGTATCCACAACGTCCACGGTGGCTGGCGGAGAGGGAATGGAAACGCCTCCCACTTTTGTGGGTGGCTGCTGCTGTACTGTGGCTGCAGGTGTCTCCTGCAGGGTTACTGCCCGGTGTGGCACAATGCCTGTTGCTCTGGGCAGTTTCTTGGGCTGGGGGGTGGCGGTGGCCCTGGTCCCTTGCCGTGCAGTGGATGAACTTGCACCCCTGTCCTGCATTCCATCTTCCTCATCGGTGCCTGGGGGATAGAAGAGATGCAGGTCATCAGTGATGGTGTCACATGGCAGCTATGATGTATTGCGCTGCGATATGTTCATACATTCATGCATCAAATTATTTCTGGGGTGTGGCATTTGGTGTTCTGAGGGGGCATGTGGGCAATTAATACATGGCTGGTGGCATGGCATTGGTATGGTGTCTGTGTGGTTAGTTCCATGGGCACGGTTGGGTCATGTTGCATTTGTGTTGGCATTGGGATTGGCACTCAGCACGCGTGTGTTGCAGGGTGTGCCACACATTCTTGATTGGATATGTTGATGTGGGCCTGGGACATGCATTGCCTTGCCTAGTCTCACTTCCACATCACTTGTGCCACATCATGGTTTAGCCTACATGGATGTGATGGGTCACTCACCTTCTTCTGTGGATGATGCGGCGCCCGCCTCCTGGTCTCCAATTCCCTCGATGGATTCAGGGTCAATGAAGGTACTGGCGGTCTCCTGCCATGCCATCAACTTCACTGGGGAGTGTGGGCCCCCGCCTGTCGCCATTGCGGCCCTCCTGTTCTCTTCCAGGATATTCCTCACCCTGAGGCGGAGGTCATCCCACTGCTTCCTACAGTCACGCACACTCCTTGGGGTGGTTCCCACTGCCGACACCCTCTGTGCGACCTCCTGCCAGACTTCTTTTTTTGGTTTGGGCCACATGCTTCATGTCAGTGCTCTTGATCGTGTCTGCATGCTGGGCCAGGGTGTCAGCAAGCATGCTTAGTTCAGCGTCTGAAAAACACTGTTTTCTCTTCCTTTGGGTCACCTTCTTGGTAGCCTTGGACATCCTGCTTCTATTCTGCCACAGAACAACACGTAAGAACTGTTGATTGTGGAGGAAGGCAATGGATTGTGTTTTTAAAGATGGCCACCGGCCCATTTCCTGTTCCTGCACGATGACGTAATTTCCGGTATTACCGTGCCGGTATTTAGGCGTTGTTATGAGGAGGTAACGCTATGGGGGGCCCCGCAATGCCGGTATAGGGGGGTTGGTGGCCCTTTATCAGCATGGCGGTATTGCCACTACCGGCATGGGGGAACGCGTGTGCTCGCGCACTCGTAATCACCCGCTGTTAGCGGGTTTATATGAGCACGGACCCGCTCATTCCGGCATGCCGGTAGTGAACCGGCTTTTACCGGGCAACTCGTAATGAGGCCCATTGTGTCATACGACAATTCGTTGAGGGCATTATTGGCCAACGCCGCTTTAATTCTTTTTTTTATGCCCATGACATACACCACTTCAAGCAAGTACATCTCTACTGCTAAGCCACATCCTGAAACACCAGTAAGAAGGGCAGCATCCAAGGGTGTGATGAGGGGGAATTTATAACTGATAATGAACAGAGAGGAGGCATACAAGAAGGGGTAAGTTGTGGCAGCAGCAAAGCCAGATCAAATGCTCCTGCAAGCACTATATTGTAAACAGCCACTTGACCTTTTCCACTCATGTTCCAGTCTCCAGAACCATGGTTGTGGCCCTTGTGTGGATAGGGCAGTGCAGAAGCCTGCAACCTTGTCACAAGTTTCTCAGCAATCCATAAGCAGAAGTGTCACAAGGGACTCTATGCAGCCTACCGCCTTTACTAGCAAGAAGCTGCTGCTGGTGTCTGAGTCAACAGCAACACAGAGGATAGCTGAGGGTGTTACGGAAGTGGAGAACATATTAAAATTGCAAACTGCACCTGCACCTTCAACAATTAGACACCCTCACATACTAATGAATTGCCAGAAAGTGCTGCAGCCTAAGTTATTGGGATATTCCCAGCATGCCATCTGATCTCTACCAAAGTAAAGCATGATAGATAATTTGCAACAAGTAATGACTCTGGTGTGCATTGACTAAAAGTGAATTGTGAATTGCTTAAGGTGATGGCGTATACCTAGATCCTGCATGCCAACCACAGATGGTGGCGGATATTGAGAACTTAATTACAGCAAAAAAGAGGTAGCATTATACATTGTGAAGTGTGGTGACAGGCACTAATCTGAGGGTGCATGGTTGTTTCAAGGTGTGCAAGTCCCCCGCTCAGTTACCCTTGTCCTAAATGTTTTGCTTGTAGATCTGAGTTCTACTTGGAAGCACAGTGTTTCCTCTTTTGGAAGTTCATGGGAGCCGGGGTCTAGGTTTTCTCTCGTGGGTAGAAATATTGTGTACTTTTGAGCCATTCAAAGTTCTTTGTGAGAGTATTTTTCACATAACATGCTGTAGAGTAAACCCCACAGTTTCATCAACGCAGGTCCAAGTTTATTCCCTTACCACACTATGAGGATAGGCCCCCATTTGAATTAAAAGAAGATCATTGAGGTCTTCTAAAGCCCCCCTTTTTCCTTCTGCATTCTACACATTTGGATAAAGGTAAGAGGACTTGAGATGGAATTTGTTCTCATCTTGAACTGCTTCCTGCAGGTTGTTTGTAGACATTTTCAATCCTTGACTCAGTGTTTTTACTGGACACTTGGCTCTCTGAAAATGAAGAAAAGGTAACGTGAGTCGAGCAGAGTGCAGCTAGTCATACAACTTTCATTGCAAAAGCCTGTGAAGGGTTGGCCATTTTTGCTCAGGGAGGACCAATACCAATCCAGGGTCTCTTAATTTGAGGTGTGGAACCACCATGTTTCTTCCCATCCCGAAAGGCTAAGAATCACTTAAAATACCTGACATGCTGGAAGTTGGTACAAAGCTCATGTGCCCATTATGTCTATGGCAATACCTCACCTCCAAGAGGAAGAAAAGCATATTGATCATCCTTTGCCTGAGTGAAGGAAGAAGACCCTACATTTTGAGAATTAGCTGAAATAGTGGGTGTTCATATGAGTTCGGGCAATCCTTCTTGTCTTCTCATTCAATGTGTAGCCTTATTGAGTCGAGAGGTCATTCTTAAATTTGAAAAGTACTTTTAAGCTGTGGAAGGCACTAGATTTTTATGTAATTTTTTTTCCCCATAGAGGATCCATCGATGGAGCTCTATTTAACCTTTCTGATTTCTTTTGAGCCAATTGTACATCTTCATTTACAAAAACTAGAGTTCCAGGAGATGTGCACTGCTCTTATAATATACTGATTATTTTTCCCGATGTGTAACGTGCAATTTTGTAAAATAGTAACTCAGTAAAGAAGCCTGTGTGGGTTCGAAAAACTGCACCTTTTAGCTGGTCAAATGAGTTAAAGACAATGGATTTATTTAGCATGCTATACATTTCTATGCTGTGTATGATTACAGATCTTTATGAAAGAGAAATTGATCGCTATCAATCAGTTAAAAAGCTGTCATGCCAGACTAGCTTTAAGAGTGATTGAGGAACTCACTGATGTTAGAGCCAAGGATCCATCTGAGGAATGAAAGGTAAGATCAAAACCCTGGAAACTAAAACATATAACCAGTGAGTAATTAAAGTAAAATGGTAATTTATGATTCATGATTGCCAATGAATATTGTCTGTGATTGAAAAATGATTGTCTTATACTGGAAGTGTCATCCAGGGAAATAAGGTTCAAACAAAAATGCTTAAAAATTATTTTTACTGTTCTCTTTAGAAAATTAACTTCAGTCCTTCCATCCTTGGGCCTGGGAGAACAGGAGTCCTGAAAGAGCCCAGGAAATCAGAAGGGGAAGAGCCAAGAAGAGAGCCAGGAAGAAGGAGGCCCCTTCCATAACTCAGGAACCCAGAAGAATGAAAGCAGGACCACCCACGGCAGACTATTCTCGATCGAAAGAATGAAGAAAAACTGATGACTAAAGTGAAAACGAATCAAAACCTCACTCTTCCTTGCTTTTTCCCAGGAGTGTCATCATGATAAAATAGCAGGGAGGGGAATATCTAGGGTAAATATGGCCCCAAGACAAAATGAAACTGTATCTGGCTGAATGAGGCCTTACATTTCAGAAATACTTTATTGTAATTTGAAAGCAAACTGTTGACTGGCATACCGAAAGATATGTTTGATTTAATACCTTGCCCTTATTGATTGGGTGGGCAGACCAAGTAGTTCCTTAACATTTGTACTAAGAAATGATTGAGCTTACTCCCATATAGTGAAAGAATGTGGGGTGAGCTCAAGGGAGTTAGATACCTCACATCTCTCTCCTAGTGCTGATTAAAGGTATATGATTTAAAATGAGTGGGTATCCCTTGCCTTGCCTTGGTCCCCATTCTCCAGACACTGCCTTAAAGCAGAGGGATTTCAATAGTTAACTGAGCATCTGGGGTTGTGCTGGGGCCGAAAGCTGTCTTGCCAAATTAAATAGAGTGAAGTCCCTTGCTTAAAACCATACCCTCCACAAAGAGTAGGAAAATGCCTCCTGTTAGAAAAGAGATTATGTATGCATAGTGGTGAAGGAAAAAGGGTTCCATCTATATAAAGTTTGGTTCTTAAGTCTTTGTTGTGCTCCAACACTCTAGCATTGTCAAGTGCACAGGGAGATCAAAATAAAACGTGCTGCATGTGTGAAATTTTATTTTTCGATAGAAATGTGTGCACGTTATTGAAATCAAACTTGAAATTAAGTATATTGCCAAACGTATGATGTTGTCGTGTTTCAAGGTGCTGCATAATTCTAGACATTGTTGGATTTTTGGGAGCAACCAAAAGTAGTTGAAGTGTTTATTTGACCTGAAATGAAAACTGTACATGTGATTGTGCTATAGGTCCTATGCTTTGTGGTTAACCCACAAAAGTGAATTGTGTTCTACTTATTTGTTTTGGTGCCATAGAGAAGGTGGTGTGTCATGTGATTTTGGGCAAATATTACTTTTACACATTAATTAATAACTAAATGTTATTTCTACAGACCGGCATGTTTCTTGGTTTACCTATTGCTAAAGGGGGAGGAATCTACGTGGTACGATACTGTTCATAGACAGCACTAGATTGACTTATAGAAACAGGTATATTGGTGTGTCACTTTTGATTGTGTGGACAAACTCCCTGCATTAATTGTTGCTGCATAAATATCCCCCCCACCACATAAAATGGGGGTTTGGGCCGGGATCTAGTCTTCTGTTTTTGATTCATGACAAGTGCATTGTTAACATGATATTCATTGTGGTGCAAAGCCAGTAAGGTTCATGGCAGTTTGTTGATGCATTGTTAAAGTACCACTGTTTGCTTAACCCCTGAGAATGAGTGAGGTGTACAGAGGAATACCATTGTGCAGCGTAGTGGAAAAGTAATCTGATTTGGTATTGATTGTTGAAATCTAGCAGGTGCAAGGTTTTTGTTCTTGTGTGGACAGAGTTTATAAGGTGGCAAAAAGACACTTTTAAAAATTTATGCCTCTGAAAAGGAAGAGGCCAGAAAACAACTCCTGGCCAAGCTGTTCTTTTGGGAAGACTAGCATGAGCAGGAGGTTGGGGGTTGGTAAGCTAGACCAACCCCCAACTTCCTGCATAGGATGTTACATTCGTAGGCATGAATATTTGGCATGACGGTGGGATTTTACATCAAGCTCTGGCTGAGTTTTACATGACTAAAAATGTGCACGAGGAGCAGACTAAAATGGCCCAACTCGCAACTCATTTGTGTTTTCATTTACAATTAATTGAAGAGAGATTGCAAAATAAAGAGGCCAGCATGCTGAATAAGACTTGAGACATGGAACAGGCCCAGCAATCACACAAGCAATTAGAAGATATATTACAACAACGCCAGATTTTAGAGCTCAAGTATGAAAACCTAATTGAGCAACTCAAAAATGAGGTAAAAATACATCAACAATAGAGTGTTGAGCGAGAAATGCAGTTCTCTACACTGCAGGACACACATAAAGGCCCTGATTCATGGATTATTTGCGCTGAAAAAAACAGGATTTGTGCGCCATTCTGTCCACAAATTCCCATTTGTGAAACACAGATTTGCGGCCAGAATGGCGCACAAATCCCATTTTTTTTTGTCGCAAATAATCCATGAATCATGGTGAAAGAGTGTGTATAAACCTTGAAAAAAATGCAACACTAGATGAATGATCAACCTACATACACTAGTGCATGTTGGAAGAAATGGTGTCATCCAAACAGTCCATTGAGGAGCTTAAACCTGAAAACAGCCAGTTAATTATATAAAGGCTTGACTCCCAAAACGAATTTGAACAGGTGCATCAGGATCTAAATATTCTGAAACAACAGAAAATGCAACTTATTACCAGGATAACAGTGTCCTGTTACAAAAAGTGAATCAGATGAAAATTGATGTAGAAAAGTGTCAGCCTACTGGAGGCAGAGAATAGAAGAGACGCTCAGGAGAGAGAACTTGAGATATAAAAAGAAAAGTGCAGTGAACATTTTGGGGTAAAATATATCCACTGAATGCCAGAAATAAAGAGGCCAGAGTGATTTGTAAAGTCACTTCTTTGATGTCTAAATCCAGCACAGAAATGGTGATGTCGGACATGAGGCCTATTGAACTAAAGACAGGCCTGAATCTCAAATGAAGGAGACATATGCTGGGAAGTTCAAAAGTGCGAAGATATGCACAGTGCATTTCAACAGGGAAAGGGAAAGACATGTGGCTGAAAATGCTGTTTACTAAATCCATGGAAAGCTACACTTTTTACTTAAAATACAGATAGCTGTGTGTACATTATCTTCAATGTAGGACCAGATTGTGCTCCAGTAATCTCAAGTGAAAACCATTTTATTGCAATGATAAGAAATAAAATAACTTCCTTTTTCCTCATCCAAATGACAGTATGCAGAGAGAGTTTGAACATGGTTTTCTCATACAATTGCCCCATACATATGGACAATCCAGAAGTGATACTCAAGTCTTTTTCAACTGTGAGATTAAAGAAGTGCATTACACATGGATATAAGCACCAGATGCCTTATAGAATTTCATATAAAATGTATTGTGTGTGAGTTTAAAAGCCATTTCTTGCAGAAGTTTATATGCAGCCAGTAATTTCTCTTGAAAATTAAACTTTTAACCTCCAAGACCTTTCCTCTGCTGGTCCTGGAGAGCAAGGTTTGGTTGTCAACCATCACTTAGGTCCATTGCTTAAAAAACATTACAAAATACACTGCCTAGATTCAAACCACTGAGTAAATATATAAAGCCATGCCTGTTCTTTCAGCAGAATTGACATTGATGTCACAACTCCCATATAATGTGCATTAGAGTTGCAGCCAGGGCCATTACAAGGCCAAGAAGGAATGGGCAAAGATAAACATGAGCCAGCCTCTGGCTGATCACATGCTTAAGGGGAAATTAACTTAAACAGAATAAAGGTGAGGCTTGAGTTGAGTTAATAGAAAAATACATATTATTGCATAAAAAGGGCAGCGTATATGCCACAACGGTCATTCCAGACCATTATTAAAGGTGACAGTAACCCTCATTGAGCCATGCCAAAAGCGTTCTTAATGAAAATGTATTTTGGGCCTTCTCTTGATTCTGAGTGATTTGAAAGTTGGTGTAAGGCTGAAGGACAAAATTAACATGAGAACTATGAAGTGCCATAGTTTTCAGTGATACGGCTCCTGAGTAAATGAAGAAAAAACATATCACTGTATAGGAAGGGCGTGCTGACTTCAGATTAGCATCATCTGATTTGCCTTAAAATGTAGTTCTTAAAAATATATCCATACATGTAAATATTTGAAAGATTAGGGTACTTGCCATGTTGGCGTTGGAGTTTAAACAGGCCAAGCCCAAATGTCTGTTTTGGATGACAAAGCTCTCTCCTTACACCCCTCATCTCCTTGTCCTATTAGCACACAGGTGGGTAGAGAACACCAACCAATCCATTTTGCAGCAATCATGACAAGTCTGTGATGTCATTTTCCCTATAAGTAAACCAGTTTGCATCAGAACTGGGCTTTTTCCACTTATTCCAGGAGGTAACCTGCTGCTGAACTCTTGTGAGAAACACCCAAACAGAGAGGCCCCAAATCATGCATTGGAGACAGGGACCAGGAGACATACAAGCTGACTGGGACCCCTTGTAGGAGCCGAAGGGGACTATCATTGACCAAAACCCTTGTTGTCCCCGAGGTGCCCTTCTATTCCCTGATGCCCATTACAAGGAATCTCCTTTATGTAAAACTGTGCCAAAGCCATAGATTGTGTAGGCCCTGCATTTTTCTCAAGTATTGTTCTAGTATTTCCCCATAGCAAAGTATCCTGTGTGTCTGTGTAGATCCCTAGCATATTTAATTAAAGTAAATCAATGAATTCCTCTATAGAAATCACAGGATGTGTTTTGTTAGCATTCAAAACTAACAAGCTCTTCCCAGTGTGTTTTGAGCTGGTATAAACCTAGAGATTTCTCAAAAGAATACATCCCCAAACCCTTTTCCAAGTGAGGGTGCAGGGTGCAAAACGAAATTCCCCATTGGTCCCCTTCATTTTACATCAGAAGTGTGAATCCTTGTATTTCCTTTATGTGTGGTGGGAAAAACAAAATTGCCCCTTTGTTCCCATTGTGCTCTGACCCAAACTACAAAGCCCTTCCTGTTCTTTTTAGGTGTGGCAAAACCAATGTTCCCATTTGCTTTTCTATCCCTTATATTGCATCTTTGGTACTAAGTGAAAAAAATAATCCTCATTTGTTTTTTCCCCTTGAATTCCTTTTCCTAAGAGTGCATTTCTATCAGAATCCAAAATGATTTCCCCATTGTGTTCCCACTCTCTGACACTGGTCTTCAATTCAGAGGGGTCAAGTCTAATTGATGTTTGGAGGGTGGGGAGTGGATGAGAGAAAAGCAGTATTATAACCAAATCAGCAATCACTGTGTGTTTTGAATTGTTCCTTTTCTGTATTGGCGAGGGTGATTAGAAAAGAAAACTGCAGGAAATCTTGACTATATATCTCAGTATCATCTCTGTGTTTGCGCCATTACGGAAGACATTGTTGTTCTTGGGTTGGCACAGCATTGGGGGCTGATGTTTGTCTGTTTGTCAAATTTGGTCTAAATCAATTAGTACATCTATATCCTTACCACACACCGGCCTGGTTCCCAGTCCATTGTGGCACTGGGTATTTGTTGGGGCTGGGTGCAAGGTGGGTTGGAGGCCTTAACAAACTGAACCTTAACAAACTAATAGTGCTTTGAGTGTGCCACCTTGATTGAGGGGAAAGGAACTCCCTGAGTTGAGGGTGACTGTATAGTAAACCCTGACAACATGTGCCCATAATACAAGACTCTCAGAGGGAATATGAAATCCTTCAGGATGAAGTATAGACATTAAGGGATTAATTGGTGGCTCTGAGGAATGTGCTTGAAGCCAGCCAAACCTCTGTGTCAAACCCTCTGTGTCAGTATTAAAAGCTCAATTCTCTGAATGTAAGCAGGAAATCCTGGCAGAGAGAAACAAGTGTTGAGAAATTAAATAATGTAATCTGAAAATATAAACAAGCATTGAGACAGTCTGACCAACCAGTGTATGAGAAAGGCCCCCATGACCAAGGAGAGCTGTCTCTCTCATCAATGACTACATGCCATTAACCTAGAACCTCTCAGGTAGAGACTGGAACTGACCTCATGAATATCGCTTATAGAGAACTGGGAAACAAGAGGCAGGTGGGCTTGCCTATCCCTTGCCAATCTGACCAGGAAGGCCGGTCCTTACCTGACATAGTTGGATATTCACCTATAACAAATAGAAGGGAAAGTGGTTGGATCGTTGTGTCGTGGAAGGCCAAAGATAGTCTGGGGAGTACTTCTGAACCTGAAAATGCTTATGATGAAAATATTAGAGGATTAAACTTGCAGAAAATGATCTTGCAAAGAGACCACTTAGCCTGATTAGCTGAAAGAGAAAGGCAAAACCTGTAGCCGAGGAAGGGCATTTAAAAAACCTCCACATGGTCAAGTGAATGGGTCGATGTCCCCAGACTACCTGGAAGCAGGGATAGTACCCATTGGCAACATTCTGAAGAAGAGACTGTGTTATATCCTTCGCCAAAAGGTTATTACAGTGGAAGTGACCGTGACAGCTCACAGCAGCGTAGGCGAAAGGAGGGGTCCAGATCCAATGATTCTGCAAGGTATTTCCAATCTCATATAGAGAGGGAGTGCTTAGGAGACAGGGACTGCAGTGCCAATAGCAACACTGATTCTGAGTGTGAATGGACTCCGGTTCAGAGGTGAAAAGAAATAGAAAACAGAGAAAGGGTTTTGTTGAAGACCCAATCAGGCATATTAAAGCCATAAACAATTTCATGACCCTATACCACAAGAACGCCCAGTTTTCAGTTAGGGAACGCTTGGAACTTTATGAACCAATTATGTCATCATTTGAATCAAAAATGATGTGAAATTGACATTTCCCAGAGTGTGCACCAGTTTTTTTGTAGGAAAGGAAGACCGGGGTCATTATATATGGTACACCTGTAAGGTGGCCATTTTGAAAATTTCTCGTCCCACAGGAACCCACAAGACGCCCACAAGGCTGCATGTCATTTACAATGTGGGGGTGATCAGGAATTTAGGGAGTTTGCACAAGAATTAAATATGCATTTGTGCAGGCAGGTGAATATGAATAGCAATGAATTTGGGACCGCTTACTTCTACGCATTTCCCCAAATATATAATTTCCGAATTAGTTCATGATTTTTGTGAGTTTAGGACACTGGATTGGGTAATAGAACAAGCCACCCAGATGTATGAGATCCAGAAACCCATTGACAATCAAAACAACCCTAGAACCACGAAACCATCTACCGCTGCGAAGGTGGCAGAAGTGAAAACTACCCCTCCTTTGGACATTTACAGCTGACAAGCCAGATGAGAGGCAGAGGAGACCCTCTGCCCAGGCCCAATCGAATGTTAACCAGGCAGGGTATCAGAACAATGGCCCTTCTCAGCATGCTACCTATGTGAGCTCTCAATTTAATGGTCGATCCTAGGGTATGTGTACACTCCATGGCACAAGGGGGGGCCAAACCAGATAAGCACTTGCCTGGGAAATTTCCCTCAAAAGCTCCTGCAGGAAAGAAGTACAACGCCACCTCCCAACCTACATTTTTCAAACAGGTACCCTCAAAGTCCAAACTTCCAAAACAATACTCCTCCTTCACCCCGGTTCCAGGAAAATAGATTCCTGAACCAAGGAGAAGGGATAATCAAGGCTGAACATTAGGGTGGACATTTCCAATACCCAAGCTACTTTTCTAGGAGGGACAGTTACCCTTTTAGACACCAGCAGGTGTATGAGCAAAGACCCTCTTCCAACCCAGAAACCAAAAGAAAAAGTTACACAGCTCAAGCGAAAGGTCAAACAATTGACTGATGACCTGGGGCACATGTTGATGGCTCAGTCGCACCCTCAACTGAAGCATGCTTCCCAGAATGCCCTAACACCCATGTCTGATACCCTGGTTGGAAATGACTGAAGGAAAGCCTCGACAATCAACAGGTTCCTGAGGATAGGGACCTGTTTGAAGGGAGATGCCAAGCCCTTGAGGAAGCTTCCTTTCTTACCAGAACAGAACTCCTGGAAACCTATCAGGCTAATAGTGACTCTTCTACCACTGGGAAGTTAGAACCCAAAGAACAGAGGGTAAGTAGAAGAGGTCAAAGAAAAACCCACTTTGCGGCAAGGGAAAACGAGATAATCCCCTTTCAAAGAGAAGAATTACTGGAGGATTCAGGTAAGTAAATCTTCTCTTTCAGGAATGAGTGAAACCCTCCCAAAGAGTACTGGGTCTCAAGAAACCCTGAGTCCAACAGGGTAGATATGGAGACCGACCCAGATCAAGAGAGTCCCAGACCCCAACCATGCAAGCCAGATCATATCTAGACTATTGTGATGCTGGAAATGCATCAGAGGGACAGGGCTCCATATCCCTGCTTTTTATTGTGTGTTCTGTCGTGTTTTCCACGCAGGAGTTCATGTGGGACTCCTGGCGGTGCAGCTCTCTCTCTTTTGGTTTGATGAACGGACCCGTGGGATACCCTTATGGCACCCATGGGTGGGGGTACAACCCTGTGCCCCTAGTGTATGTTTTTGGGCACCTGTGGGTGGCCCACAGAGCAGGGTATGGGCTGGTGGCAGCTCCATGCTGAATTTGACAGGTGTGCGGAGTATCCTCCATTTTGGGATACCCCGGCCCTGCCATTGGGATCAGTTGATTCCTGATGGAAAACAAAATTGCCTCTGTGGCCTCTTGCTTTCTATTACCTATTACCTTGTTTTCCCAAAGTCCTGGGAAGCCCTGACTCTGTCCCTTCCCCCCTGACGGGCTGTTGGGTGGAAGTACCATATATGGTGTTGTTGTGAAGGCCCGGCCAGACTAGCTGGAGCCTTCCCAGTGATGTATGTTGTGGGTACCTCCTACGGGCGGGACACCGGTGAATAGAGTGTGTGACAAATATGCATTCTGTGTTGTGGATGTCTAGTATCTGATGGTTGACACAATGACTGACACAGCCCTGCCTGAAACCGGTATGAATGCAGTTTGGAGTGTTGAATGGCTCGGTACTTGTCCCAATACACATAACTTCTTGTGAGTGTCTGGAGAGAAGTGAATGGCCTGAATACCTCATGTGACTGCCTGCATGAATGCCCTTAGTCGTGATTGGATGCTTTAGCGTGACCCAGCGGAATGAATGGGAGATCAACAGTATATCTGGGGACCTCTCACTGCTAGGAATCGTGTTCAGAAGCTGAAGTCCATTGCGACGAGTAACTGGAGTAACTGAAGCTTGACCTTGAAGCCCTGCTGGATGAGAAGAATTGCTGTTGCTCTCCTTCACAATCTGAAAGCTGCTGTGCCTCCAAGGACTGACCCAGAGAGGACCTGGTAAGGCGCCCTCTTCCCGAGCTACGAAGGACCATCGTGCACAGCTGATCTTTGCCAACGCTCCCTGGTAGACAGACCTTCGACAGGATGCCGACCCGAGACGGGCACTGCCGCGGAATCTCAAAGAGAAGCACCCGGACTGTTGTCCGCCACTGTCGATGATCGCCGTCGCAGACCGGAGCCGCCGTGCTCCCGTTTGCCTAAGAACTTCATTTGATCATCGGACCCTCTCGTCTGCATCGTCGCCCACTTTATCCCGCTGGAGAAGGCCCGACCATTGACGCGCTGAGGAGCATCCGCCGGTGGGTTTCCCGCCACCTAAGGAGCACAGAGACGCCGACGACTCGACGCCCTTGCTGGGCCACAGTTCTTCATCCTCTCTTTGCAGTACAGAACTATCGTCACCGAGTTGCCCCGCACGCCTCTTCCTTGCAGGACGCCAACGCTCTGTCGTCGACGAGCACCACTAGGAACGAAGCTGCCACTTCACTGCCGTAGTTCATCCTGTTCGCCGTCGGACGTTGGACGACCCGTGACTCCTGCCTTAAAGGGAGGGCACTCAAGAAGGGCCATCGATCCCCCGACACCGAACACCGAGTTCCTCGACACCTCTCGCCGATCCGTGGCTCCTGCTTTAAAGGGAGTCACTCAAGAAGGAACGGTCGACGCATCTTCAGAGAACTCTTCTCCACCAGGTACATTGGGGGGGTAAAACCTTAATAGGAGGAAATAAGACTATGGAACACATGGACTGGGCTTGTGCTATATATCTTTATTTACAGGTTGCCCAGGTGGGGGATCTCCACACAGAACTGTGTCTAGGTAACGGGGCCAGCATTCTGCCTATTGTTCCAACCATCTTACGTTCCTTCCTATCTCTATTTGCTGGTTTCCTCGTTATTGATCTGTGTGACATTTTAACCGTACAGTTGATGCACTTTAATGAGATTCGATAACCTTGGTGGTACCACTTTAGAATTGTATATATTTATCATTATTGACTTCCGAGTACAAAGTGCGTTATTGTGATTGTGTACATACCTTTGAATTAATTATATAAAGACTGTGTTTTCAGTAATACAGTGTGTGGTCATTCCTTTGTGGGGGTTCGGGGACTACACTGTACTTAAGAACCAGCCTGCATCACCTCCTGAGAAGCTAGGCCTTGATTGCACGTCCATTGCTACCATAATAGAGAATCTTGGCTGGGGTCTTCTGTGCCTCTACTCTACCATATAGAGAGCAGAAGTACAGACACCCCCTACCAGTCTTTACAACTATATCCTCCCCACAAACAGGTTCTGAGAACTGCCTTTAGACTAAGGGGGACAGCAAAGAAGCTGGGCAAAAAGAGCATCCCCCAACTCGATACACTGCAAAATGTAAATTCCTTCATACAGGTTCCCGGTCTCTGACACGGAAAATCACCCAAGATCACACAGTTTAATATTAAGAAAATGACTGCCGAGCTGGCAAATAACTCACCGGCTCTGGTGGATACTGGATCCAAGCTACTCTCTTCTCCTGTCCAAAATAGTCTTTAGATTCCCTGTGTACCTCGTCCCGGACAACTCCAAAAACATTGATGGGAACGATATTACTGTCGAAGGGACTGAGGATCTAGAAATAAAAATTGGACAACATTGTTTAAAACACATGGTAATAGTCATGACTCCAGGGGGCACTCCTTGTTTACTGGGGAATGATTTCCTTCAGAGTTAATCACCTCTGATTGACTGCGTGAACCAAGTCCTATGGACCTAGACTAACTGGCCCATAAAACTCAAGAGGAGTACAAATTATGTTAGTCTGAATGACTCCCGGTATTCAGGAAAATCCAAAAATATCAGACCCTTCCCCCCCAGGTGTAAGCTAATAATGTCCATTGGTAACACAATTATTGAACACAATTGTACAAGTGTTGGGTCATTTGAGCCTTTTATTTGGGTAACAGTTGAAACAAAGAACTCAGCGAGTTTGTAAAAGGGAAAGGCACTAACCTAGATCAGATGGAGAGATGTGCTTCTATTGAGGAATCCCCCTTTGATCCCTGAACCTCCCCCGCTGATGAACAGCAACGGAAAACCTATGTCCCCCAGGGGAACTATCTGGGGAAGAAAACCCTGGCAGGTTGTGGTCTTCGGTTTAGTTGAGCAGGAAGTCGTGATTCGTAGTACCTGAAGGATGGTTTCTCAAAGATGGTTCCCCAGAGGATAGAAAAGGGAAGGTTAGGGAGTCTATGTCTACAATGGCTACCAGAAACAGATATGTGAGAAAGAATATCCTGAACGAGGCTACAGGCTTCTATAATTCTGTATTGGGCTGGATAAGCAAGAAACTGGAGATCTGTGTTGAAGGATAAGATGAGTAAACATAAAAAGGCAAACAGAGCATTGAGAGCGTGCAGTGAAAGAGAATGTTTATCTTTCATGAGACTAATGATATGATATGATATGATATGATATGATTGGTTATTTATAACGTGCTTAATACCCAGAGGTTTCTCAGCGCGGAACAGGGGATTGAACCTGTGTTGCTGTGTTTCGTATTATTTTTAAGGCGATGATGTTGCCCCTGAGCTATCCTCCTGAGACTAAACAAAGGTTTGTAAGGAATATCCCACTGGACAGTCTGGAGGGTGTGGGATTGCATGTTGTAGCTTCTAAAAGCTGATAACACAGGGAGAATAAAGGTTCGGAACAGGTTTATGGCTGGCAGCAAAAGAGAAAGTAAACGAACGCCGTACCATTGCTAAGCGACAGGAGTGTAAGTCCAACAGTCAGCTGATTTCGTTCTGGAAAAACAGAGGGATTGTGTCTGAAAGGGCGTTGATCTAGCGAAACAAGATATAGCCATAAGTTCATAGAAGCAATATGTTTTCTGCATAAGAAAGTAGCGTTGATGTTGTACCATTGCTAGGCCACGAAGCTGCATTCCAGGAGCAATTACGTGTGGAGTACAGGGGAGACAGTGTGGGTGTACTGCAAAGGCAAAAAGAGAGTTAGTCCAAGCATAGAAAACAGAGGAAAACAGGACAGTGGGAGTAATCCTAGAAAACAAACTTAGAGAGCATCCTCTAAGGGAGTAGTGACATGAGGATTGCGGGGATGCAGAGCCTCATAACTGTTTCCCTGCAGTAAAGTGGGTGGAGCCAAATAAGCAGGCGAGACAAAGGCTGGAACACTGCATGCACACAAGGGTGCCATGTTGGGGGAATCATAGACTCGCATACCTATCTGCCGCCTGCACCTCCAGAGGGACCACCAAAGCCTATCAGTCCTAACAGTAGCAACATTCTAAATCAATTCACAATTAGCTTAGATCTAATTAACAACAAAGTATGGTCACGACTGATTGGCTTGGACAACGCAGAAAGAGCATTTCGATCAGCTCATTTGCTCTCTTATGCGGATGAAGTTCAAGTGGCTAAGAAGTTACCATTCCAAGGCAGGTGCATCAATTCACCATTCCCCTCAAATTTAAGCGAGGACAGAACCTCAAACATAAGGTTGCCTACATAAATTTGAACTCTCACCTCCAACAACAAGGTTTATATTTACATTAACATCCTTAGTGGATCTAGAACACTAAATCATTTGAATTTTGGTGGATAACACCAACCCTCAATGTATCTCTTTGGGCGCAGACACCTCATTTGTAATGGTGGTTGATGCCCAACACTATTCTTTTGATTTAGGGACCGAAATCATCAGACCAATCCCGAACAATTGTTTCGACATCAATGACGGTATTCCTTCAGAAAAGATTTATATCCATCATGGGGAGAATTTCCTGGTGTACTCTTCAGGCCCTTATGTGGTGGACGAGGTAACCTGTGACATCCAGAAGGATGTGGTGGTATTTGGAGTCAACAACTACCTCAAATAAAAGGAACCTCGTGTCCAGGTAAACACCATCAAAATAGATCTCTCCACACAACTGGAGGGTACAGCTGAAATTTCCAAGCACAAGATCTATCCAGGTTTCAGGCAGATGGTTGAGGAACGCAACAATCTCGCTGATGCCTGTGAGACTCAGATGCAAAGACAGAAGCTGAAACAGATATTCGTGGACTTCAAGGATTTCTTTTCAGTAGATTGAAATGACTGTATATGTACATCTATTCATTCAACCACCCTACCCAATGACCCAAAGATGGCTCCAGTATCCATTAAACAATACCGGTTACCTCTCATATCCATGGAGTCACTCATGGAAATGATTAACCATTTGGAATCCTGTGGGATTATTTATCCGCTCCATAGTACCTTTAATAACCTGTTAAGAGGGGATACTAAAACCCAAAGGACAGAAAACTATTGTCCCATCCCTCTGTTATGTGGGTCTGGACAGCTATATGCAAAATGTCTTCAAGAATGGGTAGATTCAACCCCCTACAGGTGGGATTCCAACAATGGAATGGGGACGCTAGAGCAGTGGCTAAGGTTAGACCTCATCATCCAAAAATATACATCCCTGAACAGTAACTTTTTTAAAAACAGCGTGTGACTCTTTCCCCAAAAAACTGCCGGTGGCAGGTTTGGAATGGTTAAAACATGCCAGCTGGCCTCTTGTCCATAATTCAGCCCATATACTCTGACAAAAGGGCCTCTGCACACTGGGGGTTGAGTGGGGACAACAATAATAAATTTGAAGTGCAGCATGGAGTAAGACAGGGATGCATTTTGGCTCCACTCCTCTTTAGTATTTATATTAACACCACCAAAGATGATTCAGCTGCACTTCCCTGCTCTGTGCTTCGCAGACGACGCAGTGATGTTGTCGGTCACCCAAATGTGCATAAGGCACACTTTGGCAATAGTTGTGTAGAAATATGGTGACCTTTGCCTGGAAATCAATACAAGCAAAACCAAAACTGTTGTCTTTAGACGTAGAACAGCTAAATATGTCAGCCTTAAAATAGAGGTAGATCGTGTCCTACAGGTTACTGCTAATAACTACTTGGGCCTGTGTATTGCTGAAATTGGTCCCTGATGTGAACAAGTATCTAAGGCCACCACGACTCTGAACAAATACAGTGGGGACATGAGGACATTTTTTCAATTAGGGTTGCCCTGGCACCTGCTCTCGAACTATATAGATTACAGGCTCTCTCAACAGCAGCGTATGTAGCAGAGATACAGGGATTATCTAAAATAGCAGCTATGGGTGTGGTCAAAAACACATTTCTAAAATCCTTATTGTTGCAGCCTAATAGTGTGCAACATATGTCCCATTAAACATTCAATACTAACTACATCACTGCTTTTCTGAGTCTGCCTATGGTTGGTACCCGGGCTACATATGTTTAAAGGAATATTTACTCATTTCCTAGCACTGGAAGACAAGTGATCAACCCCATGGCTGAAATATGTAAAATTCTGTTTTAAGAAATTGGGTCTTGGCTCATATGGGGACCAACCATATGGCATGACATCAGATTCAATGAGGGAATGGCTTGCAGATAGTATTGCAGGCGATCAGTGGATGTAGCCTGTGCAAGTTTCTCATGTGGCCAACAGTATTTGCAGGTGAAGGAAGGTTTTGGTTATGAACACTATTTTGATGTAATTTCTCCAAGCTATGCAGGGTCACTCTTTTATGATCTTACAGTGGGGACCCTGGGAGTGGCATCTTTCAAGAGAAACTGGAGCAATCATAATAGTAGTGAAAGATTGATCTGTGGGACACCATGCAAGTCTGCTTTTCATTTTGTACTTTTTTGTCCCAGTTATAATGTTCTTAGAGCAAAGTACATTAAGCCAATCTTCAGACTGAAAGGCATTCAAAGGGCTACAGATGCAATGGACATCTGCAGGAAAAGCAAATACCTTAACCTTTCATATTCCGTAGCCAGGTATTTGCACAGGGCATGGCTGAGAAGGTTGAGTCTGATCCGTATTAGAGGGGAAAACCTTGTGTAACCGTTCTTAAGCCATTTTTATATTATATGTGTATTCTCAGTTTGTGATTATTGAATTAAGTCATGGCTTTTATAAGTTTTATTTCATTTCATGTGTAATTTTGTATGCACATGTAATATGCTTTATGGCACAAATGCCAAATAAAGCCTATATCATCATCATCACCAATGGACAATGGAGACTATGGGCCTCATCACGAGTTGGGCGGTAACGCCAGCGCTATTAGCACCGGCGCTAATAGCCCTACCGCCAAACCCCCCAGCGCTATTAGCGCTGGATCACGGGTTTGGCGGAAGGGTTATTGCCCATTCCCCATTGGGCCCATTTGGGAATTCCTCTTTCCCCATTGGGCCCAATGGGGAAAATTTGCGCTATTACCATCTGCGGATTTCCCGGCGGAAAGAATAGCGCCAAAAATCAGCAATTCTGCCGCAGATTCCCCCCAGCTAAAAAGCTGGGGGGAAATCCGCCAAGGCCATGATCTGGCGGACCCTTAAATGCAGCGGTAATAGCGCTACCACCGCATTTGAGGGTTACCACCAGACTTGTGATGAGGCCCTATGTGTAGACATGAGGGAGTTGAACAAACGGATCCACATGTCAAGATGGCCACTTCCCTATGGCAATCAAGGACTGGTACAGATCCTAGGTTCAAAAGTGCACACAGCCATTGATTTGACCAATGCAAGCTTGCCTTTACTTTGGGAGAGCAGCAATAAACGTGGACCCAAACACGCTTTGGATATATAAACTCCGGAAATGAGTTCAATACATTCTTTCATAAGGCTATGCCCTACTTGGGTGAAAGCAGAAACCTGGCCTACGTGTGTGATGTATTGCTCAAGAGCTCATCATATAGCAGAACTTCACTATGTTCGCCCCCACTTGCGGAAAGACAGAGCAAAATTGTCCTTTTAGAAGGCACAATTGTGTAAGACCTGCATGGTCTCAACTCCAAGGCAAAGAAAGTGGAAGCCTTATTGAAATTAAAAGACCCTACTACTCTTCAAGAATTGAGAAGCCTTCTTGGATTCACTAATTACAGTCAATAGTTCATTGAAGACTACACAGAGGTCACTCGACCCTTGGTACATTTATTAAAGTTCAGACTGAAGTGGGTGGGAGTAGGGTCCGGAACAAACTGAGGCAGTTAAACAACTGAAAAAAGCCTTTATCAAGCTCCTTGTTCCGCTTATCCTATTAAGAATAAGCAGTTCTTCTTCCAGATAGGTTTTTTAGATACCTGCCTGACAGCGGTATTGTACCAAAGCATGACAAGGTCAACAAAGTTATCTCTTACATGTGCAAATCTTTGTCCTCTGTGGAAGAATAGTTCAACAATTATGAAAAGGCACTCCTAGCAACAGTATGTACATTGAAACCGTACCTGTCATTTATCCAGGGGAAGCAAATCTTCTTAGAGACTCCTCACCTACACTTGCAGTACTTACAAAGTGACAGGATCTGGGAGAGTCATGTCAGTAAATCCAGAATTATGTTGTGGGTCCTGTCCACGCAAACCTTTCCTGCGGAGGTCGTATATAGCCAAAACATGAAGAGTCCGCTATCGCAAGGATAGGCAAACTTGTACGATTGTGCTCAAGAAAACTGTCTTGAGGACAAAAGTGTAATAATCAAAAACAATATGCAGGTGTATTTAGCATCCCCATACAAGGTCTATGAAAAAGGCACTTGCCATGGGATACCCACAGTTTATGTGGATGGTTGATCCTACCTTGTTGGCAATAAGGGGGGAAATAGAGCTGGTGGCTGGCATTGGGAATTCCTGGGTCAGTTACACCTCTGAACCCTTTGATGGTTACAGAATAGGACCCTGAAGTAGTGAGGTGGCTGAATTGATGGCTGTTCATCAAGCCATCCTCACTGCAGTACACCATCAACTCAAAAAACTCTTGATATACCTGACTCTGATTATGTCAGGAATGGGTTTGTGGAACACATGATACACTGGAAGAATAGGGGCATGCTATGTGCTAACAACAAACCATTAAAACATGGAAAACTGATCCAGTCGATTGATGATCTGGAGACCTTTAATGAGATGAATAAGCAATGGAAAATAATTAGGGAGCATTCCAAAATAGAGGGTCCTGATAAGAATGGGAATGACCTGGCTGATCAGTTGGCTAAAACTGGAGCTCTGCAGGGGGATTTCATAGATGCATAATTCCTTCTAGGTGAAATCCAAGCCACAGCTTGAAAATATTGTCCGTACCATGCTTGTTTACAAAGTGGATAGAATGTCTTCCTGCCCTGAGTTGTAAGTCAGAGAATGCTGCTGTGCTAATGATCACCTCCTTCTTCTCTCTGTTTGGACTCCCACAAAGGATTGAGTCAGGCAGAGGAAGTAATTTTATCAGTGGGGTGATTAGAAAGATGTCGGAGATTCTAGGGGTAAAAATGAAAGTCCACATCGTCTACCCCTGGCATTGAGCGGGGGGGTTGAGAGATATAATAACACAACTGTAAGCATAAGCATTGTGAAGAATTTCATGGCTGATAATGGATCCACTAGGGACATTTGATTAATTCTTGTCATGATGGTTATTAGGTCTACACCATCTTCTGCAACTAAAATGACTCCATTTGAATTTATGACCAGAGGGGAAATGGTGTTACCTCAGCATCTGCTCTATAGAACTCAGGAGCAGACACTGATTAACATGCCCACTACTCATGAGTATATTCAGAACCTAAACAACCTAAGGAAACACCTCCAGCACGCTTTTGCTTATGCCCAGCGCAACTTAGAGAAGTCGGCTGAAGGGACTATGATTCGAAGACCACGAAAAGGGAGTATGAGGTAGGTGACAAGGTTTATCTGTACAATTTCCAGAGAAACCAGACCAAGGAACAGAAATTTCTTCCGTCTTTGCACTGTAGCTTTGAGATGCGCATCCTAAAAGGAGAACAGATGGAAGAGAAATGGGTCCATATCAATCAGTTAAAAAGTTGTCATACCAGACTAACTTTAAGAGAGATTGAGGAATCCACTAAAGTTAGAGCAGAGGAATCATCTGAGGAATGAAAGATAAGATTAAAACCCTGGATGGAAACTAAAACATATAACTGGTGAGTAATTGAAGTAAAATGGTAACTTATACTGACGTGTTATCTGGGGAAAAAAGGTTCAACTGAAAATGCTTGACAATTATTTTTACTCCTTTCTTTAGAAAATGTACTTCAGTCCTTCAATCCTGGGCCCGGAAGAAGAGGAGTCCTGAAAGAGCCCAGTAAATTGGGAAATGAAGGAGCAAGAAGAGAGGCAGGAAGAAAGGAGGCCCCATCCATACCCCAGAAACCTGGAAGAAGGAAAGTAAGACCACCCACTACGGCTATTCTTGATCGAATGGATTGAAGAAAAACTGACGACTAAAGTGAAAACAAATGAAAACCCCACTCTTCCTTGCTTTTTCCCTGGAGTGTCACCATGATAAAAGAGCAGGGAGGGGGATGTCGGGTAAATATATCCCCAAGACAAAAGTAAACTGTGTCTGGGTGACTGAGGCCTAACATGTCAGAAATACTTTCTTGTAATTTGAAAGCACACTGTTGACTCGCAGACCCAAAGCCAACATGTATATTTCAATGCTCCCGAATACCTCAAGAGGGTTGTCAGTAAAAGGAAAAAAAAAATTAAATGGACCCTGTATTTGAATGAGTAGTCCAATAAGCCAGAGTACAGTTTAGTAAAACTGGGCTGCAAGGAGAAATGCGTGCATTCTGCTACTTGTACGGAAATGAACACATGGAAAATGAAACTACAATTGGCACAAGTAAATTCAAAGGCAAAAGTGGTGGCTTGTCAAAACGGTTTTAAAAACTGTGATAATGAAGATGGAAACATATATATTTTGTATTTCAAGACATTGGTCCAAGTATCATATAGAAAAGTCAGAATGTAAAAACATAATTTATTTGCTGTCCATTGGAACTGAATGAAGAGCCGTGCTGAGCTCAGTCATTTTTCCACAGCAAACCAAAGGGTCAAGCTTTGCCTTCGCTCTCTCTCTATCTAAAAATCTATTTGATGCTCACTTAGCCAAGAAAGGGGCAGAGCTTGTGCCAGAGTAAAGTTTCATGAGGTGAACAGATGACCACTGTGAAAACATAAGTCCTAGTTCATGGAGGGAGAACTATTAAAAATACCTAGAATTAAAGTTTGAATCCTGGTGAGGTTCAGGATTTGAATGACAATTGACATGTACCAGAGAAAGATCCATGAGAGGGTGGGGTTGTCTTCCTCTGTTCAGATGAAATAAGCAGACCCATGGCCCGCCTAGTAACTTGGAAAGGAGCTAATACGTTGAAGCTGGATGGGTCAACAAAGGTGCAGATGGCCTAAACTACATGTTAAGTTTTTTGAAGAGATGAAATGTGAGGTTAATTAAAGTTAAAGGCATGCATGCATTATAGATTGCCATAGGTGTATATGGAGGATCATATTGTGTGAAGACCTATCTGATGCAATAACCTGATAAAAATGTGACCATGCAAACTAAAGTTATAAGCTGAGATGTGAGGATAGCTGCCCAGAATATTTCCAAAACAGAGATTCAGTGAGATGATAGATTGTTGAATTAGATATCTTTATTGAAAACCTTGTGTTGATAACTGTTTTATTTGTTGAATAAATTACCCAAAACTGCCATTCGAACCTGCTAAATCGTGCCAATGCCAGACACATTTTGGTCAGACCAATTCAGATATATAGATATTTTACGATGCTTATTTGTAAATTGAAAATAATGTCACATTGTAGATTTTAAATGCTACTGTAAAAATTGATCAGAAAGATAATTTCAGGGGTTCAACTCAAAAACTCCCAAGAATGGAGCCCAGTGTCTAAAGGGGACCACTCAGAGAAAAAGGGGAGGACAGTAGAGGTCCAATCCAGACCAAGAACCAATAAGCTGGCACCTGATAATTTAGATATTTTGTGGGTGCAGTTTAGATTTTAAAAGGAGACGCACAATGGCAAACAGGGAGAGCTGTCTGAAATTATCTGAAAGGAGAGACCTGTCTGAAATCATCTGACTGGGAACTGCTGGAACAATTATTGGACAACCAACATTGCCTGGGATGTGGAGGAAACCAGGGACAGAGACAGAGTCTGGGATCCATACAAGGAAAGGCAAATAAAGGGATAGATTCAGGAGGTCTCCATGACTGAACCTGGGGAGGCTATCTAACCACGTGCCTATGTTTCCCCTGAGTATACAGAAGCCTTGATGACATTTCCTGAAAACTAACCAGAGATATTCTGTGTAAGTAAACTTGTCCAACAGAACCAAGCATTGTGGAGATCTGTTTGATATAAAACCTTCCACTTATTGATTGGGTGGGTAGACCAAGTAGATTCTTAGAATGTTTTACTGAATAATTATTTAGTTAACTCCCATATAGTCACAGAACACGGGGTAAGCTCATGGGAGTTCGAGACCTCCAATCTCTCTCGTAACACTGATTAAAGGTATAGTCATTTAAAACAAGTGGGTTTCCCTTACCTTATTGTGGCCAACTTCTAAATCTCCCAAAATAGAGGGGTGTATTAAAAAAGAAAACAACAATCCCTACTGCTCCTCATTCCCCAGACCCTGCCTTAAAGCAGAGGGGTGTCAATAGTAAACTGAGTATCTGGGTTTGGCTGGGACCCAGAGGTTTCTTGTCAAGTTAAACAGAGTGAAGTCCTTGGTTTAAAAGCATACCCTCTGCAGAGAGTAGGAAAGGAAAGTGACTAATGGTAGAAGAGAGATTCTGCATTGCATCATGGTGAAGTAAAAAAGCTTCCATATATATAAACAGTGTTTGGTTCTTAATGGTTTGTTGTGCTCCAACACTGCTTGCGTTGCCAATTGCGCTCGGAGAGCAAAATAAAGAGTGATTTGTGTGTGAAATCCCTTTTACCAATAGAAAAGTGTATACGTTATTTAAATCAAACTGCAAGTAAAGTATATTGGCAAGCAGGGGTGTTGCTAGATCTGGAAAAGATCCGGGGCTATGCTAATTTTGGGACTGTTGGGACTGGGGGCAAGCTAGCATTTTTGGTTATAACCCCTAAGCTTCTATCCGGGGCTACAACCAAAAGACCTGGGGCTACATCCCTCTCAGGGCCCCCTTAGCAATGCTTCTGTTGCCAAGCACATGATATTGTCGTGCTTCAGGGTGCTGCATAATTCTGGACATTATGGGATTTTTGGGAGAAATTGAAAGTAGTTGAAGTGTTTGTTTGACCTGAAATGAAAACTGTTTGTGTGATTGCGCTATGGGCCCTGTGATATTGCAAATTATGTTCGACTTATTTGTATTCAAGCTTTGTTTTGGTTCAACGAAGAAGGTGGCATGTCGTGTGATTTTGTGAAAATATACATTTTACATATGAATAATAAATATATATTCTTTCTACACACCGGTGTGGTTCTTGGCTTACCGATTGCTAGGGGGAGGGATCTTCCTGATATGATATGGTTCATAGACAGGGCTAGATTGAACTATATAACAGATATATTGATGTGGCGCTTTTGATGTGGGACGACAAACTCTCTGTCATAATTGTTGCCCCATAAATATACCCCCACAATGTTGTCCTGCCTCAGAATACAACATGTTTTAGTGAGCCCATAATTCGCATTTCATTTTGACTTCAATTTTACACAAAACAATCAAAGTGATTTAATACTTAAGGCTGTTGATGAAACAGTTGCAGCAAATCTTACTGTCCCTTTATCTGCAAATGAAAATAGACTGTAAAAAAAAATCGTACATTTGTTTCATGTGTGTTTCTAGATTAAATAACCCTTACTGTAATAAACTGGGTTCACTCCAGACTACTGAGGTGTGTTTCCATAGATTGCTTTATTAGGTTGCTTAGCAAGTTACATGTTACATTCAGATTACATGAGATAGACCCACCGTTGCCCACTATCCATGGCCACCACCATAAGAACAAACATACAACACATCTCCTCTTTTTCGAAAATACATCAAAGCTAGAGGAACAGACATATTTACACATCCCCTCTTTCCCAAACAAAATACACAGAACACACCAACTCCAAAAAACCTTGCGTTTCACAAACCCTTCCACAACACTGAGCATTTCACAAATGTCTCTGGAACACCTTGTGTTTCACAAATGCATCCACAGAACCTAGCATTTCACAAAAGCCTCCATACAAACTTGCATTTCACACACGCCTCCACACCTTGCATTTCAAAAACGCCCAAACAACGCCTGCATTACTCAAACTCCTCCCCAACACCTTGCCTTACATAAACACCTCCAAAACCTTTTGCATTACACAAACATCTCCTAGACACAATGCATTTCACAAACGCCTCCACAACAACATGCGTTACTGAAACACCTCCACAACATCTTGACTTGCACAAATGCCTCCACAACACCTTGCACTGCCATAGCACCTCCATTTGTATTTGTATTTGTATTTGTATTTTATTGAAGTTATATAGCCCTTTAATCCAAAGTGCTTCCAAAGTGCTTTACATAAGAACAGGCAAAATACAACAAGCATAGGATGGTAAATGAATCATAACACGAAAACAGTTTAAAGAACAATTTACAACATTGCAGTGCTGAGGAGGGAGTAGGGAGGGGCAGGGCGAGCGAGGGAAAGGAAGGAGTTAGTTGGGGTAGGTGCGGGAGAAGAGGGAATGTAAGGGTGAATGAGGAAGAGGAGAGGAAAGAGTGGGACTATATGAGAGCAGGGGGTGGGGAGGAGGAGGTAGAGAGGGAAGAGCAGTGGTAGGAGGTGAGGAATGAAGGTGAGGGAGAAGGACGAGAAGAAACAAACTCCTAAACTCCTCCTCCATAACTCCTAATGCCTCCACAATACCCCCTCATAATTCCTTGCACTGCACAAACGCTTCAATAACAGCTAACACAACAATAGCGCCTCCAAAACACTAACTCCTTTAGATTCATACTCTGTGTACATAAGTTGCACCTCCACAACACCACATTGTCATCACATAACGTCCCTATAAATATCTTCAGCCACACACCCTGTTTGGAAGCAGAACTCATCATGCCCTAGCACACCCTGTTACAATACCATGCCTGATATAAATGTCTTGTGCTTCATGCCACCTAGCACTTTTCTTCAAATGAGAACTCCCTTATCCAGTCCTTGAACACATTCCAGAGATTTCCCACTAAACTTTCTCCTAGCGCCCCTCAATGCACCATATATGACACCTTAAAGCTTGACAAACATTTTTATAAATCCAAGTTGCTTGGAACAACACTAACACTTCACAGATCTTTCCTAATAGTCCTTGTTGCTTTAAGGCAGGTTAGCCTGCAAACTTAAGCGTGAATCCCAAACCTCTTCAATGGACTTTACCCAACACTCCTACATCTGTGAGTTGTACCTTAAAGTCCTCCGAGAATGCACATTCCCGTAGTTACAATCACGTGGTGCACCCTACAAGCACAGTGCATGTTGCTTACTTTCCTCCGACCTTTGTTCCCCTGTTTGGATTTTATCCATTTAATTCACTTTGAGTGCTCAGGTCCAACCAGTCATGGGCAGGCAGCCTGGTTCACCACACGGCAACATTCCCATTCAGATTCCCATGCTTGATGGATCTGCTCTGAGGACACTGCAAGGTCCTTTTTCTCCTCCACCTCCGACGTCATCACTCTCACCACAGAGCTCATCTTTGATGAAGCTCCCATCTCTCAACTGTTTCCCCACGCCACACCAGGCTGACTCTCCACACACCTGTGTGAGAGACCCTTAGATGCTATCGAGACAATTAGGTATGGGACACCGGTAGGAGCTTTTTTCGTCTGCCATTCCATGATGGGAGTAGAATTATTTTTTTTCTATGTCTGCTGAACTCCTCAGTGTCCACACAGCTGTAAACATTTTGAAGTCAATGCAGCTTCCTTATCCATACCCGGTTCAGTTGCCATACGCCATGCTAATGATATAATATGATATGGAATTTGTAGCGCGCCTATACACAAGTGTTTCAAGGCACAATGAGGCAAGGAAGGGGGAACAGAGGGAGGACAGAGACAATGATCTTACTAAGCCAAGTGACATTGAGATTGCACAAGTGCAAGGGAGGGGAGAGGGGAAAAGTGCCAGCGGAAAAGGAGGCGGCAGTGCTGTACATGGGATCAAAACAATAAAGGAAGTGCAGCCAGCAGGTGGCAGGTACAAGGGTAGGTGCAGACAGCAAGTGTCCAAAAGTGTAGGTAGGGGGACTGTAAGGTTACAGATACTAATGGGCCATTCACTTACTCCTGACACTCCCTCATGCTGTGTTACTTATGGGCGTCTCCCTTGACACACAATAGCCACATTCACATGCTCCCTGCATACCATTTTCTGATACTCTGGGCAAGGAATGAACAACTTCCTCCCATTATCCCTTGGGTATTTCATAACAACAGTTCACGCCCCCTGAGTGGTGGGTCTTCTCTGGGGTGGTGAGCCTTTCGGAATGCTACACTCTGCCAAAGCAGCTCACTTGGTCTACTATACTTTTTTTTAGAGCACGCACAATCAATTTCCTTGGCAGTAAAGACCAACCAGTTTAATGAAGTAGATTCTCTCCAGACTCCTGTGGTAAGTTTACTTAGATTGTTTTATCACTTTGCAGAGAAATGTACATGTTAAGTTCAGCTTACATGAAGTAGACCCACCGGTGCCCATCACCCAGGCTCCCTTCTTCAACTGACATGGGTGGAACCTTAGAGTCAACACAAACACTAACTTTCTACATCCATGCATGTATTCCACTCATTACCTCATGTGCCCTCACACAACTACTAGACTGCTAATATAAAACAAAATTACACATATACAATACATCTGATCTTTATCCCAAATACATCACACCTACATGAAACACTCATACACATATTAGAAAATGTAAGATAAATGTACCAAACACCAATATGTAAATAATAAAGACATATCAATTTGACTTTATGTCTCGAAACAGGATTAGTTAAAATATTAGAAAATTCTACTACGACACATTTCAAACACATTTGATTGCCTGAAAGCATTCAACCCCAAAACGTATTTGTTATAATGTTTTCTTCTCTGGATACAATGTTTGTAAATGATTTTATTCTCATCTGTTCAGTTTCACTACACTCAATAAATAAATGTTTTAGGGTTTTGATTTTCAACATTTACACAAACAACAAGGTCTTTCGGCTCTTGCTGTACCCCATCTGGCACCCATTATTTAATAGGTTTCAGTTTGATTTAATCTAAATCTCAGAAAACATTAACAGATGCTTGTATCAGGAAACTTCAAAATATATAATCTTAGATCATAGAAGATGGAGATTGGGAGCGAATAGTACATTTTCCCAATACAGCTAACGCGTTTCAAGATGTACATATGACATCCTCCAGTCCCACAACAAGGACTTTTCTTCAAATTAAGAATTGCACATTTCAAAGATTCTTTAAAAGTCAATTGAAAGGACCAGATTATAAATTGGGCTTCACTCGTCATTATTTTTTAGAAACTATTTTTAATAGAAAACCTTAAATAGCATACCAAATCTTTGGAAACAAAGTCAATGTTCTGATTTAAGCTGTTGCACACATTGAGTTCTAGCCTTAAAATTAGAATTGGAGCTGCACTTGAAATATGTGGGAAGAATTTTCAAATCCTATGTTCCAATATATCCAACCAAGGGATATAAAAAATCAGATCGTTTTGGATTATAAGCACAAATCAGTGGCTTCGGGGGAAAACCTCCTTGTCGAGCATCAACTACTTTCATTGTCATGGAAAGAGGAAGAATCGTGTACCTACATGCTGTTCAGTTTTCACAACTATGCTGTTAGTAGTATTTCAAAAACCCAAATAATTTATTTTGCCAATTCCTCCAAATTCAGTAACGCGATAGAAGTTCCAATTTTTGTAGTTCATCCATAAGAACCTCATATATAATGTTTTATGTGTGATACTAGCAAGACAATTCTCGTCTGAGTATTTGTCAATTGCAGTCGGTCTACACTGGAGACCTAACTGTGTAGACTCAAAAATGATTATGTCCTCAGAATATGCCAATCAATTGATCTTATAACAGCCTAATTCTGCTGTTCATCTCCTCAAGGCTGACTCCTATTACTAAAATATAAAGATTAAAAGGACAGGTTGCTTACACATACCCCTGTTTGACACCTATGTATGTATAGCTCAGTGTAGTGTCCCTCATTGCTTAAGCAAACTTGCACAGATGTATCTGTGTATTGCAAAATCAAAAGCTTAAGTAGACCCCAAATGTTAAATTTCCTAAATATTAATCCTCTATTTTATTGAATGCAGATGTATAATCAATGAAGGCCTCAAAGAGAGGCATGTTGTGAGGTCTCAATGCTCACCCCTTTGATAGGTTTTAAGATTAAATCATTTGTGCCATTACCCATACACTTACGGAACACCATCTAAAAAAATTGCCTTAATGTCCGCGGCTAGAAGCAGCTTTTTCCTACATCTGGGCAGCATCTGTTTGTTTTTGACTTGCTGTTGTCCATGCTCCATGCATGTTGCCTGAGCCTTTGAGTCACCACTCGGCTTGTACTGTTTTTATGCTGCAGCTTTGCCTGGAGCTCTGCCATTCCTATATGGCTCCTCCATTGAGTCTAGTGACCCAAAAGGATTAAGATCTCATATTGGGATGGTAGGCTGCACTGTTGTCTGTTTGTTGCTGCCTACTGCTAGCAATTTAAGTTCCTATGTTGTTGTCTTTTTCTTTTTTGTCTGGCCTCATGCAACTTTCCTCTACTTTACAGGCATCCCTGAACACAGCACGCCCAGTCTAATCACTGAATGTTTTTTGCTCAAATACCATCCTAGTGCTTGCCACAATATTGCTTTTCCCATTTGTTTGCTTTTTCGCTGCTACTATAACTATTTCAATCCCCCACTTTGCACCTTTCATGGTCCTGTTTCTCATTCATCGTTTCATAACTATTTGATCTTATTTATCCTCCTCACTCTTCTAGTTTGTCCTCCATTAAAGTGGTTCTTTGAAATGGTCGCACACATTGTAACAAATCCCACTCAGTTTTAGATCATTTTCTTCGTTTGAATATACATTTCTTGTGTATGACTGAGACTTGGCTTTCATCTGGTAACACAGCTATCCCTGCATCCCTCTCTACTTCTGCTCTCTCTTTTCTGCATACTCCTTGTCATTCCACTTGAGGGGGTGGGATTGGTATTCTTTTTCATTCATCGTTTTTCTCTATTCCTGTTACCTTGTCTCCTCTGACTTTTTCTTCTTTTGAATATTCTTTGACTACTTTTTCTAAACCTTACTCTCGGACCCCCCTGTTTTGCATACCAAGTAACTTTGGGTCTCACCCTAAGTTACCAGGGGAATCCAGACGTGGACCCCTTGCTCACTGTTCTTAGAGGGGCGCAGCTTCACCTCACTGATGATGCCCAACAAGGTTGAAACACGTGTATGGGGTTGCTGTGGTACTCTTGTTCAGAGGAGAATTGCCTAGCATTTCGGTGCTGTACTGCCCCAGGGCAGGACAAAGACTGATATGTGGGGACATTTCTTCTCTGTCAAAAGAACAGTGAGCTAAAGACTTGGTTGAGACTCTCCCAGGGGCCATCCACCCAAGAACAAGTCAATGGGCTGTGTTCGTTCTGGTAGAGAGTTTCCCAGACCCCCCTCTGTTTTGCATACCAAGTAACTTTGGGTCTCACCCTAAGTTACCAGGGGAATCCAGACGTGGACCCCTTGCTCACTGTTCTTAGAGGGGCGCAGCTTCACCTCACTGATGATGCCCAACAAGGTTGAAACACGTGTATGGGGTTGCTGTGGTACTCTTGTTCAGAGGAGAATTGCCTAGCATTTCGGTGCTGGACTGCCCCAGGGCAGGACAAAGACTGATATGTGGGGAAATTTCTTCTCTGTGAAAAGAACAGTGAGCTAAAGACTTGGTTGAGACTCTCCCAGGGGCCATCCACCCAAGAACAAGTCAATGGGCTGTGTTCGTTCTGGTAGAGAGTTTCCCAGACCCCCTTCTGTTTTGCATACCAAGTAACTTTGGGTCTCACCCTAAGTTACCAGGGGAATCCAGACGTGGACCCCTTGCTCACTGTTCTTAGAGGGGCGCAGCTTCACCTCACTGATGATGCCCAACAAGGTTGAAACACGTGTATGGGGTTGCTGTGGTACTCTTGTTCAGAGGATAATTGCCTAGCATTTTGGTGCTGGACTGCCCCAGGGCAGGACAAAGACTGATATGTGGGGAAATTTCTTCTCTGTGAAAAGAACAGTGAACTAAAGACTTGGTTGAGGCTCTCCCAGGGGCCATCCACCCAAGAACAAGTCAATGGGCTGTGTTCGTTTTGGTAGAGAGTTTCCCAGACTCCCCTCTGTTTTGCATACCAAGTAACTTTGGGTCTCACCCTAAGTTACCAGGAGAATCCAGACGTGGACCCCTTGCTCACTGTTCTTAGAGGGGCGCAGCTTCACCTCACTGATGATGCCCAACAAGTTTGAAACACGTGTATGGGGTTGCTGTGGTACTCTTGTTCAGAGGAGAATTGCCTAGCATTTCGGTGCTGGACTGCCCCAGGGCAGGACAAAGACTGATATGTGGGGACATTTCTTCTCTGTGAAAAGAACAGTGAGCTAAATACTTGGTTGAGACTCTCCCAGGGGCCATCCACCCAAGAACAAGTCAATGGGCTGTGTTCGTTCTGGTAGAGAGTTTCCCAGACCCCCCTCTGTTTTGCATACCAAGTAACTTTGGGTCTCACCCTAAGTTACCAGGGGAATCCAAACGTGGACCCCTTGCTCACTGTTCTTAGAGGGGCGCAGCTTCACCTCACTGATGATGCCCAACAAGGTTGAAACACGTGTATGGGGTTGCTGTGGTACTCTTGTTCAGAGGAGAATTGCCTAGCATTTCGGTGCTGGACTGCCCCAGGGCAGGACAAAGACTGATATGTGGGGAAATTTCTTCTCTGTGAAAAGAACAGTGAGCTAAAGACTTGGTTGAGACTCTCCCAGGGGCCATCCACCCAAGAACAAGTCAATGGGCTGTGTTCGTTCTGGTAGAGAGTTTCCCAGACCCCCCTCTGTTTTGCATACCAAGTAACTTTGGGTCTCACCCTAAGTTACCAGGGGAATCCAGACGTGGACCCCTTGCTCACTGTTCTTAGAGGGGCGCAGCTTCACCTCACTGATGATGCCCAACAAGGTTGAAACACGTGTATGGGGTTGCTGTGGTACTCTTGTTCAGAGGAGAATTGCCTAGCATTTCGGTGCTGGACTGCCCCAGGGCAGGACAAAGACTGATATGTGGGGAAATTTCTTCTCTGTGAAAAGAACAGTGAGCTAAAGACTTGGTTAAGACTCTCCCAGGGGCCATCCACCCAAGAACAAGTCAATGGGCTGTGTTCGTTCTGGTAGAGAGTTTCCCAGACCCCCCCTCTGTTTTGCATACCAAGTAACTTTGGGTCTCACCCTAAGTTACCAGGGGAATCCAGACGTGGACCCCTTGCTCACTGTTCTTAGAGGGGCGCAGCTTCACCTCACTGATGATGCCCAACAAGGTTGAAACACGTGTATGGGGTTGCTGTGGTACTCTTGTTCAGAGGAGAACTGCCTAGCATTTCGGTGCTGGACTGCCCCAGGGCAGGACAAAGACTGATATGTGGGGAAATGTCTTCTCTGTGAAAAGAACAGTGAGCTAAAGACTTGGTTGAGACTCTCCCAGGGGCCATCCACCCAAGAACAAGTCAATGGGCTGTGTTCGTTCTGGTAGAGTGTTTCCCAGACCCCCCTCTGTTTTGCATACCAAGTAACTTTGGGTCTCACCCTAAGTTACCAGGGGAATCCAGACGTGGACCCCTTGCTCACTGTTCTTAGAGGGGCGCAGCTTCACCTCACTGATGATGCCCAACAAGGTTGAAACACGTGTATGGGGTTGCTGTGGTACTCTTGTTCAGAGGAGAATTGCCTAGCATTTCGGTGCTGGACTGCCCCAGGGCAGGACAAAGACTGATATGTGGGGACATTTCTTCTCTGTGAAAAGAACAGTGAGCTAAAGACTTGGTTGAGACTCTCCCAGGGGCCATCCACCCAAGAACAAGTCAATGGGCTGTGTTCGTTCTGGTAGAGAGTTTCCCAGACCCCCCTCTGTTTTGCATACCAAGTAACTTTGGGTCTCACCCTAAGTTACCAGGGGAATCCAAATGTGGACCCCTTGCTCACTGTTCTTAGAGGGGCGCAGCTTCACCTCACTGATGATGCCCAACAAGGTTGAAACACGTGTATGGGGTTGCTGTGGTACTCTTGTTCAGAGGAGAATTGCCTAGCATTTCGGTGCTGGACAGCCCCAGGGCAGGACAAAGACTGATATGTGGGGAAATTTCTTCTCTGTGAAAAGAACAGTGAGCTAAAGACTTGGTTGAGACTCTCCCAGGGGCCATCCACCCAAGAACAAGTCAATGGGCTGTGTTCGTTCTGGTAGAGAGTTTCCCAGACCCCCCTCTGTTTTGCATACCAAGTAACTTTGGGTCTCACCCTAAGTTACCAGGGGAATCCAGACGTGGATCCCTTGCTCACTGTTCTTAGAGGGGCGCAGCTTCACCTCACTGATGATGCCCAACAAGGTTGAAACACGTGTATGGGGTTGCTGTGGTACTCTTGTTCAGAGGAGAATTGCCTAGCATTTCGGTGCTGGACTGCCCCAGGGCAGGACAAAGACTGATATGTGGGGAAATTTCTTCTCTGTGAAAAGAACAGTGAGCTAAAGACTTGGTTAAGACTCTCCCAGGGGCCATCCACCCAAGAACAAGTCAATGGGCTGTGTTCGTTCTGGTAGAGAGTTTCCCAGACCCCCCCTCTGTTTTGCATACCAAGTAACTTTGGGTCTCACCCTAAGTTACCAGGGGAATCCAGACGTGGACCCCTTGCTCACTGTTCTTAGAGGGGCGCAGCTTCACCTCACTGATGATGCCCAACAAGGTTGAAACACGTGTATGGGGTTGCTGTGGTACTCTTGTTCAGAGGAGAACTGCCTAGCATTTCGGTGCTGGACTGCCCCAGGGCAGGACAAAGACTGATATGTGGGGACATTTCTTCTCTGTGAAAAGAACAGTGAGCTAAAGACTTGGTTGAGACTCTCCCAGGGGCCATCCACCCAAGAACAAGTCAATGGGCTGTGTTCGTTCTGGTAGAGAGTTTCCCAGACCCCCCTCTGTTTTGCATACCAAGTAACTTTGGGTCTCACCCTAAGTTACCAGGGGAAGCCAGACGTGGACCCCTTGCTCACTGTTCTTAGAAGGGCGCAGCTTCACCTCACTGATGATGCCCAACAAGGTTGAAACACGTGTATGGGGTTGCTGTGGTACTCTTGTTCAGAGGAGAATTGCCTAGCATTTCGGTGCTGGACTGCCCCAGGGCAGGACAAAGACTGATATGTGGGGAAATTTCTTCTCTGTGAAAAGAACAGTGAGCTAAAGACTTGGTTGAGACTCTCCCAGGGGCCATCCACCCAAGAACAAGTCAATGGGCTGTGTTCGTTCTGGTAGAGAGTTTCCCAGACCCCCCTCTGTTTTGCATACCAAGTAACTTTGGGTCTCACCCTAAGTTACCAGGGGAATCCAGACGTGGACCCCTTGCTCACTGTTCTTAGAGGGGCGCAGCTTCACCTCACTGATGATGCCCAACAAGGTTGAAACACGTGTATGGGGTTGCTGTGGTACTCTTGTTCAGAGGAGAATTGCCTAGCATTTCGGTGCTGGACTGCCCCAGGGCAGGACAAAGACTGATATGTGGGGAAATTTCTTCTCTGTGAAAAGAACAGTGAGCTAAAGACTTGGTTGAGACTCTCCCAGGGGCCATCCACCCAAGAACAAGTCAATGGGCTGTGTTCGTTCTGGTAGAGAGTTTCCCAGACCCCCCTCTGTTTTGCTTACTCTCGGACTTGTCTACTTGTGTATCGCCCGCCTGGCCCTGTGGCTACATTTTGCAATTATATTATTTATTTATTTTGTCATTTATAGAGCGCAGCGAGTCGGAAGGCATGAAGTCGCTGGTTACCGTAAGCACAGCTTTCTGAATCAGATAGAGATAGTACAGACATACAGGTAATGAAATGAGCAGTTGAAAACGTAATACCCATAGTGACTCGCTATGCTGTGATTGAAGCTAGAAGTGGGTTATAAGTCTTGTGAAAAGAGCCACGTTTTGAGGAATTTATGGAAGTCCCAAAATGATGTTTCCAATCTTAGTGATATGGCATTCCACTGTTTTGCGGCCAGTACTGGGAAACTGCAACCCCCTCCTCTTTGCAATTTGAATCTGGGGATGGTGAGGAGGTGTGAGTGGGAAGTTTGGGTGGGTCTGTTGGATTCGTATTTAGTAAATTTACTTGACAAGCATCTAGCTGCTATTTTTGAAAGGCATTTGCGAGTTAATGTAAGGGTTATGGACAACCAGTGAACACTTCTTCTGGCCGACTAGAGAGACACAGGAGCCTTGAGGGCCTCTGCAGTGGACTGGAGCTGAAGGGCCTGATGCAGAAGTGGAGAAGACCCTCATTATTCTGTTTGATAGAAAGGACGCACTCCAGGCTGTTCCTTTAGCAGAGAAATGGCCTGCTGAGGAAAGGAGTTGGCAGAGAATTTTGTGATCCACCAAATCAAAGGCAGGTGAGAGGTCAAGCCGGAGGATGAGAGCAATGTTGTCATTTTCTTTGAGCTCATCCATTTGGTTCCATTCTGTGACATGGGGGGAATCTGCGTTTGTATATTCCAAGAAGATTATTGGCTTCAAGATAATTTTGGATCTGTAAGTATGCTGCTCTGTCCAGTATTTTAAGTAGAAATGGGACAGTCATGATAGGGCAGTAGTTGGTGGGGATGTTTGGGTCTAAGGTAGGCTTCTTGAGGAGTGGAAGGATTGAGGCGTCTTTTAGGTTGACTGGCACATTACTGGAAGAGAAGGAGTTGTTAATGAGCAAAGAGATTAATGGGGCCAACTTTAACGTGCAGTTTTTGATGACCGAGGTTGTGCAGATGTCCCCCCTGACAACTAGATGGCTTCAGGCCTTTGATGATTTTAATTACTTCTGACTCAGAGACTGGGGTGAACTCGAACAAGTGGGTATAGTGAGGTGCGGTGAAGGTATGGGGCCTGGTAGTGCCTCAGTGGACGTTAGTTTGCTTTTCTTCACAAGGGTTTTTATTTGGAGTGATGAGATTGTATCTAATAACTCAGTTTGCATATTGGATCACCAAGTGAGGTCTTTTAGGTAGCTGTCTGGAGAGGGAACTGGTGATTTGAGTTCCTGCAGTATGGCAAAGAGCTCTCGAGTGCCTAATATCGCTTTTTCAATAATATCATTATACATCAAGCTTTTGGCTTGGTGTATGGCCAGTTCATAGGTTTTAGACAAGGAGGTAAAGTGATCTTTATTACGGACTGAAGAATACTTTTGCCAGGTAGTCTTGGCGGCTCGCTTGGTGGACCGAATGACTTTGAGATTAGGGATGTACCAGGTGTTAATGTGAGCCAACGGTTTAGGTTTGCGATTGTTCATAGGTGCTATCTTCTCAATAGCAAGTAGGAGTGATTGGTTGAAATATTCTACCATTGTAGCAGGGTCATTGATTATAGGTTGGTAGGCTGTCAGAGGGTTCAGCAGCAGGACCATGCTGGCTGTTGTGATGTTCCGGGCATCTCTTGTGAAGGTAGCCAGTAACAGTTGTAGCACGCCAGGGCACTGTTTGTTCATAAGAATGGTAAAGGATATAACATTGTGGTCTGACCAAGGGTAGGGCACATCAGATAGGATATTGATGTTGCAGTTGACATCTGTCAACCAATCTAGAGTGCAACCCATGTCTGGGGTAGGCATGTGATGCGTTCAGTGAAGCCCAAGGCTTCAATGCAATTGGCTAAGGCAAGCACTTTAGCGTCCGTAGGGTCATTGAATCCTAGGTCTACATCCCCATAAGGACAATCCTAGAGGAAGGCTTGGTCTCCAGTGAGAGGAGATGTGAAATACCTTCCTCAAATGAAAGTGATGGGACTGGTGGTCTGTAAATGAGATGAAGAATTAGGGTGGCAGTGTAGGAATGGTTCCCCTGGACTGGAAGGCTTGGTTATTCATTTTTTTTGCAATGTTGCCCACACCCTCCCCCTTTAGCGTCCCCCTTTAGCATCCAATCTATCTTTCCTAAAGATAGTGTAACACTCAAGGATGGTGGGGGAGAGGGACAGACCTGCTGCAGCATGCAGCCAAGTTGCTGTAATGGCTATTAAATCAAGGTTGTTGGAGGTGATGAGATTGTATATGTCAAGGACATGAACCATTAAATACCTGGCCTTTATTAAAGGGACACGTCTAGGTTGGGAGTTGTCCTGGTGCAGTTCAATGTTGTTGGTGCTAAGTCTGTTTCCCTTTCCCGGAAGGGTGGGCGAGCCATCAAGGTTGGCGTACAAGGTGTGGAGTAAGTGCCGGGAATCAATGAGTTGCTGTTGACTGCAAGAGCAAAGACATTGCCCAGTAAACGTGATATAAATAATGTGGGTATTTTTGGTTTAGGGGGTTGTGGGCCTATTTTGGGCCGGGTGAGTGATGTGGTGGGAATTGTCAGGGTGACCGGGGCCTCGAATACATTTTCTTTGGCAAAGGCAGTGGAAACATTTTCCTTAACAGTGGCTCCAAAAGCATTTTCAGTAGTAGAAGAAGCAAGTTAATTTTCTCTAGCAAGGGCACCAGACACATTATCACTCACAAGGGCACCAGAATCGTTTCACTAATAGAAGCACCAGAAATATTATCAGTGGCAGTGTGATCAGATACCATTACATGGACATGGGCATCAAGTACACTTTCAATGGAAGGGGAGGCAGGTACATTTTCAGTAGAGTGGGCATCCAATGCATTATCACTAGCACAGGGACCAGTAACATTTTCTCTAGCAGGGGCATCAGGCGCAATATAACTAGCCACAGCACCAGAAGCATTTACTGTAGCACTGTAAGCAGATACAATATTAGTGACATTGGAAACAAGTGATTTTTCTCTATCCGGGCCATCAGAGTAATTTTCACTAGCAGGGAAGCCGAGTGCAGATTCATTGGTAAAGGCATGAAATACATTTTCATTGGAGGGGGCACCAGGACTATTTTCGTTAGCGAGGAGGCCAAGTACACATTTCAATGCAGTGGGACCCAATGCGTTTGATTTGGCCAGGGGACCCAGTGCATTGGAAGCAGTAACCGGTGCTTGAACTGTGAGGTTGCAGGACGATTGACTGATTGGCAGGCAGAGGTTAAAGTATTTACTTTTCTGTGTTTGGAGTTAGCGTTGTGAGGCTTGCACTGTGCAAGGTAGTGTGGCTCGTGAGTATATTGATGTGTTACTTTCAGCTATTCTCCCGTGGTCAACTCCATTTATATTTCTGGGTGTCTTACCTGGACTCACTGGTCTCTACCATTCCTCTCTATTCTTAACTCACATTATCTTTCTGCTCTTTCTTCTCATGTTTCTGGTTCTTGTCTGGATCTTATTTTCACTTCATCTCTATCTACTTCTACTGGTTCTGACCATCCCATTTACTCTTCTGATCATCATATTTTATTCTTTTCTGTCCTTCCTTCTCGCCCCCCCCTACTGCGCCTCCATGCCTCACAGCCCCTATCTATTCTCGTTGTGATCTCTGTGCCTTTAATTCTCCATTGTTTGTTCATCTTGTACTTCTGGTGTTCCTTCTCATTTACGTTCGCTGCTATACCTGCGGATGACACATCTTCTATTGTTTGCTCTACGCTTTCTTCTTTTCTTGATTCATTATATCTGGTTTCTTCTTTCTCTCCCTCTCGGAAGACACCTGAGACTTGGATTACTTCCTATCTTTGTTCTATGCAGCATGTTCTTTGTTGCCTGGAGAGGTGCTTGCATAAAACGTTGTCAGCCTCAGATCTTCTCTTACTTTCTTCTTATTATACATTATATGATTGAATGGAATTGATATTTTATTTCTATCGCACTCATACACAAGTGTTTCAGAGCACGACAAGGCAGGGGAGGGGAAACCTGGGAGAACAAAACAACGATCTTACTAGGCCCAGTGACATTGAGAACGTGCAAGTGCAAGGGGGGAGTGGAAAAGTGCAAGGGGGGAGTGGAAAGTGCAGAGCAAAAGGAGAACAGAATAAATAATTAAGAAAAATAAATAAATAGATAATAACAGCAAACAAAAAGTGGTAGTGCAGCCAGCAAGTGGCAAGTGCTGAGTTTAAGGAAGCGGAAAGGGTAGGTCAGATAAGTGCAAAAAAATAAATAAAAAAGGTGATGAGGTTCTTTTGTTGGCTAAACGTTCATATTTTCGGATCTTCTCTGTGCTCAATGTGATCACCCTCACTGTTTGTTTTAATCACGTTCTCATTTTCTGTTTCCTCATTTGCCTGATTATTCTCTTAATTCTTCTTTAACTGCTTAAGACTTTTCTTCTTCTCTTCAAAAGTGACTGCTCTTCGATCTGCTATTGTTCCATCAGCTCCCTCTTTATTTTCACCCTGTTCAAGATCTTCTTCTGTTTCAACCATGTCTTAGTTTTCACAAATCTCTAATTCTGATACTTCTTCTGTTTTAGTTCATGTTCATCCTACCGCTTCTCTGTCTGATCCTATTCCTTCATCTCTTATTCTGAACATTTATTCTTAATTTGTTTAAATCTTACTTCTTTTTTTAATATTTCTCTACTTACCTCTACTTTTCCTGCTTCTTTCTTCCTATCTTGAAGAAACCCCCTTTACATCCTTTGCTTCCTGCGAATTTTCATCCAATTTCTCTTCTCCCTTTTCTTTCTAAATTGCTTGAACGTCTTGTTTACTCTCAGCATTCTACTTTTGTGATTGAAAATTCTATTCTTCCTCACTTCCAATCAGGTTTTCGCCCTCTTCATTCAAAAAACACAGTTTTTCTTTCTGTTTGTTTGTCACTCATTTCTGCTTGTTATTCTAAACATTCATCTTTGCTTATTCTATTGCATCTGCTGGCTGCTTTCGAAACTGTGGATCATACTTTACTCTTAACTTATCTCTCTTCATTTGGGGTTTCTGGTTCTGTGTTATCTTGTTTTCGTTCTTATCTATCTTCACGCACATAATCAGTCTCTTGAGCTGGGACTTCTTCTAGCACTTTACCTCTTCTTCATAATGTTCCATTCTTGGACCTCTCCTTTTTTCTCTTTACACTTCCCATCATTTCTATATGAATTATACCCAACTCTTTCTGTCCTTCACTTCTTTCACATCTTCTATTCACAATAATTTGCCTTCATGTCTTACTGTTATTAAAAACTGAATGTCTGATCACTTTCTTGTTTTGAATGTGTCAAAAACTGAAGTTCTTTTTTTCCTGGCTAATACTAGTCCTCCTCCTTCTCCTTCTGTTTCTTTTCCTCCTTCTCTTCTTCCCATCTCTACTTCTGCTCGTAACCTGGGTTTGTACCTTGATTCTGATTTGTCTCTGCCTTATCACATTTCGCTTACATCACACTCTTGTTGTTTTCATCTCTTTAATATTTGTAAAGCTTGTCCTTTTTTTTACGTTCAATGATACAAAACATTTGACCTCTGCACTTATTTTACCCAACTGTTTTATTACTCTATTGTATGTTGAGAGGGGTAGGATTGCGCTTAACACCATTGAAGTACAAAAATCAACAATCTGGGTACAGTATTTTAATGAAAATATATTGAAGAACAGGCTGTTCTTCAATATATTTTCATTAAAAATATACTGTACCCAGATTGTTGATTTTTGTACTTCAATGGTGTTAAGCGCAATCCTACCCCTCTCAACATACAACTGTTAATTTAGCACCAGCCTATGTGGATTGGTTGGTGGGTACTGGACTGCTGCTAACACCCTTTTTACTGATATTGTGCTTCACGGATTTAGTAGTGATAAATAGCGCACAAGTACTTTGTTTGTGACTCCACACTTCTGGTTACTGTTTTATTACTCTACGTTGCTCTTTGGTCTTCTTGTTTGGCTTCTTTGAAGTTAGTTTTTAATGCTTCTATTCATCTTTTAGATTTTTTGTCTCCTTTTGATTCATCTTCTCTGTCACTATCCTCTCTAGGGTGGTTGCTTTTCTTTTCCTGTATCAATTTCCATTTTCTCTGTCTTGTTTTGAAATGTCTTTATGGTCTCACACCTGTTTATCTTTCTTCTCTCATTTCCTTTTATGTCTTCTCGTGTTTTACGTTCTCAGGGTCAATTTCTAGGATCAGTTCCTCACCCCCCCTTGTGCTAATCATGCTTTCGTTCTTTCTTTTTGCTTTCTCCACTTCACTGGAATTCTCCCCTCTGTCTCTTCAGTCTATTACTTCTTACTCTCTTTTTCGTACTTCTCTTAAGAAAAATCTTCTTCAACTTTAATGGAAAGTATGTACATTTTGTGTAATCTTTGATTTCATATTCAATTGTACTGTCAGTGTGTTTTGTTCAGCGTTTTTTGGCATAAAGCGCTATATCAACTTCAAATAAAATACACTGAGGAGACGCAGACAGGTTCTAAAAGGAATGAGGAGAGATGCTAACATTTCTGAAAAGCGACTTTGTACAACAATGGTGCCCCCAAAACATATGAGTGCTGGACATGAGCTGATATGGAGGCACGTATAGGAGGATACTGGAGAGAAGAGGCAAAAGTGCAAAGAGAAGTGGAGTGGATAGAGGTTACTCGCGGGGAGGAGGGCAGGGAGGGGGTTTAGGGATGTTGGACTGTTTGAAAATGTTCTAAAAATGCTAATAAAGATTAATTAAAAAATAAAAATACAAAAAATGTCCCAAAATAGCTTAGCATCTTTTTTTGCAATTACTGATTACATCTAGCCCTAGTTTGACCTCAAAGTAGTCTGCTTGTGGTGTTTTACCCATATTTTAAAATGTGCATTTTCTAATGTTTTCAGCTTTTGAACTTCCTCCCAGCTCATGAGGCTCTTTAATGTATCCTTAATATCATGCCACAACTGCTTATTTTTCCCTACAGTAAAATCCCATTGCCCTGTCCCCAGTAATGTGGACAAACTGTGCCATGAAGAGCCACTTCCCTGGTATTCAATTGCACACATTAAGAACATTTGTTGAGGTCAACACACACGGCGTAATTACTCATCAGAGGGAATATCCCTTAAATCCTCTATGTGGGGAGCTTGTTCACTTTTTTCTAATTTTTAGTTGACCACTGAACTTGGTTACTACACTCATTGAATAGGGGCCAGATTACCTAAGATTTGCACTGGTGCTAAAAGGTGAGAACGCAAAATGGAGCAAACAGATTTTGTCACTATCCATATTATCTGAACACTTTTGCAATAGGGCAACAATTAATCAGGCTGTTTTTTGCACTATATTTGCTGCATAACATACAATGAAACGTGTTTACTACATTGCTTTTCATCTTAGGCAGCACACATCTTTATACATAGAGCTGAATGTATGTACGTGTGTGTGTATGTTTGTCCGGCTATACACACCCATGCCGTTGAACCCAGATCTACCACATTTTGCATGGATTCCTCTTTTGTCTGGGACAAGATCATAGTCTATGTTTGGATGCAAAAATGTTATATGCAAAACATGTTGTGTGTGTGTGTGTACGTTTGTCCGGCTATACAAATCCACTCTTGAACCCACTGCTACCAAACTTTGCATGGATTTCTCTTTTGTCTGGGGCAAGATTCTAGTCTATGACTGGAAGCAAAAAATGTACTACAAAGACACCCTCATCCACTGATGCTCACCCCGATTCACTACAGTAGGTGCTAGGAGGCAACATTTGGAAAAGTGTCTGAGGCTAAATGTTTGATATGTTGGTTATTACATTAAAATATATTACTGCTGTATACAGTTTGAAACTGTTTATTAAAGCATTTTTAAAGGGAATTAAAAAATTCCATTTTTTATCACCCCACTCCAAATATGGGAAATGGCAAGGTTACAGTTTACTTAAGTTCATTCAAGAGAAGGGAGCACATTCAGTCAATCTTTCTTGGACATTTTCTCAAATGTGCTGAAGTCATTAAGTGACTGAAACATGCTGCACTTAAAACGAACATCACTTGGAAAAGCTCCATCTGATGCAAAGCGACAATCAATATCAAGAGCTTCTGAAACACAACAACAAACAGCAGCACGACTTGCCGACCAGAGGACAAGAGCGACTTTCTCCAGGGCAAATGAGGTGCCAGAGCAAACTGAATCAAGACTTGCTGACATGATAAGAGAAACATCCTCCAAGGCACATGAGGCAAGAGAGCAAACGGAATCAAGACTTGGCAACAAGAGGACAAGAGCAACATCCTCCAGGGCACATGAGACACCACTCAATTAGGACATGGGCAACACTGGGTACGCCAGCTAGGAGCAAATAAAACAGCCTCCTTCAAGTTTCCCCCAGTGAAAACGTTTTTGGATAATACTGATTGGGGCTAAACCTGTTTGCTCCATTCTCTATTATAAGAGCAGGAAAATTGGTGCTAAATTTATTTGATCAATTTTTTGCACACGTGCACATCTATAATAATCTGGACCAAGATGTAATCTGGGGTTAAGGACCATGACAGTGATACAGTTAATGATATTTGTAGTAAGAATAAGGGAGTTATGGTCACTGCAACCATCCCTGTTTTTTCAATATAAACTGTCTCAGAAACAAATATATAGTAGAATGTTTCCATTTGCCCAGATATCATGGCCAGGAATATCCCCTTTAACCCCACTATTCAGCATAATGAGACCCCAAAACATGAAAATATCTAGCAAAATGTATGTTGTTCCCCTGTCAATATAGAATCAGATTGAGGACAGGATAAAATGTATATAGAGATTGCTAAGGGTTATGTTGGGACATTCAGCGTACATTTAATAGATCTCCTTTCCTAAGATCTTAAACAGATAGACATCATATTCCATTGGTAATATGGAATTTATGTGTGATAAAACCGAGTTCAGAATAACTGGCAATCCAAAATGTAGACTTTCTGTAGCGCAGGGTTGCCCAACTCCAGGCCTCGAGAGCCCCGCTGATGTCAGATTTGCAGGATACCCCTCATTAATATTCATGAGATACATTTGCATACAATGATTCTAAATGTATGCACATTTTTGCTCTTGAATATTACTGAGGGATATCCTGAAAGCCTGTCAGGTTTCCAGCCCTTGAGGCCTGGAGTTGGAGAACCCTGCTCTGGAGACATCCTTAACATCCATGTTCCATCAATCCGATGTCTGCGAGGTTGATTCATTCTAAACCTGGAACAGTGTTAAAACTTTCATGATATTTGTGCGGCTGAATTATTCGGGGGAGACTGATTAATAGTTATCACTCTCATTTCAATTTATAGCACATTCGGACACAATCGGACTGCAACTTGCAATGACTTCTTTCCTTTGTTTTTGTCTCCTCCACATTTTCGTTGGATTATTCCATCCTCTACCCCTCTTTTTCAGTGTGCATAGTCACTCACTCTGGCTTACAAGAGGAGATTTCATGAGGGGCTAGTGAAGTATTTTGGGTTATACGTGTCAAAAAATCTGTATCAGAAGATTTGTGCCAGATTGCTATTTAACATTTCACATTCCACTTGGTCATAATACCCAGTCAAGATTTTCACTCAAGTGTATTGCATTTAAGGAGTCACTTAAAGGGTTTGCCAATGCTATATTCATAATTGAAGGAGATTTAGAATAAACAATTTCTTATATTTTATCAGCCATTTCTGCTTGTCTGGCACATTTTTCTAGCTGTTTAAAGTGTCCCTTTTTGTTCTGTAATTCCTCTGAAGGAAGTATGAGATGCGTGCACTCACACAGCTTGACAGTGCTTTTTGTCAGATGTCTGGGGAATTGCCGTGTGTGTGGCTACTTTGATCTGGGAGCTCTGTGCTCGATCAATCCTGTCTGATCCAACAAAAGCCACACCACTGCATGAAGCACACGTGAAGGGAGTGCGAGAGAAGTGCACTCATACACAGTTTGGCAGTCCTATTTGGTGGATATGTAATGGGGCAGATGAATGCTTAGGTAATACCCGGTGGCCCTAATCAGATGAATATGCAAGTAGCACTTCATATCCCTACTTCTCGCCAGTATCTTCCAGGTTAGAAACATTACCAGCTGAGACAGCCCTACCACCCCAAGAGTCTGGGGTGAAAGGCAAAAGTAACTAAGATCATGAAGATGTCAGTTTGAATAGAATAGATAGTGTGATAAGTAGAGCGACAGGTAGATGTTAGTATATACATGTATATAGAGATAGATAATAACTAGATGGCTACACACATACACAGAAAGTACACATAACAGAAGTGCATGCATCAGACTGAAAGAAACATGCACTTCACATGAAGAACATGTATGTTTAGACATACAAAATACTAATATAGCATAGATAAGACATGAAGAACATTAACATGGCCAATGTATAAAGTGAATGCAACATGGACATCACGCAAATATAGCTTGCTAACATGGAAGCAAAAGTGTCAATGGGCAGCCGCAGCATGTCTCAGAATGAGCACAGGCTTCAAGGCCTCGGAAGTGTTACGAATTTCGTTGGTCGTGTAGAGTATGGAAAAACCCCTCTGTCCCCAAGAAACACCCTGACCAATTTAGTTATATGGTCAGTGTGAATATTAAGGCCACAGGTGGAATTCCGGAAAACCAGGACGCGGGAACAGCCGGAAGAACCCCTTGAGTGCTGTAAAGCAAGATACAGTGGTTAAGCAAAGAAACAGGGCCTCCATGTACATAAACCCCAGAATTACCAGAATACCTGTGAGAACTTGGGTCAAGGCCTGGGTCTCCTAGCTTAGGTTGGAACGTGCTGTAGGGTAGAACAGGCAACCACCTATTTGTAGGACCGAGGTCCTAGCCAATGAAGTGCTAGAGCAAGGGCAATCCGTGGAGCAAGCGTGGGTAGGTAACAGGTGAATCCAAAAGTACTTGAAGGGTTAAGCAAGAGGAATCTGTGGGGCAGGCGTGAGTCAGTAACCGGCAAATCCAAAAAGTACTTGAAGGGTTAAACAAGAGGAATCCGTGGAGCAGGCGTGAGTCGGTAACAGGCAGATCCAAAAGTACTTGAAGGGTTAAACAAGAGGAATCCGTGGAGCAGGCGTGAGTCGGTAACAGGCAGATCCAAAAGTACTTGAAGGGTTAAGCAAGAGGAATCCGTGGAGCAAGCCGAGGTCAGAATCAGAGCAGGTCCTTGAACGAAGAGAGAACGTCGCGTGATCCAAAACTAAGCAGCTGTGAAGCAACGCCTTCGGTTCACCGACTCCTTTTTTCCTCGGAAGGGACGCACGTATAGTCACGTGTGATGTGAACCAAAAGCGTTGCAATGCTGCTAGGTAACCAAAGTCACGTGATCCGCGAAGCGCCGGGAAGCGCCGGTCTCCGCAAAGGATGTGAGTTCCTGAAGTGACGGAGCTTCCAGTTGATCTGCCACCGCCGTGAAGGGCGATAAACACCCGCTCCCCCAAACATGCCGTGCCGTGCCCTGATGTATGCGACGTGAGTGGGGGGCATGATGGTGTCGGGGAGTGCGAGAATGGGTAGACAAGGAGGGACGAGTGGGGAGGTGTGCCCGTGGTCTAGGAAGTGGTGTGACAGAAGACTCAAATAGGTTGAATCCACAGAAACACATATTTGTGCAGAGCCCAGACAGTAGCTGGCAACAAGTGCCAAGGTTAGGGAAATAAGGGAGGATTGGGACAGTGGATCAAAGGCACGAGATAACTGTTCTGAAGACAGAAGCAGCATAATCCCAAATTAATGAAGGTCTCAGAAAGGCACAAACAGCCTTTGATAGTCAGGTGCAGTAGATCAGTAAGCCAAAAGACTCCATGAAGAATAACTCAAGTTTGTCCCCAGAGGCAAGAGAAAATACGACACACACATTCATATTAGCTAAACCCTCAGATAATAGACGGTAATTCAGTTTTCATGCACAGTGTCATAGCACGTCACCCAGGCATGGAGAACACTGGCTATTCAATAGAAGCCAACACAGAGAGGGCATCTGCAATATTCCCTATAATTACAAGTAGACAAGAATCGCCAGGCAAGGCCAAGTACAAAGGAATGTCCCTGTGTCATGGTCTGAGAATGAGAGATTGGAACTTTTCATTGGAAGAAGAGCAGTCCATGGGCTTCTTGCTCTTTGCTCTATGTCTGGCTTGTATATTGATGTTCTGCCAAAGGGTCTGAGGTTTGCAAGCTAGATGCCAGTAAATAAGAAATCACCTTGCCACACGGCCCACGATGGATATCGCCAAGCAATCAATTAGCCCTATAGTGACATATTCTGTAAGTAGGATGGACCCAGGTGGAGCCATCAGATAGGCAACCACCAATTGAGTGACTAACCCCTCAACATTCTATATGTAGTTCGACCTACTAGCCAACCCTAACTCCCCGTAGGTTTTGTATATTGATAATAAAATGGAATGTCATTTCTTATGTAATTTTGTAACAAAACCAGTGTGTAATCATTTGGAATATGAGAGCTTCAGGAAGAAATGCTTGTATGTTGTCATGGCTTAGATTTGTCATCTCAATAAAGCTGAGTTTTGACAAACACCTGAGTCCTCCATCATTGAGTATTTTTCCTGACTGATTGAGTGACCCTCGGCACCTACTCAACAGACACCTGGGGAATCGCTGTGTGTGGAGCTACTATGGTATGGGTGCTCTGGGTTCGACCAAACTTGTCTGATCCAACAAAACCCACTGTGCCACAGGAAACACGCATGAAGGAATTGCGAGAGAAGTGCACTCACAGAGTTTGGCAGTGCTTTTTGGTAGTCATCTGGGGAATTGTTGTGGCTGCGGCAACTATGTGCTAGGACCTCTGTGCTTGACCAATACCGTCTGATCCAACAAAACCCACCGTGCTGTGTGATGTGTGAGCAAAGGAAGTTTGGCAGTTTGGCATTTTTTACTTCTGCAAAGCACATTGTCTGGCCGTCCCTCGGGTAACTGTCACTTACTTTTTGGGACTACTGCGAGTAATTGTTTGCTGACACAATAACTCTTGGTGGGGGAAAGCAATTATCTGCGTCATAGCCACTCTGTCCCTTTAGCCGGAATTAAGGAAAGTCCTCCTGAGACAAACTATAAAGAGTACTCAATGAAGGTGGTGGCGGGGGAAAGCTATCTAATGGGAGCTCAAGTACTTGACCTCATGGAGGATTGCATGGTTTCTGAACTATTGATTAACCTGGGTGACCCGATAACCTTAGCACCCATTAAAACGGGCAAGGGAAAAAAAGCCTGGGAGGAACTTCGAAACTGAAATCCGACAATAATGACTCCAAAAGATTGCAGACTTTTCCACATGATCCAGCATCAGTACTGAGATTAGGATGTTGATCCCATTCTGTGCTGCAGCCATTGTGGCACGCTCCACTGATAACCAGAGCATGATTTAAGCAGCCAATGAAATCCTTTGTCCAGCTATGGTCCCAGAAGGCATGGGAACTCGGGAGGAGAATGAACATTTCATGCAGTTACCAGTTTCCCCTACTCAGGGAGAGTCCTGCATTGAACTCTAGGAGAGAAATGAAAACCTTATGGAGACTTCAGTTTCCCTAATACAGGATGAGTCCCTTTCTGGGATTCCAACCAAAGTTGACCTCATCAAAATTGAAGACTCTTCTTTGTCGCGCAATAATAGATGAGACAGTGCACCTTTACACCATACCCTTGGAGATGTAGATGAAAGGATCAGACTCTCATCCCCCACAATCTCTGCACTCAACTCGGTCCTAAGTGCATTTGTGGAGCTATATGACAATATACGGATCCGGGAGGAAGACAGGGCACACGCTGATCCTGAGTGACATTAATATAAAAGTGGAACTCCTGTGTAATGCAGGACAATACAGGCCTCCCTCACTTTAACCTGTGGCTGGTCAGGGGCATGTATCTGGTATAGTCATGAGGGAAGCCGAAGTTGGCGAAGGTATTTTTGAGTGGTGAATGGTGGGACTTATTTGTCCAAGTGAACAAACTTCAAGAAGTGAACAAAGTTCAAGAAGTTACATTAGCACTGAACTTATTTCATGGGGAAACCATTGATATTTCTAAACCCCCTAAGGTCATTAGAAAGGCTGGAAAATCAAAGACTAAAATAGAAGGAACTCACAGAAATGTATTTGTTCCTTACACATTATGCTGCATTCCTTACACTAAATAAAGATGCAGGTCTAGACTTACATCAAAGACAGGTGGCCACTTCGAATACAACAACGTTCAACAGGGGGGATTGAGTGACCCATGTTGGCACTCTGCTCCGATCGTTCGTCTAGATTTTCACAGTGCTGATAGCGAGAAGTGTGATTTTGGCATGCAGACAAATGCTTGGATTGATAAGGTGAATTGTACTAGCAGACCTCTGCTGATGAAGTGGGTGGGACATAATGAGGTTTTGATTCAGGATGTAGGGGCCCCTGCACGATTTTACTAATCAAAGCAACCATTATTGTAGGATGAAGAATAAAGGTTTGCAATGTTGCACGATGAACCCCACTAATCTAGGTTGTGATCAATTGAGCTGTGCTATTCCTTTGAGGCAAGTTGACCTCAATACCCTTCCAGATAACTTACACACCATTTTTATGGGGACTAGGTTTCTGTTTAGAAAAGATGTATGTGTTCAATCAGGGGGAGACACCACGATATCTAGTAGGCCTCCTTCCAGCATTCAAGAGTGTAAAGGATGCCGGAAAGAGGGGGAGGCTACTAAATTATTCATGACAAGTAATAATTATAAAAATTCAGCTATACAAAATCCAGTTGTCTTCATTAATTCTTCAGCTGTTAGTAATGGATTTTCAGTAGGGATAAATAGTGGGGTGGTGGTGGTGTTTGTGGGGTTCTGATAATTTTATGAACCAAGCACAAGCCCTTACGAGTATTCATGGGGAAAAGTGTCATTATAAAACTAGGTCCAGCATTGATTTTCCATCACCATAATTTATATCAGAAGTTAGGCTGGGACCATCTATCAGTAAGGACTTAATACTGAAACTTGCAAATATTCTGGCTCTTTCAAATGCCTCATTTAAGATTGATCTCTATAAAAAAATTTAGAACTCTTTGATGAATTTCAAACTGATATAGTGACCATAAAAGTCCCATCCCAGGCAGTTTATGCAATGCAAAGAAGCCCAGTATGATGAAGTTGGGTCACTCTCGTCTCGATAAGGAATCAGTGGTAGGTGCTTTTAAGGTTCCAAGTAGTCATTTCACCTTAGGTGAGGATCTAAAAATTGTATGTTACACAGGAAATAAAAATAGGATTCCAACGACGCTCTCAGAAATGAACGCGTTGAAAGCCGGCAGTAGACATTGCCTTTAATGATAAGCAGGGATTATACAACAGGAGTAATAAACTATCTTTTATTTCATGGAATGTGAGGGTTACAATAAGTTAACCTGTGACAGTGTCCTTACTAAAGTCCTTAGTCTTCATTCCTTTATTTTCTAACAGGAAACCTGTGCTTTGAATATGCCAGTATGGGATGGATACCAGATGTATCAGTAGCCCGCTAAAAATCCTCTGGGTGGCCACCCATTCGGAGGTCTTCTCATTGCTGTCAACAATACATTAGGATTTGTTGGGCAATATGTCTCGAGGAACACCAAAGGAATTTTGGCAGTAAAAATGAATCTGTCTGGTGGTGCTTTTTTTCACATGTCCTGCTTCTCGATATATAGTGGCATCCTTCCCATCTGCCTCCTCAGGTCTTTGTCAATTCTTTGAGAAGCATCTTAGAGACCTTTAGGATTAGTGCCCCAGAGGAGGAGATTATGCTAGCTGTGGACTGGAATTCGATGTATCTGTCACAGGAGCAGTGTGTGGATTTACGAAAGGATTGGGGATCAGAGTACAATAGGAGACAATTTGAATATGGCAATGTCTGATGTGAATTGTGTGATTATTGGGTCTCCTTATGTTAAACGGTCAAGTTACTGGAGATTTACCAAGTCAACCTACCTTGTGTAAGAAGGATTTGGTTTCCTGGACTGATTTTGTTTCTGATGGAGCAACTGTTCCACACATGTGTTAACTTTACAATTGTGGTGAACAAGGCCAGTGATCATTTTTGCCATTCATATTTTATCTTCCTCTAAAATTGTGTGCAGGAACATTATAACTAATTTAAAGAATAATCAAATCCTTTTAAGACCCTCGTCAACAGTCAGATTTAATTGTGAATGGATACAATGGCAGTGGTTCAGGTCTTGGAAAGAAATAACATAATAAGGAAATAACATCCTCAGTATACACTGTCGCTCTGGGGAGAATACATTATCCTCACCTCTATGTATCCTCCTCTTCTTCTTGAACTGTAGACAGACCCTGACGTTTTTGTTGCTCCCATGTATCCCATGATACCTGAATGGAACACTATTTATACCATCTTTTTGTTTATGTTATGAATTGTGAAAAGATAAGTAAAGGAGAAGGAGAAAGAGATTGAAATGTTTTATCTGGCTTGTAGCACTATTGTGATATTTATGTTTTTATCATTTGTAAATTCATTTTTTTTCTTTTCTCTGTTTCTCTCGTGTGTCTGTTTATTAATATGAAGCGTTAGTGGTTGTTATTTCGTATAAGGTTTTGTATAACGAAACACACATAAAAATACAATAACATTGTTAATGGATAAGCTGTGGAATTCCAGCAAGGTGCAGTTAAAATTAACAATTTCCTCTGTTGAAATGTTGTCTACTGTTACCAACTGCACCCCTCCACCAGTGATGAAGCTCTTGACTAAAAATGGCAGATGACCTTAGGGGTAGAACTTCTATGCATCCTTGACACCGAACATGTTAAGACCCGTCTGGTGAGTTCTTCCACCAATCAGGGTGATGCCCTCCCACCCCAGCTAGTGATGTGCAGAGTGGAGGTTCGGATGTGTGAGAAGCTTTGAACAGTGTTGGAGGCAAGAGCATATGACCCTGGAGCAGATGAAAAAGGTTAAACAGAGGTTGCCAGATTGAAATAGTGAAGGTTGGAGGTGGTGAAGAGAAAGGAGGTGGTGGATAGATAGTATGTGGTTGGGAGTAATGATGAGGTGAGGAGTAAGGAGGTTGTAGAGAAAGTTAAAGAAAGAGATATAGGGGAAGGAGTACATAGGAGATATATTTTGGCATTTGCAAAGAGAAAGGAGTAGTATAGTGAGAGAAGGAATTGTAGTTGTAATCGAGGTAGAAGAGGAGGAGTGTATTAAGGAAGCCATTGGAAGAAAGGTTAAGGAAGAACAGAAGTATAGTCAAACAGAAGTTAGAGGAGAATGGCAGGGAGAGATTAGAGTAGAAGACTGATGGGTGTGAGTGAATAAGTGGTGGCGGTTTGAGTAAATGACGATGTGTAATTAAGGTGTAAAATAGAGAGAAGTGAAGATAACAGAATAGAGGGGGCAGGAAATGTGTTGTTAGCTACGATACTGTTGCAATCGATTAAAGAGTTAGATAAGGATGGGCTGTTGGAGACTTGACTGATGCAACCAGTAGAGAATGCCGGCTTCCCAAAGTCTTGCTGGAAGCTCTGGGATTCATTCATTCTGCTGTCAGCCCTAGTCCCTGCCTCTGCTTAGTCATAATGTGCAGGTAAACACAGGGCTGCAGAATGCAGATGATGGGGTCTCCCACAAGTTGAGTTTGAGCAGATTGAGGAGAATATATCTAGGGAAGGGATCACTGGATTGAGGAGTAGAAATCCCTGGAACCTTTGTTTGAACCCAGAGATTTTTGTTTGAACTCACAGATGATGCACATTCCCAAGGCGAATGCATCTTACAGCATATTGGGGAGGGTATGGAACAACACTCCAAACAATCTGACACAGAAAATGAACAATCTTAAACACCTATTGTGTTGGGGCACATGCATCCGTTGTTACAGGGGACAAGGAATAAAACAGAATGGCGAGAGGAAGGAGTTCAATGCAATGGTGAAGAGTGAAATAGAAAAGTACAAAAATGTCAACAGAGGCAAAAAGTTGGGTAAAGTAGCAGTTGTGCCAGACACCGACCTTGGTAAAAAGACTAAGTGAACTTTATTTTACACCTTGACCCGCTGCATATTGTGCTAAACATGACCGTTTACTACTGTTGATTGCAACAGAACAAATGTTTTTTGCCGTGCAAAATGTCATAATACCTTAACGTCAATCCATGAATTGCCTTATTACTATAATTTCATGACAATATAGTTTTAGTTTAATAGTAAATTCATACTTAATCCAGTTGGAGTCCCTGGAAAGCAATATGAGCATTTAAAAACCCAGCTTGTGAATCATTGTTTCAATGGCTATAACAAGTGATGTAAACATCACATATATCAAGTGCAAGCACTTCATCAGATAACCACCCAACAGAAAGCCTACATGTGTAGTGGGTAATCCTGAAGGAACATGAAGTGAACAGAAGTGCCAGTATAAGTTCGAGTGTGATAGATCCACACGTGTTGATACTCAAAATTAGATAAAATGATAAAAGGGACAGATATATTGCAGATATGTGAAGTCATGACCAGCTTAACTTGGTGCTTTCTCGTTGATGTCCCCCATAATGCCAGTGTCCACCATAATGCCATTTTGTATGTCATTGTGAATCCCTTCTCTTTTAATATGTATGTGCTCATGGGCTTTGCATGGGCTTTGCAACGGGAATGCTCTGAGTTAAGCTGGTCATGACTTCCCAGATCTGCTGAATTTCAAGGGTTTTAGTCTGATAAATTTGGTCAACTTAACTGCACTTTAACTGAAGATCTTTCAGTGGATTTCAAGGGTTTTGTTATACTATAGTTTTACTTCCGCACCTTCGGCCATGGCCACTGTATATGTTCCCTCAATATGTTTGTTTAACCTGAGATGGGGTAATGCTGCTGTTCCCCCAATCCACCATGAGTAGCATCTTCGAATATATTTGTAGGGGCATTCATGTATGGTGCAGTGAGTCTTCTGCCTGCACGAATACCAGTACCTGACTTCCAAAGGAAAATTGTATGTGTGGAAATGTAGTAGGTTATTGCTTTGGTATGGAATATGCGGACACTATAAGCAATTCCCTGGTGTGGTTAATAGGTACACCTTGTGGTAAGCTGCGAGCAGGGAAGCTGAAAGTGTAAATGGGCACTTCGCATCTATGAAGTACACTGGTCATATTTTCTGTGACTTTATTTATGCTGTGGGTTGTGATATTGAGGGCTAGAGAATAGTAGGCTTCAGGGCAGGCCCTGGAATATTTTGCTCATAGATGTACCTTCTCAGGGCCTTATAAACCAGGTGGACATGTGTTGATGTATCTTTCGAGATGAGTTTGGTCTTCCAGACTGGGAATTACTATAAATTTAATTTTGTGTGATCATTTCATAATCGTAGCCTTGTAAGGAACTTGTTAATGTTGTATCTATTTAAAGGGCCTCATCACAAGTTGGCAGTATACCAACTGAGATACTGGTCAACATTATTTGAGTTAGCGCCCACCTGTCCTGAGGTATTACCGTGGGATCACAGGTTGGTCGCTAAATGTTATTCCCCATTGGGCCCATTTTTGGCACATTTACCGCGCAGTAATACCACGCCCGGTAATTGTGACAAAAATTGGTATTTTTCCATTGTGTTTACCCCCAGCTGTTAGCTGGGGGTAAACATGCCAGACTGGAGATTAGGCGGAGCAGAAAATGCAGCGGTAACACAGTTACTGCCACATTTAAGGACTACCGCCCAACTCGTGATGAGGCTGAAAGAGTTGGAACGTGTAAATTCCAAGGCATTCTGCTTGGTATGCAGATCGACATCAGAGACCAAATTCACGTCTGTGTTTCAGTGCCCAATACTGCAAATACTGCATATTTTGACCATTGCAATTAGCCTCAGAACGAGGGCCTTAATATGAGTAGTTTTAACCTGATGCACTCTAATTCATACCGCTTTCAATTACTCCATAAGGGTAGCCTGAAACTAATGTTAACCTTTTTTTATGTACTACATGACCAATCATTTTCTAGATTAACTGAAACCTTCAGTTATGACCCATTGTTCAGTAAAGATATTTTTTAGTGTTACTGGAAAGTGAAAAGTGTACCTTAGGTGAAGTATTGTGTTATCGTCCTCTGGGAATTATTTGTCCCTGAAAAGTATTTTTATACTGTATAACAGCACACATTTTTCTCTTGAACGGAGAGCTTGCAAATTGGAAAACTCTTTACAAATGAGGAGATCTCAAGTTCTATGTTTTACATTTTACTTTGATCATTAAATACAATGTGTATTTAAAAGTTTGATACAATTCCTAGTTGAGATTACAGAGGCCTAATTTCCATACTGGGATGTTGACATGACAACTGATCAATGCAGCTTAAATTAGATTTGAAAATGGGACAGGAACCTTGAAACAAACAACATATGGTAATATTTGGTTCAGAAATCGTTGGAATGCTGATTTGACCTGCTGATATCACAACAGATTATTTAGGATACATACTTCTGAAACTAGTGCCATGGATAGCAAATGCCTTTGATCTCTGCCTGTACTTCTTGAATAAATATTTCTGCTCTTTTAAATTCAAAAGTTGACGAAAATCTGTTAGCTTTATTCCTACCACTTGCTCATTATTTTTCCTGTATTTTTCATCATGTTGTGATGATCGAGGGGATGGTCATGTTAATCTCAACCAACCGAAATGTATATTTGTTTCTACTCTTTTTGGTACTGCATGAAATGGGAAGTCGGAATACGTTTGCACTATTGAGCGTCGTGTTGCTGATGGAGGAAGCGAGTGAGCGAGGGAAAGAGAGGGGAGTCGGGGAAATAGAGAGAGAGAGCGTGAGAGACAGAGTGCGACTGGGAGGGTGAGAGACAGACAGTAAAAGTAGAGAAAGAGGGGAAGAGATAGAAAGATAACGAGAGTGATGGAGAAGAGGGACAGGGAGATACAGAGAGGGGGGAGTGAGAGAGAAAGAGTGTGAGACAGAGAGAGAGAGAGCGTAAAAGAGGCAAAGAGAGAGGGTTCCATTTCACCCACTTTGTGGTTGGAAAGGGAAGAGAGACCTACAGTGTTATCTCGTTTTAATTATGCCCTGATAGAAAACACCTGGCTCAAATGTGCTTGGACGTTTTTCTCATCATTGTACAAGGCGATGGCAGTCAGAAGAAGATGCGAAGTAAAGGCACTGCTAAAACGTGATGAAATGAAGACATTCTCATGTGGGCCTGAGGAATTTTATAAGAGGGAAGAATGGTATAAAGAAACTGCGCGAATGGAAAAAAATAATCAATTCAATGTGATGTATTTTGAACGGAAGGGAGAGTTCAATTCATTGCAGGTTGATCATTTCACTATGCATCATCTGATGAAGTGGTCGATGGGATAATAATTCCATCGATAAAGGGTATCAACGCCAGTATGTTTTGCGTGACTTTGTTTTGAATATAATTCATAAATGCTTAACACAGTTTTTAAAATACATGTTATGTAAATATAGATTTATTCTGTAATAGAAACGTATATAAAGATTAAAACAACAAAGATTTGAAAAATGTGCCACCAGTCCTTGTGTAAACTCAATGTTTTTTTTATTTTTATAAACGTTCCAATCTTTTGCTTTAACAGCTCCCTAGCCATCACTTTGAAAACTTTCTTTTATTGGAATTTCCAAATGTGATCAAGTCTCGGTCTCTGAAAAGGACTGGGAGACTTTCATCAAGGCTCTGTATTACAAAGATACTGCCAGCAACGATAGCAGTCAGATTAGGATTTTCTAAATTAATGGTGCGCATGACTTTGATCGGCTGGACATCCTTCTGATTGTTAAAGCTATAAAAAAACTCCAGAGCTCCTGGCCCAGATGGGCTCGCTAATGTAGTGATCAGGACAAATCCCAATATGTGGTTGTGCGCTCGGTATGATCTGTTTGTAGATGTATGGAGAACCGGTATTATTCCACCTTGCTGGTGGACCTCCATTTTGGTTGCAGTATTTAAGAAGGGCATCAAGCACAATTATCGGCTGTTAGCCATGTTAGACCGTAGTTCAAAAATGTGTGCCTCACTACTCCTAAAAAAACGGAATGTCTGAGTAGAAAATAACCAACTTATGCATCAATGTCTAACAGGCTTCCATAAGAATCCTTCAACCGTGCATAATATTGATGTGTTAGTAAGCATTATATCGAAGGCCGTATCTACAAAGGGTAAGCATCTATATGTCTGTTTTATTGATTTGTGAAAGGCTTTCAACACAGTAAACTGCTCTGTGCTTTTGTCTAAAGTGCAACAATTGAATATTGATCCTCAATTACTACATTTCATTATGTCCCTCTATACAGAAACCACTGTTAGAATTTGCACTACCGCTGAGGGGCATTTGACCCAGCCCATTGAGACGAATGTAGGCCTAAAACAGGGCCGCACGCTTGCACCTAATTTATATCATTTATATACATGCACACTTGCGCCTATCTTATATCATTTATATACATCAGACATGGTGCAGGCCATTAATCCAGTATGTAACTTCCCCCCTCCATTGGTGGTGAACCTACCCCTTGGTTAAACTATGCAGATGACACCATCCTAATGGACCACATGCCGATTGGGTTGCAGCGCTCAATTGATGCACTCAGTTCATATGCTTGTCAAAAAGACTTAGTCATCAACATTGATAAAACTAGACTCCTGCATACTAGAAGTGGATTAATAGATGACACTGGTTTTGCTTGGAGACTTAACGCTTCCCCGATTGAAGTCGTGAGTACCTGTACTTGGGCTTCCCTATCAGATTGCATCAAAGTAACAGATACTTCACGACTTCTATATACCTAAAATTATGAGCAAGTGGCTGATATTAAAGAAATGAATTTGCAGACATGGAGGGTCCAACATAGAAGGCATGATTGCTGCATATTGCACCTCCATTGTCCCTGTTATACTATATGGCGTGTTTTTTTTGCCGAAGACAAGAGTGCTTGTTTGGAAACCTTGGAAGGGAAAAGTCTGAGGTCCATTATGAGAGTTCCCCAATCTGTGCCGTCTGAGTCTATAAGAATGGAATTAAGTATACAGTTTTTAAGATCGACATGGCTGATAGCCAGGTGTAAATGATGGTGTTCTATGCTGTCAGCTCACCCGGGCTCTCTTCTGTCACTTGTAGCTGAGCCTTCTACGATCATGTCTAACGCTTTTATTGTTGGTTTGCAGGGCACAGTTAGTGCTTTTATTGGAGTTTAGTGCGTAAGGTTTTTGTTTTAACCATTGCAGAATGTTTAACAAAAAATAACTTTCTTTAAAATATCTTGCAGTGGCTCTCATTAAAGATACTTTTACAGCTGCAAATGAACTACACATGGCCACTCAGCACCAACTAAAGCCAAAGCATAACCATTCTGGTATTATCTTTTTCTGCCACTGTAAATCAGCATCAAAACAAAAGCATTTACAAGGGTGTGTAGATGAATGTGCTGTTACATTCACTAAGTGCAATATCAAGTGATCTTCCTAGCCATTTTGAAACTGGCGATCCTGTTGGAAGCAGCGAGCACAAGCATTTGTTTTCAACCCCACTGACTATCTGTAGAGCAACTCGAGAAGATAGGGTTCAAAGGTAGGGGAACCCTTAACAGGGAAATAAGCCTGTGCAGACATCATGGGCCTGATTTACAAATGCATTTTACACTGGTGCAATCCCATTGTAAATCACGTCCCATGGATTTTAGACAATGGATAGTTCTTCCTTCTGCTCCTTTATACATGCAGATCACCTGATGGAGTTGGACTTTTGTCACATGTTGTCACCAGGTATAGAAAGTTCTTCATTTATAATTTGATGTGTGAAATGTGCAGTGATATTCGTCCAAATCATGCCAGAGAATTTCAGCAAAGCATCGGCCAAAATATCAATATAAATGTGATCCCCAAGCGCCAGTTGTGCCAACTATCTTGTACTGGACCTTGGACAATGGTGCAAATGCTTTAGAAAAATAATGCCTGCCTTTGTGGTGCCCCCAATATTTCTCATGTCAATGCCCCATTTCAATATGTCATGATGCCAAGTGTTTTAGATTGGTTAAAAGTAAGGTCACCCTCAGGTTTTATCCTTTTCAATTTCCTGCACGTCAGGGTTATGTGATAAATCTTATGGATCCCTCACTGAAGCCCTCCCTGAAGTATTCTACCAGGTGGGCAAGGAAAGGCGGACACTTCCTGATCCTGCCCTTGGGCATGGTATACTGCGGGAAAGTCACCCAGGAGGAGGCAAGGATAGGGGGAGTTAGAAATAACTATGGGATGGGACACAGTAATTAACCTCTTTTGGAGAGGAAATCCATTCATTACCACATTATGTAATGGCTTGTTTCCATCATAATTCTAGTGACCCGCCCCACCCCCAATTCCCCAAAACTTAATAAAAGGAAATGGTATACTAAGGGAAGCCTTAAAATAAAGAAATATGCTCCTCTTCTCAAACCTGCCATATGATTGGTTATGATAACAACTGTTTGTTAAATGTTGTAGAAACTGGAAATCAAATTCACAATGTAGAAAAATGAAGGAAAACAAATGCTTTCACTTTGGAATTCCAGTCCCATAATTCCCTCAGTAAGGAGACGAGGAAGACGGATACAGAGGAATCAATATGTAGAAGTGGTCAGTTAATTAACAGGAATGACCTACACATGAGGGAGGTGTACGGAAGGCATGATATCAAACAGTGAAGGCTGACACAAGTTATCACACGCCTATCTAATCCTAAATCTACAGATATGACCAAGCAATGACCATAAAATAATAATAATGCAGTCCTAGTAGAGTCTGGTCACAATAAAAGCACCTATACTATTAAACCTATTGCCAATTCTTACTTCTATATACAAATTGTGTGGGAAACAACGTTATACAAAACAAAAGCATTCAAGAAATGATATGTCTGGATAGTTGAGCCGTTAGCTTCCCTTCCCCACGTTTATAGCATGGGACAAGGTGGCACACTCGATTTTAGCACATACTCTGGCTTTTCTAGCATGAGGATGCAGTTCAAAATCTCAGTATCAGGACCTTATGTGCCAAAGTCTCTTTGCCATTCATAGTCTCTTATCTCAGAAGGCCTGATGCGACAAACACACATTAAAAGTGTCTTTCACTTCAGGATACTCATATGCACAATTTCTCTAGTGATTCACTGTTCACCCTGGGTCCCCCTCCACCAGGCTCAGACCCACTTTAACAAAAAACGTCCAATTGGTCTTCTACCGCTGAGCTCGGACAAAATGTATCTCATTTTCCAAACTTTCTTTACTGTAACAAAATCTAAGACTTTCGACTTTGGCAGGATTTTGGCTTGACCCATCGCAGGACCACTTTGATTCACAATTCTTTGTTCTCTTCTTAATATAACCCTTTAACTTTCACTACTGTACCTCTCAGCAGGTTACCTTACAGAAACCTTCGATTGAGCACCCATGCGGTGCCAAACCAATCTGTCAAAGGTATCATATCACAGTCTTTTCAATGTTCAAACACTCATCAGCAGTTCAACTTTAATTCAACCTTATATCATACATGTTTTAACAGTGTTTGTTCTAGCGATCGCCATACAATGTTGCCGCTTGCAACCTTGGCTTCAACACAGACCGGTCTTATATTGATCTCCCCAACTCACCGGCTCTGCTGGTTTCACTGAAGCTGCTTTGTTCTTGGAACGAAGGATGGTACCACAGCTGATACTGATTCTCCCTGCCTTGATTAGTGATGCAGGAGGAGCTTGGTATCTTTGACACACAATACAGGATTGTTCAGCCTGGTTTCCTGGTCTTACACTTTCTAATCTCGAGGAATCTTGAAAGTAACGATTTCTTGTCGGAAAGGTCAAGGGAACCTCTGGTCCTTGTGATCCCCTCCTGGTTTGCCATCTTTCTTCACTCATTTAGTTGCCGTCACGAAACTGCTGTTTCCTCATGTGCTTTGCCTCGCTCAGAGTGTGCTTTCTTGCTCTGCTTTTTATTCTTGTGGGACGCTCAGTGGAAGTCAGGTGTGAGTGATTGTCAGTAATTGCCTGACCACTCCCGACCATTGTATTGGGACACGTCAGGTATACTGCTCGTGTGTTAGTCTGTTTTCTCCCAGAGTGGCCTGTCCGTGTGAAAATGTTTGCGTAGGAAAAGTTGGGGGAGTAGAGTTCCTACATATCCTATCTGATAGATGTGGTAAAGGTGTCACAAGGAAGGGGATATTGCATCTCGCCACCGGTGTCCCACTCGCGCTCCCCGAAGACCCCTCACCCAGGTGTTCCTCTTGCACTGGTACACTCCCAGGAACTGGATCCAAAAGCAATGGCCGTATCCTGGCCACGTGGATGACACATCCCTAGGGACTAGTGGGTGAGACAAGGAGGCATAAAAGGCCCCCTCAGGTGTAGGTAATAGAAACAGAGAAAGAGAAGAAGCAGATACAGTTCCAGTTTCAGAAGCAGAAGAAGTGTGGGCATGTATGCCATATGGTAGAGAACCTGGAAGACACCAGGACCACTGTGAGTCCAGATAGGGTCTGTGCCTCTATCATCCTAAACTGTAGAGGTCGTGCAGTCGGAAGCGTGTGGAAGAAGTGCTTACCCCAGAAGACTACATCGGGCAGAGACATCGCAGCAGAAGGCAAGCATAGTATGCACAGTCAAGAGTTCTCAGGTGTAATGGTTGCACTGGAGACTCTAGGGAGTCATGATGACTCAAAATCAATGTGGCTGAGGCAGCACCAACCAAAGGGAGAAGGTGCGCCTAGTCAAAGGGAACCACAAGTGCAGCAATGCGGCAAACGTGGAGAGGAGCACCAGGAAGCGGCTGTGTCTAAGCCTCGCACGTGACTCCGGAGAGCTCCAGGGCAGGCCGCAAGTTCAGATCAGGCGGGATCACTCGCAAGCTAGTGACAGGCAGACTAAGCAATGCTATCAATACTGAACGGTTAACGTACAAAGAGAAGCTAATAAGCGTTACACATACTGAACAGTTAAAAGTTACAAAGGCCAGCTAATAACACTTGTGAATACCGAACACTTGCACCTTAAAAAGGCAAAATAATCCATTTTATGAATACCAAACTGTTGCAGACCTGCCTCACGGGCTGACATTGAATCAAATAAGGTCCAGGAATTAAAGTGTGAGTCTGGCCAAATATTCACAATCTGGTGGGGAGGCCGTGTTGGAAACCCAGATATACCACAGCACCCAAGCTAAGAGACCGTCAGGACATTGTAAAATCAGTCCAATAAAGGTTGCTAAACAGAAGATGGGAACAAAAGGGGAAACGTGAGAAGCCCCAAGTTCTGAAGGTTGTCATGCAGGTTTGTGGATACCTTTCATTGTGGTATATTCACATAGCTACAGACAGGAGAGAAGTAGGAGAAGACTTGTTCCTCAACATTATTTTTGGTACTAATGCAGAAGGGATGTGAATATTCGATCCATTGAAAGCTGGTAACCTGCTTGTATTGAAGAAGAGTATTGAAGTTATGTATAATCTGCTGAGAAAGTTACCCTTGAAGCACTCATTTGTTTTGCTCGACGGGCAGATGTGTAGACCCTTAGGAAAAGAGGTAATTGCCCCAAAGAGACCTGGTGAATGGTTACGCCATGTAGTAGAAGGAAAAAGTGCTGAAGTGTGTTACTATTGGAAAGCAGTAGATATTCTTGAAGAAAGCCATTCTGACCAGATTATTTGTTGTTGGCAAACCTGAAGCAAGCCAATCTGATGACTGTCGTAGTCAAACCGAAGCAAGCCATTCTAATCACACTGTTTGTTGTTGTCAAACATGAAGAAATCATATTTGTCCACACCATTTGTTGTTTCTCAAGACGTGAAGGAGTTCTCATTCCAGGAGGTGTGAGAGCTTGTGACTTTTTCCTTTCAGGATACTTTGGAGGAGTTCTTATTCCAGGAGGAGTGAGAGCTTGTGACTTTGGCAAGTTATCTCATTTGGTTTACCTTTGAAATGTGAAGAACATCCTTTTTTGGATCTGGGGAAGGGGAGTTCACCCAGTTCATGACAAGAGATATTGATTGCCCTGTGAACCAATTTATATGTTGTCTACATTTGTGGAACTGAGTTGCTATATTATGTATGTTTGTGGTGATTGTTGTATTAGTGTGAGGGTAAGAGATTGCTTCTTTAGAGTGTTCCCTTTTAGTTTATTATAGGCAGGGGAAACCATGTTAGGATAGGGATAGTGAGTCATATATTTAACTTATGTTTTTTAATAAAATGGCAACAGTTAAAAATCCTTTGCAACGCTTTCCACCTCACATGTATGACCCCTCACAGTATCCCAGCATTATATAGTGGGATACACTCGCCTGAGATACGAGTCAGGATTTTGGACCTGTGCCTCTCCAAATACCACCTTGTAGTCCCCACCACTTCTCTCTATCCCTACATTTCTCTCTCTCTGACTCAGTTATGAACAGCCTCCCCTTCTCACAATACCCTACACACACACACACACACACACAACTGGCACCACTCCCTCTCACAAATAACTCATTTGCACAGTGCTCCAATTTTGCCACCAACTCTCCAGCACTCTACTCCTCTGTCTGTCATGTGACTGGTCTTATGGTCCACCTTAATACCCCCGGACCTCACCCCTGCAACCCACACTCTGCCTTTCATTCTTTCCATTTGTATGCTTTAGCTCCCCTGATTCCAGGCCTCTTCAATTGCTTCATGTACTAGACTGACTTTGTTCACCAATCTGTGCCTCATCTTTCCTCATGGGTGGGGTTACAGACACAAAAAGCTTCAAAAACCTTTCTAGTCACCCAACCTTTTCCAACATGGTTTTGCTGCAGTGAACCGTCTGTTTTTCTGAAGCTTTGTGGGTAGTGGATACATGAAACTGGTTAAAAAGCCCTTTTTTGTCGTTTCAGACTTCTTGCTTATTTGGTTCCGGTCTGTATTTTCTTTGATGCACCCAGATGCATCAAGGAAGTCATGGTTGTAAAAAAGAAGAAAAAGAACGCTGGCCAGAAAAAGTACTGGATGGTATTTTGTGACATAGAAAGGTACAATTATAAACTGTGATTGTGTAGGAGTAATAGTTAGACACAAGGGTGGCAATGTTGATTGGGAAAGACTTTTATTAATAACAAACTCACAGGGTTTGGAGGAAATCCTAACTTACCCTACCTCTAAGAGGGGTTTGCCTATCTCAACAAAACTAGCTAATGAAATGGTCTGTTTCAGAATGTCTAAAGTAAAGTTCCCCGTCCTGTCCCAAATCCTAACCTATCCCTCATAAGCTAAACTCAACATAGGTGAAAAAAGGAACTGTTCCTTTGACTACCGATCTGTAGTTCAAACAAACGTTCCAAAAAGGTGTATAAAAGTAAGCAGAAGTTCTAAAAGACTCAAGGGGTTTCCCATGAGTCTTTCCACTGAATCCAAGATTGCCTCTGTATTTGTAATGGTCCATCTTGAGGATCTGAGACACTTGGTGCACAGACCTGACTCTGAGGTACTGCAACAATAAAGAATAGCCTGGTTCTCATTCCCAAGTTGTTCTGAGGGTCACTGACCCTTTTCTCAGTACTCCCTCCTTGATCCACTCTCCTGCCAAGTAGGGTACTTAACGTTCCCATTCCCATTGTTTTCTCTGTCTGTCTTCACTTCCACCCCCAGTTTTGGTTTTACTCTCCCACACAGTCTCTGACTGTCACTTGTACATGTACGCTTTGTATTCTGCTCAATCACTGTTTGGGGTGTATGACCCCACCATAGGTCCCCCATTCACTTGATTGCTCTTATAGTTTCCTCTCCCAGTTCTATCTTCATCCCACAGCCTTGGCATACTCTCCTGCCAAGGTCTGTGAGTATCACTTCTAAAGGTCATATTACCCTTTATTACTGTTTGGGGTGTGTTTCCCCATTATGGGTGCCAGACCTGCTTCACTTGGTTACTCTCCCAGTTCTCTTTGTCTGAACTTTCTTCAAGCCACAGCATTGGTTTACTCCCCTGGCAAGGTCTGTGGGTATCATCTGTATATGCAAAGTTTGTGTTCCCCTTTATTGCTGGTCGGAGTATGCCTTCCTGATATGGGTCCCTGGCCCCCTTCACTTGGTTATTCACAACTTTCACTTTGTCTAATCTATCTTTGATTCACAGTCCTGGTTTATTCTCCTGCCAAGGTCTGTAGTTCTCACTTGTATCTGCAAAATTCTTTTTCACCTTTATTACTGGTTGGGGTATGCCTTTCTTTTATGGGTCCTAAACCCCCTTCACTAGGTCACTCTGCCCCTGTGAGTATTCCTTCTGTTCTCCGTTTTGGGACTTCAGTACTCTCTGGGTCGTAAACCTAGCACTAGCCCCCATGTTACACTTAGGGCCTTGGCCTTCACCATCCAGTTGTTCGCAGGTCTCCTTGGGGCTTCTTCGGCTCACCAGGAGCTTCTTCAACCTTCTGCATTTTGGCAGTGGTTTTCATGGACTCCAACGGCCTCGGTCAAAGGTGGGTATATTATTCTTATTTCCTCTTATTCGGTGTACATTCTGTGTCTCTGGCCTTCTGTGAGTGTATCTTTCCCTCAGACACGATCTGCCTCTCTGCTTTGCTGTCCTGCACGTACCTGGAAACATTTACGGCTCATGATGAGCCGACAATACAAATGGTATCCTCCTCTGCCCTCGCTGCCTTTGAATGGCAGCTGACCAATAGTATTGTTCCAAAGGTTAGAACACGTGCATTGGTTTTTGTCAGTAATCTTCAATACTTGTGGCCTCTTGCTCATCCCAGCAGTTCTTACCTGAGACATATTACAAAAACGCATAGGGCCATTGGGTAGCATTTAATTGGAGGGGATTCAAGGGAAGGTGGGAGGGTCTAAGGCATACCACATTCTCCCAGATAGTCACTACTCTAAATGGGGTCCTCCTTCTCCATGAGATCCTCCCGTTGAGTACCACCCCCAGGGGTATTATCGGGTAGCAGCCTCACATCCCTGGTCTCATGGATAGGGCTCCCCCATCTGAAGCAGTGACACTACTGCGGGATTCATCAAATACAGTTTTCAGTTAGTTCCTGCCTTAAAGGGAGGCCAGAGAGGAAGTCTTCATTCACCTGTTTTTTGCCCTTGCGATGTTCCACGTTAAAACAGTATGGTTGTAAGTCAAGGAACCATCACATGATCCTGGGATTGGTGTTTTTCCTAGGGCTGAGCCATACTTATGGGGAATGGTCAGTGACTAATGCTAATGTTCTCCCTGTGAGGTAGCACCAGAGATGACCTACTGCCCATTTGATTTCTAAGGCCTCTAGCTCTATAGTAGCATAATTTCTCTCTCTAGCAAATAGTTTTCTGCTGATAAACAACATTGGATGTTCTATCTAGTCATAGACCTGAAATATTATTGCTCCTAAACTGTCAGAGTCTTCAATCTTCTTCTCCTGGTGCAGAGGCAGCACAAACACCTACCTCTCTGTTGGGTTTTGGCACCTGAGTTAGTGTTACAACAGGGCACCGCAACCCTTCGGGGAAAGAGGGTTAGGGTTCATGGAGTGGACAGGTAGATGGGTTTCAGGAACACCGGAAAGAGGGTTAGGTAAGCTTTGATGGACAGGTAGGGGGTGATTAGGGAAACATGCTCCTCAGCCCCTGCTTCTGAGCTTGAAGATCTCTGCCCTCACACCCCTGCACTCTGCACTCTCGCACTGTACACCTTGTGAGATGTGGGCCTTTGTACTGGAGCCCTCTAACCAGAACACTGCCTCTAGCAGCACTGAAACACACACTGCCTCAACATGGTTCTTTAACTTTGCCCCCACATTACTTCATGTAAGGCTTCAAGACTTTTCCCCACATTACTTCATGTAAGGCTGCAACACTTCTCCCCACATTACACTATGCAGGCTTCTGATTGACAGATCATGAACCAAGCACCTACATTACATTATGTACGGGCATGCCCCAAGTCATAAAAAAACACATGAACACTTAGCTTTGTGTTTGTTGCGAGTTTTGGAATGTTCTGGCCTTTTCGTGTTGTTTGGGCCAAGCGCTGTCCTTCAGCTTCGTTCACCATTGAAATAATATAAGTCAGAATCAGATGGGTGCGTGTACACTCGCTCCCTCATATGGTTAGTCCCTAGCGTTTGGTTGGTCCGTGCCTTGACCACGCTTCACATGTTCTTAAAACATACACCCCTTCATGCATGCGCTGCCCATGCAGGGTTAATTAGAAAGCCTGCGTGCGTGTCAGTATTCAGTTTGTAGCTCTGGTCATGCTCCGGTTAAGCGCTGCTGTTAGTAATACGGGCGGGCTCCTCTCGCAAACCACTGCACTTTTAAAACTGAGAGCGGTACTTATCTCGCTAGTCACACAGGGCTACTGAGAGCTCTGGAATACACATCCTTCCTTGTTGCCGGTCAGAATTGTGAGCAGCGCTCGCAGGGTGTGGCTCGTGCATGTACGATTGTGTGGGCGTGGCAGGGGGCATGGCTATCTTCTCCCCAGCAGGCTCGTGCTGCACACAGCCTGCTGGGTAATGTAGTCTTTGGGCTGTTCTCTACCCTTGGGCTCCAGATCTACAAAAAGGGTGGAGAACACGCCTGGAGTATTGTGTTGGATGTCGTAGGGCCTCCCTCCTCCCGTCAACTACCACCACAGGGATTACCAAGCCCACACCTGTCTGGGACCTGACAGTACTCCCCCTCCCTCCTGCAGGTCCTGGTTTAGAGGGTTACCTCAAATTAAATTGGCGGAGGGGTCGAGGAGCATGGATATTAGATGCAGGTTCCCAGGATCTGTCTTCAGGGCCGTAGCCCTCCCAATCTATCAAGTACCACAGTGTTCCCTGTTTGCATCGTGAATCTAAGATTGCTCTTACTTCAAATTCAGGGTCTCCGTCTACTAGGATGGGTGGAGGTTTCCTGGTTTTTATGGAAGCTGGAGCTGGCTTGAGCAGGGCAACATGGAACACCGGGTGTACTTTCATGTGTGTCGGCATGTCCAGTTTCGCTGCCACTGGGCCAATCAGAGCCTTAATTGGGAATGGGTCTATGAAGCAGGGTAAATATTTATGGGAACCTTGGAGGGATAAATTCTGTGTTGATAGCCACACTTTGTCCCCAACTTGATACTGAGGGCTGGGTCGCCTTTTTTGTCTGCTTGTTGTTTGTAACTCAATCTTGCGGAGTTCAAATTGCATTGCACTGTCTTCCAGATGGCTTCTAACTGCTTCTTTTTTTCTTCAGCTGCTGGCACCTCTGGTATATTACATTTAGGTACTGGCTGGAAAAGGGGATGATAACCGTACATGCAGTAGAAAGGTGTGACCTTGGTGGATGTGTGGAGCAAGTTATTATCTGCCAGTTCTGCCAGCCATATCATCTTTGCCAGTTGTCTTCTTGGCCTTGTGTTAGACATCGTAGATATTGCCCCATGGTCTGATTTAACCTTTTGGTTTGGCCATCAGTTTACGGATGATAGCTAGTTGAAAGTCTTATGTCTATGCCTACTGATTTACAGAATGCTTGCCAAAATGTTTATGTAAACTGTGGTCCTCGACCAGAGATGATACAGTAGGGCACACCATGTAACCGTATCACGTGCTGCAAAAATAGTTTTGCCACTACGCTAGCCGAGGGAGTGCCCTGGCATGGAATAAAATGTGCCATTTTGGTGAGGTAATCTACCACAACTAAGATGGTAGTGAATCCTCGGCTCTGGGGTAACTATACGATTAAGTCCATTGATACTGTATGCCAGGGAGTGGGAGGAGTCGGAAGTGGTTTCAAATGACCTGCTGGTTTCTGACATTCTGACTTATTTCTCAGACAAGTTTCACATTTGACAATGTGTTGCTGCACATCCTTATGCAGATGTGGCCACCAGAGGTAGTTCTATAGTTTTAACCCTGCTAGGATGACCCACGAACAGCGAATCGTGACACCACTTGATAGCTTGTTATTGCAGAGGTATTGTGGGTAGATACAATGCTGATTTATGGAATGGTAATCCATCCCTCACGGTCTGGTCCTTACTTTGAGCTGCCCATTGAGCAAAGTCATGTGCGGACATAGCTTTCCTAACGTCTTTGAAGATTGTGTCCACCACTACACTTCCTATGACACAGCCTGGGTCCAACATAGGCTTAGGCATCTATGTCTTGGCTTCTGGTTTATCCGGATCCGGGTTCGGCTCTGGGTATCACAAGAGTATATCTGCCTTCTGGTTTTCAACTCCTGAACGGTAAGTGACCACAAAATCGTACTCTGAGAACTGCATTGCCCATCGCAACTGTCGGGGGCTTAGAGCTTTGGCTGATTTTAGAAACTGTAGATTTCTATGATTGGTGTATATTACTATGGTGTGTCGGGCTCCCATGAGGTAGTGACGCCACTCATCAAAAGCTGTCTTGATTGCTAAAAGCTCTTTATCTGCTATGGCATAGTTCTGTTTGGCAGATAATAACATCTGGGAGTAATATGCCACTGGGTGCAACTGTCCGTTCTCATCTCTTTGGGACAAAATTACCCCAACCGCAAACTGGAAGCATCGGTCTCAATGATGTATGGTCTGGCTGGGTCTGGGTGTTGTAGAACAGGGACAGTGATAAATGCTTGTTTCAGGGCCTGGAAACCTTCTTCTGCGTTCTCGTCCCACTGAAACTGTACCCCTTTACGTAACAGCTGTGTAATGGTTGTACCTTTTTAGCGAAACCGTCTATAAAGCGTCAGTAAAAATTTGCAAATCCTAGGATGGATTGGATGTCCTTCACAGACATTGGAGAGGGCCAGTCAATGATGGATTGCACCTTCTTTTTGTCCATAGTAATTCCCTGGGGAGACAATATGAACCCAAGGAATTCTACTGATTTCTGATGAAATTCGCAATTCTCCAATTTTGCGTATAAATGCTGTTCCCGTAACCTTTGCAATACCGCTTTAACATGGCCTTGATGTTCTTCTGGATTCTGTGAGTAGATTAAGATGTCGTCGATATAAACTACAGCGAACGTGTCCAAATAACCGCGCAGGACTTCATCCAGGAAATGCTGGAATGCCGCCGGTGCATTACAAAGCCCAAAGGGCATCACCTGATATTCAAACAGGCCGAATTTGGTCCGGAATGTGGTCTTCCACTTGTCGCCTTGTCGTAATCGTACCAGATGGTAGGCTCCACAAAGATTCAGTTTCGTATAGATGGTTGACCCCTGCACTTGGTCCAATAACACTGGAATTAGCGCTAACGGGTATCGGTTTTTGATCATGATCTTGTTGATCGCCCTGTAATGAATGGAGGTTCTTAAGTCTCACATTTTCTTAGGCACAAAGAACAAGGGCGAGGAGATGGGAGACGTGGAATGTCTTATGAATCAGTTTGCTAAGTTGGTTTCGATATATTCCTGTAGATGTTTATTCTCAGCTTCTGTGAGTGCATAAATCCGACTGCAGGGTAATACTGTGCCTGCTTCTAGATCGATACGGCAGTCGAATGGCCGGTGTGGTGGCAAGGTTTCAGCCGCTGCTTTGCTAAAGACATCCCGATATTCCTCATATTCTTTGGGCAAATCCACTTCGGTAATTCCCCCTACACAATTGGGAACGGTTTTCTGGACTTCGCAATTGGCTTGGCAGTGAACAGAATCAAATTTGAGTGCCCCGGTTCTCCAATCTATGGTCGGGTTATGAAGCCAAAGCCAGGTCAGGCCCAGAATGAATCCGAACTGCAGGGCTGCTATTACGTTGAAACTAATGGTTTCATGGTGTGTTGTTCCATACTCCAGGTGAAGGGGCAGAGTATGATGCGTGATTGATCCTGACATCAGCGGTGAGCCATCCACAGCTTTTACTTCTTCTGGATGTGACTTGTTGAGCAAAGGAAGTCCCAACCTCTAGGCCACTTGGCTGAACACAAAATTCCTGGTGGCACCTGAATCCACCATCAAATATACTGGTATTCGCATTTCTTGCCAACCCAAATGACCCGCCATCACGACATGATTTGCCTGGTCGTTATATACGTTTGCTAATGTTCTGGGGGTGTCTTTAGCTCCACTCGCCCTAGCAACCCTCACGGGTGAGCTGCTGCATGTCCCTCTGCCTTTTTTCCTTCTCCTCTTTGGATAAAGGCCCTCAAATTGACCCATTTTGCATAGGTTCATCCGCTCCTTTCTCGGTTGTTTTGGTGTTCTTTTGCTGGTCGAGCCTCACTATCGGTTTGTTCTCCCACCTGAGCCTATCCTGTCGTCTTTCACTCTGTCTTTGGTCTAAGCGCAGAGCTAGGTCAATCATTGATGAACAGTCATCGGGTTGTGGGTCAACTTGGACCACTAAATCTTTTAAGTCTTCCTGCAAACCCTGATAGAACAGGCCATCCTCTCGTCTTGAGGCCAGTCTGTTTCCATGTCTAGTCAATTAAATGTTGTTACATAGGAGACCAGGTCCTTACCTCCTTGTCGGAGTGTTAACAATTCCCTGTCTTTAATCAGCTCTATTATTGAAGATGTTGCCAAATTCCTCAAGAAACGAGTCCCAGTCATATAAGAAGGCATCATCCTTGCAGACTAACGGCGTGGCCCATGAAGCAGGGTCTCCTCTGAGGTATGAAATCACAAACGCAGTGCGTGATTGTGCGGTTTAAAAAATGGCAAGGTTTGTAAGAAAGTGAAGTTGACACTGCATAACAAACTGATTGAAACACTGTGGATGCCCATGACATTGCTCCGGGGCCGCTAAAGGTAGCAGTGGTTCTGTGGAGACTTGCACCTGCACTGGCGCAGGAGAGGGTGCCCTAGGTAAAGGAGTTGCCTGGGCTTGACTCTGAATGGTTAGGGCGTGGACCTGTCCTGCCAGGTTTTGATAGTCCTGCCTGGTAGCTGCTAGTTCTGCTTTTAGCTCCTGTAGGAGTGCTACCACCTCTGCCATGATTTGTGCTGCCCGGGCGCCTAATTATATACTTGGGCTCGCAATTCTGTCAGAGTCTTCAATCTTCTTCTCCTGGCGCAGAGGCAGCACAAACACCTACCTCCCCTTTGGGTTTCGGCACCTGAGTTAGTGTTGCAACAGGCCACCGCAACCCTTCGGGGAAAGAGGGTTAGGGTTCATAGAGTGGATAGGTAGGGGGTGTCAGGAACACCGGAAAGAGGGTTAGGTAAGCTTTGATGGACAGGTAGGGTGGAATTAGGGAAACGTGCTCCTCGGCCCCAGCTTCTGAGCTTGAAGAGCTCCGTCCTCACACTCCTGCACTCTGCACTCTCACACGGTACACCTTGTGAGATGTGGGCCTTTGTACTGGAGCCCTCTAACCAGAACACTGCCTCTAGCAGCACTGAAACATAGACTGCCACAACTTAGTTCTTTAACTTTGCCCCCACATTACTTTATGTAAGGCTTCAAGACTTTTCCCCACATTACTTCATGTAATGCTGCAACACTTCTCCCCACATTACACTATGCAGGCTTCTGATTGACAGAATCATGAACCAAGCCCCCACATTACATCATGTACGGGCATGCCCCAAGTCATAAGAAAACACATGAACACTTAGCTTCGTGTTTGCTGTGTGTTTCGGGATTTTCTGGCCTTTTTGTGTTGTTTGGGCCAAGCGCCGTCCTTCAGCTTTGTTTGCCGCTGAAAGAATATAAGTCAGAGTTAGATGGGTGCGTGTACACTCACTCCCTCGTATGGTTAGTCCCTAGCGTTCGGTCGGTCTGTGCCTTGACCACTCTTCACATGTTCTCAAAACATACACCCCTTCATGCATGCGCTGCCCATAAAGGGTTAATTAGAAAGCCTGCGTGCGTATCAGTATTCAGTTTGTAGCTCCGGTCATGCTCTGGTTAAGCGCTGCTGTTAGTAATACGGGCAGGATCCTCTCGCAAACCACTGCACTTTTAAAACTGAGAGCGGTACTTATCTCGCTTGTCACGCGGGGCCGGGGGTTTCTCTGCAGGCGGGTGGGTGCGCCGTGTATGCGGTCCACTGAGAGCTCTGGAATACACGTCCTTCCTTGTTGCCGGTCAGAATTGCGAGCAGCGCTCCCAGGGCGTGGTTCGCGCATGCGCGATTGTGCGGGCGTGGCCAGGGGCATGGCTATCTTCCCCCCAGCAGGCTCGTGCTGCACACGGCCTGCTGGGTAATGTAGTCTTTGGCCTGTCTCCACCCTTGGGCTCCAGATCTACAAGAAGGGTGGAGAACACGCCTGGAGTATTGTGTTGGATGTCGTAGGGCCTCCCACCTCACTCCAACTCCCACCACATGGACTACCAAGCCCACACCTGTCTGGGACCTGACATAAACCTACCTTGAAGGTGTCTATTTGTAGGACAAATTCTTTGTTACAATTCGCTATATGAAGATTGGGCTCACTACACAGGCTTGTTTTCAGATAATTAAAGAAACCTGATCTTCTTTTCCCCAATTGATTTTTTGTGTCTATGCATTTCTCAACTTGTACATTAAACAGGAAGTCATGGAGGAGAAATGATGTATGAATCTTCTATAATAACCTATGAGTTCTGAAAATGCCCTTAGGTCTCTCTTTGTTTTAGGTCTGGGGGTCTCCTTGACTGCCTTTACTTTTCCAATGGTGGCTGGAATATGCCGTTGCCCACAAAGAAGTCTAGGTATTTACTGGGCTAGATGGCACTTCTTTGGGTTGGCGGTTAGTCTGGCAGTACGCATGGCTCTAACTGTGTGATATAGATGTGACATATGTTCTTCGCACGTCTTGCTGTGTCTGACAATGTCGTCTAAATAGGCCCTGCTGAAATTCGAGTAAGGTTGTTAGATTTGGTCCATTAACCTTTGGAAGGTTGTCGATGTCCGTGGAGCCCAAAGGGAATACACTTAAAGTGAAACAATCCTCTAGAGGTGGAGAAGGCTGGTTTGTCCTTATCATCGGGGTGCAGAGGGACATTCCAATAGCCCTTAGTCAGATCATCATGGAGATATAATTTGCAGTGCCCGGTCAATTGATGAGGTCGTCAATTCTTGGCATAGGATAATTATCAAACTGGGACACCACATTTAATTTGTGAAAGTCAATACAAAACCTCAATGATTGATCTGGTTTTGCTACAAGGACTATTTGCGAGGATGAAGGATTCTGAGGTGGATCTATGATATCCTCAGCCAACATCTTCTCCACCTCTGATATATTACTTCCCTTTGGGCTTCCAGGATTCGGTAGGGTTTTAGGTTTATGACTTTTCCTAGAGGAGGGGTAGGCATATGATGATATACACCTTTTACCCTCCCTGGCTTGTGTTGAAACACATTGGAAAATTGGATCAGAAGACCCTGAATATCCTGCTGTTGTTGGATCGGAAGATCACTAGGGACTAGGTTTAAACTATCACCTTCTTAGGTTAACAAACTAGCCACTACCACAGATGCTTACTCTACTGGATCTTGTTTCCACTCCTTAAGGAACTTGATGTGGTACACTTGAACTTTTAATCATCAGTCTGTTTGAGAGATCTGACAGTTTCAAAGTCCGGTCTGCTCTAGGATTTCATATGGACCGTACCACTGGGACAACATTTTATTTTCTGATGAGGGAATTAGAACAAGGACTCTTTGTCCTACTGAGAAAGAAGAAGGGGTTGCCTTTTTATCATAATAACCCTTCTGTTTATCTTGGGCCTTGGCTAGGTTGGTGTTAACTATATCTCTTACTAGTGCTGTTTGCTCCTTGATTCGTTGCGCAGTTTGAGATAATTGCTAAGTGGCTCCCTTCTTCTCTTCCCTCATTTCTCCAAGCATGACTAGTACGTCTCTGGGATCTCTCCTATATAGGAGTTCAAAGGATGAAAATCACAGAGAGCTTTGGCAAGCTTTTCGTATATATAAACAAGGCCCAGGGTACCATCATGTCTCAATTCTTCTTATCTACTTCAACAAATTTCTTTAGAATCCTGTTTAGGGTTTTGTTAAATTGTATGACCAGTCCATCAGTCTGTGAGTGATAAAAAGATGTCCTGACATTCTTATTTAAAGTACTTACTTTACCTCTGCCATTACTTTACTCGGAAACCTTGTGCCTTGGTTGTTAAAGATTTCTTTGGGGAAGCCAAACAGTGACAAGAAACAGATCAGATGTTTCAATATTTGCTGGGTGGTATTGTTTCATATAGGGAAAGCCTCAGGATAGTGAGTGGCATAATCTAAGATCTAGTTTACACCCTATTCCCAGTTTGGACGGCTCCAAGGGGCAATTGTGTCCATCACTATTCATGAAAATTGTACCTCTATAATGGGTAAGGGTTGTAAGGGAACTGGGAAAAGGCTTTTGGGAATCAGTCTTCTGGCACAAAGGGCATGCTGCAACATAGTTTTTAATATCAGAAAAAAATAATCGGCCAATAGAACCTGTCAACCACTTGACTTATGGTCTTAGATGTTCTGAGATGTCCAGCAGTGAGGTGGGCATGGACAATCTCAAGAACCGCCCTCCGATGCAGAATACTATTTGAGACCGGGCCATGCCCTCACTGGAAACATCCCCCTATACAGCAGTCCATGCTTTATAAATAATACAGACCCTCTTTTCCTCTTGCCTTCTCTTCTGGTATCATTATGACGAAGGCCTTAGATAACATTGCGTAATTCCTTAGCGCAAAGCAAGGTCTGGCATGATGTCAGTTTCCTCATAGTCAACCTGGGGTTTGGGTGACCTACTACTAGTAGATGGTAGTAGATCTGCCTCCCTAAATCCTTGTGTACCTCTTCCTGTTTGATCATGGTCACAAACCTCATCTATGTTGGGGAGAACTGCTCTCTCCAAGATACCTTGGGCCACCTTTTCCCCTATGTTAATTTGGTAAGAGAGTGTTCCATTGCTTTGCATTAAAAGGTTTTCATTTGCTTAAGTGTATTCTAAGTGTTTTGCTCGACTGTTTGGCTGTCCACGTTGTGCAGATTGCTGCTGCTGCCAGAACAATCAGTTACATGCAGCTGTGCCGCTGTGAGCCCACGTGACTAACACAAGCAAGTGGATTGGATTGACGTGAGCTCGCCCAATTACCCACAATCCATATAAGCATTGTGCCCATTGCGCGCATTTGCTTAAGTGCATTGCTAAGCGTTTTGCTCAACTGTCTGGCAGTCCACGTTGTGCAGATTGGTGCTGCTGGCAGAACAAGCCGTTATGAGCCGCTGTGTCACTGTGAGCCACGTGATTAACACAAGCAAGTGGATTGGATTGGTGCGAACTGATTAACTTTTTGTTGACTATCACCCCATAGACTGCTCATAGACTGCCATTGGCTCACGGACTTCATACTCAGCCAGTTTTACTCACTTCCTACTTTTCTATTTTTCTATTTTACAGACGTGAGCCCGCCCAACTATCCACCACCATATAAGCATTATGCCCGCGTGTTTTTCTGTTTTGCTCGACTGTCTGGCTGTCTAGCGGTTGAGCGAGTGACGGGTGCGGAAGCCCAATTTACATGGTGTAAGACTGTGTCTAACTACTCTTCTTCATTACAGGTGGGTGGGTTTAATTATTGTGTGCAACAAAACAATATACTTTAAAATCAGGCATTCCTCCCACAATACAACCACGGCTGCTCCCCATAGAGCAGTTAAAAATGACAGAGGCTGCAATTTCTAGCCCGCGGTCAAAAAAGGCACCCACTGTTACTGGTTGTCTGGGAAATAAAATGTGTCGATCGTTATCGATCACTTCTGATATCCGCACATTTTATGCCGAGACATCCGGGCATGGAATTGTCCCATACGAAAGAACTATCTGTTAAAGTTCAAATCATTCATTGCCAGGACCAAGAGGCAGTGAACCCTCTCCACATCTCCCCAGATACTTCACATTTGGCAGAGAATGAACCATAAAGCATATTGAATCCTAATAATCAAGCTTCCGAATCTCCTAATTTACTCCTCCTCAAAACCATACCACTGCCGAATGAAGTTACGGATACCACAATAGTTTCAGTCTTCCTCGCTTATGAATTACAATCACTACATAGAGGCTAGACCCAGTTCACCCAAAGTTATGGAACCTCTACGATGTTCCATAGTAGCTCAACAGAATCTAAGTCCGGCGTATGATCAATTTACCATTGCAGTTGAGATCGATGAAGAGGCCCTGGATTTTATGGATTTATCTAATCAATCCAGCCCTCATTTACAGGATATCTTAAAAATCTTCTCTAATTCATGTGACTTAATGCAACTGCACGAAGAACACTAAGCGAGTCACACTGCTAGACAAGAGGATCAGGTACTGTCCACCAACACGTCTCCTTGTGACCAAAGTCCAGAGAAACATAAATCTCCAGAGGTGCAAGATAAGACTCATATTCATTTTTATTGATGAGTCTCCCTCCTTCATAGCCCCTGACCCGAGATGTTCTAGATTTCAAGAAACCATGTCAGGACTCAGAATTTTTTATTAATAAAGCACAATCTACCTGATGAGTTTCCTTTCCCGAAGCACCGGCGCTCAATAACATCTTGAGCGCCATGAATACTGCCTTACTATCAGTTACTAAACTTTATGAAATACTAGAAGGGAAAATCACACACCAAACGGAAATACTAGGACAGCTGGTTGGTAATGTGAATGTCATAGAAACATTAATTAAGACCAGCAAGACAATCACATTGCCACTAACTCATGATGGCGTAGGTGGGGGCCCCAGTCTTCTCGATGCAAGAGGTACTCAGGTTGAGGAGAGCTCCATCACTCCGTCAACTCAACCACTCCTAACAGAGGCGATTGTGATCACCCAAATATTGCCCCAAGTGTGTGGTCAAGTGAGTAGGGACATGCAGGATGTAATTGAAATCCAGAGTACACAATTCCAAAACCATAATACCAAGTCCACCTAGACAGGTCCATCGGCTGAAACAATCCCAACAACTAAAACCAATATGGTTGATCTTTTCACATTTTACCACATAAGGGATAAGTACTCAAGGGCATCAAGGGGGCGAATGAGTAGCAAAACTAGCACACATAGGGCGGTCCCCCAGATGAACCATTTATCAAATAGTTCAATGACCCAGTTTTTGCTACAACTGGGCCCTATTCCATGGGTTCTTAAAACACCTCAAAGAACAGTACACACAGTGGGTAGTATTTTTGTTATACTAAAAGTTTCATAATTTATTACGTAGGCCATTGGTGTTAGGGTTACAAGCTTAAAAATAACCAATGGGGTCTATTTATAATTATGTAGAAAAATCAAAACATAAATACATATGTCAAAATAAAAAATGCATGCATGTATAAGTCAACATTTTGTGAATTAATCAATTAAAAGTTAGGTGACACGGTATAGTAATCAATTTTGAGGAAAACACTGGCAGAAAAACTATCTTGCTGGCCCTGTCTGTCTAATAAATCACAGACATCCTCAATTCGCCAATGTCACCTATTTTATATTCTAAAAATCATTATTCATGACCAAAAGCACATGCCAGGTATTTTCACATTAACAGGAAACAAACAACTAGGACAAGCGGGGGTGTCATCCATTGATGGCCTGAGTGTAGAGAAATGTGCGAAACCAAATAAGAAAACCCGCCGTTTACAGTCCAGGGGCAGAGCAAGAAGATTTGTCAAGATGGTTACCAGACTAGGGAAATCCCAAGACCTGCCAACAGTTACCATGACCAAAAAGAGTTCTAATTTGAAAACACAGGCCTACCAACTGCTAGATGATTTAGTAGCCATAGCATTGCACAATGTGCCCAAGGAGAGAATAAATGTCAGCCCTCCCGAATTGCAAAAAGTTAGCAATTCTGAATTGCTCGAGATCTCTTCCCCGAGAGCAATTGCCGCCATTATTAATTCTGAGATTTCTGGGAAATTACCAATGATCCCATGTAACTTAGCCACAGAGAATCAAGTGCTAAATATCACCATGCTGCGAGACGAAATTCGAGCATCAATTGATGCTTACACAATTTCGAAATCTAGCGAGATAGACACCATTAGGCAGTTTCCTGTTACATCCTCAGCTACGGCTACCACTATAGAGTTCCCACAGTTGAGGACAGATGTGGCGCCTAGAATTCCAGTCTTTGTAACAAAAAATTCTTAACAGTCAATTTTGACCTCACCCTCTTGCACCCCAAAAGCACAGACAAAAGTGCAAGAAAGTGATGCCAGGTCTACTACTAATACATTAGTCCAAGGCAGCGATAAGAGTGTCTCGTGACAAATTCTTCCTACTACAGAGGCACCTGTCGTCGAGGACTTAAGAGAGATGTTAAAGCTGCCAATTGACACATATGTTACTGATAAACAAGCCATCTTAGACACAGAAGGTAACCTCCGTTGTCCTGAATTTCCTGATGTGAGAGCCTTATTACAGGGCCCCTCGCTCCTGCCCCAAGGTCCACGACCAACACAAGGAGCCGATATAGTGCACACCAGTTTCTCAAATTCATCTCATGCAACATTCACGTGAGCACATAATAAAAATCAGTTTACAATTGAGACTGAAAATAAACAAAAAGATCACCATTGTTTAATGTTAAAGTGAACGAGATTTGTCAGGTGCCCAGTATGTTCTCAATAGAGTGAGCATACTGAACATCTGTGCTGAAATACCAGCACTGAAGAACCTAATATCATCAGATACTGATCAAGTGGAGTTCACTAATAGCATGGATCTAGCTGAAGCAAGGATCTATATCAGATCAGGATTGATAGCTAATGCTCTCTGGCAGGCGAAGCTAGCGCTTCATGATTTGGGATTTAGTTTAACTCAAGATAATAGACAACACACGGAACAAGTGGAAAGGCCAGTGATTAAAATCTATAAATCTGCCCAAAAGACGACAGTAGGAAATGATCAATCTCACGCAAGCTACTCCCCAGCCAAGCAATTTCAGGGTGGTAGATCATAACAGCCCATGACCACAGATACCATCAATGTGATCTCTTGGAAGACAAGCAGTCATAAGAATTTAGTTAACTCATGGGAGGATAACCTGGGAACCCAGGACATAATTGCACTTCAAGAAACCTGGCTGATGACAGCACCGGTTTGGGACTCCCACACTATCGTCTCAACACTTGCTACAAAAAAGGCAATGGGTGCCCTTTGGGCGGGCTACTTTTGGCAGTCAAAAAAGGCTCTGGTCTAACATTTATTTCTGTCCCAACGCCATCAACTAGCTTCCAAATAGTGAAACTAATTAGAGGGCCTATGACCTTTGCCATTGTCAATATATATTGGAACAAGTTTACATTACATGCACATTTATTCTTTGAATATCTATTATTTTAGATATGCTGCTTCTAGATCTGGGGTTTGCACACTTTTACTATAGGAGATCTAAATTTACACTTGTTTCCAAAAGATGATTCTGAAACTGCTTGCGAGGAATCTATTTGGTCTTCCATAATGAAAGAAAGGGGGTTTGTTAGGCTGAATGGTGCAGTATCTGCGACGTACCGCCTCATTTCACATGGGGACGAGGTCAACAACAGACCATCCTCGACTACATCTTGGTGAATGTTAACTCCCTAAAACATGTATTGTCCATGAAGTTTATCCCCTCTATGTTGAGTGACCACAATATGCTACATCTTTGTTGCTCGTTTCGTACATCCAAACCGAGCATGCAAGAAAATCTGTGTTTGTCTAGGGTGACAGTGAATAATGCAGGGAATCGGTTGCGCTGGAATCCCTGTAAATTAACTGAATTCAAAGCTAAAATTAGCAAGACTTTTGACTCTCAGTACGGAGAGGGTTCTGACTGTTATGTGCAATTGATGCAGGTGTTTAAAGAGTACAAGCTTCAAGACCAGAGTAGCCAGATCAAACATTGTCATGTATTTGATGTTGAAGTGCAACCTCGAAAATCCAATCTGAGACGGAGTCTCCGTAATTTGAACCAGCAATTGAACGTTGACAGAGTCCAAATAAAAAAATAGTTGCTAAGGGCCCATAAAGTCTGGCTCAAGAACGGACATACATACAGCATCCATCTGACAATGAATACATGCTCAAGAAGATTCTAAGTAAATCTACAAGGGGCATTTGGGCATGTCTGAATAATGCCACATCTAAGACACAATGTGCGATACAGATTAATGCAATAGCAAAGGATGTATGGCAGTCTTACTTTCATAATCTCTATTGCGCTCCATTCGCTGATTTTGAGGGAATTAGTATGGGTCCAAATATAGTACATTCTTTCCCCCTAGAATTGGAAGACATCTCTCTGTGCATTAAAAATTTGAGCAGATCCCGAGTAATGGGGCCTGACGGCCTACATAATGGCATGATGAAAGACTATCCACAAGAATGGGCTGATATTCTTTATCATATCTTTAAGCACATATTTGTGGTGGGTCATATCCCTAATTCCTGGAAACATTTGATAATCCTTCCAATCTATAAAAAGGGCAGCAGAGCCGAGTCCACATCTTATCGCCCGATTGCCCTACTGGATTACCCGGGAAAAATATTTGCGCTTTTAATTCTGAGACAATTCAACACGTGGCTTGATGAGAACAAATACCGTGACGCCTTCCAAACGGAATACTTATCGGGCATGGGAACAGCGGTTAACATCATAACTTTGAATAGTGTCATCCAACAAGCCCAACAAAGTCATCAAGCATTATACATCACCTTTATAGACTTTCACACAGTATTCGATGCTGTCCCACGAGAATTATTGTATAAGAAACTGATGGATAAAGGGTGTCCGTGGAATATTTTAAAGTGGGTAATTGACCTCTATTCTAACACGTTCATTCAGGTCAAATTATCTATGGATGTCCTTTTATCAGATCCCATCCACACTGCTCATGGATTGAAACAGGGCTGCCTATTGGCGTCTGCCATGTTTAATTTTTTTCATTTCTGACGTGGGCAAGTGGTTTGAGAATATCAGGATAGACCCTCCAAAAATTAATGGTGTCCAAGTGAAGTACTTACTGTATGCAGATGACGTGGTATTGTTCGCAAAGACTGCCAATGGACTACGAGTCCTATTGAGTGCCCTAGATAAATATGCACAAAAGAATTGCATATTGATTAACATAGACAAAACTAAGGTAATCCAGTTTGGCAATGTTAAACAGCGTACTACTAACCATAAGTGGCCACTTCAAAAACTACTTCTAACTACAGTGTCCTTATATGTTTATTTAGGCACATTTATATCCAACCATCAAGTCAACAGTGCTTATGAATTACACATTAATCAAAAAGTTTGCACAGCGATTTCTCAGACTTGTATAATTAAAGCAAAATATTGCAAATTCTCTGTTTCACCTCACTGGGGAAACCATACACTTACTGGGCAAGAAAATAAGGGAAATACTGGAAGCAAGTTCTCAATCTACCAGCTTCCGAACCAATACCCCTAATAAGGCATGAATTGGAATTACTATTGTTATATGCAATGTACAAATGGAAAATATGACTTTTATCGCAAATGTGTTCTAGCTGGAGCAAAAACTAATTTGCTATGTCTTATAGCAGAATATTTGTTAAACTCTGCAGATTTATTTCCGGTGCATGGAGAGGAAAAGTACAGAAAATTATGCATAATATAGGTTTCTCAATAAAACTGTTACTCGAGAATCTGGATAAGGCAAAAACGCTCATCTACAAATATAACTGGATTCATATGAGGAATGCCTGCTCTAAGTATCAGAAGTTTGTAAATAACCCTTTTGCACTGAAACGTTAGGGTACAATTGAAACCTATTTAACCATTTTCCAAATGCACGCCAGCGAGATGGGTACCTACGCTTTTGGCTAAATTTGTAGCCCAACCTTGAGGTTTTGTATATTCGTAAGCACATTACTTTCCATAATGCACAATGTCGATTTTGCAACATGGCCCTAGAAACAATGAAGCATTTATATACTGAATGTGTTGAATTATTATCATTACGATCATTGCATTTTAAACCTATTTTTGAGGATGAGTATGATTTATCCATGACACAAATGTGGGAGCAATTATATCATGCCACTAGAAAAAAAAGTGAGGTATGCAACTCTTAACTTCCTAAATAGTCTCAAGATTTCGGATAAAGAAAGTTTAACCAACTAATTTGTAATCTAACAGTTATAATATACTTGCCTTTATTACCTAGGGGTCCCACCAATTGTGACCCATGTAAACGTCTATCTCAAGAAATGACGTTACTGCTAGTTTGAGTGATGATTGTGATGTAAAATAATTGTCTCGAATTGTATTCGTTTAAATTTTCTATTTTATCTATTCATTGTAATTTTTTCTTTTAAATTGTATGTTGAAAAATCAAGATGTATCTTGATAAAAACAACTATTAATAAAAAATTGTTTTTTAAAAAAAAAAAGGTTTACATCTCCTCTATAGTCTGGGTCCACTACTCCTGCTAATACATCCAACCCATTCCCCCATGCTTACCCGGACTTAGATGTTAATTGGATGTATGTGATCTCTGGTAGAATTAATGCTAGGCCAGATTGAATTAGCTGTTTTACCACTGGCTCAAGGGTCCATTCTTGGCTACTACAAAGATCAAAGCCAATATACTCTTGTGTAGCTACAGTTGGGGTGGAGGCTTTAGCAGAGAACATGGTACTTTTTAGGGTTACCTGATCTGTATCAATCAGATCCAATCCCTGCTGACACCATGTAGGAGGGTTTAGGAATAAGAGTCAGACACAAGGATGGCATGTTGATTTCCAAAGACGTTTATTAACAAAACAAAAAAATCATGGGGTTGGAGGAAATCGTAACTAACCCTACCTCTAAAAGGGGGTTTCCCTGCCTCAAAAAACAAGCTAATGAAACAGTCTGTCAGAAGGTCCAAAGTAAATTTTGCCATCCTGTGTCCAAATCCTAACTTATCCCTCACAAGCTAATCTCAACATAAGGTGAAAAAGGGAAATGTCCCTTTGAATGCTGGCATGCAGCCCAGCCTTGTGGTTCAAAACAAAAGTTCCAAAAAGGTGTATAAAAGCAAGCAAAGGTTCCACAAGACTCTATGGGTTGATTCCCATTCCCTGAGTATGTTCACTTTAACCAAGATCGTCGCTGTATTTTTAATGGTCAGGATAAATCTGTATCTTTACTTAGCAGGCAACAAGAAAAATGGCCTCTCTTCATTCCACAGCCTTGGTTTACTCTCCTGGCGGGGTCTTAGTTTGCCACTTGTATCTGCAAAGTTCATATTCCCCTTTATTACTTGTTGGGGAATTCTTTCCTGATATTTGTCCCAGATCTCCTTCACTAGGTCACTCTGCCCCTGTGAGTATTCCTTCTGTTCTCTGCTTCAGGCCTTCAGTACTCACTGGGTCTCCACAACCCTGGGACTACCCCCCTTGTACCTGTAGGGCCTTCACCATCACCATCCGGTGGTTTGCTCCAGAGGCCCCGCTGAGCAGCAGGTAAGTTTCCTCTTCTCCGGTCTGCCTTCTGCATTGCGTTCCTCCTGTGAATGCGTCTCTCCCTAGGTCACCGTCTGCTCTCTGCTTTGTTGTCCTATGAATAATTTGGCACTTTCCCAAATAATGCAGAGCCAACAACGAAGACACCATCCTTCTTTTCCATCGCTTCCTTTGAATGACAGCTGACCAATAGGATTGTTCCGAAAGGCTAGAACATGTGCATTTGTTCTTGCCAGTAATCTTCACTACTCGTTGCCTCTTCCTCGCCCCAGTAGTTCTCACCTGAGATATATTGAAAAAACACATAGGGAGATTACATTGGGAGATTGGGTAGTGTGGAATTGGAGGGGTTTTGAGGGAAGGTAGGAGGGTCCAAGGATACTGTGTTCTCCCGAGATAGTCATTACTCTCAATGAAGTCCACCCTCTCCATGAGATCCTCCTGCTGAGCACCACCCCTAGGAGGATTATCGGGAAGCAGCCTCTCCTACCTGGCCTCATGGAAAGGGGATCCCCCATCTGAAGCTGTAACGAAACCTTGAGATTCATTAAAAACCTGCATAGCACATAAGGGGGCCTTGGGGGCTGGGGTCCACTAATCTCCCCCTAAATCTGACAGAACTTTGCTTAAAAGAATAGAGCTGACCCATACGACCCAGCCAGCTATAACCTCAATCTAAAACACCCCTTTCATCTGGAAACTTGAGAAAAACTTCATGTATTATCAACTCTTTGATTTTATTGAATCAAACCAAATCCTGAATGAGACACAATACATATTTAGCACAAAATAATCATACATTAGGTAGGGCGCACCTCTGCAAGAAAGAACATTGCCAATTGACCTGTTCTTTGGGAAGGTAGCCACTCGAGAGTCTGAAGCCTAATTCTAGCTCACTAGGCCTTCCAAGGGGAGAAATATATATTTGCATATCAGTCTTTGTCCGGCCTACAGGGGCAGTCCAGCACCAAAATGCTATGGCAATTCTCCTCTGAACCACAGTACCAACAGCAACCCCACACATGTGTTTTCTGCCTAGTCGGGCCTCAACAGTGAGGTGGAGCTGTTCCTCTCTGAGCACAGAGATTATCTCTGTGGCAATGCACAGGTCTTGGAAGCAAGACCACGCTGAGCAAACACAGGTTTGAATCCCAGCCCTGCGCTTGAAAAAAACCCAAAAAAACAAGCACATTATATGCCCGCCCACAATGCAACTAACGCCTAGATACCTATGGGTTATGTGCGCTGCAAACAAATGCAAAAACGTCTGGATGAACCTAGGACACTTAAGGGGACCAACCCTAAGTCCCTTAAGCAATCAAAAACTAGGTAGGGTGGGCCTATGCAAGAAAGAACACAGCCAATTGACCAGTTCTTTCAGAAGGTACCCACTCGAGAGTCCACAGCCACATTTCAGCTCACTATGCCTTTCACAGAGAAGATTAATAACTATTTGCATATCAGTCTTTGTCCCGCCCACAGGAGAAGTGCAGCACCGAAATGCTATGGCAATTCTCTGAAAAAGAGTACTAACAGCAACCCCAGACACATGGTTTGTTCTAGTCAGGCCTCATCAGTGAGGTGGAGCTGTGCCTCTCTGAGCACAGTGAGCATGGGTCCACGTCTGGATTACCCTAGGAAACCTAGGGTGACGAACCCTAAGTCCCTTAAACAATCACACAATAGGTAGGGCACCACTCTGAGAGAATTAAAAGAGCCAATTGACCTGTTCTTTGGGAAGGTACCCACTCATGAGTCTGCAGCCCTCTGTTTTACTCACTATGCCTTTCACAGAGGAGAAATATATATTTGCATATCAGTCTTTGTCCCACCCACAGGGGCAGTCCAGCACCGAAATGCTATCACAATCTCCTCTGAACAAGAGCAGCAACAGCACCGTCCAGACACGTGTTTCGGAGTAGTCGGCCTCATCAGTGAGGTGCAGCTGTGCCTCTCTGAGCATAGTGATGAAGGGGTCCACATCTAGATTACCCTAGAAAACCTAGGGTGACCAACCCTAAGTCCCTTAAACAGCCAAAAAATAGGTAGACCTTCTAGAAGTACAGAAGTACAGAGCTCCATCTGGCATACACTTAAGAAATGTGGATGAAAACTCAGAGACTTCACTCATCCTGATAGAAATTTTAGTCGATTTCAACACAATCAGTCACGCGATCCTCCTAAAAAAGACTGGAAGATATTGCTATTAAAGAAACAGCTCTACACATTTTATTCCTCATGGGCAGAGCAGAAATGACTACCATGGGCCCCGAGAACGCCTGGCCTCGCCCACTTTCCTGCTGAGTAATTCAAGGATCCACAAACTTCATTCTGCTTTTCAACATCGACATAACACCCCTGCTAAATTCTTCAATAAATCTGATATATCCTGCGACAACTTTGCAGATGACACACATTAATCTACATTAAAACTCAACCTTAACAAGACATAACTGATCATCTGAAATCCTACAGGTTCTAACTCTACAGCAATCCATTGGCCTTCTGAAATGGGCTATTGCCCAAACCTGGCAACCATAGTAAGGAATCTTTGAATGACAATGGACAACACCCTCACTCTTATTTCACAGGTCAAAGCCATCATCAGAAGCTTTTTCTCCCAGCTGCGCAAGCTATGCTTCACCCTACCGTACCTTATTTAACACTCACCCACAGGGCAATGGCCATCATTTTTCTAATACTTTCCAAATTGGACTTTGCAAACAACCTCTGTTTCAGACTCCCAGATTACCTTATGAGGAAACTTCTGCATTTCTCAATGTCATACCATGGAAGAGGCCCTTTCTCCTTCATAAGTAAGTTTAAACACTACACTCCCTCAAGAACACTTAGCTCTAGCAATGCTGCACACATACGAGTTCCCAATTTCAACAAGATATGGCAAGAAGGATCCTTTTTTTAGTTCTGGCCATGATATTATAGATCACCTTTCCCAAACCTCCCCTCCAGGAAGTGAGCCACCTTATTTTCAGGAAACAGTTCAAGACTTGGCTTTTCAACCAATCACTTTGGAACAAATAAAAAAATAAAAGCAACTGACTAAATACTAGAAGCTAATTTGCAACAAGCAATTTTAGAATCTCTTAGCACTTATATATGTGGAAAAAACAATTTGATTCACAGATCCTCTGCTGCGTGACACTGGTCCGTACCTTTATCTCAGTGAAGTCTACAACCAAGATCTCGGTATCGACAACACCTTCACACCCTTATTCTCCCACTCTCATCCCTCAACCAACTCCTCCCTACTAAAATCTTGCATCCTTACACCTCACAAACTCCTTCAGACAACCTCCAGGCCTAGTGTTCTTGACAGATTCAGACCCTATCCAGCTTCTATCAATAAGCATGCTATCAATTTTTGCACTCCACAATCTGTACCAACCACAAACAACATAGAGATATTCATATTAGCACACTGGTAATGGATACTTCCGACCTGCTTCCATCAACATGCAAGGTTTATGGATGCCTTCCAGCTCTCCGACTAACACACCCTGCTCACCGTTATTACAGATCCATGTGCAGCGAGGCCAACATTATTGGCAAAGGGGTGCTATATAAAACCCCTTTACATTACATGACATTCTCTCAATGAGAGGGTCATAATGGTAAAAACTGTTACAAACCCCCACCTTTTCTCCAAAATCCCCCACCTCCTCTTTCTGCCTAATAATTACCTCTCCCACGCAATTGTTAGAGACCTTCTCCCCAGCAGCTATTGAGGGACCTCTTTGATTTTCACTGCTTGGTTTGTATTACTCTAGTGGTGTTCCTCTGTTCTGCAAGTATTTTGTTTGATATGTTTATCAAAGTATACATTACATTGCCAAAGAGTTCATTTGTCAGTTGTGACATATGCATTTAGTGAACTTATTCTTACAAAGCAGTGCTTCAGAAATAAAGACTACTATTTAAAGAACCTAGGGAAAGTCCAGCCTCATATCACCCAGAAAATTAGGTAATATGTGTGAGGAATTGGCATGTGCAAAGGGTGAAGCCCTTGCTTTTTCGATTTGTATTAACACATTGATGCTATCTATGAGTGGGTAATAGGTTAAGCTCCATGCCAAAAGCATACTGACCTATGCCCTGTATGTTCTCCAGTGGCACAGAACAGCACCAGAGGTAACAGGTGCCATTTTGACAGCTGCTCTGTCAAACAAGTCACTTCAGTACAGAGGCAGGATTTAAAGTCTGCAACTATGTTCCAAAACCAATTAGTATTCTGGTGGCAGTTTAATCATTAAACATGAAACCATGCCTGAGCTTACAATATTGTGGGTGACCTGCAAATGGAGAATGACCTGCCTCTCTGCCAGCTACACCAGTGCCCATGACCTCCCTGGAGGTGAAGAACTCCTCCAGGTGTTTGTCACCTCCCTGTTGTTTGGGAGAATGAGAACAAGGACCTAACTTGTCCCTGAGCCCCTGCATAGAGTCACACAGCAGCCTGAGAGCAAGAACAGCAAGGATCCCTGTGTTTCCCCTGTGTTTCCTCTATCAAACCACTTTGAGCCATGTTTCAAACCTGTTCTAGAGCTGTCTTTGGCACTAACTTACTCTTCGAGCTGCTGTGCCACACATTTGAACCAGTTCGCCTCTGCACTGCACCAGCTGAGTGCATAGTTGCTCTGGTCTGAACTAGAAGCTCATTGCTGCAAATGCCATGTTCAAACCAGTTTTGAAAAGTCAGCCTCATCAGTGTTTCAAATAAATGGTCAAACCAGCCTTGGCGGCCTCATCGAGCCACAAACCTTGAATTTGTATCAAACAGTCCGACTCGAACTGCACATCCAGTCACCAGCATCTTCGCAATTGAACTGACTGTCAAAACAACTCTCGTGGTCCCCACAATCTGAAGTTCTTCGAATGCCACTTTGAAATGCAGCAAACCTCAGCTCGACCCTGGCTTGACACCTGCTCCCCGTCTGGAACAACGTGAGCTCTGCATTTGACCCTGTTTGGAACAACTCGCACAGCACCAAGAAGCCTGGTTCAATGCTGTTGAAACAAGAAAATAATGTACTGCTAATAAAAACCATGGTCCATCTTTGGGACTTAGAGACTGTTTATTGCCCCTTGAAGCCCTTTGTCACACAAGAACATATCTGCTTATGGACATTGTGATGCTTGCTTGCCTTTCACCCAGTGTCATTACCTAGAGGTCTGCTTCTTTTTATATTTGCATATTCAGTGTTCTTTCCATCTGGGCGGGGTTTTGTAGTGTTTTTCTATTTAGCTATTATTGTATATTGTGTGTTTAATTAAAGTATATATATTTTCATACAACGTTGATTGGGCATTGCTTTTATTTTGGGCTGTCAGTATTTGTGATGTTTGGGTTGCTACTCCTCACTGATGAGGCCCAACAAGGCCGAAACATGTTTGGGGATGCTTGTGGTCTCGTGCAGAAGGGATGTGACCTAGCAGTTCGGGCTGGACTGCCCCTTTTGGGGTGGGACCAAGCCTGATTTGCACATGGTCTTTCCCCTTCTGTAATGGCTTGGCAGGTGAAGAACGATAGTCTGGAGGGTTGCCCAGAGAAATGCCAGTGGTTAAGATTCATTCTAAACCCTCCAGCCATCACCTCTTTGTTTTTGGTTTGTCACCCTGAGTGGGATGGGTATGCCCAGACGTGGGTCCCGTGCCTGCTGGGCCTAGAGACCAAAGCTACTCCTCACTTGTGAAGCCCAACAAGGCTGAAACATGTTTGTGGATGCCTGTGGTCTGTGCAGAAGGGATGTGACCTAGCAGTTCGGGCTGGACTGCCCTTTTTTGGGGTAGGGCCAAGCCTGATTTGCACATGGTCTTTCCCCTTCTGTAATGGCTTGGCAGGTGAAGAATGATGGTCTGCAGGGTTGCCCAGAGCAATGCCAGTGGTTAAGATAGATTCATTCTAAACCTTCCAGCCATCACCTCTTTGTTTTTGGTTTGGGTTGCTACTGAATCACTTTCACATCCCTCTTGAGAGTATAGACTTCCCTCGGCCCACATTCCCACAAAAGGTGAAGGAGGTATATCTCTTGACTGTGCCTGTTGCACGTTTATGAATGGGATCACTCTTGTTTCATAGAAGTGTGAAGGCTGAGTAGGCGGTTTCGCCAATACTTATCCTTGTCCACCTGCAGAACGGAAGTAATTTTGTTCACAGGCGCTGCATAGGATGCTGAGTCAGGATGCTTAGGATGAAGGTGTTCAGGTTGTTAGGAATGTGTGCGCGGCAGATGCCCGCAAAGCAGGGATGTCATTTGGGGGTCGCCAGGGATCGCAGCTGCGACCCCTGAGGTCTCCCATGCTACCCCTGTGGTCTCCCATACTACCTTTAAAAAGAATGTTGTTTTTTTTTAAATGTAAGTTCCTGGTCTGTGGCCAGCGCCATGTGGCTCTTTTTTCTGGAGTAGCTGCCTTTCTTGTTCCAGCATCTTACAAAGAGCAGATGGCGTCCCCAATTTTACCACTTTCAGTACCACTTTCAGTGACCCTAAATACGAGAGAATCGGAATAACACATAGATTGTCTTTCTCGATTTCTATACTGTAATTGCTAGACTCCTTAAAGGTTTATTTCAGGCACACTTCAGGGGGTGAGTCACTGATTTAGGCTGTTCATAAACACCTCAACTCATCCTTTCATCCTTCAGAAGTCGATAAATGAGTACTAACACAGATTGGGTGATATTGCATGTATATTTGTTCTATACAAAGCGCGGAAGCTCTAGAGCTGTATAATAACACATCATTGTCCTTTGGCCTTGGACGTCTGCTTGCATTCACAGTAATTTTGTAATATGGGCCGATACACACTGATATTAATGATACATATTCTTATATGAAATGTATATCACATGTAACCATATTTTTCGTAGTGTACTTGGGAACAATGCTATGTGATGCCACTTCCTGTTGTGTCAAGGGGTGAAGGTTGTGTCTCATTGCTTCCCGTGATGTCACTTTGGGGTGGAGTCAAATGACATCACTTCCTGTGATGACATCAGAGGTCATGGATCATGTGATGTCACTTACGATACCCCTGGCATTTTGGTGAAATGACGTCCCTGCCACACAGAGTACTCAGACTGGAAAACTAATAGCAGCACACAAACCAGCCGACGTAACGGTTAAGCGTTCATGGCAGTGAGGACAAGGCCACAGAGATATGACTGGCGTAATCACACTAGCACAAATTGCTGCCAGCATTGTTATTGGGAGGTTCACATAGAGCCATATTTCTTCAAGTGTCCAGTGCCGTCTTAATGAGGTTCAGTGTAAATGGGAACATTATTTTGTTTTGTTTCCTTTTTCCTTTCTTCTACTGTTGTTTGTGTTGTTGTGTTGTACTGTAAATTGCATACTGTTTACCAAAGATAATAAGTGTGTTTGTGACTAACGTTGTGGCCTCACTCCTCAAAGAATGCACTGGTGCAAATATGCATGGTAATAATATTAGGGAAAACATTGCCCCGGTGCAACAAAAAAAAACATATTTGCCAATGCCTTTTGCACTAGGGCAATATTTGGCCTAGTGGTAATAGATTACAGAATCAATTTGGTAGCCTAAGTGGCAGCGGGATGGATATAATGTGGTGGTAATGACCAAAGATATGGCCTGCGGGGAATTTGAGGGCTATGAATAATGAGATGTATAAGGCCACTAGCACTTAGTGGTAATGACAGATTAATACATTAAATGTGGTCTTATTTGTTGAAATATGACGGTTGTCTTTATAAGGTCAACATTTTATTTGAAAAGGTGGCTAGTCTGGAACTGTTTTAACACGAGCATGCTTTGGATGTAGTGGTAAACAGTTTCTCTATATGGAAGGGAAAGCATGTTTCCATTCTTTTAGCTTTCATTTTGCTGCGTTAAATAGGATGTCCCCTGTCATAAAGGTGCGGTTACAGAAAAGATAGTTACAGCGTGAGTGTCTTGTTAAAGGAAATATTGCAAGGACATTGCCTTGCTGATTCGTTGATGCAGATAAATGCTTTCTGCTGTTTCCCGCTCTGCTTCTTAAGTCAGACTGTTTGGGATGCATTCCCTAGTTATTAACTGTATTAGGCACATTCTGATTAGCTCGAATAAGTCATTAATGACGTCCATCTGCTAATTTAAAACCATGCCTATTAGCACAAGGCCAACAAACATTGCCCAGGACCAAACCACAACCGAAAGAATATTAATATGTATACGTGCAATTCTTGCTTTAGTGAAACGTTTCTGTACGGGGTTCCCAGTTTCTCTCAGGGGTGGCACAGTAGCCTGTGTCATAAATATGTGGTGGCATCGAATTCCACAAAGAAGCCAGAGGAGCCTGTGTGCCAGGCTTTGGGGAAGAGGCAACGTTTTAATAATGTTTTAGGGATAAAATAATGTTTACAACTTAATACCAACAGCCGTTGCATTACCAGAAATTGAAAAAATAAATGGTAAAAGAATAAACCATTAAATTACAAAAGAAAAGAGAAACACGTTAGTTATTAATGTATGCTTAAAGCAAAATGTGACTTATAATTTAGTTTCCATAAGAAGCTGACATAGCTGTCATGCAGAACTTTTTATCACAAAAAATAGAACTGCAGCTACATTGGGAAGTCACAAAGGAGCAACACAGACTATTACGTTGTCTAGTATTGCAAGGCTCTACATTAATTTCCAATAAGAATTAACAATAGCCCTTTAAAAATCCGTGTCACATCCTGATAATTTGCTTCATAATAGAACAACGTTAATCAGTTTTGGCCCCCATTAAAAATGCATTTTGCACAGCATAAACAAAAGAGACCTTTTTTACCAGGAAAAATATTTTCACCACAAGTCACATTAAATATACATGCGGGTGAACAAGGTTGTTGCATTCTGAATGCAGTTAGAGAATTCCATGAGGGTTGGGTTATTTCTTGACAATAGGTTTGCACTCTGGCACACTCCTTTTCGCATGTATGGCCGAAAAATGTTGCATCCAGGGGATACATGTTTTCTTCCAGTGCAGTATGAAGGCTCTACCATGCTAACTGGGTTTAAGGACCCTGGGCTGATGTTTATCTCTTGGGTGTAAGCAACCTTTCCACGAGGTCCTGCAAAACAAAACCATCACTGGATCTTTAAATCGCGTTAGCACTCTTTCTGCTCTGCATTCCTGTGACCATGCACCTTACACGTAGAAAATATATATGGGGGGGAGAGCCAGAGGAGAACGGCCCGTGACGACGACCAGCACTGGAGCCTAGAGGTGAGTGGAGCGAGCCTGCAGCCAGTGGGAGCAGCAGTGAGAGGCCTGGAGGGAGGAGCCAGGACATAGCAGCAGAGAGTGAAAGAGGACTGGCATGTAGGGAATCCTCATGGGAGCAGGAACGCTCGGAGAAGAAACAGATAAGCACCCGGCGAGGAGGGATCACTCAATGTAAAAGCACATATGTAATTACACATGCAAGGGAACTGGAGAAGTGACAGCAAGCAATGGTATAAGAGGCCTGGCGGTGAGGAAGAGCGCAGGGGAACACTATTGTGCCAGGAAACAGGCTGGAGGAAATAAATGAGACTCAGCCAGAATGGAAGGCCCCATGATTATGCATGCAAGAGAAGTGGAGTAACTGCAGCAATTAACAGTTTCACAGGCCTGGCAGCAAGGAAAGAGCACAGGGGAGTTTTTTTTGTTTTATTTATTTGTGTAACACTCCGGACCCATGGGCAGAAGGGCGTTTAACAATATGGTTACAGGCATGAGACATACAATTACATATTACAACAAATTACATGGTGCAACAATTTACATAAACAATTACATATTGCAACAAATTACTTGGTGCAACAATGTACATAAATACGTGCTATTCTTTGTTCAGTAACCAGCTGATAACATGTTTCCTAAAGATCGGAAAGGATTCAATAGTTTTGATGTCAAGTGGTAGTGTGTTCCAGAGTTGGGCGGCTAGCACTGTGAAGCTGGCGCCTCCTGCTCTTTTTAGGGCAAATCTAGGCACTACCAGGCATAGGGAGTTGGATGATCTGGTGGTTCTGGTGGTGGTTTTTAAAGTAAATTTGTTAGTGAGGTAGGGTGGGGCTAGGTGGTTAAGGGACTTGTACGTGAGGCAGATAGTTTTGAGGTCAATTTTTTGCTGTATGGAGAGCCATTTGCACGCTTTTCTAGTTGTGGAGATGTGCTCTCGCCTTGGGATGTTGAGTGCAGCGCATAGAGCATTATTTTGGAGAACCTGGAGTTTGTTTATTATGGATTGATTGGTTCCTAAGTAAAGGCTATTACAGTAGTCAGTTTGGACTGGATGAGGGCTCTGGCCAGAGTAAGGCAGCTATTGGAAGATAGAAAGGGTCTGCTAGCCCTGATTAGCTTAGCTGTGTAGGCAGTAGCTGAGGCGGTTGAGTTAATTTGTTTGGTGAGGTTGATATTGGCATCAAAGTGGAAGCCTAGGGTTTTCACACTTTTGACAATGGGGATGGTGTTACCGTCTATGGTAATGTTAATGTAGCAAGGACTGAGTTTAGCCAGGTTATTGGGAGAGCCGACCAGGAGAAGCTCTGTCTTCTCATCATTCAGGCAGAGGCTGTGTGTGGCCATCCATGCCTGAATGATGGAGAAGATTTCGTTAATCCGGGTGACATCTGCATTGTAGTTACCCGAGATGGTAAGGAGGATCTGGGTGTCATCTGCGTAGTTGGTGTAGGTGACACCCAGACGGTCCAGTTTGTCGAATAGCGGTTTTGTAAATATATTATACAAAGTGGGGGAGACACAGGAGCCTTGTGGAACTCCACATGCAATGGGGATGGGGTCAGCTGCTGCTGTTGTGGAGAAAACTTGCATAGTTCTATTCGCCAGGAAAGATTGTATCAATGCAGAGGCAGAGAAGTGGGCTGCAATAGATAGGTGGTTGCAGAGGATTTAGTGGTCGACTAAATCGAAGGCTGCTGAGAGGTCTAAGAGAAGTAGAATAGCAGCATTGCCTTTGTCTTTGATTTCATCAACCTGGCTTTTGAGCTCAACCAAAGCGGTTTCTGTTCCGTGTTGAGGTCTGAAGACAGATTGACGTATACCTAGCAGTTGGTTGGATTCTAGGTACTCCTGAATCTGAATGTAGGCGACTCTGTCCAAGATTTGTAATAGGAAAGGGACAGTGGTGATGGGTCTATAATTGGTTGGTATGGCTGGGTCTAATGATTGCTTTTTTAGGAGAGGGAGAACCCAGGACTGTTTTAGGTTGCTACGGACAGAGTTGTTAGTAAATGACAAGATGATAAGTTTAGTGATGAATGGGGAAAGGTCTCTGGCTGCGTCTTTTATTATCTGTGCGATATATTGTGAGTAATATTGTGTGAGGAGGCAGGCTGGAGGAAATACATTAGGTTGACCCTGTAGAAAGGGACCGAATATACAATGCATGCATGATTGCAGATGCAGAAAAATTCGGGCACACGCAGTATATGGGAACTTCATAGGCCTGGCAGCAAAGAGGAGTGCAGCGGAGCAGTAATGAGCTAAGAGGCAGGCTGGAGAAAAATCAGTGCAGTTGACAAGGGCTGGACAGAGGCGAATGGGCAGCGGCTTCATATGCACCTGTGAGTGACTCTATGTGAATAAAGCTCAGCACTGCCTGGCAAGTAAGTGCAGAGAGAAATACAAGTATTGCCAGCAGAAGGGGCTTGAAAAGCAATCACAGTATACGAGAAGGGGTGGACCAGGCAGCACCAAAAATTTGGCGTGAGTTATTGTGTCAGCACAATGGACCCTCAAGGACTGGAAAAGGGTATCACCTCACAGGGGGAGCTGAAGCTCAGCCTCCTCTTGCAGTAATGTGCAAAGTAGAGTGAAGTGGTGATGGATGCAAGAGTGAGAGACACATGGAGGGATGGTGAGGGTGGAAATGAGCAGGTTCACAGACAAACTGGTATAGGTGGAGAAGTGAGTGGGCAGAGTTCAAGAAGTGGCAGATAAGGTTTTTGGCCTGCAGGCCCAAGTGTGTCAACTGAAAGCAGCCAATAATGAACTGGAGGGCAGGAGTCGACATTGTAACCTGTGTTTTATTGGTTTTCCAGAAGCAGTGGAAGGGGCAGACCGCATAGGCTTCTAGAGACTTGGATACCAGCTGATATACATGTAAAATTCGATAGGACATTGGAAATACAGAGTGTGCACAGGGTACCCAGGAGGAATGGAAGCAACCCCAAAGTGCAGAGACCCATAATTGCCTGGATCTTGCACTACCCACATGTGCGCCAGATATTATCAGCAGTTTAAAACAAAGAGCCACTACTGGTGGAAGGACAAAGAATCTATATGTCGCCTCACTTCTCCAGGAAGACGTTAGAGGCAAGCAAAAGGTTCCCAAGCATGATAACCGCGATGAAGAAGTGGGACCTATGATATAAGCTGTTGGAGCCGGCCAAGATGCTGGTGATGAAGGACCAAATGACAAGGATCTTTACAGAGCCGTTCGAGCTCTGGGATTTCCTGCAGGAATTGGAGGAGCAGGCAATGGACAGAGCATTGCCCGATGTTGCTGGTAGACAAGAGAAGGAAGGGCACCTATTGGATGGAATTCTGAGAAGGGGGAGTGAAGGAGGGACGGAGAGAGTCCAAGGAGTGTGTCGCAAACTGATAAATGACAAGCAGTTACTGATGGATGGACCAGATTTAGAGAGTCTAAGGGGAAAGTCCAGGTTGCTGTTGGAAAATTGAGAATGGTGATGAGATACTAAGCAGCAGAAGCTGAATGGGAGCAGGGAGTTTGAGAGGGGCACGGACAGTACCAACTGAGACTGTTCAGGGAGGGGAATGGGCTGGAGGTAGTCGCTCGCAGACAGGATGCATCAATGGAGCGTCAAGTGGTGAGGGGTAAGGGGGGAAGTGGACTTGATGTGAGGGGCTTGCCATTACACCAGAGAATGGAGTAACAAGGTGGATGTGTGAATTGCTCAAACCAGGGATTGATCCCAGGAGGGAAAAAAGGGGCTTGGTTGGCCCCAACAGGAGAGAAGGGGGTGGTCGAGAGATTTGGATCACCTGGCTTTATGTTATTAGTTTACAATGGTTCTGTTGGTTATCTAGTTTATGCTCGCAGCAGAGAGAGGGAGCGGGAGCAAACTCCATTAAGGGAGAGACTAAGGGGGATGGGGCAAATGTTCATTAAGTCCAGGATCGGAAAGTAAGGTGGTCAGTGGTGGTTATGGGTAAAGGCCTCCAAGTACTACCATTGAATGTTAATGGCCTTCGGCATTATATTAAAAGAAAGAAGGTACTCCAGTACTTAGCCACCAAAAAGGCAGGCATTGTGCTACTGGTGTAGATGCATTTTAGTAAGCTAGAAGCGGCCAAACCTTGCAGGGAGTGGGTTGGGAAGATCTACCATAGGAGCCTGGAAAAAGGTAGTAAATATGGAGTGGCAATCCTTACCCATAAAGCAATTCAGATCAGAACCATGAAGGTTTGGGAGGATGAGGGAGGGTGGATTGTTGCAATAAAAGCACACATATGGAATGATAGCATAATCATTGGCTCGATCTATGCCCCCATGGCAGACAAACAAGTCTTCCTTGTAGGTCTTTACAAAGTCATATCGGAGACAGGTGAAAACATGATGCTAATAGGGGATAAGACACCCTTTAGGAAGAATCTAATGGTAGTTTGAAAAGCAAAGTATTAACGGAATGCGCTGTTAAAAAAAAAAAGCAAACATGTACTGTTCTGCTTGAAAGCAACCCACTATGAACAGGGGTAAAAAGCAGGGTGCCAACTAGCTGCTCAGTTAAAAAAAGGGATGAGCAGATGACAATTGCTCTAATTAGGAGGGAATCCTCGGGGAGAGCGTTATGAACCCAAGCGCGAAATGGGAAGGTGTTCAGCAAGGAGAGGACAGATTTATAAGTGCCATATCTATTCCCACCTTAAGTAACGAGGATAGAGGGGTTCCGGGAGGCTGTTCTTATTGGGGGAAGTTCCACGGGCTATCAATGAAATGAGTGCATGTAAATCCCGGGAGATGGTAGGTTTACCGCAGAGTTTTATAAGGTTGGGGGCACCAAGATTGTGGAACTTCACAAGCAGCTCTATAACGAGGTTGTGGAGGAAGGAGCACTTGATCCAGAATTCAACAGGGCACTTATAACAGTGCTACCCAAGCCGTGACAAGACCCTGCTCACTGCAGTATCTATCGGCTAATATCATTGATCAATGCTGATATAAAGATACTGGCCAAGGTGTTAGCAACACAGCTACGAAAGGTTGTAACATAGCTAGTACATGAAAAGTAGGTAGGGTATATGCCGGGCCACCTTGTGAGAAATAAGATGAGGCAACTGCTGCACACATTATGGCAGGACATTATGGGCAGTCGAGGGGTGGCCCTATCCATTGACGCAGAGAAAGCATTTGACAGGGTAGAACAGGGGTAGCTGTTCAGAATACTGGAGCACTTTGGATTAGAAGAATACAGCAAGACATTTAAGTTGCTATATTCTTAACCCAATGCGAGGAAGAATGCAGGCGGCACATCACAGAACCCTTCAGGATCACGAGAGGGACGAGGCAAGTTGCCCGCTCTCACATTTGTTGTTTACGTTAGCCCTGCAGCCTTTGTTCGGGCCATAAGGGATAACACAGGGATAGTTGGGATACGATACTGGCAGGGGAGACCAAAGCTCTCCTGTATGCAGATGATATTAGGCTTACATGGCAAACCCCTGATACATGAGGTGAAAACCTTTTTGACCTTTTCTGGTTACAAGATAATCTGGGATAAATGTGAAGTGGTGCCGCTAAATAAGAATATCATGAAGGCGAGTTTGTCGGAACACGAATACTGGTGGATAGAAAGGGAAATGAAATACTTGGGGTGAACCTCAAGGCCTGGTAGATATGGTAAAGGATAATACAAAGAATGTGTGGAACATCGTTGAGTTGGAAATGGCCAAATCTAAATCTGTCCATATAGTGGAGAGTGCATATACAAAGATGATGATCGTAGCGAGGCTCGATTACATATTTGCAATGCTGCCCCTAGAAATCCCATCTTTACTTATGAAGAAGATACTGAGGGGGTTCAAGAATTTGGTGTGGGAAAGTATGAGACCGAGGCTCAAACTAAACAAACTACACGCCCTGCTGATGGCAGGAGGGCTCAATTTACCCAATGTAGAATTATATTACTTGGCACAGCAGATCTCTCAAGTGGCAGACTTCTGTGGGGAGCTAGAGGGGATGCCAATGTGGGCCAGGATGGAGCAGAGCATAAGAAACACAAAGGGGATGGCAGTAGTATATAACAGAATGGGCAAGGTCTGGAAGCACCCAATCCTTCGGTCCACTGCAAGGCATGGGAATGTGCACACTTCCTGCTCAAAATGGATTACTACTAGCATCAGGAGGCTCCAGTCTGGAAACACTGGGCCATTAGAGTAGGCCGCAAATGGAATCAGGAGGCTTAAGGATATTTCTGACGGTGAAAGACTTCTCAGCTATGATGATCCGGTAGCCAAATTTAATTTGGGGACCAGGACACAGTGCAATATATGCAGCTAAGGCAAAGTGTGGCGGCAGTGTGGAAAGGTCTGAGCTATAGTGGCCACAGCGATAGAGAAGTGGAAGGAGATGAAGTCTATGACGGGTGTCCCACATGCAGTGCTGAGGGATGGTTTGTATGGAGACCGAACCAGGGAGGTGTTAGTGTAAAGGTGGCAAGGGCTGCTGGTCAGGCAGATTGGTGAGGAGGTGGCAAAGTATTATGGAAAATTGTGCCATGAAGAGTTGGGAGGTGTGGCTCAAATTAACATAGTTCAAAATTCTGCATGGGTGGTATTGGACACCCAAGCGGCTGCAGACAGCAGGACTTAAACAACAGGCCAAGTGTTGAAGGTGTGCCGTACAAGAGGTAGACATCTTGCACGTGCTATGGTCCTGCCCAAAGCTACAAGTGTTTTGGAAGGATATACATGGCCTGCTGCAGGATACATTGGGGAAAAGGATATCGCTTGCCCCAAAGTTATGTGTACTAGGGGACATGTCGCCGGAAGATATTCTTACCGCTCAGGAAAAGAAGTGGCTCACCATGGTGCTGCTGGTCATCAAGCAAGGTATATTGAGGTTGTGGGGCACGCCAAGGACACCAGAGGCAATAACATGGGAGGCAGGGTTGATAACGGTGGTGACTTACGAGAGGCTGATATACAGGAAGCAAAATAGTTAAGCAGAATTTGCACGCACGTGAAGCAAACATTTAGTTTGGGAATGAAGGAGGCTCAAATAGGAAATATAGCAGGAGATTCATGTATTTCATGTTTTAACATTTTTTTCAAGTCTTTAAGTAAACTAAGCAGCATTTAGTTAAAACTAAACTTTTAATTTCAACTTTCAAAACAGTAGGCATTTTGTTTTCACTGTGCTTCCATGCATCTTTTTTCACCTACTTGAAAATGCTTTCTATATTTACAAAAAGTGCTTCAAAGCATTTTGAATGTTTTGCAGGAAACCCTGATTACCGGCATCGGTAAGATGTACTCCATCTCTGCAGAAAATATTGGCAATGTCAAATTTAATATTTTTATCATGGAAAGACATCATGCCAACATCTCCCAAAAATGCACACACAGCGTTGTTGACATTGCACTTTGCTTTCTCCATTTGCAGACCAAATGAACTCAAGCACATCGACATCTGTCTCTGAGCAATGCGGGAAAAAATCAGCCTAGAATTCAGGAACATTTTTCTTCAATTTGCCAAATGTTTCCTTCATTGCAAACTGCAGTGAAATTCCAGGGATATGCCCTAAACTGTTCCCTCCCCAATAAACAATGATAATGTCTGGATGGTGCAGTGTGACTAAATTGACACAAAATGGGAGCAAGTCCTCCCACTTCATGCCCTGTACTCCATACCATTGCACATGAACATCATAGAATCCAAGATTTCCAGCCGCTCCACACTGCTCTGCATACACCTTCAACCAATGGATCCACGAGTCCCTCAAAATCCACATACTCTGCCTACTGAAAGACATAGCCAGAGTTAGAGCCATCTGCACTCCTCTCAGCAAACACACCTTCTGCCAAACTCTCTCCTTGCATACCACAGTCAGGACAACTTATATGCTAATCCCCTGGGCTACACAGTCCCATTTCCATTCCTGACATCCTCAAAAGACAAGGATGTGGCACGTGCCATCCACAGACTACCGCAGTGTCCACGGACAGATCGTCCAAATGAAGGGGGTTGGGAGAGAAATTAAATGCAATGTAAGTTATTTACTCTTTAGTGGTGGCTCTGTTTGGATTATTTTTGGTGGGGGCTTTTCAGTTTTTTCCCCTACAATTACTCACATGCACTCTTCATCAATTTCACAAGAACTTTCTGAGTGCAGTTTGAATATTGTCAAGAAAGATTGCATTGCCACAATCAGTAAAAGTGATGCCATCACTGAACAAAGTACATCCAACATCTTGCAGAATGTTCTCATTTGGGAAGGATGTAATCCCGACATCATGCAAAAATGAACATACCCCTTTGTTCACAAGGCGCCTTCCTGCATCTTGTTGAGGACAAAACACAATGGTACATCTCCAGAGTGCCCTAGGAGGTATGTGTGAAAAGATTCTCTTTCCACATAGAAACAGTTCCGTTAGTGCCTTCAGCATATCTTTCAATGCAATCTGCAACGTTATTGCACTGATGTACCCCAAAATATGTCCTCCACAATGTATGACAATGATATCTGGATATTGGAAATAAGACATATTTTTGCAATGTGCAAATAAAGTCTCCCAGTTTTGCCCAGGCACACCATACCAAAGGTTAGCAGAAATGCCACACATGTCCGTGTATTTTTTCAGATTCACCATCCAAGCATCTCCCACTATCCACACAGTAAGCCTTCTCATCTGAACAACCACAGCCATCTTCCCCACACACATCAATGAAAACAACTGTTACCCTCTTTTCCTAAAAAGCACAACCAGAAGTCCTCATTGGCTAATCCCCACAGTCCCCGTTCCATGCCAGGCATCCTTAAAAGACCAGGTTGTGGCATGCCCTGCCTGTGGACTACCGTACTGTCCGCAGACACGATAACACAGGACAACCCTTCTTCCCTTTCCACTTTAATCTTTGTATCACTCCTTCATTGGCTACTTTCAAGCAGTCACACACCCATCCAACAATCACATCCAAAAACTCTACATCTAACTCTGTCATCTCAGTTCAACACTTCAGATGTACTGTTGAACACTCTGAGTACATGTCTCCTGTTACTCCCAAGCAACTGCATCAAAAATTACTGTAAAAATCTCCAAGATTTCCATTAGCAGATTAAACTACATCTGCATCTATCAACAAAAAGCACAGGTATGCATATATTTTTAAAATTACATTTCCAAATCTTGTACAAATGCATGTAAACAGGGTTCCTACCACTTACCCTGCATTAACTTACTCAATAATAATAATACTCTTGTGTGTCACACCTCCTGACATCAAGTGGCAGTTACTTACAATGCTGTGTTGTTGCAAAGTTTTCTTTTAATGACCATTTTCATAACAGTTTCAAAACACACATTTGCAATTTCAGTGAAAGAAAGGAAACCCCATTTAAAGCATTTCCACAGCATGTTTAAGTGCCGTATCGTGTGTAAAAGTTCAATATATTATTAAAATGAAAACTGCATATATGTTACCAAAGCATGGCATGTACATGGAATGAGAAATGGCAAAATGCATTGCGTTTACAAATATTTATTTAAGCACCATTTCACGTAAAAGAAACAAATGCATGTATACATTTACAACAGTGCTGTGTGTAATTTTTATGAATAAATTAAAGAAAATGGAAATGATTTCTCCAACGTTCATGGAATGTTTTCCTATGGGATTGCACCATTATAAAAAACACTTCCATGAATCAGGCCCTGTCAGTGTGTGCAATTTCATTAACTTTCCCGCACATGCATACTTGGTAACATTCCCCTTTGTAATCTGTACGTGCTTATTGGCTCCTCAATTTTTCTCTGCATTTTGGGACATGTAGTGCACCTTTTGGAATGCAAATAGTGCAACCACAACTCCCATAATACGAACAAAAGAACCATCATTTAATAAGAAACTACACATTAAAGTATGCATGCACTGACAATATAACAAACCTTCACAGAGGTGCCACTTAAAAGTGCTCTACAAATATTGTCCATCTCCATTTCTTTTTTTATAAAAAAAAGTTATGCACAGTACTGCTATAAATCCACAAAACAATTTCTTAACTGTCATGTACAGACTTCCAAAAAGGACAGCTTTTGAAACGCTCAGCATTTTCCATTTTGAATTGTATAAAAATGCCACACTTTCTAGCTATGGCCTTAGGCATACTTTACACGGGACCACCAGCCCCATTAGTAAAGCTGCCAGTGGTCCTGTGTCCTCTTACCATAGAGTCCTATGCAACTCCACAGAAATAGGGACTAACATTTTCCGGCACCTGACTTTCCAGGCCAACAAAACCTGTAATATCATGGTGGCACCGGGAAGCTAGCTGCTGAAAAATTATTAGGAATCTGGTGGCAACCCATCTGCAGCAATGGCAGGGTTACCACCACACTCGTAATGAGGCCCAATGTTATTAACTCTTCTTCCCAACAACTCATCCTACAAATAATGTCTTCTTGTGCTAAAATTACTTCAACTTATACCATACATACCCACTCATTTTCTTCTTTCACAATTGCAGTGAAGAGCAACCTCTTGGAAGACAACAACCTGAAGAAAACTACTCTTCACATCCTACAAAGTAAGTGTACTAGTGTATTAGTATTCCTTCTGTTACTCATACAGTACAGTGCAGCTGCATAGTAGCCTACACAATTCCTTTCAAACCAACAACATTTATTTCACTCTTATTCATTACACTTCAGTATGGATACTCTGTATATTCTCATCTGAACACCATTATCAAAACACCCATTATTATCCTACAGCACTACCACTCTCTTACTCACTAACCCAAGCCCTTCACACATCTACACACACAGCTACTCTTACAACCCTCTGAAACACACCTAGCAGCCCATTGTACAATCACACAGCCCTCTATTTATGTCTGCCCTCATATTCACACTCATTCTCAATACACGCAAATAAACTCCACAACGTTCAAACCCATAATGTCCTTTTTTCTCCAACAGACAGAACAGAATGCCTATTAAAAAGCAACTACAAAAACAAAGAAAAAATAGCGCAGATAAAAATAAAAGCATGCCAAATACTCATCCACCTCTAGCAGAATGTATAGCAAATATTCAAACAAAACTGCTAATGCAGTCAGTCAACAAAGCTGAGCCAGGTAGCTTTAAAAAAACGATGGCCCCTCCTCCAAAAAGTAAAAATAAAAAGAAATGTATAAAGAAGAATAAAACTACTAATAGCGCTACCACTACAACTACCAATGTTAACATAGCCACAGTTAAGCATTTCAAAAATTGTTTATATTAATTTTAACCAGAATGAAACCACTAACAAAATTATTCAGTAAATTACAAAAAGTACTTCTAAACATGTGCAGTGTCAACATAGATACCTTTGCGAACTTTTGTGAAGGTGAATGGATTCACACAAGCAGCACAGAACCATATTTCAATGAAGAGGCTTATAAACAAGAACAGAAAACTCCAATTGCCATGCATAGTAATGGCCGAGGGTATGAAATGCTACAAAACATCATTATGGCACAAGAAACCCTTATTGAACAAACTTGCAATCAACTGTTCCTTCCACCCAACCAGTCCGTCCAGTCTACAAATGGTCATGCAGCTTAATATGTAACATAGGGCAACAATCCTTCAAATCTTTACAACAATTCCTCAATCACTATGTGAAAGTAAAAGACAAAATTAGAATAAAAACTTTACAGACCATGGACTCCTGTCCAGTGCACAGCTACACTGGGCTGCAAGGACATTCCTTAGCCTATATTTTGGGACCTGCTTGCAAAAGCACCTTGCACCACATCAAAATGTTAGCAAAACACCATTCCACTATAAGGAACCTTTTGCCGAGACTATACTATTCAAAAAGTCCTGCTTTACAACTGCAACATCTTAATAACATTCTCCTACATGGGACAGCCAAAGAACTCCTTGAACAAATAGAACACATCCAAAGTAAATATTTTGGAAGTGAAGATAAGTTAGAAAATTCTGTAATTTTAGAGAACATTAGCGAAAACCTTACAAACACCAATCTTCTAATAAACATATACAAAAAAGAAATGGCAAAGTTTAAAAGCACATCTGCTGAAGTACCAAACCAAGTATGTGTGTGTTGTCACAGAACTTTTTACAAAAAGAGCACACAAATTGTAGATTTGACAATGAGGAATCCCAATGGTTTCAATTAGCTGTATATCTTATAACAGAAAATAAATACAAAATAAGTGACCCCTCAATACTTTGCACATGGTGCAATACAAAGCTTGATAATAACCAAAGGCCTTCACGTGCTGTCAATAATAACTTGGAAATATTCCCACTTTCAAAACCTCTCCAACAGCTTAATTTGTATGAGAGCATTATAATCCAAACAGTAAACCCATTTCAAGCTATAATATTCCTTCAAACCAAAGACAATCAAATTGCCTCCTTCTGAATTACTAAGGCATTTGTGGCAAAGTAGTATATTTGCCATTAGATCTTAACAAAAATGTAGAAGCACTAGGAGTGCAACGGCCAATGGATCAATCTTTGATTACCTAGTTAAAGGTGTACCAACGAAAGACAACACAATTTGGCAAGAACTAGTAGACTTAAACAAAGTTAGAAAAGCCCTACAATATCTAAAAGAAAACAATAAGCACTACAAAGATATAAACATTGAACAGAACATAAGGGAAACCACACGAATAATTCAGGATTCATCACCAACTGGCCAATTTGATTTGATTTTTGATTTGATTTTGAGAAATTGATAAAGCGTACCAGACGGAGTAAACCATATTCAAGCGCAGATGACAACTAAAATGAACATTGAACAACCGGAAGGATGGGTAAACGTTGCAATTCTAACAGTCCCTTTCTCCTTTAATTAAATAGGAAGGTTTTCAATTTAATTCCTAAATAACTCAAGGGTGTCACACATTCTAATTTCTAGGGGGAGTTTATTCCAAACTCTAGGGCCCGATGCTCCGAAGCTTCTGTCTCCTCTTGATACAAACTTCATTCGTGGACTACAAATGAGACATTTGTCCTGTGATCGTAGATTCTTTTTGGGGTGATATGGTATAATCTTATCAGCCAGGTACCCGGGCGCTAGCCCCTTCAAAGATTTAAAAACCAAACATGCTATTTTAAATTTGACTCTGTCCTCCACCCTCAGCCAATGTATGGATCTCCGGGTTGATGAGACGTGATCCCGTTTCCTAAGGTTCCAAATTACTCTGATTGCTGCATTCTGTGCTTTCTGCAGTCTGTCCATTTGTTTTTTTTGGAATACCTGCTAACAGGCTATTGCAATAATCCAAGTTGGGGTTAGTCATTGCCCCCACCACAGCCGCCCTAACTTCTATTGGAATATAGGGTAATATACGCCCTAGTGAGCACAGTGCAAAGTAAATTGTTTTTACCTCCCACCTGACTCTCACTCCCTATTTGAACTTGTAGATCCTAGCAGTACATCCAATATTGTAAACCAGTGTACAATTCACCCACTAGACTCCAAAGACACCATAGATGATGCATTAGAAGCATATCAAATGTGTCAAGCCAAAGGATCTCCAATCAGCATATGGGAGAAAAGTATAGAAGCATGTGTCTTTCCTCTACTCTTTCTTACAGGAAAAGGGGGAAGATATGATGAAAGATCCACTCAAATAACAGCATTAGAATATTGCTGTTTACGAATGTATTGTGAAGACCCCGGATTCAGAAAAAATGTTGAATACATATTCCACCTCCTGTTTGAAAGTAAACTAGCAACTGTATGTTACCTAGTTGCACACACATTGAAAACAGGCTCCAGGTATTTAAAAATATCGTCTACCCAACTACTTTAAAAGATAAAAGACAAAGATGAAGTTTTGCAGTCAAGTATCGCAAATCTCTTGGCAAACATGCGTGATACAAAAGAATACTGGTACCAATGTCACGCTGATGTACGATGTATGCTAAGGGACCTCGGCCCAACCACATGGTTTGAAACTTTGAGTTGTGCAGAATATTCATTGGATGACTTGCACGGCTTCCTACGCATAGCAAACCAAAAGAAGGAATAGACATAAAAACACCAGGAGAACTCTGCTCTCTTGACCTTTTAACTGTACCAAGATACTTTCATCATCACTTTATTGCCATGCTGACTTCATCTGTAATAAAAATATCCCTCCCCTCAAAGAAGTGGAAAACTTCTTTTGGAGAAAAGAATATCAATCCAGAGGAGCACCACACATCCATATGATTTTGTGGAAAAAAAGATGCTCCTAAATATGGACATCCCCCATTTTGCAGTTTATTCACAAATACATATCCTGCGACAATACTACACCAATGATTCTTTGGTTTCCCTAGACCAGTTTCAGCAAAAGGACAAGTAAACAGCTTCATGTCATCTGTTAGACGCAGTGTGAAAGGCAAATTGCCTCAAAACAGATACAGCATAAAAAGAAACTAAGCTTCAAAGTACATAAATGATTAGAATGCAATCATTGCCCTGTTGTGGAAGTCACACATACATATACAATATATTGCAGATAATTCCACTGCTGTTGCAAAATATGTCACAGCCTACCTAACCAACACTGAGAAAACAGAGCTAAAAGACCTCTGGGATGACATATCATCTGACAAAACACTGTCACAAAAATTGTACAGCTTTGGCATACAAATGCTGTCCCATAGAGAATGTGGATGCTATGAAGCTGAAGACCGTTTAACAGGAACAGACTTATATGGAAAATCTGAACATATAGTTTGGCTAAGCCTTGGTCCAGCTGCATCCAGAAAAAGAGTGCTGAAATCCTAGCAAGACATAGAAACAATAGCCAACAATGATCCCAACAGCCAGGATATTTTAAAAAAATGTATTGACACATACTACCCAAACACAAGTACTGCTTTGGAAAACTGCGCCTGTACCCACAAAAATATTGTGACACCAGATGAAAGATGTGGAAAATACATTTTCTCAGCTTGTGAAGGTAGCCTCGTCAAACTTACCAAACCCAGCCTAATTAATCTTATGAAATTATTATTTAAAACTCCTCAACATAGAGAACTTTACTACATGGCCCTACTGCAACTTTTTAAACCATGGAGAAAAGAAGAGGATTTATTAGGTAACCATGACTCATGTGAAGCTGCACTCATGCAAATAAAAGCAGTATAACAAATGTCTATTTCAAGCAAAACAACAACATGTTGGACAACGAACACCAACAAGAGGAAGAAGTTCAAGCACAACTACATGAAGACACTCCTGAGGGCAGTCAACCTTCTGTTACAGGAAGCGAAGCCAAGAACCACTTCAAGAGCCACTCATTGTAAATAAAGCAGAATTAGCCATGACTGTTGTAGAGAACACCATCTATCAATATGAGCAATCAGAAGAAAACTTGTCAGTGCTGAAATCACAGCTAAATGCTCAGCAACTTAGCATGTTCCTAGAAGTGACTAAAGAAATCGAACATGGTTTGAAGCATGAAAGTAAAACCTGTAGCTGTCAAAATTATAAAATTCTACTCCTCTATGTAAGTGGTGAATCTTGTTCTGGAAAAGCATACTTAATTATCAACAGCAAATTCCTATAAAAGTTAACAAACAAAACCTTTTCAGCTGTTGTAACAGCCCCCACAGGTTTAGCTCCCTACAACATAGGAGGTGTTACTTTACACCGACAACTGTTCCTTCCAGGGCAACATCAAAACAAATTAGAGTAATAAAACATATCAACAAAAGCTGCTACATAAGTATGCAAAATTCTGAAGCAAATGAAAATGCTCCTAATAGATGAGGTAAGCATGGTTTCCAACCTAATGTTGGCTTTAATTAACGTCAGACTGCAAGAAGTCCTTAAAATGGACTCTGATGAACTCTTTGGAGGAAAACTTGTTATTGTTTTTTGGAGATCTCCTACAATTAACACGAGTGAAAGGTGAACCTATTTTTAGAACCTTAGGACACAAACAGTGCTGCAACACACTTGGCAGCATAGGAAATGTAAATCTTTGGCAACATTTCCAATACAGAGAACTAACTCAAAACATGTGTCACTCTGCATACCTCACCTATGCTAACATTTTAAAAAGCATTAGGACTGGTCTTCTTTCTAAAGATGCACAATCTATCTTAAATAGTAGACTCATCCATGAGCTATATGGGCATGACACATCTGCTCCTGACATCATGGAACAAATAGCACAAAACATGTAAAATATATGTCCTTAATGCCAACCCTAGCAAGCTGTATTCAATTCAATGAGACAATGTTAAAAAAAGAAATGGAACCAATAGTGCATATTAGCTCCACAGACAAACTGGAAGTTCATGGCATGACACTCCCTATTTGTCAACAAGCAACAGCACAACTAAATAGCTTAGAACAATGTATCTTTAAAACAGCTGGTTTGGAGAAAATATTAATGTTGTGTTTGAACTGCAGAGTAATTCTGAAACGTGACCTTGATGTGGAGCAATGTTTAATTAATGGAGAAATTGTTACAGTTGTTGGCTTCCAGGTGTATCCACATGACAACAACATTCAGTTTGTCAACATCCACTTTGACAAACTTTCAGAAGTTAAAAGGATAGGATGCTCAAACGCACGATTCCTTCTTTTCAAAGACATGAATGTACGCAGAGAGCAATTCTCTCTGTCTCTTGCATATGGAGCCACTATTCACAAATCACAAGGTCTAACCCTTGATCAGGCATTGATTCACATTGGCAGCACATTCTTCAAAGAAGGTATGAGTTATGTAGCACTTTCACGTCTATGTAAACTCAAAGGACTATTTCTAGTCAATTTTGATGCAAACAAAGTCAAGGCTGACATTCCGTGCATCCTAGAGTACACAGACTATGGGCACTCAACACACTCCATCTCGATATGTATCCTTTTCCTGAAAAAGGTAATGTTTTGAAAAGAAAAATAATGCAAACAGAACATATGACAGACCTCCCATCAATAGCACAAAAGAAACTAAAAAACAACTGCTACTCCATCAATTAGTACAAACACAAATCTATCTAGTGCAAACACAAGTGCACATACAGCAGCATATATAAAGAGAAATATTTCTTCTAAAAAAACAAGTTGAGGTCCAGAAAATGACACAGAGACAGAACTCTCTGGTCTGTTAATATTTTCTAACATAACTGGTGTAAATTGCTATGCAAATATAGCAATCAATCTTCTGTTCCAATTGCCACCAATTGTTCAAAACATTTACTTGAATGGCTCAAATCAGTTGTGTTTACAAATTCTTGTCCTTCATAGAAATTGCACAAATAATCCTGACAACATGTACAGTGTCTATGTAATAAGGCACAAATTGGACTAATGTGCAGGAATGGTAGAATTCACCATAAACACAGAGGAAGATTCCCAAGAATGTTTAATGTACATGCTGCAAATACTGGAAACCAAAAACATACCTATAAATTAAATCTTCCAGATTTCATACACATGGAAACATACATGCACTCTCTGCAACCATACTTCACAAGAGCACATCCCAAATGAACGATTTGTGTATATATCTATACCAAATCCCGAATCCATTCCATTTCATCAACTGGTGCAAAATGCAAATCATGCCATATTATAGACTTTTTGCAATTCAGACAATCGTTCCACCTTGCACATAAACTCACATAGCCAATATGTAATACTAATGCCTTTAAGGTACAACACAGATGGTACCAAAAACAACTGCATGCTGACTAGCTTCACACATGGAAAAGTCTCTTGGCAAGAAAACCTTCACAACAGTAGGCATAATCTACCACACTGGTGCCACAACCACTGTAGGTCAATATACTGCATACATTAAAACATATATGGTTGGTTTGAATGCAACAACACTTCCATTACGCTAAAACAAAGATTACCAGCAAATATAACAATGACTACTTAATTGTCCTTAAACCTAAATGTAGTCACTGACCTGTGAAACTATCAACAGTTAGTGCACTTTAAATATTCCCTTAAGTACTGCACACTTCAAACAAATATACTACTGTGCAAGTTTAATTCACTTAAATGTAGTATTTATTTTATATGCTGTATAGATTTTTATTTCTCAATGATTATGCAAACAGAAACAATATCTGTGCAAAGCACACAGTAATGTTTCAACCATAGTACTTAGAATGTACTGATTATGAGGGTCTACAAACTTTAGTCAATGACCTGTAGAATTATCAAGAGTTAGAATAGACCAACTGGTATATAACTGCATCCAAACTACTGCAATGCTACTTTTGAATAGCAGAATAGTTAGAATACATCAACAGGTATTGAACTGCTTCAAAAAGTGCCCCTCAGAACTATAAAACTATCAACAGTTAGAATATGCCAACTGGTATCTAACTGCATCCATAATACTGCAATGACACTTTTGAATAGCAAAATAGTTAGAATATACCGACTGGTATCTAACTGCTTCAAAAGATACCCTTCAGAACTTTGAAAATATCAACAGTTAGAATACGCCAACTGGTATCTAACTACATCTATACTACCGAAATGCTGTTTTTGAAATGGAAAAAAGTTTCAATAAATCAACAGATATAAATGTAGTACGTTTTTTTTTAATGCTGATTAGATTTCTTTCCCAATGACTCAATGAGTATGCAAACAGAAACAACAACTACGCAGAACAGACAGTAATGTTGTTTAAAACATAGTACTTAGTATGTACTGATTATGAGGGTCTATAAAGTGTAGTCACTAACCTGTACAACTATATACAGTTATAATACGCCAACTGGTATCTAACTGCATCCACAATACTGCCATGCTACTTTTGAATAACAAAATAGTTATAATACACCATCAGGTATATAACTGCTTAAAAAAATTTTTGGAACTATATAAAATCAACAGTTAGAATACACCAACTGGTATCTAACTACATCTATGGTACTGCAATGCTGCTTTTGAAATGGAAAACAGTTACAATACAGCAACAGGTATCTAAGTACTTCAAAAAATACCCTTCCTTTCATTGCAAATACACCATTATGATGTTTCCTACTGCAACACTGCTTGTAACAACACATAGGCCATGGTTGCTGCCGGTATTGTAACGAGTCCGCCATGGTGCAATGGAGAATTACCACCCCATTCCAAGGTTGGCGGGCGGTAATTCCCCATGCACCATTGGCCCTTTCCCATTCCCATTTTTGCCCCATCGGTCTCAATGGGAATGGGGAAGGCGGTAATTACGGTACTGCAAATTGCGGAACCGTAATTACATCCAAGATCCCTTTGCGGGTCCCTACTTTGACGGCTGGTCCAGACCAGCCGTAAAGGTCGGGAGCCGCAAAGGGACCTCGTAATTAGGCAAGGGGTTAACGGCGCTGCAGCCTTTTACGGCGCCGTTAACCCCTTAGCGCCAGGGTCGTAATGAGGCCCATACACTTATTTGTGCACCTTAAACATTTTCTTAAGTACTGCACGCTTCAAACAAACATACTTTGACACGTAACAGCAAATAAATGTAGTAGTTTTTTTTTTTAAATCCTGCATGGATTTTATTTTCCCAATGACCCAAAGATTATGCAAACAAAAACAGCAACTCTGCAGAATGCACAGCAATGTTGTATCATATATAGTACTTAGAATGTACTGATTATGACGGTCTAAAAGGTACATAAATATGTGAGATTGTATGCAATAAAACATTGTAAACTATCCTACCCAACATATTATACTGTGTTTTTTGCACAGAAAAAGAAGAAAACATTTCTCCTTCATTACCATGTACAATAAACTGAACCTGTACTCCCAATGGTACAGCAATCATACGTACTATTTGCACTTCAATTGTATTGTGTCAACATGTTACAAATACTATGTACTGTCCACCCACTATTTATAATAACTATGCACGTATTATTATAATGGTTGTATCCAATTGACGGATTCAATTTCTGTAGACATATTATTATAATAAAAAGCTTGTGGAGTGAGAATACATCCTTAAACTGGTTGTACGCAAACCTGATTGCAAAATGGGTGAGAATGTGAATATATTTTGAGTTGTGCAGCAGTAGTAAGGAAAAATGGGTGATTTCTCACTGTCCCCTGAAACCAAAAGGTCTAAGAAAGGTGTCCTCACACACTGCGCTCACTACTAATTGACTACTAATTGACCTGTTATCAAATGAGGAAATGTTCTTTTATACATACAGAAAACATGTTATAAAGAAGCACTGCATAGTCGTCTTGTTTGTTAGTCAGTAAAAAGCGTGTATTCAAAGGTACATTGCATCTCACCAAAGGAAAATGTTATTACTAATGCATTCCTAATAACCAAGGAAACTATTACAGAAAGTAGCCATATTGCGAAGAGACACTAAAAGAACTGAAAACAAGGCCTAGTATCCAAGGAATCTGTTACAGGAAATCGCCATGTTGCGAAGAAACAATAAAGAACTGAAAAAACGCCAACACGTGTTTTGACCCACTTAGGTCGTCCTCAGGGCGCATAAGTATTGGAGTACTGAAGTACAAAAACACATTTTTGGCATAAACATACATACATTGTTTGAAATAAACCAAATGCAATTTAGTTAGTCCAAACCAAGGTCATAGGTTTTTGTCAGTGAAAATGTTTCACAACGTTACATCACTGTATATAAGTTATTAATAATTCCTCTTTTAACACACATGAAAGAACTGTAAACCTCCTTTAACAAACATATATTTTGAAATGCGTACTGATGTGTCTGGTTATCAGCAGCGCATGCTGGGGATCCAAGTCATGGTTGAATTGTCTAAGACATGAGGCTCGACCATGACCAAAGCCCCACCAAATCACCCCTGTTATCCACTGCACCTGTCCTGCATCCTAGTTAAGTGTCCACTATACCCTCATAATGTGCCCAATGGCCATTGCTCATGGCATGCAGCCATGATCAGGCTCCACAATCCATGGGGCATGGGCTTCGGCCATGCCACATTCCCCAATAAGCAAATCACTATTTGCCCAGTAGGCAAAGTTATATCACTATTTTTTGTACTTACTTTTTGACACTTTCAAAAAAATAAAACATAGGACAGCTTTGCAAAAACATGCTTTCACGTCCTTGCTGATGCTACCTGTGCAAGTTTGCTGCAATGCCGTCCATCACTTCGGCTTTAGCCACAAGCAGAATTTCTTTTCCCATTCAAGCCCATCCCGATTTTGAAAAACACTACTACATAGCCGCTCCCTGGTGGCCATGCCCACTTTAACCCCATTGCCCTTCTCAAGTGGTCATGGCCAGTAGCCAGATTGTCCGGTTCATGGCCTTTGCATCAGGCGTCTAATGTGGGTGGGGAATCAGTGATCCCTTTGGACTTGCTATTGCAGATCTGAACCAGGCCTGGAAACATGAATGGATGAGCTCAGTAATGACAGATCCAATAATGGGGCATATTGCCATTCATTAAAAGGCATCCCTATGGCCTCCACCTGCACCTTTCAAGTAGTATGAAGCATGCACAGTCATTCAAGATACCTTCCATCCCAGTCAGATGTCTAGACATCCCAATGAAAACAACAAACCCTGCAGACCATTTAAAACAGCAACCACCTCCACTACATGTATAGTGTGCAAGGTACTACAAAGATCTCGGTAAAGGGAATTGGGACAAACAGAAAACGTTCATATAGGAATCAGTTGGCTTCTGTATCTGGTCAAGTACATGAAGTACAAGAGATGAAAATAATAATAAATAATGTTAGTATCATATGTTTGTACAGTAGCCTTTTCTACAACCCTCTCTGTGAATAGCTGATTTTCGTAGGAGGTTAGGATGTTGACCGTGATAGATATTTATTTGTATGATGTCCTTCGGAACTACCTCTCATTTGTGGTCGAAGTGTTTGAAAAGAAGTAGTGGAACTATGTTCCGACAGGCCTGCACCCAGTCCCCACACCACACCCCCTCCCACACACAATACAAACCCCCTTCACATGCACCTACTGTTTAAGGGAACGTTCAATTCTTCCTACACTTTTATTTTAAAACGGAGCCATTCCAGAATGATTTATTTTTAAAAGAAAAGTATAGGAACAGTAAAACTTAATTTTAAAAAGTAGAGGAGCACCACTCCCTCTCACTTTGGCCACTGCCTCCCATAGCATGTGACAAGGTCATTGTGTATTTGGCCATATCCTGTCCTATCAAGTGAAATATACCTACCATCTAAAAAGTGGCCAGGAAATGGGCAGACCAGGGCAAAACAAAAGCATATGTTGTTTAAAAATGTAAAGTCCACTGTCTCTGCATCTGAGACCGCCCAAGTCTTCTAGCATCCCCAACCCAACACTGCCTGCTGTAATGAATCCTGCAGAGTCCTCACAAAGACCCTACCTAAAGTCTCCTCCCAGGTGGCCAAGGGAATGCAGCTGCTACCTGATCCTGACCCTGGGGGGTCTCATTAGCTGGGAGGATCACCTGGGAGGCGAAGGACCTCAGGGGAACACAATGACTCAGTTGGGAGAGACACAGTATTTGTCTTGCTCAGAGGAAGAAATGGCAGTGATACCAGAATATGTAATGGCTTGCTGTCAGAGGGAGGTTTTATCTTGATGGTGATGAAAACTGTCATAATCAATCATTGATTGGGAGTAAGACTCCCCTTCACAATGAAAGCTCCTGTGATCAACCGGGAAATGTTAAAGGTGAATCTCAAAACATTAACATCTTAGGTTTTGAAAACTCGAATTCCCCTCTAAATCATAAAAGAGGGCAATGCCGAAACCAGCTAATAAGAACCAACATTACCAAATCCAAGAGAGGGCAATTAAAAAGCAAGTTGAATGTATACTCTCTTGCAAGAGTGAGAAAGAAGCAATAGTTGGAAATGACCTAAACAAGAATTGTCTAAACCAAAGAAGAGCAAGTGTGAGAAAAAGCCATATCATCACTTGAGCAATATAAGAGTGGGAAAACAAGAGTGACAGGAGAGCTGCCCTCCTGATAGAAACTATTCAGGAGGAAAGGAGCATAACCTGGATTGCATGTGGCGGTCACACACGTGGAACAAACGGCACCAATGTGTATCATGTCTTCCCAGAAGTGGTCAAAACTGATGTTATAGAAAGTCAAAAGACTTTGCTAAATTGTTTGAAGAAAGTTTACCACAGAAGGCCTTGTAGTTGGAGTTTTTCATTGAGTCCTGGCAGGCTAGTATACCCGTATGTCAACAAAAGGACCACTAATCCGTGGCAATGGTCTGCCCCTTGGGGTACGCAGCAGTTTGGGGCGAGAATATCTAATGTTAACACAAAAGAGGTACTGTTGCGTCCAGGATTGGCCCTGTTGGGTTTAATTTTTTTTTAAGCGAATACCTGATCCAATCCTATTTACCCACATAGATTATTACTTCTACATCCAGTGATATATAACATAAGGACACCTTGTGAACCCCAAAGTTTTCAAAACAGAAAAAAATGATATTATTAAGAATACCATCATCGAGGACACAAAAGATCAGTGAATCACATTTATCATGTTGTAATTACAAAAAGGTATATACATATATTGTGGAAAAGAACAAAGAATTTGCACACCGTGAGACCCCATATGGGGGGGGGGGCGTATTAAATCAATAAACAATTACACATTCTTAGGAATAAATAGTGATAATTATAAAATACCTCAAAACAGAAATAAAAACAAAAAGAAATGTTTGAAAAAAAAACTTTTTGGAGAAAGAAAAAGTAGAAAACAGGTCTGAAGGCAAATATATATCATTTACATGCTCAGTTTTTCCATTAGATCAAGAACAAAAGTGTCTTCTTAAGATCAAATTAATATTTCTAACTTGGTTGTTACCTCACAACAAAGTAAGAGGCAGAAAAAAACAAACACAATTTTATATAAATGAAAAGTAAGTCCTTGTATTAAGTCAAGATAGAGTCCCAAGGTAGGAATTGTTCTAAATTGGGATTGGGTCTGCCCAAAAGGCTAGTATACCCGGGCAAGGGACTTGGTAGAAGCAGCCCTGGGAGGTGAGTGGACCAAGAATAAGTTATTGAAGTACTGTGTTGTGGTTAAAGACGGTGAAGATGAAGAAAACGTGGCAATACCACTACAATCTATGTGAATTGTTGTGGAAATCATCCCGAAAAATCATTATTGCTGATGTAAGTATATTGTGAACTGTTGTGGAACCATCCCGACAAAAGTATTTTTGTTGATACAGATGAATTGTTGAAGTATTCTTGTTTTCTAAGAAGGAGCAGAGTTGAAAGCTCTGCTACAAGAGGAGAGATAAAATTGTGTTGAATATTTTGAACTGCTGGTCAAAGTCCAAGTGAGAAACTTTTTTGGAGCAAGAACTTTTTCATTAGAACTTTGTTGAAAGACACAATTTTCCTCTTTTGAACTGTCATTGAAAATCCTGTTTGAATGTGTGGAAGGGGATCTCACCTAGGTTACAAGGAGAAACAGTAATCAGGTTTATGTTGCAAATAATTGTTAGTCTGTTATATAATTGAATTGCCATACTTTACCTTGTTAAGTTTGTTGTATCTATAAGTGTGAGGGATAGATTCCTTTTGTTAGAATGTTTCCTTTAGCTTATTTTGGTAGGCAGGGAAATCTTCATCAAGGTAGGGATCGTGAGGCGTTTGTCAAACCCTTTTGAGTTAATACAATTGCAATGCAGTATCCTGATGCCATGTTGAGACAACCATACACACTAATCACAGAACGCTAGTCTCCATTACTCTGCACCCAAGGCTGCCAAATCTTCCAGAGGCACTGACCTGACATTACCTGACATTACCTGCCATTTCCAGCGTTTTTGATGTTTTTGACCCTCAAGCCACTGCCAAACAGGCACCACATCATTGGAACCCATTGCTACTGATCCCAGACTGCACCCCAGCTCAGCACCGAAAGTTGACAGATTCCCGATTTGATCCTGAAAATCCTGACATGATGATGTAGACCTACAAACACAAGATCCTGATGTATTTGAAAATGTTCTGTCTCCCGAACCTGATGTATTTGAAAATGTTCTGTCTCCCGAACATCCTCAAAGTATGAGAAACTTATTAACACATGTTAACATTTTGATACTGACATATTTTCCTGAGCACCCTTGTCTACATGCCCGGATTGAAACTGTATTTTAAAGTCTATTTACTCAGTATTTTCCTGTTAAGAGGTGGGCCAGCAGTGTTTTTATAGCTGTGTGCATTTTTGTAAGTTTAATTAAATATCATATTTTTATAGAATCTTTGTTGGACTTTCTTTTATTTCGGTACTGCTGAGCTATTGTTTGGAATACCTCTGTACTAGATCAAAACCCTCCTGAAGGATATAGCCTGCCCTCAGCCCACATTAACAAAAGCGGCAAAGGAGTGAAACCCTGTCAGGCAGTGCCAGGTTCACCTTGATGGTTGGGATCACTGCTGGTTTAGTAGCGGTGTGGGGCTGAGTAGGCACTTTAGCCACTACTCATCCACGTTCTCCTGCAGTGCAGGATTCATGTAATCATTCTCTCTGTATGTCAAATAAAAGAGCCCCTTCATTAATGCATTGTTTATATATTGATGTACATTGACATTTCAGAATAATCAAAACTTCAGAATTCAATGATATACTGGATTTGATATTATAAGCAAGGCCCCTAATTTGATTGGTGCAGGCATTGTCTTCCCACTAAGGGGGGGTTGGCCTATGATTTAAACTATTAATTAAAGAATCTTCAAATATGTTCTTTTTGCAACCATTAGGTTGACCATTAGCACTGAAAACCCCTCCCTTCAGTGTCTCCTTAATTCAATGTTTTGGGAATAATATTAGGGCTTTGTTTTTCACTGAGCTTATTACTCTGGCCAGCTGACAGATTGTGATCATAAATGTCCAAGGCCAATTCTAGAGATGGGCCATTTCCCCCAACACCTATCTCCAGACTCTAACACGAGCCAACCATGAATCATCTGATATTAAATAGACCTTGGCATCAGTAAAATGTTTGATTTGTCTGTTAAAGGGCCCATCCTCCTCCTCCTCTAACCTGGTCACATGTGAAAACCATTGCTCTGGTGCATCTGAAGTCTCAATAAAAGACAACAAAATCTGCAGTCTTGCTCTTAGAGTTTACAGGTCTCACTAATGGATGTTGTGGCAGAGCCACCCGTTCATGACCAGCTCCTGCATCACCAGCATCTCATTTAACCTGCATCTATTATTAGTATTACCATTTTCCTTACTCAGTGAGTTATATTTGAAATCGTCAAATCCTGTAGCCCTTTTTACACTGTCCCTTTTCATCATTTCTTCATTTGCAAAGCATGTTTATTTTCAAATAACAGAGTGCTTACGCCATTGCCTTGGGGGATGTTAACCTTAGAGTTCACTTCAATGAGTTGTAAGCATTCTTCATGTCAGGCTAACTTTGGTAACTGAACATAACCCTTGAATGATGGATGATGCACAGCTTTCAGCTCAATTACTGGCTTCCCCAAAGTGCTTTGTAAACCTCAATGGCTTCATACAGAAAGGAGTCATTACAACAAGTGAGCTTCACAGATCATTGCTATACGATTCATAATCAAATCAAAGATCTGGTTTTAGAAAGCCCCAGATATAGTTGGGAGATGATTAATACATTTCTTAGAATAAAAAGTTACATTTAGCTCGACGCTGGAGTAATTGCAAAATATTGATCCCAGGAGTAATTTTCCATTTTGATGAGTAAGACTGTAGGAATGTAATTGATGACTTGCGGGACCTAGAGAATACTGCCATATTGCATATCTATGGGTCTGTTATCAACAAGTTTAGAATATATTGAGTAATGGGCCCGGAAGCCCAAGTTAAAGGCCTGAGCACATGAGCGATGTTTGCTCCTGGTATAGCCATGGAATGCATTGATAACCAAAGCGGTAACCCGGGGTGTTAAAAAACAAAGAGGATTTTCACTCAAAGAACGGGACACCATGCAAGTCTCTTTCTTCAAATGACAATTCTCTGCAGAGATGGCCTCCATTGTTGTGAAAGGCAGGGCTCCATAAACCCGGAAAAGAAAATGAAGGGAAGCTGTTGCGGTGGGAGCGGGCGCAGCTGCCTCAACAATCACATAAGTTGGGCCGGGGATGGGTGTTAAAAAGATGTTTTTAAAAAGTAAAAGGAAGGCAGGGACAAGTTTCGGACAAAATGGTGGTCCGCGGCCTGCAGGTTCCGTCGAACAGAGGCTGAGATCAGCGGTTTCAGCCTACGACGCAAATAACCTGATTGACTGCCCCCTCTGCCCTGGTGTGCTAATTAGATAAAGAGCATGTCTGGCAATGCAGCTCATATTGCTGCCTAGAACGCACAATCTGGATTCTCAAGTTTGCACGTAGGCTGCTACCCTAGTGTTGATCTATTCTCAAAGTAGTCTGATGCAAAAGGAATATTCTTGGCTTTCTTTAATGATCTCATATCAGGGTTGAATTATTAGACTACCTATAAACAATATCAAATACTTTGGAAATTAGACTATGAATTCCGAGCTATTTAATGGGTTAGGGCACTCGACATACATTATGATGGTCTCTGGAAAGCCTGGCCAAAATTGACACAATGCAACCTATCGCCCTGGCACTGAACCCTCCCCTCCCCCCCACACCCCGGTTAACGCAGAACAGGACATATTGGGGGAGATATATGTTGAAAAATCAGAGAATATTGGGTAAATATCACAGATATATTATGATACAAAATTGAAACCATGATGAGAGAGAGGTTTTACTTAAATATTCACCTTCTTAGGGCATACATTTCTACAGCAGTATTTACATTTCTAAATGTATCCGTGCTTAGTGGCCTGACCAAACGCTGATGATGATGGTTGGTCATAGCGCCCATGGCGACTAAGATCGGAATCTGCAGAAGATGGGAGATGACTCACACACTTTTGGAGGCCTTATAACTTTTGCAGTGCAGGTAAAGCTTTGGTAAAAGTGGCAGTGATTCTGTTACCACCACTTTTCCTGCACTTCAAAAGTACAGGTTTGCCGGCGGGGGTGACTGATTTACTTACAGCCAAGAGCCACAGGCAAATCTGGTCCCCATCAGCATGTTACTCCACGGAATGGGAATTTACCGCCATTTACGCCACCTGCAATATCCTGGAAATTCTGTGATATCAGGTGGTGGAAACGGTAGGTCAGTTTTCCGGTATCCCGCCATTATTACTGGTGGGATACCAGCACAATTCTAATGACCCCATTGCTGTAAATATCTATAAAAACCTCCTATGATCAACTCATATACAATTGTAATGACACAGAGTATGTGTTCAAAGATATCTGTCGTAGATTTCCCAACTCCATTATATTTACCGTCTGATTCTCAATACTGCTTACCACTAAAGTCCCTTATAATTAGAATAAATATCAATAAATATCAAACCATGTCAGTCAGTCCAACACCTTTTGCCAGTCTCAGTGTTACAGTATGGACCTAAACTTGTATGTCAGCCTTACTCATTTTTTGTTCATTTTTAATATAATTGAAATAAACTGTGTGTTAGTCCTTGCAATGCACAGTGGTAGCGCGAGTTATGGTTGCTTAGCTTCCCTGTAACAACATGTCTCCATTGAATTGAAAAGGTTTTCAGTAGCGCAACTTAACTATAACGCCCCTTTAGCAATGTTTTTGTTAGTGAATTTCATAGGTTTTTAGTAGGGCACTGTAACCGGAAAGCTGCTTTAGCATAGTGTTTTCTGTAAAGATGATAGCTGTTTGGTACTGCTGCAGAACAAAAACGTCCCGATAATAATGGTTTGTAACCGATTCCTTGGCTGCCCTCAAGATGAACGTGTGGAAAAGCCAAAATCTCTGGTGTGTGTATCTGTTTGCCCTACCCTTTCCTTTTCCTAATAGTGTTGGTGTATCTCAGCAATTACAGATGTACATGGTAAGTGTTGAGGAGTAAGTGTTGGTGAGTGTTTGAGTGCTTTCTCTTTTTGTGTTAACATTGCATGGGGAGTCTGTGATGCACAATACTGGCTGAGATTACTGCAGGTGAGCAATATGGATGTTTCCTAGGGAGACTGCACCTGGCTGGCGTATGTGCAATCACACTCCGAATGTCTGCATCTTCTAATGTGCTTTTAAATAGTTGTGGGAGCGCACGTGTATCAGTTGCACAGCTATACCCATGCGTAGGGCGTCCTCTGTGTGCTGGTAACACCGCACCTGTCTCCAGCCCTACAGATTCATACGGTAGGCTACCGCATTTCAAGTACTCCTACCTACTACGTGGGTGGCTCTGCAAACCAACCAGTGTATGGCTGCAGCACGCCTGGATGTATATGGCCCACTGGTAAACAAGCACCAGCAACCTGCAGTGTAACGCGGATGTGTTAAATGTTGCATTAATTTGATTGATGTGCTGCTTGCCTTTCCATGACCAGTGAAACAGTCACACCGTCTCTGCACTGAGCACTGTGACGGAAAGTGCCAAGAGGTCGCCTGCAGGTCAGACAGTTGTAGAAAACATGTAACTGCAGGTGTGACAGTTTGTAGTGAGTTTGCAAATTGGCAAAGCTAGTGCGGCTTGGTCATGCACATACTAGTGCATGTAAAGGCAAGTACGCAAACAGAAGAATGTTCAGAGTACAAACAATGTCAGTGATGGTTAGAAAAGTACTGTAGCTGCATGGGTTGCACTGAATAAAGGTCTTCCTGCTCTACGTAATGAAGCTGTGTTTCGTGTTGTTGTAAACATTCTTGTATTCCAGAATGTATGCATCTCTTTGAATGCTACTCCTAATGCTAATGGCGTAGCATGAAGTGTTTGTACTGCATGTGAATACAACTGAAATGGAAGCACAAGGGACCAGGGGGCAGTCTACCGCCCTTTCAACAATGAAGTAGGGCAATTTCATTTACAGCATTTTCCACATCTGCTGCGGCCAACAACAGGGTCACTCCTGTAGGCCAGCGGAGCTCTAAAACATTGTTGCAGACCATATGCCGCACTACACACCCTTCCCCAAAGGGGATTGTATTGTGCATGTACGGCAACTCGCTACTCTACAGAGGGAAGGTACGTGGAAGAGCATGGGAAGCGTCCGTCCGGGTGCATGACAATGACTGGCGCCTAGGTAGGTGAGGGTCACCCAATAATTCTGTCTCTGTGCACGTCCCCTATGGTATCCATGCAGTTGCTGCCCCTTCCGTACCAGGCCTTTCCTGCCGTTCCTTCTGTGGCGTGTGTTAGAAGCCCAAAATAAATGTAAATGTGCTGGGAAAGGAAAAAAGGGAAATAAAGAAAGGACCTTTCAGAGATGAACAATGGAATGCCAATGAACGGATGCAGGGCGGGAGGCATGGCACTGTGCAAAACACTGTAGTTGAATCGGTTACCACCACTTTTCCTGCACCCCTTTAGCTGCAGAAAGAGGTTTCTTTACGTGTTGCAGAGCATTTTGAAGAGTTTCAGTGAGCAACACTTACTACAAAATCTTCCATTACTTTCAAGAAGGGCACCAAGGCAACTTGGATGGGGTGTGCAGTAATCGGGATGGGAGGCATAGTAAGATGAACGTTATTGGTGGGGAAAACTGTGCTGTGAAACTTCATATTCCTATGTATGAAGTACGCCATTGGCACATGTCGTAGAAAGGCACAAATAAACTTCTTCGCAATGTACCGCAGACCAAATGAAAAATAACGCAGCTACATCGGTGTCAGCACAATGCGATAGAAAGTTATGCAGGAGTTCGGAAAATGATGCATGACCTCGGCAACTACCTCCTTCATCTCAAACGGCACTGAACTTGTGTAACGTGATGTGAAATGTTTCCTCCACAATGAACAACAATAATGTCGACATAATTGCGCGTCACCAAAGTGTCACACAGACAAACCAAAATCAGTCACTTCATTGTCGGTACTCAATAGCACTACACATCCACATGATAGATTCCACAATGGGCAGCCACTGCACAGTGTTTTCCATTCACTTTCAATCAATGTATTTCAAACTCCTGCACGCTGTGGCTCGTGAAACACACAGCCATAATGACACCCTCTGCATTTCTGTCGACAAATACACCATGTACCAGTCTGACCAATCCGTAGCTTCTACAGGCCCATTTTTATGCCTGTCATCTGCAAAAGGGGCGTATAGAAGACATGCCATCCTGCAAGTATTGCAATATTCGCTGACTTTGTGTGCTGGTTTTGGGGGAGTGAGGGAATAACTTTCAGCCAGTGTAGGGGATGTCGTTAGTTGTGGCGTCCTTTTTCTTTTTGTCTTTTTTAAAGGTGCTTCCATAGAAACAGTTTTTTTGTGTTTTGTATGTCAGCTCCCATTCTTACAATAGGGTCTTCAGTGCAGCCTGTAGATTGTGAAACAAAATGTCATTGCCACTTGTTGACAAAGACATGCCCTTTCCTTCGAAAAGTTGTATATATCGAGAACAAATATTGTCGTTCTCACAGGAGAACATCCCAGCAACACTCAAGAAGTCAAACATGCTTCTGTTGATGAGACCCTTTCGACCTCTGGCTGGCTGCAGGAATCATTGGAATAGTCCCACACTATTCTCGTTGGTATACATGAGAAAAGCACCTTGACAGTGGGAAAATTTGCTGCACTGCTTTCATCATCTTCTTCAGTTGAAGGTACACACAGGAACAGTGCATGGAAACCAAAAAGAAGGCTCAAATTTGCACGACCACAACATGTATAGTTGCAAAAGTGGCTATGCGTCCACATTCGACAAGCACTCCTCCGAAACAGCAGGCTTCAACTGCACCGCAAAGCCTCCACTCCCTCCAAACCAAAATTGCCACAAAAGCCTTCTTGGAGGGCATACATGAACAAATCTTCCACAAAGGCATCACCCACGACGAAAACTGTCCGTCGTGCTATGTTTGCCAGCCACACTACACAAACTAATGGAAAAAAAATGATTGCTGCCCTTTCCTGTGACACACACACTCTGAGCACCTGATTGGACATTCCCCACAGTCCCATTTCCATTGGCCACCATACTGAGAAGCACAGAATGTGGTATTTGCCTTTCCTCAAGTACCACAAGGGCCGCACCCCAGTGAAGCAGGAGGAGTATTTCTCCCTATTGGTGCTCCTGCCTGCGACGCACACCCTGAGCACCTGATTGGACAAAGGCCATAGTCCCATTTCCATTAGCCAGCATGGTGAGAAATGCAGAATGTGACACGTACGCTTCCCCAAGTACCGGAGGTCCGCACTCCAGTAAAGCAGGAGGACTCCTTTTTCCCTTTCTACTCCAGCCATGCATGCAAGGCGCTAGACCCTCCCTACAGAAAACACACCATAGTACGGGCTATGGTTAAATGGTCATGTCATATGCACTGCACTCCCCATCTGCAATTGAGCCTGCCAGCTTTCACCCTGGGCACATATTTCCACGCATGGCTGCATAACGTTGAATTGGGTATGCTGAATGGTATGTAGGAGCCTGTTTACATTAGCCTTAGTTGACATGTGTGCTGCTGAGCACAGCCTTTCATGCTGCAATATTTTATAGCACTCCCAAAAGCAAGGGGATTATAAGGCCAAACCATAGGAAATGCACATGGTGGCATGTGGCTCCCTATTGTTCAACAGGGGCAATGATGTACACTGTATGCTAATGTACACAGACCAGCTCACTTCTGCTGCTGTACCAAGTCCACAATGTCCTCCACAACCATTGTATGAAAGTCACCAACTTCAAATGCATGCAGACACCATTGTACACGCTATGTTTAAATCCTCATGCCATGTGCACCGCACTCCCCATCTTCACTTGAGCCCACCATCTTTCACCATAGGCATATATCTGCATGCATGCCTGCATAACGGTCCGTGTGCTGCTGAACACGTCCTTTCATGCTGCAATATCTTAAAGCACTCTGTAAAGCAAGGGGCTTATAAGGGGCAAACCATATGAAATTCACATGGTGGCATGTGGCACCCTATTGTGCAACAGGGGCAATGATGTACACCATATGCTAATTTCCACATAGCATCTCTCCCGCTGGTCTACCAAGTTTACACTGTCCTCCACAGCCATTGTGTAAAAGTCACCAACTTCAAATGCATGCAAAGTGACAACTGCATGGCTGCATTATGTTGTGGTGGCTGTGATGAAGGCCTAGGCTGTTGGGTGCAGGTGTGGTGATCATTGTGTAGGAGGCTGTGTGCATTGGCCATATGTTACATGTTTGCTGCTGAGCACGTCCTTTCATGCTGCCATATCTTACAGCACTTCCTAAAGCAAGGGTCGTCTAAGGGCCTAACCATAGCAAACACAAATGCTGACCAGTGGCTCCCTATTGTGCGACTGGTGCAATGATGTGCACTGTATGCTAATGTACGCATTGCAGCTCACTTCTGCTGCTCTACCAAGTGTACAATGTCCTCCACAAACATTGCATACAAGTCACCAACCTGACATGTATGCATACTGACAAGTGCATGACTGCATTACATTGTGGTGGCTGTGATGGAGGCCTAGCCTTTTGGGTGCATGGCCTACAGCCTACGGCCTACGGCCTTCAGCCATGCACCCAACAGTCTAGGCCTTGCCCACACCCACCCCCACATAACTAAGCCATGCAGGTGAACATGTAGCCATGTGCCACAATTCAGAAAGGCAACATAGGCACCAGCACTTCTACACAACCTCTGCACCCTAAAGCAGGAATGCAAGCACACAGGTTCCATTTACCATAATGCACAAACATACCACAGGTTTTGGCACCACTACCCACTTCCATTCACAAACCATTATATTAATGCCAACAAAACAACAAAATCGTTGCAACATTGGTCATGCTCTCCACACTGTACTACGTGCATACAAGCAGTACTGCATAGTGCACTGCAACACGTACTAATTCGCGCAATGCACACTATGCAAGCATATGTAAGAACCATTTGCACCGTAACCTCTTCCATATTTACATTATTCCTTTTTTGCACCAAGTGGACACAGTACATGACTGGTCACTGCAGCATCTTCACCCATACACCGACAACTGTACGATGTTCTACCAATCACCACACACATGCAACCAACAATGGGCCTCATTACGACTCAGGCGGTAAGGGGTTTACGGCGGCGTAAACAGCGCCGACCCTTACCGCCTGATTCCGAGGTCCCTTAGCGCCATGGAGGTTTTAACACCTGCTTTTAGCAGGTGTTAAAATCCATGGCGCTAAGGGACCTTGTTGTTAATTATGCCACCGTAATTTACGGTGGCGTAATTAACGCCTTCCCCACTCCCATTATGCCCTATGGGGCAAAAATGGGAATGGGGAAGGGTAAATGGGGATTGGGGACTTACCGCCCCGCCAAACTCGGAATGGGGCGGTAAGTCCGCCAACCACCATGGCGTAAACGTAGTTTACGCCATGGTGGTAAAGGTACAACCCAGGCGGTAACTTACCGCCTGGGTCGTAATGAGGCCCAATGTGTGCAGTGCAGCCAAACAACGCACACAAAGCGACAATGTGTCACCGATTTTCAACCAGTGGACATACCTTTTCAACCAGTGGACATACTTTCCTGTGCAAGGGCTGCATCCATGCATTAAAGGGGCTACACATTTAGCACACACAGCACACCATAGTACACCCTATCTGTAAATGTACATGTCTTGTGCAATGCACTCCTCTTCTGCAAATGGGCCTGCCACCAGTCATCACAGAAAGACATTGCCGCTGCACCTGGCATGCCATAACGAAGGCTGCCTGCAATGACCACACAAGATTGCTGTCTGTTGAGGTAACTGCAAATTGGCATAGTATGCCCGGATAGAGCGGACATACCACCGTCTTCTTCTAATGAGATGTATCACTTGCTGCACTTTTCACTCCTCCACCCTTTCCATCCCTTCTTCCCACCACCAGATGCCGTAAACTATGTTTTCCAGGCCCTTTCGCCACTGCGCTTTCCTCGGAAACAACATGCCGGCGTTATCGAAAACTATTCACGCACAACATGTCACCGTACACTGCATTGCAATCACATTTTTGACCATACAGCGAACGGGGAAAAGGGATGCTGGAGCAGAGGCAGATATGACTACTATTAGTGGCCACATAGTTAGATACAAGAGGCCCAGCCATGAACACAATGCATTGGGGCTTGGCACACACACCAGCACACTGTCCACCGATACACCAGGTGGCGTTTCCCAAAAACTTTTACGTACAGCACGCTTCCCTGCAGCCAACCACGGGCCGCGTCCAATGTTCACCGACAGCATGGCAACACAAGTACTGGTCCTATTTCCACCGAACACACAAAAGCACAAATTCAGAGCCGGCCATGCGGTAGCGGCCGTGTAGTAGCTATGGTTAAGTTGCTAAACCCATAGGAAGAGCACTTTTTGGTTGGCTTATAACTTCGCTCCCCCTGGATGAATCCTCACCAAACTGGAAATTATTTTGGCAAGTTTGGTGAGGTTTCCATAGACCTAATGTGAAAAAACTTTGCTCAGGCCTACAGCCAAAACTGCTGGATGGTTGAATTTTCACCAACTTTGCGACAGGAGAGGCGACTTGGTCCCGAAAGTGTGCTTTTGAAATTTGGTGTAAATTCATCCAGTAGTTCTCTTTAAAACGGGTTAAACATAAGCAAAAATGTGTAATATCTGACTTCAGTCCATGGACCCATTTCACTGTTCGATCCGCGGACAGTCATCGGATTGGCCTATCGGGCGACCTGAAGTCTGCGGACATCAGGTGCGACCGCTGATTGAATGGGGAAAAGCGTGAAATGCGTCAGTTTTCTCGTAACGCCGCCATTTTGGATTCGCAGACTTTTGCCGGTGGCCGCGGACACTGCGGTAGAAAAAAAGGAAACAATCTCAACATTGCACTTGTCAAACTCAACAAATAATCTCTGAGGAGGTGGGGGGTGATGAGGATGGGATGGGATATGGCCATTTTAAACTTCTAATTGTATTACATTTTTTGGTTACAGAAGGAAAATCCATAGGCCCTAAACGGGGTCGCAATGCCACAAACATTTTCCTTCACCCCTCAACCCTCCCACCCCGCGGCTACCCCAATATCAGAACTCCCACCTGCCATGTGATGAATAAACAGAAAACAATAAAAAAAATCAGAGAAGCTACACTCCCTCTCTTCAGGCACCTTGTCACACAATCCCAGATAAATCCACGAGGTGGGTCGGCCCAGAGCCCCTTCTGTTGCTATCTACCCGTCTACTCTCCGAATCCTATGACTAACATGTCTGAGCAGCGTTGTCTCCAGATGACTCTTGATATTTTGAAGAACTTGTATCTTACAAGAATAATTGAATTGCAACAAAGAAATACACCTTCATTTGATTGCACTGAACGTCATCAGAAGGATTTCTCACAGGGAAAAGTCATTGCTTCAAACTATGGACATTATTCTAAACGAGGCGCTTCATAAAAAAGGTGCATTTAAACACGTGTAATGGATTTTTCCATGGTTTTTACAAACCTCCTCATTGTCATGTCTTTCTATGTTGAGACAGGTTCACTGACCTAAATTTGTGATTCAGCCATCCCCATCTGTTCTCACAATCCAAAAGCTTCTCCACCCTGCGTCAGATGTTGATGCGGAACCAATCGGGTGCTGTGGATCCCGAGGGATCATGCCAGCTTTTTGCACATGTTAGAAGCTGATTTATTTCGTAGGAATCCCTAAAATTGCCTCTTCCATGAACATGCACAGTGCCCCCCACTGTGCATGTGCATGGAAGAGGCAATTTTAGGGATTCCCAATGGGATTTCCCATTGGTTGCACAACCAAGTGCAAAGAGTTCACCGAAACCTCGAGCCACTTCTATTTTCGTACAGTGCAAACAATCAAATGAGCATTGAAGAGACAGAATGCACATGAATGCAGAACCCAACATTCTAATCGTGGGTACTTTATAAATGAGGCCCTATATATTCCCTGTTTTCTTTATATCAGCTGCTATCCACATTGCATCATTATCAAAATAAAAAGAAAGACAATAGGGGCCTGCATACACAAAGCATTGTTCAATTGGATTTCACTATTGTTAATTTTTTTTAAAAATCAGCCTTGGATGCGTATGTTTTTGAAGTTATTATTGTTCGCTGGCTCATTGTGTGGATGCAGACAATCCAGAGTAACATTGCCAACGTATTGTCACTGTAATAAGCTATATAAGCAAAGTTATAGTTACATTAAAAACTTTTGACTCTCTACTTTATTGCTTCTTTAATGATATCGCCATTTCCACAGCATGAGGCATCACACTTCTCTAGCTGGCAGGTAGGAGATATAACAATACTCCTTACAGCTGCTATAACACATCCTTGGGAATTAAATTATTCACCTCAGTATTGACCTTAAATCTGCAAAATCGAAGAAGGCAAACTGAACCTCTGTGCGGTAGCCATGAGAACAAACAAGGTACAATGTTAAGCTCTTCCTAGGGGAATGACTCACTGGCCTGGAAGCGCTTCAGTTTTTCTTTCAGGCTTGACACATCTAGAGGATAAAGTGTCACACCCAGTTACAGAGGCTCGCCATGCGTGTTGGTGTAACATGACATGCCAGTGAAGCATTGCACCATATGCCAAAATCACTTTTACATCAAACAGCCCACCACACGTCTAAACGCAGAATTATCTTAACCTGAGGACGAAATAATAGTGGAGCATATGGTAAACTGACACACGAACGGCTTGGTAAAGAGATAGCGCCATTCTGTCAGTATCGTTTATTCACAGCATGGAAGGAACACATTTTAAGATATATTTGGATTTATGATTGGAAACAGAGATTTTGAAAAAGGGTGTAATATATCAATATTTAAAACTAAATGAACATCAGTTCACGAGAATCTCTGTCTCTCGCTCAACCTCTTTTCATATACATGCATATTATAGGGTGGCGGTAGGCGCTCTATAGTTAAGGTGAGTCAGTGACGCAAGGAGCCCCTCAAAATTCTATTCTTAATAACCTTAGATTCGAGTAACGGGTTTGGCTGGAATTTCGAAAGTGAATAAAATTCTCCCCCCCCCCAGACTGCAAAGTTTCGTAAAGATTTGTTAACAAATGAAAAGATTATTAAGCATCAAAGTGCGGCCTACTTACCATTTATTTTCACAAAGACAAAATAGGTCAATGTATGCCAAAGTGCACAGCCTAAACCGCTTTATGGATTTGGCCCAGGCCCAAAACAACTTGGGCATGAAGCCTTGACTCGCCATCGTTTTGTGGTTTTAGTTATTCCGTGCAGTGGTTATTTTAAAATTTGACGGATAAGTGGGTGCCCCGTCCCACCAAAAAAGATAGTTATATATACATATGGTTTATTGCAGGATCATGGTTTTCAGAAATGAAACAATGACCATATTGTTTTTCTGTTGATGCGAGAGATATTTGCGGCTATAGTCGAGGTTATGGGAAAATGGAAAACAGTAAAAAGCTATTTGTAGGTCAAAGAAACATACAAATGTCATCAGGGGAGAAGTGTGGGGATGGCCAGACGGCACTGAGTGAAATTTGTGAGTTGGAAGGGGCATAGGGACCGAATTTACAGCACAAAGCTTTCCGTAGCCTTGGCTATAGCGGCAAATGGCCGACATCTCGATGCAAATTTTGTCAATGAAAAAGCGTGTGTTCTGGGGTGAAAGGGAGAGGGTAGAGGAGGTGAGGAGGCCGCCTGAAGAGTGGGACAAGCTGGTACAGACTAAGGGGGCAATTGGTGAGGGCCTGGTGGGGTAAGGAAGCATTTTTTCTGCCGTTTTGATGATATTCGCATCTATATTCAAGGCTACAAAAGACCTCAGCTAGCCACGGGCATGTGTAGTTCGGAAACGCGGCTATATAGTTTGTGGTGTCAGTGTTTAAGTTCTTTTTTTTAGGTATTCTCTCATCGGGGGTGAAAAATCCCTGGCCATGACCAAAGGCCAAGGACAGCGACTTACTAGGTATTAGAGAGTCTTTTTTATTTTGGATGTGTGTTTTCAGACTTTTGAGCATGTTCGACTTTGGAGAGAAATAGAAGAAAATAGTTTAACAAAATTAATATGATAAGGAGGAATTGTCATGTAGCTTTAGATGTACAATATAATGTATTTTAGGGTGTGTATTTTCAATTGTGGTTTCATATTGTGTGGCTGTGGAATGTTAGCCAACCTAGTTTATTGTTATATATTTGTATTATTTTTCAGTTATTTGATATAAATTCTGTACTGATTATTCAAGTTGTATAGTAGTATAAAAGTTAAAGTCAGTCCCCTTCTCAACTAACTTTTTGTAACCGCGGCTATGATAAAAGTCAGTGAACTAACAATGAACAGTAGTCGCTGGTATAATAAAACATGTTTTTTTAATTAGTTTTTGGTATTTGTGTATTTATATATGATAAGTAGCCCTTAAAAGGACTGTTTGGGTGAACACTGAGTGTAGAACCTTAGCAAATCAGGCATACTGTTTTGATGTTATCAAGGATCACTGCATTTCCTTCATTGGTTAGGTGTACATCATGCCTATAAAAATTGGCCATGTAGCACTGTATGTTGTTGTTTGAAATCCATAATTGGTTGTGGTCTCTCATGAATGCTGAAACTGTTTTATTAATATTTCTGTGGGATTTCACAATTTTACCATTACATCTGGTTGTCCATCTACATTTTTGCCTCTGAGTTAGATTGGAAAAGATGAAGATGGTGTGAGGAAATAGTTCCATTAATTTTCCCATGTCTTGTTTCATCATTAAAGTAAGGGACACCCCTCGTACATTTCCAAAATCATTGCCTCCACAACGAATTAGTATAATGTCCGGGTGGCCTGTACTTCTCAGACTTAACAATTTTGGAAAAACGTGGAACCAATAACCACCTGTCTCCAATGAGCAAAACAGTTTTGAAAGAAGCCATGATATCTGCAGTATTTGTCTGTTTCCAGGAACATGATTTCTACTTTGAATTTCTAGTAGTTTGTATGAGTAGGGTATGTATGATGTGTGTGTGTTGTACGTTCTAATTGGTCGATGGTGCTATTGTTAGTATTCGCGACTAACAAACAGCGCCCAGCATGCAGCATTGCTAGTCACAGGTAGACACCTCACCCAATTCAGCTAGTGACACGTTGTGTGTTTATGGATGTTGGGTAGTCACAGCAATCTGAAATTTGGGGATTATAAGAGACGTGGGGAGTGGAGGAGGATTTTGAGGAGTGGGGGGTGCTGGTAGGCATGTTGGGGACAGTGTTGGGAGTTTGGTGTAGTGGAAATGCAATTTTGAATTCAACGTTTTTGCGGATAGCCGTGGCTATCAAGAGACGTCTTAGAGGGCCTCTTGTATAGCCGCGGCTGTAAAACATCATGGGCCTAATTCATGGAAGTGTTTTATAATGGCAAATTCCCATAGGAAAACGTTCCATGAATCAGGCCCCATGTCTGTAGGTGCGTCGATACTACTTGTTTCATTATCTGCAGCTGGAGCCGTGGGTATATTTAAGGCTGCGTCTATAAATATACATATTCTGTGCAATAATCATACTTTTATGTGGATGATACAGTACAGATTTTTATTTGTGTATGTTATTTCATGTACTTGGATGTTCACTTATTTGATTCAATGGTTTGAAGGCCAATTTAGTTTGATTCAGGGCTTGCAGAAACATTTACATATACCCGTGGCTACAAGTGAGCTTTGTAGCCACGTTCAATATCCGCTGCCACGTTTGATGCTGAGCAGGATTTGTATGTGTTTTAGTGTTTCTAATTGGGTAGTGTTAAACTTGTTAATGTGTACTTCATTTTGATAGTTTGCAGTGCACATGTCGGCCGTTTGATTTGTTTTCTTTTTGTGGTTTTGATTTTGGAAAGTATGAAACTCCCCTTTTTGTCTACTTTTCTCATTTTCACTGCAGAACTCACACTGTGCAGTTCATGTTACCTCTGATAAAATATGATTGCCATGAATCATTTATTGGTGATTGTTGTGTTGGAAGTTTGATTTGATAATATGTTTATAATAGGGCTCTGTGGTTTTCTTTGTTTTTTGCTGTATTTGGTTAACAATGAAGTGCTGCTGCTGTATGCATAGAAAATGTGTGTTAATAATTATTTTAAGTTGTTTATTAGGAAAGAAATTGAATTTTAGTGAGGTGCATGATATACAATCATGAAGTATGCTTGTTGTTTTCAAAATAAAAAATATTTACCACACAGAAGTAGAAATGTGATTTTATCTGCAATGCTTTTTAAATCACTTTTGGTGTGTGTTAAAGTGATTTTTGGGGTGATATAAAAATGTGTTTGTTTTAAAAAGATTTTTTTTTTTTGCTGGTGTGGTGTGATATTTAGTGGGAACATAGTTAAAGGTTCTGACTACTGTGAGGGCTTCAATAAAGACTTTGGGGCAGTATCAGGAATGCCACCTTGACTTTGGGCTTATTGCTATGCAAACTCATATTATGTAAAATGCAGTATGGGTTAGGAAATGCTATTTTAGTAAAGAAATTAGAGGTTGTAAAATGTTGCCCTGGTTTATTTGAAGTTTAAATGTCCAACAGTTTTAAATGCTCTTGTTGCTGTACTGTTATTTGCTTCAGAAATGCTGGCAGAAATACTGGCAGCTGTCAATGGCAGTTTACGGGGCACACAGTCTTAGACACTCCTGTGATGTCCACAAACATTTGAAAGCATTAGCATTAGCAAGGACCTGCAGGCATGTTTGGGAAATATGTGTTGTTGTTTATTTTTCCAAAGTGTAAGAATGTAAGTATAAAAACTAGTGATATACATTTGGTTTCTGGATATTGGGCCTGACCTTTGGCAAATGCACATGTGTACTCTGATTTGCTTATTGGGGAATGCGACATGGCTGATGCCTATGCTCCATGGATTTGAAGACTTGCCATGGTTGCAAGCAATGAGCAGGGGCCATTGGTTACATTATTATGGTATAGTGGACAATGAACTAGGATGCAGGATAGGTGCAGTGAATAATAGGGGTTGTTTGGATTGGCTGGGGCCATGGTGGAGCCTTATGGCATAGGCAATTGAATGATGATTTCCATCCCCGGCATACACTGCTGATAACAACAGACAAAAGTATGTGTTGCAAAAAATATGTTTCTTAAAGGAGCTTTATAGTTCTTTCATGTAAGTGAAGATTGGCCCATCTAATGTTCTGTTTTAAAGCGTGGGAGCATTGACTATGATCAATTGTGTGGTGCAAGTTTCCTGAAATGATGTGGATGATGAGTATTGGAAATTGCATGAGCACTACAACAATTAAAATGCTTGGGGCTCATGTGTTATGTGTATGGAAATTGGCTGCATGTCAAGCAGGTGATTCACCCAGTGAGATGCCACAAGTACTTAATGAACCGTTGATTTTGACAATAAATTATTATTTACGCGGCCCGTGTCTATTTACATGTTCCAGTTTTTCCGTCTGGTAATGTCTAAGTGTTCTAAACAATAGAAATCCTCTCTTTCAAAAATGGGCTGCATGTTTGAAATATCTAATCCAAGAATAAATATACCCTAAAAATAGCACAATCTCCCAAAACTACACACCACTCTTATCTATATGTAAAATGAGACTAACAATAATATTTTAAGAAAGAAATATTAGTCACCAAACACATAAGGATTGTCTGCCTACTATAAATTGTTTATACAACCAACACAATTATTTTTAAAGTGTATTATATATTCAATTTTTTAAAAATGTTTGACACATTTTTTCAAACCGGTGAAGAAGTTATTGTAGTATGACAAAGAATCAAACAAGAAGCACTACAACTACTCACAAAACTGATCATGGATTAATTAAAACAATTAAAAGGACAATTAATGTTGGAAAAGAAGTAAAATCACTTAAAAAGGATATTGAACATTTAAGAGAAACTATGGGCAGTGAAACTCACATTGAGTTATAAAACATGAAGATGTGGCTTTTTAATGTTCTGTCACAAAAATTGCAAACATGAATTATGATGAATTATGTGGTGCAAGTTTGCCAGTCCGGAAACAACAGTGCATAATCAGACATGATCTAGGTCTACTTTCTTTATATAGTTTTTATGCCTGGGAACTTTGCTCTCTATATAGGAAATGCCTTATGTCCACCACTTCAGAATCCCTATTACAGATTCGATCTCACTATTTAGCATCATACGGAAAACCTGAAAATCATGAGGGAGGCAAATATGTCACCTCAACTTTTAATGAAAAATCTGACACCTGCTAAGCAGAAGCTCTACCAACATGACTGTATCTGAACTCAGGTCCTATGCCTGAAATATATAGATTTCCAAATCAACCCATAGGGCTTCAAAAAATATCAATTTCCTGAATCATACCTAATCAAGTTTCCACTCCCCTCATACAGAAGTGCTTTTCTGAGATTTTGGCTTAATTTATGGAGAACAAATGATGTGCTAGCAAAATGGAAACTCATCCCCAAATCCAATAACATATGCAGATTTTGCACAAAATAGATCATCCAGAAAATCTGCAACATCTATTAACAGCATATCTGAAGCTCGTAGTCGAGCAGACTTCTCACTTGAACATGTATTTCAAAGACCTCAGAAGTGTAACACCTGAAATTCTATGGCATAAAATATTTCATACAGAACTTACAAATGTAAACATTTCTATCATTAGATTTCTTCTATCGTTAATTCTCACCTGAAGAAATTAAGTAACATTATAGCTTTGATTCATTGACAGACTTGGACATTTCTAGAATCTTTTGTATGCAAATGTATATATTTCATCATTACTTTTAAATCACTAAATTGGGATATATAGATTATATGCCCATATGAAATAAGATTTTATTTGATTATTTGATCTTCATGGTACACCTTGATATGTATTCTAGAGGAATACAGATGATCTAATTGATCAAGATGATAATGAAAATGCGAAATGGTCTTATATGTATGTTTTGTTATTGTTTTATATTGATCTTATCTGCAGGTTTTGTAAATACTCCTTTAGAATCAACACAATAAAAAAAGAAAATTAAGCATACACATAATACAAACAAAATACACATAAACCATTCATGAGGAAGATATCAAGAGAGAAAAAAGCTGCAAAATAATGCACTAGCACTGTGTAACTCCACCCAGCTCCAGTTTTGATACCTAAGAACCCTCTGTTTAAAGACTATAGGTCAACTCCAGGTAGACAAAATTCACTCTACTGCTACTCACATAACTGTCCTCTGTCCCAACCTTCACCCTCCTAACACCTTGCAATGAGTCCTTCTTAGTCATACTCATCCAATAACATGCAAAGTCAATTGCCTCACCTGTTTCTATCTATTCAACTATAATTGGGTCAATAGCCAGACCCACTAGCCTGCATTTCACCTACACATGAATCACTACTGCTACTACTCAACAAAACATATCAACATGTATGTCCTTCCTTCACTGCCCAGCCCCACTGCACTAAACTTCAATGGTCATGTCACCTAAGCAGACCCAGAAAATCAAGTTGGCAAACGTCATCCATACTACTGTTTCCCCCAACCTACTATGCACTCCCATTCATTTTACATCTCTCCATGTCAGTGCGCTGCATAACAACATATTGCATTACATAGCATGGAACCCAAACAGATTCCTGTACTTCCAAAGCACATCATTTGCACGCAAATTGGAAGCATGCCAAATATGATTGTTCATTATTCTAAATTATTACCAAGAATTGCATGAGAGTGAAACTTCTGCAATATAAAAAAATGTCCCATATACTATGAGACCCTACCCATTTTACCACTATAACCTCACCTTCTTCACTTCATAATTTCACACTTCCACAATTCTAACACAGTAGAAAATCACCAATATAGGGTCACAAGAAAACTGCTTAATATCAAACTACAAAGCACACACACAGACACAAAAGCTGTCAATGGTAGAGTTATACTGCTTGGTTCACACTAGAATTTCCTATGCACCCTCATTCATATCACATCTTCCAATGTCACTGAAAAACAACCTTTATATGTAAATATACTTTCTGGCAAACATAAGCATAGCATACCATGTCATACTGCTTCATCACTCTCATCAAAGCACTGAAGTAAAATATAAAAAACCCAACTTTGCAAAAAATACTTATAGACTTGACCAAATGAGACACTGAATGATACTTGTTATCTTACAAATACAATAATTGCAACTGTACATAAAGTATATATAAACACACTATCACTCATCTTCAGCTGCTCCAAATAATGAATAGATCTTCACCAGAGCCCAACACAGTACAGTACATAGCTTTCACAATTCAATAGTTCAAAAAGGGACTATAGAAAGCAAACAAGTAAAATGGAAAACACATTTCTGTCAGAAGCTATATCAATTAACTCCAACACAATCCTTCAAAGAATACTTAACACAATATTTACACACTACATTAAAAACGTTTATTTTCTTCCTAATATTTCCCAGTAACATACCCGGGGCACGGCTACACAGAAAATGTTCTAATGCGCTCAAAAACACATATCAGAAAAATATCAAAACAATTCACATTAGCCATCAGGTGACAACATCCAAATAGAAACACATGTACAAATTTGAGCTAAAACATCCATAATATAATATGATAACTGCACCAAAATACAAGCGGCTGTAGTCGCGGGTATATCGGCGCGATAGCGATAGTTGCGGCTGCACCCACCAAAAATACATGGTGTGCCATTTGCCTGGCCATAACCATGGCTATCCTGTGGTTCATACCCACGACTATCAAAGACCGCAACATGCGATTGGTACGTTCATACCCACAGCTAGGGCACAACAGTTGTAGCCTCGGCTGTATCCACCAAAAATAAACAATGTGCCATTTGCCCGTTTGTATCCCACAGCTATCAAAGACCGCAATATGCAATTGGTGCATTCATACCCGCGGCTAGGGGCATGGCATTTATAGCATCGGCTGCACCTGTCAAAATACATGATGTGCCATTTGCCTGCTCGTACCAGTGGCTGTGCCCTGTCATGGTCAGTACCCGCGGCTGCAATACACCTGACATGGCACAACATTTCATTGGCTGATACCGTAGCCACAGCTATTTTATGAAAAGGACAACAAATGCTTTTTCCTTTTCCAATATACTTTAAATGTTCTCTGGGTGGCTCTTAAAAGAGCCTTTGGGTTCTTCTTCCAATGCATCACCAACATTTTCAATCAGAGAAATACTCTTCACCTCTATTATAATTCAAAACATTTTTTAAAACTTGTCTGTACTCTTTATTTAGATGATTCATTAATTTTCTTTTTCCAAGGAGAAAAATACCTGTACTTCTTGTCAAAAATATTTCTCCACAATCGCAGCATAAACCTCTCAATTCATACACTCCATCTAATATAATATTATAAAACCAAGTAAACTTGTAAGCCAATGCTTAGAGAACTCATCACCTATGTACTCAACATCACTATTAACCCCATTCTCCCAAAAGAATCCACAATCCTCTGAACAAAGACATGTCTCTCCTTCAGGAATTGGCACCATGTTTCAAATATCAAACACAACAATATATATATACCTCAGAAACAGCAATGGTTCCTAAGGGTGTACCTCATCTGTCTACAATGTTATTGACATATATAAACATCACTCAGAAAAATACATTCTCTCAAAGGCTCTATACAATTGAACAACATCTGAGGTACTTGAAATCCTATTGGCAGCCACTCACCACACAAACAATGAACAATCACAAAGAAAACACACACATTCCACCTTCTCCCCTCATTAATCTTCCTCCATTCCAAATTCTAACTCTGAACTGACAAGAAGTATTTCTCTGTACCACTAGAACAATGGAACAATACATGGAATGGCAGGAGAAGAATGACCCCACATGAGAAAAGATCAGACAAGAAGAGCCTCAAAACAATGCTCCAGGAGAAGATATGCCACAATCAGGGTATTTTGAATGTGTATTATATATTCATTTGTTTGAAACTATTTCAATTTTTTTAAACAGATGAAGAAGTTACTCAAGCGTCCAGAAGATTCACAAAGGAAGCACCACCACAAGGACCCACCCCTCTGATTATGGATTCCTTGATTGACTTAAAATATATAATGATTAATATACAAGAAGACATGCAAGCAATGAAAAAAACGAATTATGGAGAGTAAAATGCAGAAAATGTGGCTACAGAACAGGATATATCATGTATTATAAATAAAACTGAAGGAACACCTATAACAACATCCCATACTAAATAAACTTGTTTTCAACACACTGTGATTGAATATTTATCTACCCCTTTCAAGTATGTACACCTATATGATTTATTATTGATTACAAAGTATTTCAAATGTTACACAAACTGTTTGCAAACACTACATTCAATAGATATTTAAAACAATTTCCAATTTTCTTTTTTAAAAGTGTATCTTTAGCCGCGACATCCAAAATATCCAATCATGCTGTACCATCGATATTGCATCTGGGACACCCACCACCCCGGTCATTGCTGCGGTTACCTAAGTCTCCAACTGCTGATGGCTCATTGGGCGGGATACTAGCCATGACTATCCATCTATGTTTAAAATAAATATGATTTCCTTCTATCTGAAAAAAAAGAAAACAGAATGGGTTCATTGACACACACTTTAATAAACACAATTTAAAACACACATTTCCATGACCCTCATATTTTATATGTTTTATGCAGTACATTACAAACAGTGTAACAAACACAACACTAGTGCACAGTACACTGTTGCTCTCTTTGTACATACTAATCATTGGGTCATTGGGAAAAAAAATCCAACCTCGATAAAAAAAAAAAACATACACAATATAAAACACTATAAGAAAACACCACTACAAAAAACTAACAGGGATATATAAAATGGATGAAAGTAAACAAAGAACATACTTTTAGAATGCAGAACAAATTATGAGAAGCTTAAGAAAACTTGTGAACAAGAGGAAATAGGGTAGGATAAGTAAATGTAGAGAACAAGAGAAAATGGGGTAGTATAATTAAACTCGGAGAACAAGTCACCAAACAAATGTAGTTTATCAAACTACTTTATTTTCTACTTCATCATTTTTGGTAGCATTGTCTTTTTCATGTTGTCATTTTCATTGTTTTATATGTTGCTCACTACCAAAACATTCCAACATGTGTGAACATGAGAGCACAAGTACCTACAATGTCAACATTTGGACAAACAATCCACATGAATGAAAAAAACAGCAGACAATAGGTGCTTCTTCAAAATCAAGGAATACTGCAAAGAAAGAGGCAGAGAAGATACTCCTCACCTTCTACAATAGAACTCTATGCTGCGGACCTTCTAATGTTCCATTGCAAAGTCTTGGAACATCAATAATGATTAATCCATCATAAAAGAAAAATGCATGGGTCCCATTCCTTACATAGACGGAGACAAGCACCACCTCCATCCACTAATGCAACAACGCCAACAGCGGTATCAAATGCACAGACTCCTCTTTTACCAACTCCCGATCTTTCCATGATGCAAATCATGTGTAAACAATGTCAAATCATTAGAAAGGGTGGAAAGATCACTAAGAAAGCTTTACATACATCTGCTGCTTCCATCTCCAACAGTACCACTTTCTTTTGACTATAGGTTGCCCTTTCACAGGAGTTAACTACAGCATCTAGTGCAAAACCACTGGGATGATGATAACAATTCAGCTACAAGAAAATACAAAAATAAGCACATTACAAAAATGAACTTGCACAACACCACCAACTGAATTACCTCACAAAACACTCGAAACACCTACAAGTAATGCATGGCTCAAAATAAATTAGCAGTACAAGATGTACAATCAAAGAAACAATCAGCCTTAATAACAAATACAATAGCTACATGTCAACATTTTTCAAACTAAATACAGTAAAAAATACTTGCCACTCAAACACAGGAAATGAAGAAAATAATAATAAACACTATCTGATAGCAATGGTCACTACAACTAAAACAAACAACATTGCAAACACACCTTCAAATCCGTAAATACAGAGTTACACTTACTTTCACATCAGCCACACTCCTGCCATGTGCACAGTCAGAGCAGAAAATGGTGGCTTTTATATAGTTTCCAAAACAAACACCAAAAAAGAGGACTATATGCCAATAAAATGACTTAAATGGCTGTCACATTTTCATCACAACCTGTCACTAAGCCCTACACAAATGCAAAAGTAACAACAACCAATAACAAACAATGACACTGACACAAACCCACCTAGCATCTTTCCACCTGCAGCTATTCAACACCGATACAGATATTGATGTGAACCCATTTTTTCCTGCAAGCCCCAAATCAAACTAAATTGGCTTTCGAACCTTCAAATTAAATAAGTGAATAAGTAACTGCATCAAATAACACTCACAAATAAAATTCTGTACTGTATCATGCACAGGAACATATGATTATTGCACATCATATTTTATTTATAGATGCAGCTTTAAATATACCCGTGATTCCATCCGTGTTGAATGAAACACAGCATAGTATTGAAGCGCCTACTCACATATTGTATATAGATGTGACTATACACGAGGCCCTCCTACACACCTGCTGGTAGCCACAGCTATTCACAAAAATGTTGAACTCAAAATTGCATCTCCCATGCAAAATATTCCAAAACTTTCCCCAACATACCAACCAGGCCCCCCAAACCCGCTATCTCCACTTCTCATAGTCCTGCACCTCTCCCCTGGGTCTCTTATAAAGACTCAATACACATAAGATGCCACCCCACCTGAAATTACGGGTAGTCATGGCTACCAGACATCCACAAATGGACGACGTGTTACTTGCTCTAGTATACTTGCAGCTACAATGGGGGAGGTGCAGCACAATGAACCAATTAGAAAGAACAACACACACACGCCATACACCTGCTCATGCAAACTACTAGAAATTCAAACTAGAAATAATTTTCCTGGAAACAGAGAAATACTCCAGATACCATGGTTAATTTGAAAATTGTGTGGCTGGTTGGAGACAGTTGGCTGTTTTGGTTACTGGCTTTTTGTGAGAAACTAAATATTAACATGGAGCTGGGTTTGAGAGATTTTACCATTACATGGTTTGGATTGCAGGTAATGCGTTGGTTCCAGGTTTTTCAAATATTATTAAGTCTGAGAAGTACAGGGCATCCAGACCTCATACTAATTCATTGTGGAGGTAATGATTTGGGGAATGTAAGAGAGGTGACCCTTACTTTAATGATGAAGCAAGACATGGGAAAACTAATGGAACTATTTCCTCACACCATCTTTATCTTTTCAAATCTCACTCAGAGGCAAACATGGCGATGGGCCACCAGATGCAATTGTAACATTGTGAAATCCCGGAGAAATGTTAATAAAGCAGTTTTACCATTCATGACAGACCACAACTAATAATGGATTGCGAACAACAACATACAGTTCCACATGGCTAATTTCTATAGACATCATGGAGTACACCTAACCGATGAAGGAAATGCAGTATTCCTGATGTGCTAAAGTTCTACATTCAGTGTACCCCTAAACAGTCCTTTTAAGCTCTATTCATCACACATAAATACAAAAATACAATAAATAATAACCCAAAACATTTTTCAATTATACCCACGACTACAGCTCATTGACTTTTACCATAGCCGCTGCTACAAAAAGTAATTGAAAGCGGGGACTGACTTCAAGTTTCATAGTCAATCCAACTAAAATGATGAACACAGAACAACACTACTCATGTCAAGTAACTGAAAAATAAGAATCATGAAAAAATTACGGAACAGTAAACTAGATAGGCAAACATTGCTCACCCACACAACATAATACAACATCCAAAAGTAAAAAAGACTCTCTAATACCTATCAGGTCACTGACCATGGATCCAAATCTGGAAACATTATATAGATGATGTCCTCATGGTTTGGACGGGCACAGAAGGCCAGCTACAAGATGTCTTAACTTGGTTCAACCAATGTGACAGGAACATCAGATTCACTATGTCTTGGGATAACCACTCAATAGATTTTCTAGATCTACACATCTGCAAAGCAGGGGACACCCACAAGACTGAGCTCTTCCGATAAACCACTGACCGTAACACTCTACTTCACTTTGAGGGCTACCACCCTATGGGACTCAAGCATAATCTACCATATGGACAATTTCTCCACATCTGCAGGAAATGTACGGAGCAAGAAACTTTCCCCAAACATGCAAAAGATCTGCAGCAGAGATTACTGCAAAGAGGATACCCAAAAAAGACAATTAAACAGACATGCAAAAGAGCAGCTAACCCACCCAGAGAAGTATACCTATCCTCCAAACCTAAAGAAGCTCTGAAGTGACTGGTATCCATGAAAACATATAGCCCGATTAGTAATACCCTAAAGAAGACTATTAACAAGCATTGGCACCTCATTAGGAATGAAGGTACACTGAAAAAGAAACCGCTGTTTGTATTTAAGAAAAACAGGAATCTGAAGGAACAGTTGGTGCATACATATAGGGAAACCAGACCACAACCCACTCTGGAGATATCTTGGAACTTACCACCTGTAACTGGACATCATAAATGCTGCAAATGTGCTGCATGCAATTTTTCGTACAAACATTTGTTTTTGAACATGGCATTATCCATTGGAACTTGAATCAACACACGAACTGTAACAGTAAAATATTGGTATATATCATCCAATGTCCATGCAACCTCATCTATGTTGGAAAAACCAAAAGGCCGGTCAAACAGAGGATTTCAGAACACCGCACTTGCATCCTGAAATTGGTGACAGATAAACCATTGATAGACCATTACAAACATAAGAAACATACAGACAAACAATCACTCCTAATCAAAGAGGCGGTGATCCTGAAAAACACTTAAAACACCTCAAACAGCGATGGATCTATAGATTAGACGGTGTTCGCCAGGGCCTAAATGTTGCCAATGAGTGGAATGGCATGTTGAACAGATGAAGTAGAATATACATAATGTTTGTTCAGACTGCATACATAGAAAGCATGCAACCAATCCCGTACTTACTTGGTTGACTTTTTGAACCTGTTAAGGATGTGCAACAGATGAAACATGAATCCTGTACTGGAGGTGTTGCTATGCATTTGTGGGTTACACTTGTAAATACACTGTATATTGAGACTATACATTTATACACACTTTATGTGCAGACTATATGGATTGGAAGTAGTCTATCAACCTCAGGTTTACTTTGTCAATTAGATGCCCACTGTGAACAAGTCCACTGCCACTCTATCTAGAGACTGCGGTATCCAAGGGTAAAGCAAATATGTGTTATTTATAGATTGTATGCATTTAAAGCAGACAAACGCACCAAGTGCCAACCCAACCAATTCTTGATCATAGCCTCCCTGTGTAGGGCTTGCGGCTATGTTGTTGGGGCAACACTGGCATGCACACTGTTTGTTTGTTTGTTTGGACAGGACAATTCTAGGTATACGGTATCACAATAATGCAGGCATGGATAACTGATGATCATCCCTGTGCGTACCTTGTCAACTAGATGCCCATTGTGCACAGGGGGATATGTGTATAAGCACACGAGACTGGACAACATTGCTCCAGCTCACCGTTAAACTCTACCCAGTGTTTGGAATGTTGTATTATAATTATTCAGCAGCACGACACGTTACAGATATTCTATCTCCCAAAAAAATAATAAAAGCGTTTTTGTTCTGAAATTATGTTGTTCTGAAATTATGCCTTCATCAAACATCCTGCAGGACTGGCGGAGTATCTGGGCCTACCGCAACCAGAGGTTGAGCAGCTGGGGTTCTGGCTGAAGTCCTCACGCGACCCTCCTCTCCCAAAACAGGGATTCCACTGCAAACCGATGTAGTCTCCCTAGCAAAGAAGGGTTGGCTTAAACCCCACTCGGCCCAGCCAGACAATTGATGCCTGGATGCCAAGTACAGACAGAGGGGGATACACTCTTGCTCTCGGCCCATTCTCAGCCACATTCCTCAGTGATCGCTGCAGTATCAGTATACTCCAAGCCTCAGTCACCCTCAGCCGCCTCCTCTGCAGCGCAGCTAGGCAAGGGGAAGATCTTGGAGGCGTATGGCAAGAAACTCTATTGCAACACGTCCTTGCATCTTCGTCAGGCCAACACAGACACCATGCTGGCGGCAGCAAACCAAAGGTTATGGCGGGAAATCGCGGACTTCCTCCCTGAACTCCCTACACAGAGCCAATCACGTTTTAAGGTGGGGCTTGCTGAGGCCCAGCTGGTGGCGCAGAACCTCATGGAATCCACTGTGGCCCATATTGACACCTCTGTACGTGCCATCTGTATCGCCACGGACATGAGGACGATGGCCGTGCCATCTGTATCGCGACGGACATGAGGACGACAGCCTGGCTCCGGCCGATAAAATTCAACCCTGACGTCCAGGAATGCATATTAGATCTACCGTTTGGGGAGAAGGGGGGAGGGATGGACGAGGAGCTGGAAAAGAAGAAAAATAGCTCGCAAACAGCCAAATCTTTATCCATCTTGACAAAGACCGCGCCCAAGTCGTACACCCAGTCACAGCAGCGATCTGACAGGGGAGGGCGTACGTATGCAGGGTTCTGTAGGTTCCAGGAACGGAGACCAGGCAGCCAGACCGCTCGCCGTCTCAGAACCGGCACACACAAAGGGGGGTGAGGGGGAGTAAGTGCATTTTGCAGTCCCCCTCTTCCGTGACAGCCTCCATGGGAAAGCAGGCAGGACATGCCCCTTCGGGTCCACGTGTCTCCACTGGGGGGCAGGCTTGCTCTACACAGGCATTTCTGGCACCAGAATTTCATGGACCCCTGGATCCTCTCCGTAGTATTCACGGGTTACCGCCCCCCTATCCCAGCCTCTCCTCCCTCCCCTCCACTCCCACAGGTTGGGACAGCAACTCTTTTGGCGGAGATCCAGTCACATGTAGAGAGCCAGGCAGTGGAGAAAGTCCCAGCCGCCCATCAAGGCTTGGGCTTTTACTCAAGGATTTTCGCCATTCAGAAGAAGAACCAGGCAGGCCTGAGAGTTGTGCTGGACCTTTCCACCCTCAACCTCTCCTTACTCCTGCAAAAATTCAAGCTGGTTACGCCACCTTTTATAGTGGAGACATTGTGCAAGGGAGACTGGATGTGCTCACTGGATCTGAAGGACGCGTACCTACACGTCCTGTTTTGGCAGCCCCATCATTCTTTCCTACGGTTCATGATCATGGGCTACCATTTTCAATACAAGGTCCTTCCTTTCAGGCTCAACTCGGCCCCAGGGTCTTTACCAGGCTCATGAATACGGTGGCAGCCCACCTCATAGCACAGGGCCTCCACATCTACCCATACCTCGAAGACTGGCTGTTCAGGGCTACATCTCCGGAAGCGGTTCACCACTCTTCCCATGCCCTTATGAACACACTGCACAATCTAGGCTTCTCGCTCAATCTCAAGAAGTCACAGCTGTAGCCCACGCAGACTGACATTCTTGGGCCTCATCTGAGATACATGCTCCGAGAAGGTATTTCCGTCAGAGGACAAGATCTCGGCCATCAAGAGGGCCACCACCCACTTCCTCAGCTGAGAAATGACCTCGGCATGGTGGTACTAACATCTCCTGGGTCTATTGGCGGCGGTCCTATTAGCCGTCCTTCACATGAGATGGAGGATGAGGATTCAGCTGCACTTCGCGGCCTCATGGAACCAGGAGCGGGACGCTCAATCCGGGAGGATCAACGTTCCTCCATCTCTCCACCCAGACCTAACGTGGTGGTCCAGGGACTGCAACCTACGGACAGGCAAGCACTTTTGGCCACCCACCCACAGGCCACCATCACCACAGATTCCTTGCTCGAGGGCTGGGGAGACACCCTGGATGATTTCTCAGTCCATGGCACTTGGACTCGATAGGTGCAGGAATAGCACATCAATTGGCTACAGCTGAACACTATCTAGCTAGCGCTCAGGGCATTCCTACTACTTCTCAAATGCAAGGTTGTCCTCATCCAGACAACTCGACCAGCATGTACTATGTCAACAAGCAGGGCGGCACCAGATCCCCTCCTCTGTGCAGACTGGCAATCAGCATGTGGGAGCGGGCCCTGGAAAATGACATCTACCTCACGGCAGTCCACCTCCCGGGGGAATCCAACCTGGAGGCGGACAGGCTCAGCAGGCTGGGAGCAGACAAATTCGAGTGGCAGGTAAACAACCACGTTATTCAAGAGATCAACAGGTGGGGTCATACCCAGGTGGATCTCTTTGCCAGCTGGCACAACAAGAAGTGCCCTCAGTTCGTCTCCTGCCAGGGGCAGGGCCCTTGCTCCCTGGGCAAAGCATTTCAGCTTCAGTGGAATAGCATGAAGGCTTATGCCTCCCCACCCACGCCGCTGATTCACAAAGTAATTTGCAAGATCAAGGCGTCTCACCAACTCAACGTCATTCTAATAGCTCCATGGTGGCCGGCCAGGCCATGGTTTTCAGAGCTGCTCGGCCTCTCTGAGATGCCCCTGTTTCACCTCCCCATGGGCCCAGCACATCTTCTGGCACAGCAGAGGGGCAGTCATCCACCCCCGCACCACATAAACTAGCCCTCACAGCATGGTCCCTGAGCAGGTAATGCTGCAGCACCCCAGCCTCTCACAGGCTAATCTGGAAATCATACAGGGAGCAACGAGCAAGGCTACCAGGGCCCAGTATTAAAGCAAATGGACCAGATTCTGCGACTGGGCAGACTCCAAGGGAATTGACCCCCTGGCATGTAATTTGGATGACATGCTCTCCTTCTTGGCGCACCTCGCTCACTCTGGCGTGCAGGTTGACACTTGCCGTACAGTATCTCTCCTTTCCCAACAGACTCTCTGCTGTCCAATCAATTGTTATATCAAGACTGGACTAAGCAAACTCCCTCTACCTCGGAGTCCACACTTACCAACTGAATAAACTTCAAAGGGCACAAAACGCCCCAGCTAAACTGCTACTTGCGCTCGGCCCGAGAGACCACATCTCCCCAGCCCTTAAGACGCTGCACTGGCTTCCAGTGGCCCGAAGGGTGACTTTCAAAACCCTATCCATCTCCCATCAAGCATTGCATAAAACCGGACCTCAATAACTCCAAGACAAGCTAAAATCTTATCACCTTCCAGATCAAGCTCAGCCGGCCTCCGAGTCATACCTAAGACAAACTCAGTCAGGCTAGACGGATCTTCATTTGCAGCCTTGGCCCCCACGCTGTGTAACGCACTCCCACCCCACATCTGCCTAACTGAGGATCTAATGTCTTTCCGCAAACTACTGAAAACCAGGCTCTTCCACTAAAACCAACCCATACGCAAACTAAGCAAACAGAATAACAGCATCTCAATGACACCAATCCAACAAACCACCAGATGCGAGAAATCAACACCTAATAATCGCTAATATAAACTAAAAGGACAAACAGAATTGAATGATTAAAGTAATGCAAAGCAGTGAGTTGGACAATAAGAAAAAATCGTACGAAAACAGTAACAAGATTTAAACTAATGAAATGGATGTAATGCATAAGAATGCGTTGAGCAGATGAGTGTGTAGATTGGATGGATGGATAATGAATGAACAAAGTGAATGTAGTGGATGAAATAGTTAGAATGGATACAGCGTGTGGAACGAATTAATGCGCTGAGCGGGGAAATGCACTGAGCAGATGAGTGTGTACATCAGATGAGTGTGTAGATCGGATGAGTGTTTAGAATGGATGAGTATGCTGAGCGGATGAGTGTGTAGAGCGGTTGGGTGTGTAGAACGGACGAGCGTGTAGAACGGATGAGTGCGTAAGTACAGAGAAGTGTGTAGAACAGATGAGTGTGTAGAGCGCATGAGTGTGTAGAGCGGATGAGGATGTAGAGCGGATGAGTGCGTAGAATGCTGGAGCAGATGAATGTGCAGATCGGATGAGTGTATATAGCGGATGAGTGTATAGAGCGGAAGAGTGCATAGAACGGAAGACTGCGTATGAGCGAACGACTGTGTAGAGCAGATGACTGCATATAGCAGATGAATGCGTGGAAAGAACGAGTGCATAGAACGGATGAGTGTGGTGAGCGGATGAGTGCGGTGAGCGGATGAGTGCATGGAGTGGATGAGTGCGGTGAGCAGATGAGTGCGGTGAGTGGATGAGTGCGCAGAGCGAAAGAGTGCGCAGAGCGAAATAGTGCACAGAGCGGAGGAGTGCGCAGAGCGGAGGAGTGAGTAAGAATGCAGAGTGTGTAGAGTGGATGATTGAGAAGTGCAAACTAGTGGGTAGTGCCAACGAGTGTATGGAGCAGACAAGTGCGTATGAGTGAGTGAGTGCATAGAGCGGGTGAGTGCATAGGACAGGTGAGTGCGTAGAGCGGGTGAGTGCGTAGAGCAGGTGAATGCGTAGAGCACGTGAATGCGTAGAGCGTGCGAGGGCATAAAGCAGACGAGTGCCTAGAGCGGACGAGTGCCTAGAGTGGACGAGTGCCTAGAGCAGACGAGTGGCCTAGAGCGGACGAGTTGCCTAGAGCGGACGAGCTGCCTAGAGCGGATGAGCTGTGTAGAGCATATGAGCTGTGTAGAGCGGATGAGTTGCATAGAGCGGATGAGTACATAGAACGGATGAATGTGGAATGCATGCAGAGCAGATGAGTGCCTAGAGCGAAACAGTGCGTAGAGTGGATAACTGCTTAGAGCGGATGAGTACGTAGAGCTTCTGAATGCATAGAGCGGACGGAACAGGTGAAGTATGTGGATGGAATGGGTGATGTATATGGATAGAACGAGTGATATATGGGAATAGAATGGATGATGTATGTGGATGGAATGTGTGACGTATATGGATGAAACGGGTGACTTAAGTGGATGAAATGGGTGACTTAGGTGGATGGATGACGTATTTGGATGGAACGGGTGACGTATGTGGATGGAACGGTGCGACCTATGTGGATGGAACGGATTAGAGTACGTGGAACGGATAGGAGTGTGTGGAGCAAATTGGAGTGTGAAGAGTGGATTGGAGTGCGTGGAGCAGATTGGAGTGCGTGGAGCGGATTGGAATGCATGGGGTGGCTTGGAGTGCATGGGGCGGATTGGAGTGCGTGGGGCGGACTGGAGTGCATGGGGCAGACTGGAGTGCGTGGGGAGGACTGGAGTGCATGGGGCAGACTGGAGAGCGAGAATGCGTGGGGCGGACTGGAGTGCGTGGAGCAGACTGGAGCGCATAGTGTTGCATGACTTGCATGGAATGGTTTGGAGTGCAGGGAATATTTGAAAGAGCATATAACCCATCATATCACATCACCACGCTTACTCTCCTCTTTGCACCACCACTCAACTTGAACACAGAGATACTATGACACCATTCGGTATAACTGTTCTCATGCCAATATCTGCCGCATACTCCTCATCACTCTAAGTAAACACTGCTGGTTACACCCCCCCCCCAACCAGGTGTTCTCCTCAGGCCTAATGCAGCTACTTTCGGTCTGGATAAATCCTGCCAGAACGAACACATACTCCTGCACTCTCAACCACTACACCTACCTCTAAGAAGCAGCTATTACACGAATGCCACGCCAGCCGCACACATATCCGGTGCTCACACGTACATTTTGACTCTTTTTTCTCTCTCTACTGACTTGAACTCCGGTTCCCAAAGGCGTTCAACCTACCAGCGCCTTCAGACCATAGCAATGGTACATAAGGTGGTATATAAATGCAAAGTAACATAACATAACATAACATAACCTAACAGATATACCACGCATGTTAGGTATGAATTTTTTTAATCTTTTGAATCACCATACCCTGGCAGGTCACCGGCATGCCTAATTCAAGTACAGACTAGCCTTCCCCTCCAAAATCGAAGCCTTTCCAAGATGGCCGATGCATTTTCTGCCAGCGCCCCATGTCCACATAAAGTGGTTGCTACGGCAATAGATGCTGTTACAGCACACCAAACATAAATCGCTGGCCGACAAGTTTGGAAGAGTAATGCTGCATGGAGAAGCCAAGACAGTGGCATGTTCATGGCGTCGGTAAGATTCCATACCGCATTTAGTCACAATTCAGTGTCCCAGCCCTTTGACATTAGATAGTTACAAATCTTACATGTATTCTGCACTGTTTTCACAGTCAATATGAATAACGTTGTGACGGGTGGCCAGGACAACGTATGCTCCATCGCTGTAGCTTTCCTGTGAACATCTTGTGATACAGCCCATTCAGAAGTCTCATGCCAAAATGCACACTGGGGAAAGCTCCCAATAGGTAGGATAGCGCTTGGGCGCACACCATACACACGGGTCAACATGCTCATGTCACATAGTGATTTCGTCTCCTGTTTGTAAAGGATGAATGACTAACCACTGAGGTGGATCAATCATAACTCCATGAATCACATTAGGAGGACTGGCTAACCATTATTCTGGAGGTAAGACAATATGCCAGGTGACCTCACCCCCACTATTCCAGGGTAGGGCATGGGTTGTAAGCAATCACGAGTAATAAACATCCACACCTGAGGCACTCGGTTAGGAATGTTAGGAGTATGCATGCATGTTTAAATACTCCAGTATAGATTAATATAGGGTTATATCTTCTGAGAAGTAAACAATATGCCGGTTGACATCACCTGCCCTTTCTTGGGCAGGGGGAGTGGAAGTATTGAATCACTATTAATTAACATTCACACCTGAGATACTGTGTCAGGGGTGTTTGGAGTAAGAACACATGTCTAAAAACTCTGGTAGAGATCAATATGGGGATACATTTTTTTCACAGGTGAACACAAACCCATTTTGTTGGCTGCAGTACAACACACACATGCTGATCGTCCTGGTGGCAACATAAACCTTCCGGGCAACTTCATGGAGCACGGTAAACACCGTCTGTCCCAAATGGGGGCAGTTCTTTTCATCTATTCATTGAGATTTGTTAAGAAATATCCCGGATACAGAAAAAGTACCCACTTTTTATTCTTTAACTTTTATAGATACATATCACAGGCAGTGAGGAATCGCTTCCACTATTATAGCTGATCAAACGCGATAGGCCGAAACACCTTTGTGTCAACTTTCTCGTTTGTTTAAGTGTACCAATAAGGCAAAGAACATCATATGTTTTCTGTATATTGTTTCAATGTAACACGTTGACAACACAAGATTTTGTACGTCCAATAGTCACCAAATGATTGTAAAATATACTCGATGTCTCAACATTTTGTTCTATGTGGAATGTGTTAGGCTCGCTGAGCCCTGATGGTATGTTATGTTATTCACCTCAGGTTATTTTACATTTCATAAATACACAGCTATTGTTATTTTGAGAAACTGACTTAGTAGACAGTCTCTTCTTTCATAGTCTGTGCAACAGGGGGCATGAAGTTAAGGTGGCTTTAACTGAATTTCCAGGGTTTTGTTGCATTAAGTTCTCACCTTAACGTCCAGCAACTAATGTTTTTTCCTTGATTATGTATGTAGTCACTGCCCTATATTTAAGGTGATTGACTGGATCCAAAGGAAATGCAAACATTCTAATGCTAATAACATTTCACCTGCAGAACGGATTTGACTGATACATTCCAAACAAAAGGTTTGTCACAGCCTCCCCCAGACTGGACATTTTGGGAAAGATTTGTTGAGAAATGGGTAAATTATCAAGAAAGCAAAAAAACAATACTCCCATTAATTTTCCCATAGAGAAAAAGTCCTAATTGTTTTAATGCACAGCACAAAAACCTCTGAATGGAAGTGTACCAAATGAGAAACAACTTGGGCACGAAGCGTTGACTCAATTTCCAGGTAAGGTTTGTGGTAAATCCATATAGGACTTTTAAAAAATATTCTACAGCAAAGGGGGTGCCCCCTTCTCCCAAGAAAATAGCAATATCTCCCATAGTACGCTGCAGCAGAGAGGCTTTTCAGAAATGAAAAAGCAACCATTATTTGTCAAAATGCTATTACTAATAAATTTTGACTAGCTGGATGGATTTGGATGACATTTTAAAAACAAAACATCTGTCAAGGATCCCCCAAACTGCAAATATTGGGAACAATGCAATATAAAATGAAAAAGTTATAAAGAAAACAAGACCCCACAGTTTGCAGCCCAATAATTTCCCATAAACAAAAAGGTTGCCAAGGGCACCCTCAATCTGGACATTTTAGGAAAAATGTATTAAAACATAAAAGATAAAACTGCAGTTTTTACTCTACTCCCATTCATTTTCCCATAACAAAAAAGTGCAGTTTTTAACAGCTGTAGCGTGAAAACTGCTTGGCATATTTGGATCAAATAAGAAACAATTTTGACACAAAGCTTGACATAAGTTCCTTGACTGGTTTGGGGTAAATTCATCCAGTAGTTTTTAAAATATTCAGCAGAGAATGGTGTGCCCCATGCTCCTTAAAACCATTATATCAGTCTTTGTGCTTTGCAGCCCAGCGACCGAGAGAGCTTAGTAACTTTTGACTTGCTTGATGGATCTGGATACAATTTTCTAAACACAAGGTTTGTCAAGGGTCTCTCCCCCCAAACTGGATATTTTTGTAACAATTCTTAAAAAAAGGAAAAAGTTATTAAGAAAACATAAAAACACAGTTTTCAGTCTACTACCATTAATTTTCCAATGGAGTAAATGTGCAGTTTTTAAACAGCCATAGTGCAAACACTGCTGGACACATTTGGACCAAATGAGAAACAATTTGGGCACAAAGCAGTGACTTAATTTACTTGACGGGTTTGGAGTGAATCCATCCAGTAGTTTTAAAATATTCGACAGAGCAATGGCGGTGCCCAGAGAAAACACAAGTGTCCAATGTTTTTTGGACTGAAGATAGTTCTTCATCAGGGACCATATCTGTGTCAAAACAACACAACAATAGAAACACAAACCTAATGTAATTATCATGATTGATATAAAGTAATTTATAGAAAAATTGAAAACAAGAAGCATTACTTTACCCATCTGTTTTTTAAACATCAATCGCAGATTCGGATGTCGAAAATCCCATTTCTGTCTGAAGGTCTGGATAATGGCCTGGACTGGAATCTAAGTGATGAATGAAAAGCTTTCTCTAGCACCTTAGTGCTGTGTCTCTATCATGTATGCAACGTGAAACCCAAGTGTCTCTGGTTCCAACATAGTTAAAAGTAATTTACAATATGAATGCAAACTCAGTAGCCAAACTGTCAGTGCATACCAAGATGTGCAAAATGCACCCAATAACATTAAACCACTTACAAAATAAAGAAGAACTTTAAAGTAGGAGGTAAAAATACCTGTATCAGTTCACTGTCCACATGTCAAAACACTCAATCTTGAGATTAAATAAAGCAATCAGTTATAGTCATATTAGGTGCTTCCCCTAACCAGTGGAGAAAATAGATTGTGTATAACAGCAGAACAGCTGCTTTATTTGCAAGGGTACAGACAGCACCAGGGGACTCCTCCCTGGGGTCAAGGGTCGTACATCATTTTTAAACACCCTCTTGCATCAAGATTTTAGATATCAGCTGTAATCTCGTGATGCTACAGTACACAGTCAATCGCTGGAGTCCAATATAGACAGAATTGCTGTTATAACTGTCAAGGTTTGGTCAGAGAATCTTCCAATTTAGCTGAGTATCTTCTGTTGTTAAAAAAAAAAAAAATTGTCAGAGTACTGACCTGAGTTATTGATGCCCATCCACAATCCAAGGTCTTCATTACACATGTGGTAGTGGAGGAGAAAGTGTCAGTAACGTGGTAGCAACTGAATTTCTTTCTCTTTACTACCTTTGCAAGTTGGTATTGGGTGAGAATTTTCCATCACTTTCCATCAAGATGTGATGAATTATCATTGGCTGGATTGCCGCCCATAATAACTCCTACAAATACCCATGAAGCTCTGTTGACTCAAAGAACGGTTACTAAAACTGCCGCTTTGCCACTCACAATCATGTGGCTGTGCCCTAATACGAGTGTCATAATCAGTAAATTAGGAAATTCTGCCAAATTCACAATGCGGCTAAAAGTCTTTGCAGAAGCTGAGGCACCATCATATGAGAATATAGCATTGGGCTCCTCACCCCTCCAAGTATTGCCCCTGCTTGCAAATGTTCAGCATCCTTAAATCTAGACCCATCAGACACTACCTAAAATTCGTGCTCAACGCCCTAACCTCACACAGAGTTAACCCTCTCAAATGTCATGTTTAAATACTATAATGTTGATGTTAGTAGGGGCTTCCAAAATACTATATTAAGTAAACTGGTGGTCCTTCCACAAATAGCTTTTAATTTCCAATAGATAAGTATGCTTGGATTGTCCAATGGACTTCCTGTTGATTTTGGTACAGTTTACCCCTAACAAATAGACACATTAACTTTTGTATGTAAGGGATAACACTACTCACCTTGATCCCAACCTAAGTCCGTAGAGACTGCTCATATTCTATTATGGTCGTGTGGTCAGGTCTGCCTTCAGGCGTTCTCAATCCGCTAATGTGCCTGCTGCAGAAATGTTTGTGCTGCTTATATGTCCAAGTATCTGTTCCCCCGGATTTTTTATATTTTGTGGTTTATCACATTGTAAAAATAGTGATGCTACCAATTAGGACACATGATTCTACCGTGTTCTGAAACCCAAGTGATTAGTATTGTGAAATCAGAAGAAATTAGTGTGTCTGTTATGGAGGGAATGATGGAAGGATTCAGAAAAGAACGTGCGTCCTTTTTGCTTTTACTGATGCAGTAAACTCTACCAGTAAAGTGTACAATTCACTGTCTAATTGATCTAATTAAGTGTTCTTGAGTTGACGCCAAAATAGATGGCACCAGAGTGAGCAAGCTCTTCATAAAAAGCTATTATATCACTTCATGATGGAAAAACATAATGCTCTCATTCCTATATGAGGTGCGATTGAAAGAAGCCAAACTTCATTAGATGGAACTGCTGTCATTCCTGACTCACACCTTAATAATGTTAAAATGCACTGTTCAGACACAGCTTTGAATCAGATAGGTATGGTGCCAGGTGGGTATTCTATTTTTCCAAATATGTGTTCCTGCCCAATGAATGGAGGTTTTACTCATGACATAAGGCTTTTAAGCAGCAGTGGGGAGCGGATGGGCAATCGTATCTCTCCCCAGTGTGTTGCACCACAGTACAATAATTCAACAAGTACACAATACATCCACTGCTGTGCATTTGATGAAGGATCTCATCTTTGTTTTGCTATTTGCAATTCTTTATGTTTAACAGAGGCAATAGTGATAGATTTCTGAAAACGGTTTGCTCCAATAACTCCACAATGTTGTCTTGTTCCAAGGGTTAAGTTTAGTTTAGTTTAGGTTATTAATTATATAGCACATCTAACCCAGGTGTAAATGGGTGCTTGTACTTGAATACATAGTAAGGTACATGATGGAATACAATTGAAAACATATTTACAGTTACAGAGTCATAACACAATGGATGGAGTATTTACAGATAGGTTAAGTCACTCAAAGTCATAACACAATTGATAGAGTATTTACAGGTAGGTTAAGTAAGGCAGTTTTTGACTGACTCTAGAGAAAGAGTATTTACAGATAAGTTAAGTCAGGCAGGTTTTGAATGACTTTAGCAAGAGAAATTGCAGACAATCCAGGTACTTGTAGGACAACAGTAGCTGGGGTACATAATCATAAACAGGATGTTCCGTTAGTGTGTGTAGTATGTATAGTATACAGTGTGGGAGCTAGTCTGGTGTGCTAGTTAGTTTGAGAAATGAGCCAGGATACAGTCTTGGCTCTGAAGGTCCAAAATGGATGTTCAGATCTAATGGCTGGCGGGAGTGAATTCCAGCACTTGGCAGCGAGCACTGGAAAGCTGGATCCTCCAGGCGTTTTTAGGTTTTAGTTAGGGATGGTGAGTTGGTACAAGTACCTGGATCTAGTGGGTCTGTCAGACTGGGTTCTAGAGAATTTGTCATTGAGGTATTTCGGTGCTGTGTTCGAAAGACATTTGTATGTGATGACTAGCGATTGTAATGTGATTCTTTCATGTACTGGTAGCCAGAGTGCATCCTTCCTGAAGGAGGCGATGTGGCTGGAGAGTGGAATGTTTGAAGCTGTTCTGCAGGACTTGGAGTTTGTTTAAGTTCCGTGCGGAGGAACGAAAGAATAAGGTGTTACAATAGTCCCGTTTTGAGAGGATCAGTGCTCTGGATAGTGTTAAGCTGCTATTGGTTGATAAGTAAGGTTTACAGGCATTGATAAGTTTGTTGGTGTAGGCTATGATGGATGCTGTACTGTTCACTTGTTTTTTAAGGGATAAGGTGGAATCCAGGTAAACACCAAGCGATTTTACTTCACTGGATACTTTTATGGTGTTTCTGTCAATGATGAAAGCAGAATAGCGTTTGTCTAGTTGGTTAAGTCGGTCATGGGACCCGATGATTAGGTGTTCAATCTTGTCATCGTATGAACAAAGACAGTGGGTGGCCATCCATGATCGGATCTCTAAGTAGATGTTGTTGATCATTTTGGTGTCATTTATATAGCAACCTGTCAGCATGATGAGGATCTGGGTATCAGCCGCATAAATAGTGTAAGTGACACCCAGATTGTCAAGACGATCAAAGAAATGGTTAGTAAATATATTGTAGAGTGTGGGGGATATGCAAGATCCTTGCTGAACTCCACAGTTGATGAGTTCTGGTGGAGCAGATGCTAAAGTTGAGAAGACCCTAGTGGTTCTGTTTGAGAGGAAGGATTGTATCCAGCTAGCGGCATTTGATGAGAAGGCTGCTGCTGAGGTTAGGTGCTTAGTCAGGATTTTATGGTCGACAAGGTTGAAGCAGCTGAGAGATCCAGGAGTACGAGGATGGCTAGTGTGCCCTTGTCCTTAGATTCATACATCTGAATCTTTAAATCTAATAGGGCTGTCTCAGTGCAGTGTCTAGGTCTGAAACCAGATTGACTTAGTTCTAATAAATAATTTTTTTCCAAGTGTTTCTGAATTTGAAGATATGCTGCGCGGTCTAAAATGTTTAGAAGGAAAGGGACTGTTGTTATGGGCCTATAATTAGTGAGGATTCTAGGATCTAGGTTAGGTTTTTTTAGAAGTGGTCTGACCCATACTTTTGAGATTATCGGGTACTGAGTATTTTTTGAAGGATGAGTTTATTAGCACCATAATGTATGGTGCTAGTTCCCTAGCACCACCCTTGATGATCGAGGCTGGGCAGAGATCACCTTGGCAGTTAGAAGGTTTTATCCCAAGTATTATGTTTTCTGCTTCCTTGATGGTGACTGGTTTAAATTGGAAGGGGGTATACAGTGGACTTTGGTGGATGTGGGTTCCAGAGATGTTCTGGAGTTGTTGGCATTAATAGGTAAGTTGTTTTTTTAGTTTCAATTTTCGTTTGTAATAGTGCTATTTGATCTGATAGGCCCTTCTTGTCATGGTGCTTGCCCCCAGACATCAGGAGCAGACCAGCCTGCCCATGGTACTGGCAACCATGAGGACCTTTAAGGCCCCAAAGGATTGCCTAAGGGCTTCCTGGACTCGGTCCTGGCGCTGTTGGCGCCAGGCTCATACTGCCCTCTCAAGCAAGGCAGGTTACAAGGATGGAGAATCACGTGCAGACCAGTCTGAGGCAGGTTGAAGGGACTACTTTACCTGGGGACTACTTCTTGAAGCTATATAAACTACGCCCTCAGAACAGAACACGCTTCGCGTTATTCTGCACTCCTGCAGCGTAACGCTCACTGTGTCTGCTAACTTCAGGCCAGTCTTCAGCCACGCCCATCCAGGTCTCCACAAACTGCCTGTAAGGAAAGGAAGAAAGAGGAGAAAACAGAACAAGGCTCTTACCTGACGCTCCATCTCGATCGCCCCGGAGTCTCCGCATCTGCCGAGCTGAAAAGGAAGACACCAAGTTAGCCGTGCATAACAAAGGACCACATTGAAGACATTGCAACACTGCGCAATGCTAATACTCACCAGAGGATGCTCACTCTTGTGATCTATCGAAGCACCATCACTCGGTCGCCGCTCCGGAGCTGCCACACCTGCTGAACAGAAAAGAAGGCATCAGGTTAGCTGCTCAAAAGGGAAGGGCCTCATTAAAGACTTTTAAATCTTACACAATGCTAATACTCACCTGAAGGCTGCATTTCCTTGCGGTCCCTCGAGACACCATCACACGATTTCCGCCCCAGAGGCACCGCACCTGCAGGATAGAAAAAGAACAGCAGGTTAGTTGCTCAGAAGAACAATACTGTATGTTAAGACATTATCGCATCACGCTAGCATGGAAACTCACCTTGCAATTCAGCTCAAAATTTCTGGGGAGGAGTTCCGCTTCATCAGTTGCACCAAAGGGGAACCTGAAAAGAAGAGACACAGGACTGAACATTGGCAACTTCAACTCTGAAGCAATCCATACCATTGGTATAAAGACTTACCCACTGAGTCATAGTTGTCTGGAACTCTTCAGGATCAGTGAAGCAACTAGCTCCTTGAACTGCTACGCACCCCTGCATTCAGTCGCAGGATGGAGATTCCGCCATTCATAACACTATGGTGAGACATAGCAGAGGGGTGCATAAGGAGATCACGGGAGGTGGGAGTCGGTCCTCATCCTTACGGTTAGGTAACATTTCATTTTAGCATTTCAGGCACATCTTCTTTCATGGCGAAAGGGCAAACAGAGGGGACACGTGGAACCGTTCAATATTCCGCTACGTGTGACCGTCCAGCTCCGTTCAGCGCCCCTGTGTAGACCAGGTGAGCGTAACAGAACGCAAAGCCTTCACACAAACCTCTACCTTGGCGCCATGGAAACCTCAGAGACTGACCAATTTGCCCAGCTTTTGGGGGAACTCAGAGCAGAGGTGCATTCGGCTCGACAAGAGACAAACGCTCTAAGAAGAGAACTGATTGTGGCAAAAGAGAGCACTGATGACCTACCCAGACAATTACTCCAAACCCAGGCTGGCCACACCCGTTGCCAGGAATGGGGGCATCAGTCCCAATTCAGTCAAGTAACCCAGTGCAGGTGGTCCTTCCAGGAGCTATACCTTTGGCTCCACAAGAACGCTTTGCGAGAGACCCTAAACGGTTTGCAGTCTTTATGAACCAGTGCCGCCTACACTTCCTATGCAAGCCAAGGGCCTTTCCGAACGATCAAGCAAAGGTGGCCTTTGTTCTTTCATACCTCAGTGGCAGTGCTGCAGACTGGTCCATACCACTAGTTAATCAAGATGATCCCCTTCTCTGAGATTTCCAGGGGTTTCAGCAGAATATGGAGAAGCTGTTCGCCCGACACTCCCAAGGCCAAGCTTTAGATAACGAACTGCTGTCTCTTCATCAAGGGAACCGGGATCTGTTAGCATATATTGCAACCTTCAACAGATTAGTGGTGGAAACCAGTTGGCCAGAAGACAAAAGAACTACGTTATGTCATTGTGGGCTGAAAGGCGAATTGAAAGATGTCTTGGCTCAAGTGGTCAACCTATCCCGAGACTGTAGGGAATTCATTGACTTGTGGTACAACTAGACCACAGACTGCAGAACCGGAAGGCTGACCGAGCTAGACTGGAGAATCGGGTGTTTGTGCGTCCGAGAGACAACACCTCCAAAACCACAGCCACGTCTGAGCCCATGCAAATTGGAGGAGTACGGGGGCCACTATCTAAATCCGAGAGGTATAAGAGAAGACAACAATTGTGCTTATATTGCTGGACAGCCGGCCATTTTCTCTGAGACTGTCAGTGAAACCACCAAAGAAAGCAGTCGGGGTCGCCGATAAGGTCAGCACTGAACCAGAGCCGGAAAACTACTCCGCCCAACAATCGTAGAGGTCCGCTTGTCGAGCGAGAAGAAGGACTCTTAGACCTTGCATCTAGCCTTACCAATAATCCTCATTAGTCACCAGCACCCATCTCGTATGCATGCAGTCAGAGCTTACATCGACAGCGGAGCCATATATGGATCAAGAATTCGCTTCAAGGATGTGTCTTCCTCTTTGCCAAAAGGCAACAACTGATTTGGTCACCACCGTCAATGGAACAGAGATCTCTTCTGGTCCTGTAACACACTCGACGACAGAGTTGACACTGTTGTGCCAAGACGGGCATCGTGAAACCATTGAGTTTGACCTAATCAAGGCCCCGCAATTCCAAATAATTCTGGGAATGCCATGCTTAGAAATGCGTAATCCTTGCATAGACTGGCATGATAAGAGGTTGACCTTCTCAGAATGTGCTCATACCTGCTATCCAGAAGAATCCCTGACCAAGAAAATTGCAACAGTCATGAGTCTGGCAAATCAGCTACCCCAGGAATACTAGGATTTTCAGGATGTTTTTCAGGAGGACCAAGCCAATACTTTACCACTCCATAGACCATATGATTGCCAGATCGACCTTATACCTGGCGCTCAGATTCCATGCAGTAGAATTTACGCCCTCACGGAACCCGAAAATCTTCATCTAAAACAATACTTAGATCAATACCTGGCTAACGGCCTCATTCACCCGTCCAAGTCTCTGGCGGCCTCACCCTTATTCTTCGTCACTAAAAAGGAAGGAGATCTAAGAATTTGTATTGACTACGGCGCATTATACCAAGTGACAGTAAAAAAAACGGTACCCCCTGCCTCTAATCCCGGGAACTGCTGGACCAAGTAAATGATGCTCAAATTTATACTAAGTTGGATCTCAGAGGGGCGTACCATCTCGTACGAGTCAAAAAGGGGGATGAATGGTAGACCGCCTTCCGTACTAAGTATGGGCTATTCAAATATCAAGTGATGCCCTTTAGGCTTTGTAACGCCCCGGCAGCGTTTCAATATTTTATGAACAATGTCCTTCGAGAGCTAATTGATGTTGTATATATTGATGTCGTATATATTGACTATATCCTGGTGTACTCAGCTTCCGAGCGGGACCATGTGAAACACGTCCGCGCCATACTTTAAAAACTTCAGCAACATAAGCTGTATGCCAAATTAGAAAAATGTTTCTTCGACGTTACAGAGGTCAGGTTTCTTGGGTTCGTTCTAACTCCATGTGGTGTTCGTATGGATTCAAGGAAGGTAGACGCCATCCTCAAGTGGCCCTCTCCAACTTCAATCAAAGGAGTTCAGAGCATGCTTGGATTTGAAAACTTCTATCGCAGGTTCATCCCAGGCTTTTCGCATTTGGTGCATCCCATCACATCCTTATTATGAAAGAACAAACGCTTTCAGTGGTCGGATGAAACGGAAAAGGCCTTCCAAGACTTTAAAAGAAAATTCACCTCAGCCCCATTCCTAAAACATCCTCGCCCAGATCTCCCGTATGTGGTAGAAACTGATGCTTCCATTTTGGCAATGGGGGCAGTCCTTTCTCAGAAAGACCCCGAGACAGGTCAACTTCACCCAGTGGCCTTTTGGTCACGAAAATTCACAGCACCTGAACTGAATTATGCTGTAACAACAAAGAGCTTCTGGCCATGAAGGCAGCATTCAAAGCTTGGTGACATTATCTCCTAGGAGCCAGACACATCATTACTGTGATTACAGACCACCGAAATGTACAATACCTAAAGACGGCCAAGGCCCAGTCCTCTCGTCAGCTTCGATGGGCGTTATTTTTTGCAGAATATGATTTTGTGATTACTTACCGACCTGGTTGCCGAAACGGCAAGGCAGATTATCTGTCCCGCATAGGAATGGAAGAAGCATACTCGAATCCGGATCCTGTACCCATAATCCCAGGGGGGAGAATCATAGGAATTACTACTTCACTGGCCCTGGACGACATCCACAAGGAAATTTCACATCTCCTCGACTCCGAGGCCTTACAGGATTGGTCGACTAAAAGCAGATATCATTCAGTCACTGATCATTTACCTTATTTCCAAGGGCGTCTCTACTTACCTAGTAAGAAACTTCAGAAACAAGTCATATCAAATTACCATGAGTCGTTGGTGGAAGGCCACCGTGGAATTGCAAACACCAAAGCCAAGATCAAGAGATATTTTTGGTGGCCAACATGGCGTAAAGATATTAAACAATGTATGCTATCATGCAGCATTTGTGCACAAAACAAAGCCCAGAAAAAGAAACCATCGGGTCTACTACAACCTATGGATGTTCCACCTACACCCTGGCATACATTGTCCCTTGATTTTATCACGGATCTTCCCCCCTGTAATGGCTTCAACACCATATTAGTAGTAGTAGACTTGTTTTCAAAAATGGCCCACTTCATTCTGTTAAAAGGTTTGCCCTCAGCTTCAATTCTGGCAAAGTAATTCCTAGAACAAATTGTCTGAATACACGGATTCCCCTCTGTCCTAGTTTCAGATCAGGGCAGTCAGTTTATCTCACACTTTTGGAGAAAATGTTGCCAGTTGGCCCAAATTGACGTAAGGCTTTCGACCAGCCACCATCCTCAAATGGATAGTCAAACTGAGAGAACCAACCAATCATTGGAGCAATACCTTTGGTGCCTGTTACATCAAATTGAAAGCAATTGGAAGGACATTTTATGGATAATTGAGTATGCCTACAATAACTCTTTGCACTCCAGCACTGGGCAGAGTCCATTATTTACAATATATGGAATGCATCCACAAACCTCAGAACTCGACCCATCTCAACATTTGGAAATGCCAGCCATAAGCAGTTTGCACACTACCATTACACAAGCCTTCAAGAAGGTGACGGAACATTTAAAGCAAGCTAAGGAAAGATACAAGAAATCTGCAGATCAACATAGGAGTGAAGCTCCAAGATACCAGATTGGAGATGAGGTTTGGCTAGCCTCAAGGCACATACCACTAAAAGGAACCCACACATTTAATCCCAGGTATTTGGGACCATACACCATTAAAGCCATCATTAATCCAGTGGCAGTAAAATTGGAGCTACCTCCGAACATGCAAGTCCACCCCATATTTTACGTTTCTCTTTTGAAACCAGTACAACCAGGACCTCGGATAACAAAACCACCAAGTCCCATCTTGGTAGATGGTGAACCAGAATTCAAGGTGAAACATATTCCAGACTCAAAGTTTGTCAAATCGAAACTTTTCCATCTAGTTGACTGGAAAGGCCATGGTCCACAAGAAAGGTCATGGGAGTCAAGTGACTATGTTCATGCGCCAAGTCTAGTAAACCAGTTCCATCGAAACTACCCGACCAAGCCTGGACCAGCGAGACAAACCACCTTGGGAGGGGCCTTGGGGGGAGTGCTGTCACGGTGCTTGCCCCCAGACATCAGGAGCAGACCTACCTTCCCAGGGTACTGGCACCCATGGGGACCTTTAAGGCCCCAAAGGATTGCCTAAGGGCTTCCTGGACTCGGTGCTGGTGCCGCTGGCGCCAGGCTCATACTGCCCTCTCAAGCAAGACAGGTTACAAGGTTGGAGAAACACATGCAGACCAGTCTGAGGCAGGTTGAAGGGACTACTTTACCTGGGACTACTTTGATAGGGTGTGGTAGGAGGGACTACTTTACCTGGGGACTACTTCTTGAGGCTATATAAACCACGCCCTGAGAACAGAACACGCTTCTTGTTATTCTACAGTCCTGCAGCGTAACGCTCACCGTGTCTGCTAACTTCAGGCCAGTCTTCAGCCACGCCCGATCAGGTCTTCACGAACTGCCTGTAAGGAAAGGAAGAGAGAGGAGAAAACAGAACAAGGCTCTTACCTGACGTTCCATCTCGATCGCCTTGGAGTCTCTGCATCTGCCGAGCTGAAGAGGAAGACACCAGGTTAGCCGCACATAACAAAGGACCACATTAAAGACATTGCAACACTGCGCAATGCTAATACTCACCAGAAGGCTGCTCACTCTTGCGATCCATTGAAGCACCATCACTCGATCGCCGCTCCGGAGCTGCCGCACCTGCCTAACAGAAAAGAAGACATCAGGTTTACTGCACAAAGGGGAAGTGCCTCATTAAAGTCATTTGAATCTTATGCAGCGCTAATACTCACCTGAAGGCTACATTTCCTTGCGGTCCCTCGAGACACCATCACGTGATTTCCGCCCCGGAGGTACCGCACCTGCAGGATAGAAAAAGAACAGCAGGTTAGTTGCTCAGAAGAACAATACCGCATGTTAAGACATTATCGCATCACGCTAGCGTGGAAACTCACCTTGGAATTCAGCTCAACATTTCCGGGGAGGAGTTCCGCTTCATTAGATGCACCAAATGGGAAACTGCAAAGAAGAGGCATAGGAGTGAACTTTGGCAACTTGAACTCTAAAGCAATCCATACCATTGGTATAAAGATTTTCCCTACTAAGTCATAGTTGTCTGGAACTCTTCAGGATCAGTGAAGCAACTAGATCCTTGAACTGCTACGCACCCATGCATACAGTCGCAGGATGGAGAGTCTGCCATTCATAACACTAAGGTGAGACATAGCAGAGGGGTGTATAAGGAGATCACGGGAGGTGGGAGTCGGTCTTCCTCCTTACGGTTAGGTAACATTTCATTTCAACATTTCAGGCAAATCTTCTTTCGTGGCGGGAGGGCAAAAAAAAGGGGACACGTGTAACCATTCAACATTCCGCTATGTGTGACCGTCAAGCTCCGTTCGGCACCCCTGTGTAGACCAGGTAAGCGTAACACTTCTATATATTTGCACACCTTGCAGTGTCTTTTAGACACGTGTCGGCAGGAGGAGCCGGTGACTCTAGTTCCCTAAGTATAGTAAAGAGTTCCTTAGTATTTGATTTAGCGTTCTGGATTCTTTTGTTATACATTCCCCTTTTGGTGTTATGAATGGCAGTTTTATAGGTTGTGGCCGCAGCAACAAAATTCTCTTTGTTGGTGGTGGAAGTTTTTTTTTTTCAAAATGGATTTGGCAGTTCTCTTTTCGTTACAAAGTGATTTTAGTTCTGCTGTAAACCAGTTATTTAGGTGGGTAGTGGGTTTGGATTTTCGCAGCTTTAGGGGAGCGATTTTGTTTATTGCTTGCTCCAATTTATTGTTATACCTTTCCACTAGAAGGGTGGTGGGGTCCTTGTCAACATTAGGTGAGTTGGTGGTGGGCTGTAGCAGTGGCAGTAGGTGTTCTACAGTTAAGTTGCGCTTGTTCCTAGACATGGTGGGAGGGGCAAGGGTTACCCCTATGTTGATGGCGGGATTCTCCCGTATAGAGAATGTGATGCCGTGGTGGTCTGACCAGGCAGGTGGTTCATTTCTTAGGATGTTGGTAGGGCAGTAAGGTCTGCCAACCAATATAGATTCCTACCTTTATTGTGGATGGGTTCAGTAATGTTGAGTTTGAATCTGAGTTGGGCGATAGTATTCCCAAGGGCAGTTGCGTTAGTATCTTTCGGATCATGTAGTCCAAGGTTTAGGTCACCTAGTAGGATGACCTGTGAACTAGGTTTAGTATTTTGTGTTAGGTGAGTGGAGATGTCATCCTTAAAAGAGGATATTGGCCAGGTGGCCGGTAGATACCTCGGCCGATGGCAATGGTGTGCTGGAGAACTCTCTCAGGCCGAGGTGGGTTTTGGCAATAAAGGCAATGCCTCCCCCTTTACCTGTGGCTCTGTCCGCTCTAATGATGGTGTAGTTATCAGGGAGCGCTATCATTACAGCGGGTCCAGAGGCTGGGTTGACCCATGTTTCATTGGATGTGATATAGTCGGTGAGGTCAAGGGCTTGTGCTGCTAACGATTATGCGTTTATAAGGGCTCCTTTGATGCTTGGAGCGACAGGTGAGTACATTTTCATTATACCTGGGTTCTATTGTTAGCAATTATATGTACACATAATTTAATATTCATAAGTACAGTACTATAATTTCACACCAGATACCACTGATGTGACATGCCAAAAGTGAACAGACATGTCCTCTACCTTCCTAGCTCTCGGCAGAGTTCAGGGCAGCTGACGAAGCTGGAACACAGTCCCTGTCCTGCATTACACTTGTGAGAAGGCTTGTGAGGACACCTAGAAAGGGTGAAACATCTCCCACTGTCTTATGGAGGTGTGATACACTCAGCAGCTGGCCTATCAATGCAAGAGAAGTGCTCACTGACAAATGGACACAGTGGGAACCTCGACAGTGAACCTTTCACTGTAAAAAGCCTGCCAAGGAATGCAGCTCAAGTCCATAAAAAGTTATTTTTTTTTCTTCATTCAAATCCAATAAACGTTAACTGTGCCAGACCTGTCACTGTGACAAACCAGCAGGCCCCACACTTTTAGGTAGAAAGGTGACACATGGAGGTAGGGTGAGTGAAATCATGAGGCGGACGGCGGTACGGAAGGTTGTAGGTTACTGGGTATTCTTTTGTGATGTGTACAAGTCCTGATCCCACCCCTTTCCATACTGCACTGCATCCTGATTCGGACAGTGCAGAGAGCTTTATATTCTAATTAAGCTTTCACAATAATATGATTTTATTCTGAACCACTCAGTGAAGTGCATCTCAGCTGTTGATACCTACTCATTGACAGTTTTATACACTGCAGGAAAATGCCCAGCATGAGGTGCTAGACATGAACAATATGCTGTATTGGCATGTGGGGGTTTATATGGTCTGCTTGAAATCTGAGTACAGAAACTGAGAAATGTCTGGTGTGGTTAGGAACAGGTACTTGTTGTTCCTAACACACTGCAAAGTTGGTTTAGCTTCACGTTATATGTAGTTAAAATGTGGACGAGGAAATAACGGAACTGTCAAGCATGTATTTTTTTATCAAGAGTCAAAGCCAGGCTTGCAAACGAATCCTGAGGGTTTCAGAATATATATTTTGTCACTAGGGCACTTTAACTTTTACGATTTAATATATGTTATATAATACAGATAGCGGAAACCACCCCAAAGTCAGCCCATGCAAGGACAAACCTATCTCTACTGTCTGGGGCAGACAGAATTTATATAAACACATAAAAGAGACAGGAAAAACACATTTCATAACCTCTCATGTATGTTTCAGAAATCACAAGATTTTTTGTATTTAGTATTTGATGAAATAAATTTGAGTATGAGATTTTATTAATTTTACTGTGTCAATTTTTTCAGGACTGGTAAGTAGTTGTAATGCTTAAGCGAAATACGAGCTAAATCAACATGGTGCTGGTGCACGCCCATCTTGGACATTCATCTCTCATCACTGTAAAGAAAGGCTACGTTTTTCGTGGGCTTAGCAGAGTAAACGCACATCCCGGCAGCAAAGGCAAAGCAAGGTCACATAAATATTGTTGCTGAGGGGATTTGCTGTAGAGAATAGTTATTGTATTGTCTGCCGAAGGACGAGCCAGAGAGGGAGTCGGAGCGCTCTCTTGGTGCAGAGATAAGGGTTCTTGGGAAAATGCGAGGAGAGGGAAGCTGGGTTTTTCCACTTCTAGCTGTTTTTTTCCACTCTTTGCTCCCTTCCACCTGTGATCTGCTCTTCGGCCGAGGGCAGTCATAATTGAGAAGGGCTGGGTCATGCCCCCATAAAGAGAAGAGGTTCTTCCTCTGTGAAGACAGTTAGAATCTGCACCCCTGGGTGATGCAGTTCCGATGAGAGAGAAGATGCTCTGCTCCAGATCCCGTTTTTACGAGTGATCTCTTTGCCTACATGCTCTGGGACTAAGCAGTGCTGCATGATCCAAGAAGAAGGTGTCTTCTGCTACATTAATAATGGTGATGAACTCTTTTTCTATGTTTCTATATAGCTGACTATATGTGTCTTTTGTGTTTGATGTGTTCATATACATAAGGTGTGAATAAATGGCCTATAACAAGCCATTTACATGTTTTACAATACCTAATGGTCTAAGTGTGATTTCTTGCCTGTCTGAGTTGAATCACTCGTTTTGCCAGGGGCCAGGGGCCAGCGAGTGATAAGTCCCCACGTGACCAAGCAAACGCAAAACAGTAGTATGGAAGAAGACAGTATCTCCTCATGAAAAGGTTATGAAATTTGTTTTTTCCTGTCTCTTTTGTGAGATGGGTTTCCAGGCTGACACAGTAATTTCCTAGTGAGTTGTGCACAAAATGAAAATAAATAAGTGCCACTATGCTTTCATTTTGCACTCCATTACATTCCCTGCTGTTCCAAGCAGAGTAGGGCAGGAAGGTGGGGTTTGCATCTCCTGTGCCAAATTCAGTGAATTTGTCCCTTCTCCCCAAGCCCCACCCACTGTGTCTATTGAGAATAGCCCGCTCTGCAATGCCCTCCCTAGAGGTAGAGGCAAGTGGGACCTCATAATGTGAGACTCCCACTTTGGGTACAAGGACTCCCGCTCCGGTAAGAAACTCCCTCAGGTGGCACATACTCTGGCCTACATGTGATATTCTGATATAACAAATCCAATACATTATCAAGACTGGGATGTAGAAACCACAATAACAGAGTATCAAGACTGGGATGAAGAGACTCCTATTAGATACTATTATCTTATGGAAAAGATTTTGTCTCTTTGAATCAAAATGTCCAATCAATTGGGACGAGTACGTGGTTAAACATGCATTCAGAGAGAGACGGGGGAGAACGAGAGAGAGAGGAGAGAGGGAACCCCACACGGGTGAGGCTCCAAGTTGCATCAGTCCTCATAGAGAAGAAGATCAGGAATCGTGCAAGTATTAAACTCACACAGCATTACAGAATGGGACACCAGCACTACGGCGCAATAGAACAGAAGGGCAGGAGCACAATAGGAGGTGGTGGCTGGACCATGAAATGGAGTCCATTGTGGACTGTGGGTCCAAACAACAACACCGAAACCACCCAGAGCAGCCTTCATGGTGTTCGGTCATGCAGTAGATGACCGCGACACTGCAATGAAGACACAGGAAAACACAATGAGAGTGATGCCAGGAATGAGAAGACATTGAAGGTCCATGAACTGAGAAAGGGCCTTTGAGGAAGAAGACTCCCAAAGGCATTCCAAAACAAAGGTAACAGGGAGAATGGGAAGCCCAGAAGGACCCAAAGGACTCAAGGGAATCATTGTACCACAAAGTTAACTCGTCCCAGTAGAACATATGAAACAGATTCAAAAGTGAAACAAAGGAGATGCAAGTATTGTGAGACTAGAGAAAGAACTGTTGAAAAAAATGAATGATGAGAGATGAGAAGAATCGATAAAAATAGCCTGGGAATAGGGGAAAGTAATTTGACATCTTGTACAAATTCAACAAACTAGGGATGGCTAAGAGCCTAGAGAAAGCAAACCGTTTAACGAAATACCAAGTAAAGCAGAACGAAGCCCAGAGAGCTGTAACCAAGAAGGACACATTAATAAGAGATCCCCAAGAAGGATCCCCAAAGAGGAGCTCAATAACCCAATTAAGGAACTAAAGTGTTTGATCCAATAAGTCATGAGAGACTATTTATGGAATAGGCACTAAAGAAAGCCCACAAACCCAACTAAAGAACTGAAGAGTTCTGGTTCAGGAAGTCATGAGAGACTATTAGTACTAAAGACTGGAACTAGAACTTCCCTCAGGAGAAGGGCGTCATTCTCCTGATTTCATTTAGTTTTGCATAGTGGTAGTGTCAGTAAGGGTTGTTATGGACATCAGACATTCACTACTGACTGACAAGCACCTTAGTTATTAACAAAGGTAGGGAACACCCATAGTATTCGGGAAAGATAGGCCTTATACTTTTATTTGAATAAAATACTCAACACCATATCCTCAATGAGTCTGAGTCCTTCTTCTGACTTATCACACTCCATTTTGCTTTCCACCTCGGTCTTGAAAGAGCACCCGGTTTTATGTCTGCATGAGCCTTAGTGTAAAGTAGGCATGGGTCTTGTTGTAGGAAATTTTCTACGCCTACCTTTTCCTTAGCATGATCATGTAGCGCTTGCAGTATGGTAAACGTGTCTGTGCAGTGTCGGGTCTGAAAAAGGATTGTCCATAGTTCTGTGAAGAAGTTTGTGGGATCTGCCTTTGTCAGTCAAGGGTGTATTTGAAGGCTACTTCCTCTGCTAATTCTCATGCCCTTGAAGATGTACACTTTGCAGTGTTGTAAAGAAGAATGATTTGCTAAGTGTTTAGTTTCACTGTGTAGTTTCATTGTTTTGCTTGCAGCACAATGTGTTTGCCTAATATTTCCTGCTACGGATGATATACTGATTGTAGGGTTGTAAAAGTGTGCATAGAATATCGATTCCATAGTAAGTTGGTTGCTGACTTTGTAAAGAGGTTTGTTGATATTGACATCATCAGTGCAAGTGAACATTGGGCTCAGGGGCTGCCTGCAGGAGAAGGATCATGAGAAATATAATCCAGAGCACCTGGAGTTATGTTGTGTTACAACCCCCTCAATAGATTACTAGGCTTTCGGTTTAAAGCAAACTTAAACAAAATCATCTGCCATGTTATAGCATTGCATAACCACACCCAGTCACATACGTTCAACACACTCTCAGAAATGTTCAATTATCCTCCACAATCTGTGTATCACTGGCCATTGTTTACATATCCGTGGCAACACTCTTTGTACCACACATCAGTGTCTGGTGTCTGCAGGCCAAACTCCAAGCTCACATTTCCCAGGCACTGATGATGGACTGATTGCAATCTGGTAAGGAAGTAGTCAGTCACAATGTAATGTGGACATGGGTTTGATTGCAACACATGCACAATGTTTTCTTGTACTGACGATCGTCTGTTTGAAGTGTTGTTTAAAGATATGTGGAATGGCAGGTGTATATAAAAAATGTTTTATTAGTTTGATAGGTAGTTTTGTAAAAACAAATGTACGTCTTGTAATCACCTTTGCATGTACAAATGGGTACAAGGGTTAATTTTGTTTAGTGTCAGGTTGAAGTGTTGAAATGCAGTATGACTGTACAGAAACCAAAAATTAATCAGAAGTGCAATGTGATTTGGAGAATGTTTCAAACATCTTTTTTACACTGATCGTACATGAAATGTTTTCACAACATTTATGTGCAGCAAATGTGTGTTGTTTTCATATATTTGTAATCATTTGGTCATGCCAGAAAAATCCTAGAAGTATTAAAAATCATACTAGCTGTTCTCACCGTAACATACACCATTCAAGCATATCTTAAAAGTCAGTATTGGTCAGTAATTCATAGGGTTACTTCTGTCCCACTTCTTAAATATCGGTCACTTTGGCTTATTAATGGTCACTGAAAATGCTAAATGTATTGTAAGGAATGTGAGGTATGCTCAGTATAATAACAGTATCTAAGTTCCATCAATCACACGGGTCTCTATGATGTGAGTTTCAAGGGAAGATGTAAGCAACTGAAAGGGTTAAGGGTGACGAGACGTAGCAGGAGGAAAGGGAGGAGCCTCAGGGAGGAAGAGGCGATAGTTAGATTAAAGTATAAATTGAGAGAAGATATGTCCTGTCATCCTTGCATGCGTGTTGAGCTAATTTAAGTGTAATAACTGGCACCAAGGATAAAGGCATCATCCAGACTGGCGTGCAAAGTAGCAGTCTTTCTGTGAGCAGTACACGGACCACTGCCTTCATCCAGGTGTCCTTCTAGACGGGAGCCAATCCTTGCTGACAAGAGCGCCAGCGTCCTTTCCGCCGAGCAGAGCCAGCATCCTTGCAGTTCCACACACACTAGGGACCTCGAACAACCACAAGTAATCTCCCATCGACAGCAAGCAGTAGGGAGCGGCTAAAAGAGCAACGCATGCCAGGAGACCCACCGAAGACAGGACGCCGGCACACCAGCGATCATGGTGGACCAAGTAGGGCGGCAAGGCACAATTCAAAATACCACTGGCAGAATTGCTTTTTTGATTCAGCCTCCAACCGGTGTCAGACAGAGGGCCCAGATGGACTGCGTGGGTCAATGACTTTGCTGGTTTCATCAAGACGGCAGGAGAGGAGAAGTCACTGGTGCTTAGGATAGCTTCACAAATCTGGCAGGGGTAGAGGTCAATGGCATCATCAAGACCATCCCGACGGAGGACAGGGACATGTACAACGCCCTTGTGGCAGCCCTGAACAAGAAACTAGTAATACAGCCGAACAGGGACTACGAACAATATGTGTTCAATCAGTGTCAACGGGCATCCCATGAGATGGTGGCAGACTTCATCACACGATTCCGCCTAAATTTAGTTCACTGGCAATTCTCAGCATTCTCGGATGAAGATGCAATCTGGCTCTGTGTCACCGAAGGATGCATGTCGTCCGTGCTCTGCAAAAAGCTTCTGAAGAAGCCTCTAATGATCAATAAAGTGATTAAGATGGCAAGAGTTCATGAGAGGGTGGAGATCCAGGAATCCACCATAGAGACCCCAAAAAAGAAAATGGAAAAGGACAATGTGGTAGCAGCCATTACCAGCAGCAGGCACACAGAAAGGGGCACACTGGACCACCAAACCCCACCAAGAGGTCTGCCCGCAGATGAGACCAGTACCACGCCCACAGAGACTATGCTACCGATACAGACAGATTTTTCCTCATGCCCTGCGATGAATCAGTGGTGCTCGAGGTGTGGCAGGGAAGGCCAAGCAGTTTGCCGAGAAGGGCGACCATTCCCGCCAACCCGCTAGCCTGAGGCGGCACAAAACATCTTGATATGATATGATAGTTTATTTATATAGTGCCTATACACAATGTGTTTCAAAGTGATTCAAGGCAAGGGAGGGAACAAGGGAAAATACAATTACATTCTTACAGGCCATGAACAGTAAGAATGTGAAATGAACTATCATACTCAGCCTGACGACATTGAGCAAGAGCTAAGACATAAATAAGGAAGAGAGGGGGAGAGTGTGAAGGAAATGGAAGCAGACAGGCGACTACCATTCTAGGCCTGACAACATTTCTGGTAGAGCCGGAGCAAAACAAAAGGTGAGGGAGAGGGCTACAGAAACGGAGGGGAGGAACAAAACAAGCGACTATCATACTAGGCCTGACGACATTTCATATAGTGCTGGAGGGGGGTTGGGGAGTTAAAAACCAGTAAGGGATGGGGGGAGGGAGACAGACGAGGTTGCTATCATACTAGGTCCAGGGACAATTCTGATAGAGTAAATGCCTAGAAGAAAGTAAGGGGAGGAGAAAGGAAAAGGGAGAAGGGAAAGGAGGAGAGAACAGAGAGTTAGTAGTCAAAAGCGTGGAGAAGCAAAAGGGGTGAGTGAATACAATTGCAGAAGTCAGTAGTAACGCATATTGTTGCAAGTCAGGATACAAGATGAAGATGGGAACAGCATGATTTAGGGCCACCTTGAGTACAAGATGCAAAGGAAGTCCAGCATGAGAGTTGAGAAAGGGTGACCGTGAATGAATGAAGTCCATAAAAGTCAAAACTTGAGACAGCATACAGACCAAATCCGTTGACCTTAACTTTACCCACAACAGCCAAGAAGAATAGTGAAGGCAATGGAACAAGGCATGGATTACGGAGACATACCTACAAATGACCTGCCACCACAGCCAAAATATTATGCGGATGTCTACGGTTACCCGGACAACCCAGATGCAAACTGGGACCAATTCTCATATGGACAGGACCCAGAATTCCCGACGAGTTAGTCAATCTCATACATGGCAAAGAAGACAGCAGCAAGCCATCCAAAGAACTGTTAATGATGCGCATAGTCACACACAGATTCCTAATTGACGCTGGGGCCACTGTCAACATTATGGGGGAACAAGAGTTCCTCCTCTCATGAAGCATTCAAGACTTGACACCGTCAAAAACAAGATTTTTTCTATTAGGAGCCAGCGTGCCACTCCAGTCAATTGGGCAATTTAGAAAAACATTTTCATTCACAGGAAGGACGATCAACACCATCATTCATGTACTTAGTAGCCCGGTTCAGGTGAAATGCCTGCTCAGGTACTGCACAGTGAAAGTACTCGGGTTGATAGACATTAAATTTCAGGACAACAACATAGTTGTATGCAGCGGGGACCAGTACAGCAACAAATCCATATGCCACTCAGAGGGATCACTGTCAACAAAGAGATGATCAGGAACACATTTCCTGAACTCTTCAAAGGCCCGGGAAAACTAAAAGACACAGTGATCCACCTACACATCAATGACCAAGTCAAACCTGTCCCGCAACACCCGAGAAGAATAGGTTTTCACCTGCAGGTAGCCGTGTCATGAGAGCTGCAGCAACTCTTGGACAGTGACATCATAGAATATGCGACAGGGCACATGGCATGGATCTCACTGCTGGATGGAAATAGACTCCGGCTCTGTGTTGACATGAGGGTGGCGGATACCACCATCAAGAAAGAGAGGCACCCAGGGCCAAAGATGGAGGACATGATTGTTAATCTGAACTGTGCAACAACGTTTTCCAAATTAGACCTCAATCAGGGGTACCATCATCTGGAACTATACCCTGACTCCAGAGGCATAACGACATTTGCCACCCATGATGGTCTCTTTTGGTACAAGTGGCTGAAATTTTCAATCTCCTCAGCCACAGAAATCTTCCAGGAGACCATCAGACACCTACTCCTCCCGGTTAAGATGACTTTCAACAATTTCAATGACATCCCATTGTACAGTACCACCCAAGAGGAACACGACCAGGTGTTCATTGACGTATGCACCATCCTGAAAGATGTGGAGCTCACCCTGAATTATAAAAAATGCAATATTAGCAAGTACAAGTTGAGGTTCTATGGCCATATTTTCTTTGGGAAAAGGATGCAGCCCGACCCGGAAAAGGTGCCCACCATCAACGAACTAAAGGACCCCATCCATGTGGGAGAAGTGAGATCCTTCCTGGGGATGGCTGGGTATTGTGCGCGATACCTGCAAAGGTAGACCATCACTGCCAAGCCGCTAAGACACCTACAAAGGAAAGACGAGCCATTCAGATGGTCGTGAGAACGCCAGAAGGTGTTAAAAAAAATCAAATCAGAACTGGCAAATACAACGCACCTGGCATATTTAAATCCGCAATGGCACACCATACTGGTGGTCGACGCCAGCCCGGTTGGTCTAGGGGATATCCTGGCACAATGTGAGAGGCCAGGCGCACCTGCAAGCTGCATTGTAGCATACACAAGCAGGTTCTTATCGCAAACGAAGGGTGCATATTCACAGGTGGAGAAAGAGAGCCTGACAGTGGTGTGGGCCTGCAAAAACTTCAACACTTTCTGTGATCAGATAGAGGTTTATCCTTGTGACAGACCTCCTGGCCCTTATTTCACTATTTGGCAATCCGAGAATGAAGATGCCACCCAGAATAATAAGATGGGGCTTTTGCCTCCAGGAATATGAGTATGCCACCACACAGTGATAAGGCAAAGACAGCAATCCTGCTGACTACATTTCAAGGCGCCCGACGACAGAAGATCTTTCGCCATGGGAAGGTGATGCAGAATACTTGTGCTATGTTACGGAACAGGCCCTACCGCCCGCTCTTACCACTGAGGACGTGACCAGGGCGACACAAGTCGACCCGTCCACCAGATGGGCCAAAGAACTCAGTCAGATAAATGCAGAGACTATAAAAGTCTGTTGCATCATCAAGAAGGAGTAAACAGGCAGGATCTGAAACGCATGGCAAATGTCAGCACAGAACTGGCAGTGTCCTAAACAGGGGATACTGTTTAGAGGATGCTGCATTGTCATCCCACCATCCTTCCAGAGAGGGCTGGTGCAGCTGGCGCATGAAGGGCACTGGGGAGTACAAGCAACCAAGAAATGACTTCAACAGTCAGCATGCTTTCTGCTCATGTATGCAACGGTGGAGGATGTAGTCAGAAGCTGCCTCCCATGGCAGTGTGCAACAAGAAGCAACCCACCACTTCCCATGAAACCTACATGTATCCCAGAGAAGGTGTGGCATGGAGTTGCAATGGATTTCTATGGGCCAATCAAGACAGGGGACTACCACTTGGTAATAGTAGATGAGTTTGCCAGATTCCCCATTGTCATGCACACATTGTCCATGTCTTTCGCCCAGGTTGTCGGGGTCATAGACGAAGTGTTCAGTGAGTGGACCATCCCTGTCACAGCAATATGGACAATGGGCTGCCGTTCAGTGCCCAAGACTTTCACAGGTTTGCGGGACACATGGGGTTCACCCACCAGAGGATAACACCACACGCCAATGGAATGGCAGAACGGTTTATGTCATCAATAAAGAGGACCATCCAGAAGGCAACCATTAAGGGCATGCTGATACAGCAGGCCTTATGCCGCATGCTACACCAATATAGGAAAACACCAAATCCGGTGACCGGAGTACCACCCGGGGACCTGATGAGAGCATACCAGGCCAAGACACGCCCTGCCCAAGGGGCCCATGGACCTCAGAGGCAACCGGAAGACTGAAAACATCTACAGGACGAGGTGAGAGACAGAAACAGCCTCTTTTATCAAGGTAGCTGGTGGGACTTTGTGTCCCACAGAAGTAGGCTGTGTGGTTACAGTATTGGTTGAAGAAGATGAGGTAGAGGAAGACCGGCTACTACTTCCTAAGAAAGGAACAGCCTTTTTGAGAGCATTGCAGTGTTTCGATTTGGTGTGGCAGTTCATGGAGGTGGTAATGTAGGAGTACTGCCAAGGTTGTCTGAGACTGAGTACAACATTGCACTCTTGTGCATTTCACTTTTGTAGCTTTAGCCTTTGGTACATTTCCAACAGTGGTAAAGAACTGCCACACCCATGATTCTCTGAGGGTGCTAGAGGTAGGCACTTCCTCCACCTCATCTTCGTGGTCCTCTTCATTGTCTTTTGAAGTATTGTGCTTCTTTTGTTGTGTAGGTCATCCAGTGGGTGGTGATGTTGGTGGTGACTCTTGGGGAGGAGGGATGGCATTTTTTAACATAATTTACAGTTTTGCTAATATTCTTCCAAGTATGTGATGTCTGCTAGATTGTTAATTGTTAATGAGTAAGAATAGGTGTATGAGCTTCAAAGTTCCTAGATGAGCTGAAAAATGCAGTTCTGAACTGTTCGTGAAGCATGGACCCATTCGCAAAGTGGGGACACGTTCGCAAACATGTCATCATGCCGCATGCGTGTGTGCGTGGTAACGTGACACTGTCCGGAAAGTCCATAATGATGTCAGACATTCGCGAACATCGGCGAACACAAAAACAGTGGGAAAAGTTGCAAAAAGTGTATAGAAATGTTAAAAATGATGCTAGAAGTTGGGGAATGGCAGAGATTTAAGGTGAAACTTTCTGAATTGGACTAAAATGTTCGTATATGTCATCGTGATGTCATCAATGATATGTGATGTCATCTTTCATGTCCAGAGTGTTAGTCTCAGCAGTTCACAGTGGTGGTGCGAGTTATGATTGCTTAGCTTACCACAACTGGTGAATTTCTAGGTTTTTTCAGATTTACTTGTAACCATAACTTCCCTTTAACAACGTTTTTTTTATTGAATAAGTATATAGTTGAATCAAACACACCATGTACAAAAATAACTAACTACAAAACACTGTAAACCCCACCCCTCCAAAAGGAACACATAATGTGCAAAGATACAAAAGATGCAGCACTCTGGGTAATAAGGCAGGGGAGAAATGGCAGTTAAAAGACCACAATGTTCATGAAGCTATGTCTTGAGCATACAAAAAGGGATTACAATGACCTATCCAGTCTCTAGGGCCCAAATATGGACCAAAGGGCAGTTAGCAGTCAATACTGTCTTTTTTCGGGGGGCGTGGCAAGCAGCGCAATGGAGCGGACGTGAGTTTGATCGGCTCCGTGACCGCCGCATATATCCTGTCTTTTATAGCCTGATTCCAGAGAGTTCTATACACTTCTGATACCTGCATCGATAGCTGACGCACTGGGGCACCATCGGATGCAAAATTCAGGGAAAATCGGAGCCCCAAGAGCGAACCCGAGGCGAGTGAAGAGCGAAACGGAGAGGGCTCCCGCGCTCCCAAGATGGCCGGCGCCGGCGCGTGATGCAATGCGGGGCCTGTCGAGCTGCAGGGAGCGACGGTACTGCAAGCAGACTTGACGGAACACGCCGGACCATCTCTGGCCCACGAGGAGCTCGGCGGCCGAGCCGGGAAGACTCTCTTGCCGCGACATCCAGCGAGGCTGGTGAGTGGCCCCAGTCGCCAGCCCAAACCCACGCATTGGTAAACCCGAGGTGGAAGCCCCTCTCCGAGTCACACTTGCGAGAGACTTCGGCTGAAAACTCGCCTGACCAGGACTGCCGTCGCACATGCTGTCCTACCCGATCCACAGCAAGCCTCGGTTCCTCCCGGGCACACACAACGCTGCGAAACTGCCTCTCTCCAAGGATGGGCAAAGACAAATTGAAAAAAGCCTCTACGTAGAGCAAGGTGGACCAATTTGCGGTGGCACAGGCCTCGCAGTCTCACACACCACAGACACCCCCCGCCCCCGAGGACGAGACTGCCCTACTCCCTGAGAGACGTGATGGCTGCCATTGCCAGCTCCCGCTCCTCGATGGAGATGAAAATTGACAGTATAGCGGCGGATGTCTCCTTTCTGCGCCACGACTTGCAGAAACTCAGTATGGAGCTCTTCCTGGAACAATGGTTGGCGGACATCTATGCGCCTCACCCCTTCTCTAAGTTCTTCTCGATGGAGAGAGCTCACAGAATGCCATCGGGCAGGCCTACACCAGGCGCACCAACCAGAATGATCATAGCCAGATTCCTTAACTATCGGGACAGAGATGCACTCCTTCAAATGGCTCGCTCTAATGGTACAATCACCCATAACGGCTCCCGAATCGCCTTTTTCGCTGACTACACCCAGGAGGTGCAGAGGGCAAGACAGTCGTTTGAACCGCTAAAGAGGCAACTACTCCACATGAAAGTAAGATACGGACTGCTGTTTCCGGCCCAACTCAAGATCCATCACAAGGGAACCACAGTTCACTTCACGGATCCGAAGGATGCCTGGAGATGGGCAGAAACGCACATTGAAGGGGACTGGATGGCAAGACCGACTGATCGTGGAAGGAGACCCCGGCCTGGGGTGGATTGCCCCCCTCCCGGAGGCCCAGGAACCAGCGATCCTGGAACAAGCGGCAAATCCCGCCAATTAAATTGAGGGAAACCAACAAACACTAGGAAGCGATGGAAGCGATGGAATATCGAATCGAAGAGAGGCCGACCTCATAAGTGGACCCTAAGAACTACGGAATGCTCAAAGGTGGTAGGAGCTGCGGACCAGAGAGGACCCCCCCTGTTCGCCTGCCAGCCAGGACCCCAAGTTTGAGCTGACACTCTAGTTCCGAGTGCCAACGGTGTTCGGGCGACAGGTACTTCGTGTTGGGGCGGTGTATAGGGAGGGGGGATGGGTTAGTTTATGTTGTTTTTGTTATAGTATTAATAGATGTTTATTACGCATTCACAAAATTAATGAATCACGCCACCCAACACACCCGACATATGGTAACTCCATGAAACAAGCCATAATGTCTGCGAACCTGGTACTGTACACAATAAATGGCGACCACACTGACCCACGCATCAACCCCTGAGCGCCCCAGGTCTCTCAAAATAATCACATGAACATGAACGGGCTGGGGTCCGGAATGAAGCGACGTCTTTTTCTGCAGTTCTTGAACAGACATTCTCCTGACGTTGCCCTGATACATGAGACACACTTAGCTGGGACCAGCTGCACTTTCTTTCGTAGAACCAACTACCGACTGGCCCTATATGTGGGATACACTATGGGATCCAGAGGGACTCTTATCCTGATACATAAACGCGTCCCATTCACATCGCTAATAGTTGAACAAGACCCCCGGGTCGCTATGTGGTGGTTATAGGAACACTGGGACAAGAAACACTGGCCATTGCGTCAGTGTACTCCCCGCCAGGACTGGGAGAGGAATTCCTGGAGGAGTTGGTCACCCTTATGGCAAAACATCAACCTGATACGTGGATTTTGGGGGGCGATTTTAATGACGTCATGTGTAATATAAAAGATCGCACTCACATCAGGGACCGTAACCCGAACACTCCAACCAAACTAGCAAAATTTGCGTCGGCCCTGGGCCTTCGGGACGTGTGGCGGCATCTCCACCCTGTGGACGAGGCCTACTTGTTCCACTTGGGAGCACACAGGTCCATGTCCAGACTGGACTACCTCTTCCTCCCAAACACCGATATACACAGGGTGACCGCTGCAGACCTACTCTCCCGAGGAATCTCAGACCACTCACCCCTCATGGCAGGACTGCGCATACAAAGTGAAACCCCACCCCGATCATGGAGGCTGAATAGCTACTATCTGGGCTCCCCTGATCTGGTTGACCACCTCACGGAAGTAACTAATTATTATTTTGAAATTAATACCCCTACGGTCGATGACCCAGTCACGATATGGGAAGCATACAAAACGGTATTGAGGGGGGAGGCGATTTCCTGGGTAGCGGGTAACAAAAGGGAGCGACTTCGGAAGCTGTTGGAGGCAGAAACTGATGTGGGCAACTGGGAAGCCAAATATGTTCGTGACCCAAGCCCGGAGTCTCTCAGATCCCATAATGGTGCTAGAGAACGCCTTCGACATATCGAACTAGACAACGCCAGGCAAGCACACCAAGACTCCAGGGCAAGGGTATATGAACACGGGGACAAAGCTGGGAAAATGATGGCCTGGCTCGAGAGAAGAGATGAGGGTCAATGCCACGTTAGAGAGATCATAACCCCGCAGAATGGGAAATGCCACTCAGACAGGGATATAGCACAGGCTTTTGCTGACTTGTATGCTACTTTGTACGCCACCCCAGTGTCCCCTCTGGATCCCTCCGTACTAGATAATTTCACCCTGCCATTCCTATCGGAACAACAGAGGGCACAACTGGACTCGGCTCTCACCGAAGCAGTCGGGGAAAACACCAGGCCCCAACGGGTTCCCGGCCAAGACCTGGAAGAAATTGGGTGGGGAGAAACTGGCACCATACCATCACAAAATGTTTCTCGGGCCCGCGACCAGGGCGCTCTCCTGCCAGATCTGCGTAAAGCCACGATAGTCGTTATTCCCAAACCAGGTAAACCACCCGAGCAATGTGCCTCCTATATGCATATTTCATTACTCAATAGCGAAACTAAAATCCTTGTCAAGATCCTGGCCAACCAGTTGCAAGCGGTAATTACCTCCCTGGTCCACCCGGACCAATGTGGGTTTATGCCACATAAATCGACACATATTGTCGGAATCGAAATAATATTATACCTCCTATCGCATTGTTTGAATGTGTGTTGGCCTACACCAAGTTGTCTAAAAACATTGTGTAAATAGATTCCGCGGCAAGGTCTTGACCTTAATGTACTGTGTAAATCGCCATCTTGGATTTAGCCGCCATTTTAGGTTCTCTTGCAATGTGGAAGTCACCCTGAACATCAAAATGGAGGCCGAATGACATTTCGAGTGGGATTCTGGCCGTTGTGACCTCTGCACACATGAATAAGTAATATGCCTGCAGGCCACTTGTTGGGGTTGCGAACTGAGACCTTGTCCTATCCCTGACCTATGTGTAAATGAACAACTGTATCAGTGGAACTGATCAAAATGCATACATCATGGGATCGACCTGGCAACGAACTCTAGGCCTGGTTCTAAGAATGGTTAACCCACGAGGGGGTTGGCCGGAGCTGGATAAAAAGTATAAAAACCTGAGTATCCCAATGTACGGTCTCTCACACTAACACGCCGAACTACCGTTGATAGTTCGTTCTGTTACTCTGAGGGCCGAATAGCTATCCGTTTGTCAATTGACTTTTGGTAATTGTTGTATCTTTTGAATAAAGCGCTTTGTATGTTCTTTGTAACCTGTGTTGGTGTGTTTCCTTTGGGCTTCCCGGCCTCATATCAATTTTTCTGTTTCCACAGTTGGCGCCCGAACAGGGACCCTCAAGATTGATGCCGGATCATTGAAGGTTGATGCAGACTATCGAACCGGGATCGGACGGTGTGATTCTGTGGGCCCGACCGATCGAGACGCGATACCTCGGCAGCGCTGCACGATCCGATCCTTGGACGATAGTCGTGTGGTCTGACACGGCATCTTGACGAGGGTCCAATTTTGAGGCGGGCAGATTTGCCGAAACCACCAAACACAAGGTAAAATTCGTTAGGTAAGTTCTTTGGTAAACCGTACGGTCCTCCTTAGGTTTGGTCAGGTGCAGTCGTGACCCGGCTCTTAATTTAACCCTGACAATTTGAATTTGGCGTATTGTATCTGCAGACACAATTATTGACCAGGTAACACCAATTTTTTGTGAAATGCCTGGGAAATTGTCTAGCTGCTTTAGGGCTCTGTTCCGCAGCGATCGATAATCCTTGGAATTTAGCCGCCCGGCACCACAGGAGGGGTCGCCGGCTTGTACTATGTACTGTAAGTATGGCATTGGAAGTATAGTATTTAATGATATTTGGCACAGACAGACCAGACATGCCTCCGAATTTCAGTGGCCAATCAACGGTAGTTTTGAGATCCCCCGTATTGAATACTTAGAATCGATCTTGTTAAAGAAAAAGGCTAGACCAGAAGCCTTTGATGTGTTACAGAATTGGAAGGAAGAAGCATTACAGCAGCTTAAAAGTAGGGATAAACATGCACGTCGTCATAAAACAAACGCTGAAAGCATTATTATATGATAAAGAAAAGCGGTCAGAATCAGTTAAAAATATGGATAGAGCCTTTTCACTCGGGATCCAGAAAATTTACCCCTCTTAAGATTTCCATGTTTCTGAGGAATTTATTGATAAGTTATTAAATGAACGCAGGCCTGATGCTTCAGCGCCACCTCCGTATGCTCCTATTTTGGGCGCTCTGCCCATGCCTGCTGTTGCTCCTGTTGTTATTCCTGTTCCCCCTATACAATCTATTGTTCCTAGTCCTTTTGTTGTTGTTCCTCCGCCTATCGCACCGCCCCTTCCCTCTGCACCGATAGTTGCACCTTTATTAAATTTACCTATACCTCCGCTCCCGAGTGGCCCCGTATTGACTGAAGTCGATCCAGGTGCAGGATCAAAGATTGTGACTCGTAGTACTGTTTCTGCAGATAAGAAACAGGAATTGTTTGCATGGGCTAAGCATTGCATGGAGAAAGGTGATCAAGTTAATGTTTTTTCCACATTATCTAATTTGAATAGTTTTCCCGAGAAAAATGTTTTTATCGAAGGTTTGGGGACTCATTTATGTGTGATGTGGGGTAGATTACAAAATTCAGATCTTCCACAAGGGGTGAGAGATCTGAATGCTTTGGCACTTTCAAGGGACACGGAGCGGAAGGTATATGGACATGTTGAAAAATTGTTTGAGTTTAGGAAAGATTTTGAAAAATCGCGAGATGAGGACGACGAAGATGATAGAATATATGTACAGACACGGTTCCTTCCGTGCCGTAGAGTGGCACCTGAGGAAGTACGAATTTGTACTAAAGATGTGGTTCGATGGATCTCGGATTCATCGATACCGCCAGACGAAGTGTAAGACACGTATAGACAGTATACAGTAGAAATGCAAAGAAAGGTAATTCAGGTGATGGTACATCACCTGCAAGAGGAATGTGTAAGGAAGAGGGTTAGTTGCCCCATAGAATTATTGGGGATTTGTAAAAGGGCTTTTTTGCCCGACACTTCTACAGCTGCCTTAGCGCTCGACCTGGCTCTATTGCTTAGTAAGCGGCCGGAGGTACCTATATCTCAGTTGCCTATGAGAGAGGTTCCTCCGACCTTTGTCCCAAAAGTTGAGATCCCCGCCAACGCTGGGACTGGTGCCCCCGCTGTGGATATCCCTGCACATTATGTATCGCAATTTGTTCACGTCCCGTTTTCACGACAGGAAGTGAACACAATTAGACAATCAGTCCCCGATATCAGGAAAAACCCGACAGGGTTTTACAAAGAAATAGAGTCCGTTTTACAGTCCTCTGTGTTCACCTTGAGTGACATTGACTTGTTATTCCCTGTACTCCTACCCGTAGATGTATGGAAACAGGTTCGGACAATAGACGATGTGCCGGGGTTGGGAGATACGTGGGCTAATATGATTAGAATTGATGGAGAAAGGCCAGCTGGTGAGAAACCACCACAGGTAATACTTACTTTGCCTGATAGAATTGTTGCAAAACTAAAAACTATAATTCCAGAGAAAAGGATTATTTGGGACAAGCTTACGGCCTGTGTCCAAGGGAAAACTGAAGGCGCCACCAAATTTTTTAATAGATTCGAGCAGGTATTTTCTGACTTCAGTGGACAGGATTTAGCTACAGAGTCGGGGAAGAGGTTGTTCGTGGACAAATTTGTACGTGGGTTGTTACCTGACATCCAGTCACAGATTATGTCCTCTGAGAGCGCTTGGCAGGCAAAATCTCAATCTGAGGTTTTGCACATGGCTCAGTATTATGAGAACCGTGTTAATAATGAGAAGGAAAAAATTGAAAAGAGAAAGGGAGATTTGAAAACCAAAGTATTATTACAGCAAATTGTTAGAAACCCCAGAGGAGGCACGATACAGACTAGAGGTCAGTACGTCCCAAAAGGAAATGCTCCTTTGAGTCCTGTGAATATTAATCAATGTACTTATTGCCGCCAGGAAGGTCATTGGCGAGCACAGTGCCCCGTCCTTCGCCAGAGGTCAAACAGTGCGTTTGGGGGTATGGGTAGACAACCTAGGGGCCGCCCTGGAGCAGGGGGCCCTGACAGAGGTCAGCTTTTACAAGATTCTCAGCAACCTTTTTCATGGGAAAATCAGACCTCGAGTATGGACTCGAGGAACATATTTGATCACCCTTCTGCTGCCTACCTTTCTGAAGAGCTTCCTTCTGACGAGGCTCTATTTCATTAGGATTGCCCGAAGCAGGGTTTGGAAACTTCACCTATTCCCATTAATCAGAAAGGCCCCTACGTTGAATTATTAGTAGGGAATAGGAAACACCAGTTTTTGATTGACACTGGAGCACAGAAGTGCTCCATTGATCATTCTCGGGTTCCAAACATCCCACTGTCAGGGCAAACAAATGTTTCCGTAGGGTTTTCTGGTGTACCAACTGTCTGTCTGGTTTCTGCACCGGTATCCGTTTCTTTGGGTCCCTTCACGGACCATTGTCCTTTTCTTCTCACTTCGAACTGTGGAGAGAATTTGCTGGGGTTGAATTTGTTAAAGAAATTGAACGCAGTATTTCATTGTTCTTCGGATGGAGTACGGCTAGCGGTTTCACCACAGCAACTTCCTAATTCTCAGTTCTTGATTCAACCTTTACCTCCCGAGTTCAGCATTGTCCCGGAATGTTTGTGGGCGGTGGATGACAATGATGTCGGAGTGTTACAGATTGAGCCAGTTAAAATAGTTCTGAAACATGGGGTGAAACTGCCACGCATCCCGCAGTATAAAATATCAGTCGAAGGCGAACATGCTTTGAAATGCATTGTCTCCGATTTTGTACATCGTGGGGTGATCGAGGAGATTACAGGTAGTTTGTGTAACAGTCCGATCGTGTCCGTATATAAGAAAGGCGACAATGCAATTCCATACCGGTTCATAATTGATCTTCGTGCTATTAACCGAGTGGTCGCCCCACAATTTCCAATTGTGCCTGATGTGACGACGATATTGACAATGATCCCTGCTACGGCTACGCACTTCTGCGTTGTGGATCTAAAAAACGCCTTCTTTAGTATTCCTATACATAAAGAAAGCAGATATCTGTTTGCGTTCACCTTGGGGGGACGCTCATTTACATTTACAAGGGCACCCCAAGGGTATACTGAAAGTCCCAGCATATATAGTAGAGCTTTGAAAGAGCAGCTCGACACCCTTGAATTGCCACCTACTTGCACGCTGCTTCAATATGTTGACGATTTGCTTTTGGCTGCAGACTCTGAGAGTGCCTGTAAAGAAGGCACTGTACTGTTGCTTGTTCATCTAGCTAGAAATGGTCACAAAGCTTCGCTAAAAAAAATTCAATATTGTTGTCAGGAGGTTGCCTATCTAGGCTACCTCCTGTCAAAGGAGGGGAGAAGATTGACACCTGAAAGAATAAAACACATTTCTGGCATGTCTGTTCCAAATACACAGAAGGAAGTCAGAGCCCTGATAGGTATGGCTTCTTACTGTAGGTTGTGGATCCCGAATGTCGCACTAGTGATAAAACCGATGTTGGCTTTGACGAAGAAGGGCATTTCTCTGCCACTGCCATGGGAATCGGAACATCAACGATCATATGAGCTTCTCAAAACCGCGCTATGTTCGGCACCGGTTCTGGGTACTCCAAATTATGACAAGGCCTTTGTGTTGTTTGTGCATGAATGTGATGGATGTGCTTTGGCTGTGTTAACACAGGAACACGGAGGGAAGAATAGGCCGTGCGGCTACTACTCCTCCGCCCTTGATCCTGTCGCATGCGCTTTGCCAAGATGGTTGTGCGCTGTCGCTGCTGCTGCCGCGTCTGTAAAACAGAGTGAGGGAATGGTCCTAGGCCATGATTTGATTTTGATGGTACCTCACTCTGTTGATATTTTATTGAACAAAACCCAAACGCAACACCTCACCTCTGCACGGTTAACAAGGTATGAACTACTTCTGTTTGCCCCTCATATTCAAATTAAGAAGTGTTGTGTTCTTAATCCGGCTGAACTCTTACCTTTCCCGCAAAATACTGTTTGCGGTGACGAAGAATTACATGACTGCCTGTATACCACTGAACAAGAAACGAAGGGCAGGATAGATCTCATAGATACTCCTTTGGGTAATGCAGAAGGGGAGCTGTTTTGTGATGGCTCCTGCTTCAAACTCTCGAATGGTACATCTACAGCTGCTTATGCAGTTACTACATTGAGCAAAGTTGTCGAAACTAAGAGAATTTCGCATAACTCTGCGCAGGCCGCAGAGATTATAGCGTTGACCCGAGCTTGTGAACTTTCCCAAGGACGAAGAGTAAATATATATACTGATAGTCAGTACGCATTTGGTGTGGCTCACAACTTTGGAAAGCTTTGGTCAGAAAGAGGGTTCCTGACCTCACATGGGACCAAGATCCAGCATGGCCCCTTGATAGTGCAATTACTTTCGGCACTCTCACTCCCTAAACAGTTAGCGATCATGAAATGTGCAGCACATCGGAAAGTTATAGATGATGTGGGCAAAGGGAACGCTTTTGCGGATTTGATAGCCAGACAAACGGCCACATACCTTAAAACGGACATGTATGCTTCAAGGGAAATGAGAGATGCTTGCATAATGGATGAAGGTATTGGGTCTGTGCGAGATATTCAAACTGATGCCACAATAGAAGAATCTAGAAGGTGGGCTGAAGGAATGGGGAAACTGGATGACTAAGGGTATTGGGTGGATACATCCGAAGGGAAATGGTTGCTTCCTGATTCTTATGTATTGGCAATGGTTACGATGGCACACGGTCCTACGCATGTGTGTGCCCAGCAGATCACGAAAATGTTAGAACAGGTTTGGGTAAATGACAAGATTCTGGAAACTGCAAAGAGGCACGTCCAGAACTGTATGATCTGCCTACAGCACAATGTGGATAAGGGGACAGTGACTCCAAGGGGAAGCTTTGGGCCCCCTTCTGTTCCCTTTGAGGTAATCCACTTTGATTTTATTGAGATGGAACGATGTAATAATCTAAAATATGTTCTTGTAATTATTTGTGCCTTCAGTAAATGGGTCGAGGCTTTCCCCGTCAAAGATGCTACCGCCATGACCACTGCAAAGATTATGGTAAAAGAATTCTTTCCTCGATTTGGGCTCCCGAGGATAATCTGGTCGGATAATGGTCCTCACTTTATCGCAGCAGTAGTTTTGCAAATATGTGCAGCCCTATGTATTGAGAAACGATTTCATTCAGCTAGACATCCTCAAAGCGCTGGGTTGGTGGAAAGACACAATGGTATTCTAAAGAATAAACTTGCAAAAACATGTGCTGATACCAAACTAAAATGGCCAGATGCCTTACCTATTGTGTTATTAGCAATGCGTACCACACCTCAGACTAGAACTGGGCTTTCTCCATTTGAAGTAGTAATGGGGAGACCTGCTAACATTTGGGGTCTCCCGAAACCTAAAGCCCTGAGAGAGGTGGAAAATGTATTGCTTGTAGACTACTGTAACCAGTTAACTATAAACCTGTATTTCATTTATCACCAGGTTTACTCAGCTTTACCTGTACGGTTCACGGGCCCAGGACACGATATACAGTCTGGAAGTTGGGTCCTCGTGAAGGCCTACGAGAGGTCTTCCTGTCTCGTGCCTCGCTGGCGGGGACCCTATCAGGTGTTATTGGTCACCAGGACAGCAGTGCGGGTGGCTGGAAAGAAGAACTGGATTCACGCAACGCACGTCAAGAAACTTCCTCACCCGACGCCACACGTTACAGAAGAAGCAGAACCCCTCGCTGATGCTACAGTCTCTGATCTTGGAGTAGCAAACAGCGCTGTGAGTGCGTCAGAGAAGTTCTCTGAGCCTGAGGAGCTTGGGGAACAGTCCATTCCGTCTCCGCACTCTTTTGAGAAATCACTTCCGGAAAACACTGTTTCGAGCTCTGCGACTTCCGTCGCCACCGACAAGTCGCTTCCCTCAGGAAGTGACAATACTTTGCTTCCGGACCAGACAATTTTGGGTACCATCAGGTACAACCTTCGACCAAGGAAATAGAACTACGGCACGAGTTTCGTGCATCTGGAAAAAGGAAGTGATTGGAAAATTGTCTTGTTATGAGAAAGTTTTGTTGAACAAAAAGGGATTCTGCTGGCTAGGGTTGGGAAGGACTAAGAAATCGCGCGACCGTAGCGTCGCCAGCAACGAACATTGGGGCCGTCGATTGAGAAACTACGATGCCTGCCACCTTCACCGCTGCTCCCAGCACTGGACTTGTAAATAAGGGGGTGACCAAATCGAACAATGAACAATGTGCCTGGGCCCCGAAAACGTACTGTTGTGTTTTGATAATGATTATTGTTATTTTTGCAACTGCTGCTGTAGGACTTTGGTATTTTGAAGAAATCTATCCTTTGAAACCTTTATTACCGACCGAGATCGTACCAACTGTTTTGACTCCCTCTGTACACCTTCACACTCTGTCCCCTAGAGACTCCCAACATAGACAAAAGTATCATAATAACACTCTGATGATAGTAATGAATGCTACTCATGCCATTTTCAATAAGAGTAATTGTTGGATTTGTACTCATTTACCGCAACATGGGAACAAGGGACTGGGATGGTATATACATCCTCTACCTTTAACGACTGCTTGCTATGCCTCTCTTAGAGCACTATTCTTTGGCCGATGGAATGATAGCATCTCAGGGAACTTTAATGGAACTAATCTGAATGATTTCGAGAAACGTGAATTGACTCCCCTGGGATGCTCGCTTTTCACAAATAGAAGTAAACCTAACGTTGCTTCTATTAGCCCGTCTGACAAACTATCTCTTCCTTTTCAAACTCTGATTTCCTTTAAAATGGCTCCGATAGGCAATAAGGACGCTGTACCTCCTTCTTATTCTATAAATCATAGCCCTGACTCAGTTCCCTTCTGTGTACAGAGAAATGGCACTAGGCCAATGGGAGATTTTGAAGCTTGTAAAAACTTTGTAAATTTGACTGGGGAAAGCAGGCCTCTGTATGTAGGGGGGCCTGTTTATTTTGTTTGTGGTAGTTTAGCATTTCCCTGGTTGCCCAAGGATTGGCAGGGAACCTGTTATTTAGGAATATTGTTACCCGGGGTATTTGTAGCAAGTACATTAGAGATTTCTAAGGCTCGCCCGCGGCGAGACGACAACGGAGATACCCCTGGGCAAGTATTGGGAGACATAGCGAAATCAGTTGTGCCCTTTTGGGGACAAATAACAAACTCAGAGAACATTAGGGGATTAGCAAGGGTACTGGAGAGAGCGATCAACCGGACCACGGACATACAAAAAGCAATAAGATTGGTAGCACTTCAAAATCGGATGGCATTAGATGTCATTTTGGCGGAACGAGGTGGAGTATGCAAATTAGTGGGGTTCGCTTGTTGTGTTTTCGTACCAGACTCCTCACCAACAATTTTTAAAGCAATTCAGAACTTGCATACTCTCAGTTCTGAAGTCCATATCCCTGTAGGAGACTGGAACCTTAGTACTTGGTTCTGGGATTCTTTGCGATCTTGGGGTTGGAAGGTGCTTTCCGTTATTCTGGTTATTCTAGGGATCCTGTTATTCCTTTGTTGCTGTTTTCAATGCCTCCCAAGTATGTGTGGAATGATAGGGGGGTGTTGTGCTCAAGCAGTGAGCGCAATAGGGCATAAAATATATGCCCCAGATACAGCATCTAAAGAATTCATGTTACAAGAGGTTTTTATGAACGACCTTATGGCTATAGACATTACAGACAATGATGCAGAATCTATGGATGATATCACATGGAGATATTTTCAAAAGTATTAGGAATGATGTTTAGCACTTGGCATAGGCCAAAAGGAGGGTCTGTCGGAATCGAAATAATATTATACCTCCTATCGCATTGTTTGAATGTGTGTTGGCCTACGCCAAGTTGTCTAAAAACATTGTGTGAATAGATTCCGCGGCAAGGTCTTGACCTTAATGTACTGTGTAAATCGCCATCTTGGATTTAGCCGCCATTTTAGGTTCTCTTGCAATGTGGAAGTCACCCTGAACATCAAAATGGAGGCCGAATGACACTTCGAGTGGGATTCTGGCCGTTGTGACCTCCGCACACATGAATAAGTAATATGCCTGCAGGCCACTAGTTGGGGTCGCGAACTGAGACCTTGTCCTATCCCTGACCTATGTGTAAATGAACAACTGTATCAGTGGAACTGATCAAAATGCATACATTATGGGATCGACCTGGCAACGAACTCTAGGCCTGGTTCTAAGAATGGTTAACCCGCGAGGGGGTTGGCCAGAGCTGGATAAAAAGTATAAAAACCTGAGTATCCCAATGTACGGTCTCTCACACTAACACGGCGAACTACCGTTGATAGTTTGTTCTGTTACTCTGAGGGCCGAATAGCTATCCGTTTGTCAATTGACTTTTGGTAATTGTTGTATCTTTTGAATAAAGCGCTTTGTATGTTCTTTATAACCTGTGTTGGTGTGTTTCCTTTGGGCTTCCCGGCCTCATATCAATTTTTCTGTTTCCACAATATGAACTTGCGGCGCCTCCACCTATTGCCGGAAAGGGCCCCTATCATAGACAAACCGCTTGCACTACTTGCTATAGATTTTGAAAAGGCGTTCGACTCGGTTCGCTGGGACAGCCTCTGGGAAACTATGCCAAGAATGAGATTTGGGGACAACTTCCTGGGATGGGTTCAACTTCTCTACACAGACCCACAAGCAGAGGTGAAGGTAAATGGGTGGCCCTCTGAACTATTCCCACTGGGCAAGGGCACACGACAGGGATGCCCCCTGTCCCCCCTTCACTTCGTCCTCGCGATAGAGACACTCGCCCTGTGGCTCCGCCAGACCAAGGACTGGTTGGGATTCAGGTGGCCAGAGGGGCACGAAGACGGGGCGTCTCTGTACGCGGACGACCTCTTGATATACTTGGGTGACCCGATACGAACCTGCCCCATAGTAAATCAAATGCTCATCTGATCCAGAGAATTTAGTGGGCTGAGAATCAACTGGGACAAATCTATCCTGTTCCCAGTAAAGGGTGGTACACTGGCCGTCCCCCAGGAATGCCCATACAAGGTGGAACCAAGCGGGTTCCGGTATCTTGGGATTTGGATATCGGAGGACCTGACGCGCTACGCAGCCCATAACCTTCAGGCGATCATGGACTGTTTTAAAGACGATGTCCGCCACTGGAGGCTTCTCCCCCTGACATTAATGGGCAGAGCCGCTCTCTTTAAGATGATCACCCTGCCCAGATTCCTCTATGTATTACAAAATGCACCACTGGAGATTCAGGACGCCGAATTTGACCGCCTTGACTCCCTCCTTGGACACCTCATATGGGGAGGGGGACAGCCTCGTATTGCACTGGCTACACTCCAGAGATCGGTTTGGGGGGTTATCGGCGTCCCCTGTCTCCGAGCTTACTACTGGGCCTCCCAACTGGCGGTGGTTAATGACCTACTGCATGGGGATAGGGAACTCCCGCACATAAAGGCAGAAATTGCAGCCATCCACGACACTGACCCATTACCCCTGCTCTACCAGCCCCTCCACAGATCCTTACCCCAAACAATGGCAACACATGTCTCAAGGGTCTGGAGAAGAGCCCACGCCTATGTGGGATGGAAAGACAAGATAACCACGGCACAACCCCTGTGGCACAATAGTAACCTGGCCGAACTGGGGAAACTCAGACCATGGACCAAATGGGTGGAGGCCGGAATCACACGGATTGGGGATGTCTTGATAGATGGGGAAATCGCCTCCTTTGTAGCATTGCAGCAGAAAATCCACCTTCCAGCGACCGAACGCTATCACCATACTCAACTGACTCACGCCCCACGAACACATATCCAGTTGGACCCTGCTATTCCCGAGTACACACCCATAGAACGCAATATACTCCCAGCACATATCCCTACTAGAGTCACTTCTATACTATATAATGCCATGTCCTCCTTTGCTACTCTGGAACTTCCTCGTCTTAAATCCAAATGGGAGGATGATGTGGGAGCCATAGACCCGGAGGACTGGATCCAGATCCTAATGCATCCCAGGGAGATTGCTATCTCCTCCAGACTCCGCTTGGTCCAACTTAAAATCCTTCACAGAATATATTGCCCAAGAACCATGATGCATGGCTGGAAACGTGCCCCAAACCCGAACTGCCCCCGTTGTGGGGGGGAGGTCGGTACATTCATACACATCCTCTGGGAATGTCCGCGGATCCAGACTTTCTGGGGAAATGCTGCAATGAACTATCCAGGGTGCTAGGCCGCAATATAACAATGGACCCAAAGGTGTTGCTGTTGGGCTCTCCCGATGAGAACACTACTGATAAATGGGAAGGATTGCTCCTATCTACGGCCGCAGGACTGATGCAGCAGAACATTGCACAAAAATGGGGAGCCCCAGAGTCCCCAACACTGGAACAATGGGCAGATGATATGGACACGCTTGCAATGTTAGAGCACAGAGTTTATAAAGCAAGAGGCTGCCCGACCAAAGCTTCTAAGATTTGGGACAAATGGGAGGAGAGAGAATCCCAGTAACCTCATGATGCCCTAAGACACTAGACTGAACTGTAGATGGAAAGGGCGACAAATGGAGATCATTTGACTCTTATCGTGCCCTCACTTATTGATTCGTTCCTTGAATGCGTATGTTTTGATTTTGTTTTTCTTGTAGTTTTCGTTGATTGTGTTGTTGTTTAAATTCAATAAAATGCAATATAAAAAAAAAATTATTGTCTTTTTTCAGTACTTGGTGGTCCGCTGTATCAAATCAAACTTCTTGGTGCTTGTGCAAAGATCGGAAGAGTGCAAAAGCCAGCAGCAGCGGGTCATGGTGGTTCAATAGGTGTCAAAGAATTCTGGAAAAATGGCTCCAAACTATTCAATTGTGAAAAACACATGACTCTCGTGGTGCTGTGAGTCCCAAACCAGGGAACCAGGGACAAGATGAGTCCCTTTCTCACGCTCCCAAACATGGGGAGGATGACACACAGCTTCAGCGGTCCTTCAAAGTGGTGAGGTCAGGGTACCGCTATTACTGGCAGAGTGCCAGATTTACTTCAGCAGCAGGTCACTTCTGAGGTTGCTGTGAGACCCATTCCAGGGTCTCAGGGAACAAGACGGGGACTTGTTCTTGGGTTCCAAAACATGGGGTAGTCTGATACCAACTGCAGGGGGACTTATACATGGTGAGGTTCTGGGTACTGCTGTGGCTGGCAGAGAGCCAAGTCTTATTTGTCAGCAGCATGTTCACCCCCATTGGTCCCTGGAGATGGTTTGGGGAAAGAGATTGCCTCTGCCTGGGAACACCTGCCTTCACCTCACACCCGGAGGACTCTGGAAAGGAATGCTCACCCAGCAGGGTCCAAATGAAATCTTCTCCAAGGGTTGAAGTCCAAAAGATGAATCAAAGAAGTGGTATGAGGTCCCTTCTTTTAAAGGCGAAAGCCCACATGTGATTGGACTAAATCTAGCCTGCTATAAGGGTCCAATGCCTTCTCTTGAAATTAGTAGACTTTGTCCTTCTGACAACACAACCAAAGTGATTTGTGCTGCAGGAAGTGGAGATGACAGCAAAGAGAAAAAGAGAAAGCGAGGTAGAGCGAATCCAGATGGCAGAATCCTCCCAAAATTGTGGGACGTATTGCCATTTAGGTGCATGCCGTGTCATATGGCATGTTCAACCCGTCTGGCTAGAATACACATCACCTTCTATAGCTGAGCTTCGCTCAGAGAAGCTGACACATGTGTGAGATCACATTGATGTGGTTGTAGTGATCATATGTAGTGCCATGCACCATGCCTTAACCCAAGCATAGCTTTAGTCTTAGATTTTACCCTGCCACCATAATGGGCTATTTATGATCATCATAGTTTGGTACAAGGATGCATATCTTAAAGCATCACTAAAATTACATAATTCATTAGCATCTTTCTTCGCATACAAGCATCTTTACAAAACATGAAGAAATTGACAATTGTAAACCATCAATTGTTGACAATTTCATGCCCTCACAGCCTTCAAAGGACATACAAATTTGTGATCACATTTTTTACCTACTGCAACTCTTGATTGATTTAAAAGGTCGGGCTCATGTATGACGTGATGCTGTCTATCATCATCTCTTCCCTGAGCGCTCTGTTCCTACCCATACAAAGAACAATCTATCATGCCCACTATTGCAGTAGCCATCTCTGAACATGCTCATTTAATTCAGTTTTTGCCTAATCTTTGAACTGCTGAACCTTGCAAAACTACATGGGAAGATGGTGTCTTCTCAGTTACAATAAGTTACTAAAGCAAAGAGTAAATTTCCCTGACTATCACCAGGCGGATTTCCAACCAGGAATGAGAACACAGTGCATTGTAGTCCATGTCCTAGATGATTTAAATGAGATTGCTGACAATTAGTGGGCTGCAGTGTTGGTTCTTTTTCAGGTTGTAAATCACAGATTTTCAAAAATACACAGCCATTTTGTTTAAAACACAGCAATTTGAAACAAATCATATCACACTTTGCGTGAATGTAGGATATTTCAGAGGAGCGCTTATGTTACAAATCAACATATTTAAATAAAATGTTGATAGATGCTATTTATTTTTGTTTTCATTTTTTTATTGGCACGTAGTTTGATACCAAACCTTTACCATCAAAACATTTGCATCATTCCTCACTGGGCATAGAAAGAGAAAGCTAACGATCATAAAAAAGAAGAAAAAAAAATTAAACAATTATTACTCAAATTAAACAAAAAGAAAATGAAAGAAGAAAAAACTGATTTAAAAATAAACCCTGGTAGAGCATAGTTCAAAGTATCTTGCTTGACATATACTCTCCATTTCAACCGCCCCGTTCTTTCAAGAGGTCCCACAGATTACAGGTCATACTTCGAGGCCCTCTATGAGTTCAAAGACTATCTTTAGAAAGGGTTTTAAGGCCAGTGTCAATGACAGTTTTGCTCCAATTGTCAACATGGACCAGCAAGACTCAGCATCCTATGTCCTGTATTCCGATAGGGATTTTCCCAGTACTCGGGTACGCTGGTCCCTTAGGGCTTGACAAAATATCACTAAATGGATGAGGGATTCCATATCACCACCACACAGTCTGCATTTAAAGTTTCTCTCCACTGTAGAGTCCCTGACCTCTGCAACTGCTCTTGTAGGAAACAAGTTTAGTCTGAAGTGCCTAAATTGTTGTCAGAGATTTGCGCTGGGGAATTTGATCAGATAAGTTGGTAGTTGACCTCTTGCCCTTATTTCCAGAATGGGCCTACCATAGACTTCACATTTGCTCTTCGCCTCCAGTGAGGTGATCCAATCTAGGTCTATCCATTTTTTCTTTACTAGTGTTGGATTTTCCAAAATGACCTTTACAGAGGCATTTACACTCTCCAAATGTAAAATGCATATCCTGCTCCATTCATCTAGGATCGGCTCCGCCTGACCCTCATATGCCTTTTTCAACACTAAAAAGCCACCATCGCCTTCAGCACCCAAACATTTACTGAAGAAAGCCAGAGACTTCCACACCACTTCAACGTTAAGTGAGTTCAGGCCCAGTTCAACTCTTATAGCCTGAATGTGCGTAGCATTTGGCTGCCTAAGAACTTTCCTCCAAAAGAGCCCCTTTAGTTTAGGCCATATGGTATGATGTAGTGCCAAAAGAGCTTCATAGCCATAGGTCAAAACTGGCATTACCTTTTTTCGATAAAAATCGATAACTGGAATCAGTGTAAATTTACAATATCTCCTCATGATCACTGTTGCCTGTGCAGCGAGGGTCTTTACCTTACTCCGCAGCATGTTTACGTGAAACACATTAGTCTTGCTGTTGCTTAGTTCCACCCCTAGATATTTTAGAGATTCCACCTCCAGGATTTTTTCTCCTTTCATGTACCAAGTATAGCATTTAGATTTCCATCCTGACCTTCCACCGAGGGTCAAGATCCTAGACTTGTCCACTTAGGTTTGTAAGCAGTTTAACATATCAGTGCCCTCTCAGGATCTGCCCCTGTACTTAGAGCTGTTTCCTTTACTGTCATACACATACTAATGGGACTGTCATGTCCACTGGCAACTGGTATATTTGGGCACCAAGTGCCAATCGCCTTGTTTGTATGCTAGCTGAAATATGTTAATGTTAAAGGTATTTGTACCATGCACCGTCACCAGCAGCTTCAATGTATAGTTCCAAGTCATTAAGTTGGCGTTGTAGACCAATCTTGGTCTGATCCATCAGAATAAGGTAATCTGCATATAGAATTCGATTTAGAGAATCACCTGCAAGAGATGGTGGAAAGCATGTAGTCTTCACGAAGGCTGTATAGATGTCAGAAATGAACATGTTAAAGATTGCTGGGGCCAACCTACATCCTTGCTTGAGCTCATTCTCTGTTGTGATTGAGTAGGACAGGTTACCAGCGCTATACAATCTTGCTTCTATTGTTGTGTAGCGCCTGGATGGGTTCAAGTGTACTATTCGAGCAGCCCCAGCAAACCAATTTTGACCATAGAATATCTCTCTCCACTCTATCAAATGCTTGGGCAAAGTCAATAGATGCCAAGTATATTTGATTTTTTACCTTTCAATTAGCCCTTAATTTTAGCAGGTTTATTATGAACAAATTGAGGGCTGTGCCTATGCCCTTCACAAAGCGGGCTTGCCAGATGTCACGATGATTTGTAGATGCCCTCCATTCTATCAGGTCTTTTAAAATTACTGCTGCAAAGAGTTTACCAATTACATCCAATAGGGCGATAGGCCTAAAATTAGCAGGGTCAGACCTATCGCCCTTTTTGAAAATTTTGTTTGTAATGCCATCAGGGCAGGCTGCTATAGATGTACTAGCAGTACTATTCAAAGTCAGAATCTCGTCTTTGTCACTGTTGAATAGCCAAAGGTATGAAGATACAGGAGTTTTCGACCGTTTTCCCTGGCCCACAGTGCCTTCTAATACGTAGCCCAATTTTCAGCTGAGACTGCGTTACAAAAAACGGATGATTGAAGATTATTCAAATTATTAAAAACATTCTAAATTTCCCGAGTATTTTTGGTGGCTATCAGCTTTAACATCTTCTTTGCGTCTCTTTGGATCATAAGGCATTTATGTGAGCTGAGCCAATTTTTATTGGATTGCTTCCATTTTTTAATTTCTTTTCTGCTATTTGTTAAGCTGTTTTTATCCAACGGCCTCACTTGCCTACGGAGGTTTAATTTCCTGCATGTCACAAATCTAGGCCTCAGGCCCCAAGATTTTTTTTCAACAAATTTAGAAAGGACAGCAGTGTAGTCTTCTGGCTTCCTTACATCTATGTTCCGACTTGCTTGTTTTTCCTTCATAACCTTCACCATTCTTACAATATTCTCTGGAAATATTTGAAGCCTTGAGAGACCTGTGTTTATTTCTAAATGCTGCCTTGTTTGTGTCAATTTGTTCGTAGAACAATGAACAGATGAGACGTTTAAGATGTTATGGTTGCTGTTCTGAGTTTTCACAACCTACATCAGCTTAAGTTTTTCGTGCACAAAGTCTGAGGCAAAGAAGTAGTCCAGAATCTTCTTTTCTGCCCTCCTCTTCCAAGTTGGTGTTGGGGGAATAGCCCCACACAGGTGACCATTCACCAGTCTTATATTTCAGTCTGCCAGTTCTTCTCTCCATCTGAGTCCTCTTTTTTCAGCTGGGGTAGTATTTATTGGGAGAGCAATGATGAGCTTTCCCGCAAAGAAACATTGGAGGTTCATGTCGCCACACACAATGACATCCAAGTTCAGCCTCTTATCCAATGCGTCATACATAAATGGGAGAACTTGGGTTTCAAATGACAGTGCCATGATTGAGGCAAAGTTCCAATACAGACTTAGAACCATAATAGTTCTAAGGGGCTGATCATAAGGATCATTCAGTTGCAACGTCAGTGCCTGAATCAAAGGCGTTGGCTGAAGGATCTCCATGACGGTCAAACCTCCCATATGTTTAATTGCTGTTAAAAGTCCGCCAAGGGGCTACGCTTAGGGCCCCTTGATTGCAGGATTCAAATAGCACGTAAAGCCCTCCAAAACAGGTACATCCCGCAACCAAGTCTCCTGCAAGAACACTGTATCGAATTCTGCAAAGTCAATGTCTCCCGGCACAAGTGGGTGCCGGAAACTCCTAGTGTTCCAGAATCCAAAAATGAATGCCGGTGATTCCAGAGGCTCTTGTTTCTTTGGGCATTTTGATCTCGAGGGCCTTGATGCTAGGGCTCCTGCCAACCATCTCCAATCTTCTCCCAGTGCTTCTCTAGTTTTTCGCACTGGGTTAGACCTTTTGTCTCTGCACAGGTTATATCCGTCCACCGTGATACTTAAATCAAGGTGACCCCTGTCCAATAACTTGTTGTTATTTTTCAATGGCAGTACAATTGTTCTTTGAGGAGTTTTACCATGTTTCTTCATTTTTAACAGAGTCGTATTTTCCTTGGCGTCCGACTGTTACGTTTAATGGGCGGGCTCCGGTTCCCATCGCCTACATTATGAGTTATTTTTCCATTGGTCCTTGCTGTAGATGGGAGCACTGCTTTCTTTGGGAGGTGTTAACTCCGTTTCACCTGTGTTCCTTGATCCTCCTCACTTGAATTGTAAATGGTGAGTGAGAATCCCATCAACAATAACTTAGGAGCTTCTCTTAGAATCGAATTTCTTATTCCATTAGAGGATAAATTAAGGACAACTTTAAACACTCTTCCTGCAGAAACTCAATCAGATGCAGCTCGCCAGTGTCTATCACTTTTAAGGCAGGAATCTAGTGTAAGAGTCTCAAGACGTTGGCCCTGATTACTTTTAAGGCAGGAATCTAGTGTAAGAGTCTCAAGACGTTGGCCCTGTTGAGAGTGAGGTTATCATTCATTTTTAAAACTCTCTGTAAAAGAAGCCTAAATGTTTCCCTTGTTTCCTTGACTTCATTCTGATCCGCTCTGTTTCCTTTTTTTGGGATGTTTAGGAGGCAAAAAAACAGTTTTGTTGACTTTCTAAACCGCAGGCGTAAAAGTACCTACCCACAGAGGGACCTCGTAGTAATGCGGTAAGGTTTTACCAGTACCGGTGCCCTTACCGGTACCGGTAAACCCTTACTGCCGTCCGTGTAATGAAGCCTAATGTATTTGAAGTCATCTTATAGTTTTATCATCATTCAGAGTATGTTATTGGCTCTGAACCACTTAAAGGTTAAGGGAAAGGGGTTTTAACTACCACACAGTTTTTCCACTTTAAATAGCCCTTTGAAAAATGACAAACCTTCAATTATTACACATCATTTCAAAAGATACAGCATTGAAGGGAATATAGTAAACATGCAATTTAAATAGGGAGTTTTCTTTTTGCAACAATTTACACACAGGAATGCCAAGAGGCCTATCTTCGATATAAATGAAAAGTACAAAGATTTAGAAAAGCTGGGATGTTCTGATTTAATTTTGTTTTCCATGAAATAAAAGCTTTGTACTGAACCCTCATTCACTTGTCAACCCATGGTGAATGTGCACCCAGGGTAAACCAAATGTACATTTGGTTAACGGTGTGCTTTTAAAAAATATGCAGCCAAGCTAAATGTAGCTTTGACAGTTGTAATGTCCAGTTTATTGATCATTCATCATTGTAGTAATCACTAACATCAGGATTTCATAGAGAATTATAAAGATGTATAATTTATTTATATTTTAAATTGGTTTGATTATTTATATTTTCTGAAACTGTGCTGTGTATTTCTTGTCCCAAAAGAGGAGGGAGGCTGTAGGGAATCAATACTGTTAGGCGGGCGTGTCCAAGGTTCATAAATAGAACTTTGTTAAATAAATACAAATTGTGCATGTTTGATTTGGGGTGGGTGGAACGGCCCCCCAAATTAGATGTTGCCCGAATAAATCATTTTACATAGTACACCGCACATAGCAGCCAAATTCCAAGGCCAAAACACAGATGTGATGTTGTGCATGACATTTGTGTGGAGGGAGCATTGCGTGCAGCACATTTGGTTTCTTATCCAGCATGTGATGGTCTCTTTCGGGAGTACATTTGGGATTTAATCCAGGGGGGCCTGTAGCATGCTTAGATGCTTGTGATGCTGGGTTATTGTGGTTCATTGTAAAATCATTGTAGCCTACATGTGCAAGTGGTGAAATGTATGATAGCTCTTCTTTGTTCTTTTGCAGGTGAGGATTTCCCACAGGAGGATTAGGGTGTATCATATACCAGCACAGACCAGCTATCAGTGTCTGGTACACATCCCCGATGCTCTCAGGAAATAGTGATCAGGCCTTATGATTCTTGCTACTCAGAGAATGTAGCTACTGATGTGGATGACACATTTTGGGAACTTATGTATGAACCAGAACTTTCCAAGCAAGGTGAGGCAGTTCATGTCAGAGGCTGAGTAAAAGGTGCAGACACAAATGAGCTTGCCCTTCGGTGGTGTGACTTTGGCACACCAGCCTACACCTGTTAGTGGAAGCAGAGACACTGGGCACATGTGGGCAAAGGCACAAATGTGACATGCCCTGGTGTGTCCACAGCTTCAGGGGTTTCATGTAGGTCAGCGTCATTGCCGACAACTTCTGTGGAGACCGCAGTGGTAGACGGGACCAGTAGATCAGGTAAAGAACATCATTCACAGACTGTTGGCTTGTTTCAACAGGGCAGAGCATTTACAGAATGCCTGCCAATGGAGAAACTGTTGTTCAATGCAAGCAGCAGACAGGGCCATGCAGTTTTAGCCGCCATTGGGGAGCTTCACCAGGAGATGTATGCATTGAAGGAAAACATGAACCAGGACATGTTGGCATTGGAAAAAAGCATGCCTTACGGCATTGTGGCGCTGAGTGAAAGCATTCACCAGAACATGGCCGACATTGGCTTGTTGTTGCATGACTCTCTGTCACGCATTGTCATAGTAATAGAGGATAAGACTTTGGTATTGCATTATTTGAGTGGTCTCCCAGTCAAGAATGCCCCAAAGTGCAGAGAGGGGAGGGGCAGTGACAGTGGAAATATTGCATCTCATGTATTGGCTTATATGTGGTAAGCATGCTATTAATGTCGGCCTGCCCTGTTGTTGTGTTGACTTTAAAGGTCGTATTTGGGATGTCTGCTGGTTTAAATGTGAGGGGGTCTGCTTTTGTTGTGGGCACAATATTTGGTAATGCAGTTATGGTCCTCCTAGAAAATGTGATGTTCCATAGCACAGGCTTGACTATGATCAGTCACCTGTAGGTGCTCATATCCTGCCAAGGAGAGCGGACTGCAAGGTCACCAATAAGGGTGCACATGTTGTCCTTTTGCAACATCTGTGTGAGTTATGGACTCTCACAATAATGAAAAAAGTGTTCTGCCAGTGTGATGTGTGGTTATGTGGATTTGTTCCCATCTTAACAGGTTCTGTGTCCTGGTATTTTTGTCAGTGAGATCTTCAAGTGTTGGTTTCAGTGTGTCATCTCCTGATGTATGTTGGTTTATGAGGTTTCTGAATGCCGGATGATTGTTGTTATTTTGGGGTATTTGTATTATGTGCTGATGTCACTGCATGTTGTCCATATGTTGTGAATGGGTAGGGATGTTGTGAGTTATGTGTTGTGGGTGTCCTGTGTGTTTTTTCTGTATGTCTGCAGCACGTAGAATCAGAGGGGCTTTCAGTGTGTTGTTTCTGTCATTGTGCACACACTCATTACCGCTCCTAAACAGACATTTCTTATGTTGGGCAGACATAACTTGCTCTCTTTTATCATTGAAACCCATTGGGGATGAGGGTTGGGGTCTGTTCATAACGGTGGGTTGCACTACACAGTTGTGTGTGGCCTTTTCCTGAGACCTTTGGCCAACTAGGAATGTGGCTGGGGCTATGGCTGGGGCCCATGGGTTCGGCTACAAGCCCTCCTGCACCTCAACAGGTATGCCACCATGTGTTGCTATGTTGTGCAGGACACAACATGCCAGTATGAATTTGCATACCACTGGTGGTGTGTAAAGCAAGGCAAAATAATTGTGATTTGAGCACTCCAAAAATGTGCTCAGCTATAAGGCTAGTGGCAATGTGTGCAGCATACTAATGAGTCTCACCTCGGTTTGATGAATTCTTGAAGGGTGCCAGGAGGAATAGTCAGTGTGTGTAGGCACTGCGCCCTGCAAATAGGTAATTGATCAATATTGGTTATCTTGGTTCCTGTGGTATGTGGTGCTTGGTTGTGTGTGTTTTATTTATTTAGTTATTGGTTATTTGTAAGGTGCCTAAACACAAGTGTTTAGATGTGCCACAAGACAACGGGAGTGGGGACAAAGGAAAAACAACAACAATAAATGGTCCTACTAGGCCTTGTGACATTTGGGGGCATGCTAGTGCTATGACAATAAGTGCAGGGGGGCAGGTCAGGGCATAAGGGGATCGAGAAGGGAGGTGGAGGGGAGAAGTGCAAGAAGGCTAGGGGTAAAGGTCAGCTAGTACGAGGAGAGGGTGGACTAGATTCAAACTAGTCAGGTCGGGGAGTCTGAGGGCAAGTGCTGGTTAAGAGGTGCTGGTGAAGACTGGACGAGGAGAGCCTGGTCCCTATAATGCACATAAGGGACAAGGCACCAGTCGCAGCAGCAGTGGGCACATTAGCTGGGGAGGGGGAGAGGGAAGGAGGAGGAGAAAAGGAAAGCCTTCAGAAGTTTCCAGAATTTAAGGAGATCCGGCTCAAGTCTGAGAGGGGCAGGAAGGCCGTTCCAGAGGGAGGCTCCTGCCGAACAAACAGATCTACCCCCACTCTCTGCTTTGAGAATCATCTGCTTTGATGAGAGTTGGAGCCAGAGGACTGAAGGACTCTGGAAGAACAGTATTTAGGGAGAGAAAGTTGGATGTAGCAGGGTCCAAGGCCTCAGAAAGCCATGTTGATGATGCAGAGGGTCTTGAATTTGATTCTTGCAGCCACCCGGAGCCAGTGGAGAGATTTTAGGGCTGGAGAGATGCGGGCCCTGGCCTTGAGACCAAGGATAAGTCTTGCAACCTTTTTCTGGTGTTGTTAAATGTTCCAGATGCCACAGCCTAATGGATAGGGGAATAGCAGAGGAGGTAACTGTCATGAGCGCATATAGGAAATTTGGCATTTATGTGCATTACGTGGACATTTGCATCGCAGATGGCCTGCATATTGATAGAATGCCAATTTTGTGTTGTGCCTGTTTATATGCTCAGCTTCTCTGGTGTAAGTGTGTAGAAGTAAGACTCTGACTCTGTGGTTGTTAAAGACTTTTATTAATGTCTGTGGTGGGTCCCTGGCCCTGCTTTGCAGACCTGGTTCCCTTCTCTCCCACAAGGAAGAGTGGTTTGGATACTCCTCCTTTTTGTTGGAGGTCCCCGACCTCTGTGGGCAGGCCTGGTTCACTCTCCTGACAGGTACTGCAGTCCCAAACAAGGTTTGACCTTCTGTTTTTTTCATGCACACCTGTTTGAAAGTTATGCCAGGTGTTATTGTGTTTTCCTGTCTCTTGGTTTTGGTATGGGTCCCTGACCCTGCCCTTCAGCTCCCTGTGACTTTCCCACCTTTCCCAACAACCACAATAACTTTGGGTTGAATGTCGGGTCTCCTTGTGACCAACAGTGTCATCAAGTCGCTCCGTTTGGTCTTCCAAGGTCTCGCTCTCACCCTCATGGGCTCTTTGATCTCTGCGGCGGCATAGCAGCGGTATGAGCGGGATAGCCGGAGGCTCTCTTCTTTCTCTGGTTCTGCACCTGGACTCCTGTAGCAGATATGTTCAGGTATCTTCTCTCTATCACTCTCTGGCTTAACTTCCTATGCAGCGCCTCCACAGTACTGACGTGTGGCTCTACTCATGTACTGCTCCAGTAGCTCCATTCAGATCTCAGCTCTCTCTCTCTCTCTCTTGGGCTTGACTTCCTTTGCGGTGGCTCTGCATTTAGGAAGTGGTGCAGGGCTTGTCCTCACTTGGCCTCTGGTTCTCCTCCCTTCCCACCCGCCTGCCGGTTGCAGATGGTGTCGGGTCCTCAAAGGAGCTGCCACTGCGTCCCGGTCATCAGTCTTCTCCCCACACCAAGTCAGATGGCTTCCTTGGCACCTCCTAAGAGGATCTCTCTCTGAGCGGTCCTTCCTTCCTTTTTATTAGTATGATGTGCCTATTGGGTCTTTTTATCTAGACAATTCATATTGGTCATTATTACTCCACACCTTTTCCTTGTCTCAGTGGTTGTTATCAGTGTGTCTTTCAACTCCTCCTTATTCTTCTTTGTCTCAGTTCTTTCTACTTTATGAGTGTTTTAGAAGTACATGGGACAGGAGGGTAGGGATGGAGAGAGTGTGGGTGAAAGAGAGGTGTAGGTGTTAGGCAGATATTGCGTTCTCCCACAATATTCGTCACTGGTCGCATAAGGGGTATCCCTCTACATGAGATCTGCCCTGCTGACTACCACCCCCAGGGGGACTATCAAGTTGCAGTCTCACCTCCCTGGCCCCATGGGAAGGGGCTCACTCTATGGAAGCAGCAACAACATTCTTGGATTCGCCAAACTGGAGTGTGCTACATGCATGCCGTCAATGGCTGTGAGGACTGGGAGCAACTGTGCCATGGCATAGAACTTGTGGACAACACTTTCCCTTGCATTCAGAGCACAGGACATGGCAATATGTCTATGTGGGTGTACGATGATGGACTGAAACACCTGCTGCAAGATGTCAAGTCAGCCTCCCACACCTCAACCATGTCCAGGATAACACGTGAGGGAAATCTTTATGTGCCAAAGACCTCCTGATTTGCCATTCCAAAAATGGTGGTGTGGTTGTGGAAGACCATGGGCCTCCTGCTCCTACTCCTTGCATTTTGTGTAAGTACAAGTGCAAGCAATGTGTGGCCATTTTCTCTGGGTTTCACTATGCTTGCATGGCACATTTGTACTCTGAACCTACTCCAAATATGCAAAAAGCTGCTGGATGTTTTTAGAGTGTACGCAAGATTGCTATAGTATTTGTGAATTAAGTGTGTTTTGCACTTTGGTGGGTGTGTTTGTGTGTTTGCTCTGTACCACCCTGCACACGCCTATGTCACTCCCCTTGTATCCTGCTATAATTAAGATTTGTGTATATTCATCCCCATTCCCCACTCTTATGTTAGCCCGTCCTTTCCACTAAAGTGGTGCTAGCGCCATGGGGTACAGTATACTTGGGTACGGTGCAAGGGTTGCTGCAAGGTCACTTTGTGCCAAAATTCAAGATGCAAATGTTTTGTAAATCAGGCCCATCGTCGTTAATGCAGGCACTTTTATTTAACGACTGTTCATTTCATTCCTTATTGATCAACACATTGAATTTTAAGTGCCTGCGTTTTAACGACATTCTTTAGCAAGAATTATATGCAGTCAGGTTATTTTTGATAAATAACTTGTGAGTGGTTACACTTGAAACATTACATTACAATCACATGATTCAGAGATTGATTGTGTATGTAGAGTTATTTTTACAATTCAAGCAAACAAACGTACCCTTACAAAACAACCTATCTTCTTTTCCAGAGTGTGATGTGAGATTCTTGAATTTGCAACTATTAGATTTGGGTAGACCCAGTTGGGTAACGTAATTAATAATCTGCTTCTGTGGTTTTCACTTTTGGTGGAATGATACATTATAACAAATAAATGCTTCTGGTTAACATATGCTACAATATGTCAGGCCTTGTCTATGGTAACATGGTCCGGTTAAATTGGGTAATTTCTCCCCAACTCTGTACTTCATGTAAGAGGAAGTAAGGATAAGGAGATTACTTTGTACATTTATGATGTAGACTTCCCTGAATGAATGTCTGAATGCCTCAGTCGTCCTAGAATTATTCAACAACTCTGCTATGAAACTGGTGGACATTCATGCTCCCCTAAAGACCAGCCGCAGTACCCCCCTGAGCTTGCCTGTAAAAACATCTCAATCAAAGCCCTAGGGAAATGATGGCACAAAAACCATAACTGTAACTCCGGAGATCTTGCCAGCCTGAAATCTCTCTGTGCAAGCTGTATAACTCTGCTCACCGAGGACAAAGCTGCTTACTACTCCACCACCATCGCTGCAGCCTCTAAAAGTTTCAAAGCCTTTTTCGAAGTATTAAAACATTGTACCAATCCTTCACCCAACCACAGGCCAGCAACTAAAAACATGTGACAGGATCAACAACGTTTTCATTGGAAAATTTGAGAAAATCTGACAGATCATCAAATAAATCTACCCAAGAGTTAGCCCATACTGGCTCCCCAGAATGTACATTACCCCCTGGATCAATATCTCCTCTCACTCCTTCAACCTATTCAAAACACTCACCTCCCTCACACCTTTTTCCTAATCTGACAGTATCATCCCACATTCCATCGGGGTCATTCGGGGACATCCGCAAGACTGGTTTTGTGCAACCTCTTTTGAAATAAACAACCTTATACCCAGACGAGGCAGCTATGGGCAACTCTGGGCAACTACCAGCTCATTACGAGCCTGCCATTTATCGGCAACAGATAGAAACTCCTAAATGACTATCAGTCACATTTCCGTCACAAGAGTAGCATTTAGATAACCACCATCCAGGTGGTGGACAATGTCCTCCAATTCATGTATAAGGGGGCGACTCATGTCTCCTGATCCTCCATGACCTATCAGTTGCATTCAACACTTCGAACCACTGCACCCAGCTCACCCGCCTCACTGACAGGATAAGATTTACTAGCACTGCCTTCATTTGATTTACTTCCTACCTCTTTGGCGGATGCCAGGCCATCCAGATGAACAGATGGCCTTCTAACTGACTATCTCCTGAAGAGTCCCCCAATGCTCCAATACCTCACTAATCCTCTTTAACCTTCACATGGAGCCTCTGGTAACCTCTTCTAAGATCCTGATATAGCCATCAACCACTGCGTGAACAATACTGAGGGCCTGATTCAGAGGTCCATGTAAAAAGAGAAATGTGTTGTTCCAAGCTGGAACAACACATTTCTTAACTGCACGATTTTCTGACAGGGAAAGAATGTGGTGCAATTACATGAAAGCCTAGGCTTTCAAGTGAGCCTGATTTACGGCTTGACATCAGCTGTAGCAACAATGAGGAATGCAGGGCAGCAACATGGAGGTGATTCTCCTCCCAGCAGCACTGGTTTAGCACGTCAATAAAAGGAGTTAATATACAAAACCTCTGAGGTGCCGTTAAACACCACTGCACACTTTTCTCCTTTATAAACATTGCATTTCTTAGACTGCAGCACCACTTCTAGAGGTTAATGAAAGTTTAAGAAAACCTTCTTAAATTAGAAAAGTGGCAGTCTTTAATTAAATGTTCACTATGCCAGTGGAGCACATGTTTCCCCCACAATGGGTTTTTAAGCATCATTTTGCTGCTGGAAAGCACAACATTTCCCCTCCAATATTCCCACCTATCTCAGAATGTTGATGCTGGAAACTGGGGAGGAGAATGTCGGCTTTCCATGCTATATTTAGCACAGACTCATAATCATCCCTGCAGTTGTACATGACAGAAAAAAGCCTACAGTATATCAGTAATCTCTGTTATTACCTAGGCATCATCCAGTCCTGGATGTCAACTGCCTGCCTCAAACTTAACCCCTGAAAGACTGAAGTTGTCATCCCACAATGGCTAAATGATATGCGCATAGAAGTATTTGATTTGCAATTCGTTGATTCAGCAAAACTCTTAGGGTTCACCATCAACACCAACCTGTTCTTTCAGAAAAACCCAGCCAAATGACCTGGCTCCACATCTCCACTCTTTGCAAAATCTTTCATCTCACCACAGGACCTCTGGACTGTAGTCCAGGCCCTTGTGATGTCGCACCTCAATGGGGGAAATTCCTTCCACACAGGGCTCCAAGCCACTTACTTGCCACTCCTAAAAACAGTCCACTACTCCACAGCAGGCCTTATTCCGGGTGACCAAATATGACTAAATCCCCTCCCTCCTACACAAACTGCATTTGCTGCCTCTCCAAGCCAGAATACTGTCCAAGTCTTCACAAAGCATCTATAAACCAGTCATGAGTAGCACATCAGCATACCTGGAGGTTAAGCTCAACATATCTCGTGGCACAAGATCCCCATGCAGCAAATCGTCCAACCTGCTCGAATCACAACTCGCCTGCAAAAAGAGGCCTCGTGAACAATCCTTCTTTTATCACACATCCACCTTCTGTAACTCGTTCCTGGTATCGGCTCGGAATGCCCCCACAATTCTCCAAATTCACTAATCTTTCCAAACCTGGCATTTTCAACAATACTTGATCAAGGACTAATCCTAATAAACTTTCGGACTGACACACAGACCACAGCTCATAGTACTGCACTACTGTTAAAAGATGCCAATCCATACGCTGGTCACCCACACCCTGTACAGCGCTGTTCTGCTCTCGAGCTAGGTCCACACTTTGAACAATAAAATAAAATGTAATAAATGACAGAGGTACTCAATGATTTAGATATTGCACTAAACCTAATAATATAATTATAATCAATCTGTAGATATAAATATGACTCCAGACCATAAAGTTGTTTTCTGATAGACCCTATTTTAAAGTGTCGTTCAACTGCAGTTTGCAGTTAGCAAAGCACTACCTATGCTTGTATTGGTGAGCACATTTGCTGTAACCATCCTTTGGAAATAACAACAGTTGTGAGTGATCTGGTGGTGTTCACCACAGTTTGGACCATTTCACTTGTGAGCTGGTTACTTTATCTTTTACTTTGCTGGGATCTCTGGAAAAGTCATGAATCCCACAGCATTATATTGTGAGATGACAGTGTTCCCAGAAGGTGGCACAGCCGGATTTGCACAGAGCCAATCTACATTGACTCAAACGTCGGGGCCTGTGTCTTTGCGGTTCGTATACACATTATGGTGAAATGGAAGAATTGTAAACTACATCTCACATAATTCATCATACTCACACAGCGAAAACCTGGAGTATTTCTAATAATGTACACAACTGTAGAGGGAGCAAAGAAACACATAAAGGTCACTCTTACCAAATTAAACCTCGGGAATACAGGGCATTTGTATTATGACCAAAGACACCCGACAGAGTAAAAGGGAAACAGTTGAATGTCACACACTAAATTTCTGCGTAAACTGAAAAAGTGAGATGGTTCCAGGATGTTCCCAAATGGAGTGGAATAAGGAAAGATCATAGAGGGAGGCTAGAACAATTTTAGAGCCCTCAATTGCAGAGAATTACTAAGTGTGGGAAGAATATATCTGTTTCCTGTATAAGAGCAACACTTGCATGGAGAATTGCTACTGCGCCTCAGGACAGTAACATTCTGACATGGATAAAACCCAGCTTCCTCCATCACTCAGACGTACTTCAGTACCTAAGAGATTCCTTCAAGGAAAAAAGTACTGATGACACTCCACCCCTTTGTAATCAACTGGAGAAATAATTCCTTCCCCCCTGTTCCATAAAGCTTAGTGTTTCCACTAGCAAAATGTATTGGAGATCTTTTCATCATGTTCACTGACTCCCTGGGCACTAGGTGTTGCCAAAATCACCTCCTGAAAGCAGGCATAATTCTATGTAAGTCTCAGAGTGGGGCAGTTAGACAACACTCACGGGAGCAGCCTAGCCACAACTGAGTCACAGCATGGAGGCAGAGATCACGTTGTATTCAGAAATCCAAAATGGCAGCTAGCACTTAGGAAGACTTCCATTTCGGTTGCAAAATGAACCAGGAAACCACAGCAATCAAAACCACATGAATTAAAGAGGGTCTACTGGTCTCAGAGTTGGAAGGAGCAGAATGACAACTGTGGAGCATAAGAGCTGGAGAATACAGAAGTAGGACGCTAAAACTGGAGCCTTTCCTGACACTGCAGATTTTGAAACCTGGACTACTGAGACCCTGGAACAGGAAAACAACCCCGTCAGCAGGGGATATTTCTGGACAGCAAAAGGAGAGTACATCTAGTCAAGGATGGTGAACCCTAAAGGCAGAGTGGGAAAGTTCAACCTAACAAAGAAAATACATATCTGTTGCTGCAGTGGTAGGGTTCAGTCTAAACTGGACAACTGAAAGTCATCCTCCCAACAGATAGAAGACATGAGAATCAGGGCACACAAGGGCAATCTTCTCAGAAGGAACAAGAAAGTGTTCCAACATGCACTGTTATTAAAGTACTACTTTCTAAATATTTAATTGCCAGCTCCACTAGGCGTCTCCTTGCCCCACCTGATCGTTTTGAGAACATACATAAAGATTGTCAACTATACCTGATGTGCCAGTGTTCTGTTGTTCCTTACTCACGTGTGGAACATTTCAACAGATGATACAAATCTATCAGAGAAACTGGGATTTTTTCTCTAAAGTATATGTCTGAAGAAAAGTGATATGATCCACAATGTTACTTGTTCACATACTATGAGGGGTGCTGATGCAGCCAGCCTCTGCCAGGAAACTTATATGGGTGGTACATTCCAGACACATTGGCACAGTTCAGCCGAATAACCCTACATGGGTGGTGGTTTAGGATGGACAGGTGTCCTTGGAGGGCAGTAAGCACATTTGCAGTGAGGTGTCATAAAGTCACCATCATTGCCATGTTATTTTAACATTTCTTTCACCTCCTAGAATTGGAAATGTAAAAGAAAATGTGCGTGTCAAGATCAGTGCATCCATTTACCAATGGCTGAGCAGGTGAATTGCGCAGGGAACCAGAGTGCTCCACTTCCTTCCTGTACTCGTACTATTCTGCGATCTCTGGAGGGTGGAAGCTTCATAGTCCAGCAGGATGCTGCACCAGGGTGACACACAAGTTCTGCTTTGGAATGCCACACTGTGGGCTACTCCCCACCTCCCCCACTGTGGGTCTGGGTGTGAGCGGGTTCCCTGCAAACCTGATGACTACAGCTACCGGAAGATCTTGCAGCAGAATCAAAACTGGTTGACAACACCTGCACTGGATATGATTTGCGAGTAAGGACTGCCTCCCTGATGTTGTGAGGAGCGCTGAAACTGGTTGGAGAAGAACACCAGTGGCTGGGTAGGTGCACTGTGCTGAGAACCAGAGTGCACGCCTTCCTTCCTGTACTGTTAATGTTCATAGATCTCTGAAAGGTGGAAGCTTCAGAGTCTAATAGGATGCTGCACCAGGGCGACACATGCCCTGCTTTGGAGTGCCACACTGTGGGCTAGTCTCCCCCCTCCCCCACTGTGGGTCAGTGTGTGAGAAGGTTCCCTGCACACCTGATGACTGCAGCTACCAGAGGTCCTTGCACCAGAATCAACACTGATTGAAAACTCCTGCACTGGCTGTGAGTTGCAAGTAAAGACTGCCTCCCGGATGATGTGATAAGCACTGAAATCCGTGGGAACAGAAAACCAGTGGCTGAGTAGGTGAACTGTGCAGAGAACCAGAGTGCACGCCTTCCTTCCTGTACTGTTAATATTCATGGATCTGTAGAAGCTGGAAGCTTCAGAGTACAATGGGATGCTGAACCAGGGCGACACATGCCCTGCTTTGGAGTGCCACACTGTGGGCTTCTCCCCACCTCCCCCACTGTGGGGCTGGGTGTGAATGGGTTCTCTGCAAAATTGATGACTGCAGCTACCAGAAGACCTTCCAGCAGGTCCAACACTGACTGACACCACCTGCACTGGCTGTGAGCTGCAAGTAAAGACTACCTCCCTGATGTGATCAGCACTGAAACCGGTTGGAGAACACCAGTGTGGTGAGTAGGTGAACTGTGCATCAAACCAGAGTGTGCCCTTTCCTTCCTATACTGATAGTAAACATGTTCATCTATACCTGTTGTGCAAGTGTTCTGTTGGCCCTCACTCATGTGTGGATGAATCCATAGATACAAATTTAACAGAGAAACTGGGATTTTTCTACAAACTGTATTTCTGAAGAAAACAGTGGATATGTTACTAGTTCACATAATATGAGGCGTACTGATGCAGCTGGCCTCTGCCTGGAAACCTACGTGGGTGGTGGTATGGGATAGACCGGTATGTATGAAGGGCAGTTAGCATATTTGCAGTGAGGTGTCATACAGGCCTCATCATTGCCCATGTTATTTTAACATTTCTGCCACCGTCTGGAAGTGGACATTTAAAAGAACTCATTGTAACAGAAGGATGCCGGAATTGCATCCACTTGCATGTGCTTTGTTCACTCACATGTGGAGAGCAATGTGTTGTGACAAGTCCTCAGAGTTTATCCACACGCACAGCAACTGAGAGCAACCTACCTGTGACCAGACTACCAAAACTTAGCTCTGGTGCAAAAAAGGAGAACATTAATTTAACAACAATGTTGCCGCTTCTTTACTAAGGAATGGAACAAAACAGGTTTTGCTGCAATATGTATTATCTAAACACATGTGCAGTAGGGTAAAATGAAGCAAACTGTTTGTGTGTAATATGTTTGCTGCTTTTGTGCTACTCAGCAAACATAGTAAAACAAATGTGTGCATCCTGTTTGCCCTAGTGCAAGCATGTTGAAGATAACATGGATTGGTGCAAAATCTGTTTGCTCCATTAGCACCAGGGGCAGGGGAGCCAAGCAATCAGATTGCTTGGATCACAGGCTGAATCCCACAGTCCAAGTCTGTGTTCCGAGCAGCCTAAAGGCATTATAATCCTGCCCCACCATCTTACCCCCTCCTGCCCCTCTGGTCACCATTTCCCTCCCTCTATACCTAATTGCACCGTTCCCCACTCACCTTATTCTTTCGCTGTCACTGCTCAAGCCTCCCGGGCCTCCATGGAAATGGAAGAGGGGTGCAACAATTATTTTACATGAATGAGCGGAATATTGATCGTTTATTTGTTTTTTATTTTCTTCATTTTACAGTGCCAAAGCCCACAGGCATCACAGAGCACACAGAGACTAAAAGACAACACATGAAGCACAGGACACGGCAGAGGAAGTGGCATGAGCACTGGGGCTTATATAAACAGGAAGGTCTTCAAATGCTTACGAACGTCAAGTGGGGTGACTTGCTGATGGAGAGTCAATGGCAAGGTATTCCTAGCTTTTACTTTAGAACACTTGAGCAACCAAATACCTGAGATTCTTCGAGTTCTGCCTGGTTCGTGTTTCAGTTTGCCTGAAAGATAGACGGACACCGTACTGTGCATACTCTTGTGTGCCAATGTAAGTATCTTAAACTGTACACAAGAATTCTTAGGCAGCCAGTGCAATTCCTTCCATATTTTGGAAATATGGGTCTTGCGTGGTAGATTTTTTGCAATGCGAATGGCATCATTTTGTAGTACTCACAGTTTCCGAATGGTAATCTTCCTCGCACCCCCCCAACAAGGCGTTACAATAATCAATTCTGTGGAGAATGGTGGCTCGAGCAGGGGAAATACGGTTTTTTTAGAGAAAAGGTATTATTTGTCTCAGCAGTTTTAAATGATAATGTGCATTTGTGGAGCTACTATTCACGTGAGAATCTCCACCTAATGCTGCTTCCAGGAGAACGCCAAACGTTTTCACTTTGTTGAGAACCATCATTGCATTGTCCTCCATCCTGAAGGTGTAATAGTTTGCCGAGAGCTTTGACCTGGATTGATGAGAGACACATATTAGTAGCTCGGTTTTATTGTTGTTAAGATACATCCAGTCGTCTGACATCCACAGCTTGATAATGCCATAAACTAACTGAAGGTTCTCCATATCTGTTTTGTATATCCACTTAAACTCAAACAATAGCTCCTTATCATGGAGTAGTGTTTAAAAAACTCACCATGTCAGCCAGTATGTCAAAAAGTGGTTTAATGTACATGTTGAACAAAACAGGTGACAAACTTGCAGCCTGAGGGACACTGTAAGCTATTGGAGTTGGGGGTAGAGACAGCAAATCCCCATTGCACGGCAGACATCCTGTTGCTCAGAAACAACTGAACCATGCAGATAGCATTCTCTGAGCAGTGACCCAACATAGATAGAGTTTTTAAAAGAAGGTCATGATCCAGGAGGTCGAAGGACGCCAAGAGGTTTAGTAGGACCAACAGTCCTGACTTCCCATGGTCCATTATGTGAAACTGGACTGTAAGTCCAAAAAGGCACTCTCAGTCTCATGTTGTGGGCGAATGCCAGAATGCTTAGCATATGAGAGAGTGGCATCTACCAAGTGTTTTTGGAGCTGAAGACAGACCATCTTGTCTATCACTTTAAGTGAGAAGTTTGTAATATGTCTAAGGTTGGTCGAGTCCCTTAGGCTAAGTCCTGGTTTCTTCACTAAGGGTGTCACAGTGACTTCCTTGATGTCATTAGGCACATTGGCATTTGAAAATGAGGAGTTAACAAATCTTGTAAGAAATGGGGAAAATATTTTGGTGTTGTCAAGAATTAATTTTGTCGGGATGACATCCCCGAAACATGAGGTGGGATGTGGCTTCTTTAGCACATCTTCCATTTCAAGCGTGGTTATAGGAGTTAATCTGAATTTTGTGGGATACAATAGATGTTTTACGCCCAGGGTGAGTTTACCCTCACCCCCTATTGTCTCATCTATTCGTACAACTGAACTAGGGAGTCCATCCTTCTTGATTTTTTTTTCCTAAGCATTATTTACTTTATTTGCAAAACTTTGTTGAGCCCTGAATTAGTCTAGATCTCATAATTTCCAAGATGTTCTGTGAGTTCCTTTCTGCATGAGTTATTTACGCATTAAAAATGTGTTTTTTTGCATTCTCTGTAGGTAATTTATAGGTTTTAGCACAGCCCTTCCACTCTAGTTTGTTAACCTCTGTTTCGGATTCTCTTTCTGCCCATCGTTTCACTTTGTTGAGGACCTCTAGATCATATGTAAACCACTTTTTGTGGCAGAGGTCGTCCCTAGCGGTCTTCCATTTCAGGGGAGCTAATTGATCACTTATCGTCTGATAAGAAGCGCACAGAATATCTGGGGGGTCTGAGTCCTTAGTGGCTTTCAGTACAAAACAGATTTTGTAGAAAATACATTGCTATCAGCACCCTGTGTTACCGGATTGGAAAACCAGGGGTGCTAATGGCAATAACACCTGATCTGGTGGTGGATTTGGCCCATAACATGGGCCCTGGGCCGTTACCACCCAATCCTGCACACTGGATTGGGTGTCATTGGCACATTCAACACTGTACATGCAGAACAAATGGTGCTAACTTCATTTGCTCATGTATTTGCAAAAGGGGAGGTAGGCTTTAGAGAATGTCACCCCAGGTGGAACAGGTCAAATGATCTTGAATGGTTTGAAGAATTCCCAGTTTTGTTAGGTTCAAATTCGACTACCTAACCTTTTGTTTCACTGATGTGAACAACATATATGTCTATATTCCTGTGAGGAGGGGAGGAGATTTGGTGGGTATATGCCAGTCATTTGTATTACAAAGTTCAACCAAAGCATGACGTGTGAGAAATGGACATTTTTATTTTTATTTTTTATTGGCATTTTCTACGTATATAAAACATTCCCACTCCCCCCTTTCGCAACCCCTTCCCCCTTCCCCGTGCACAAATTCTAGTCCAGTAAGACTGTGTCTACGTGTCCCCTCCAATCATAGCGTAATGTTTACATTATGTCCAGTATTTTATTCATACATTGAACTGTGCAGCATTTTCATTACTATAACTCCTAAAATCTGAATTTAAATATAGAAACGTATAAAAAACAAGTATTCCAAGTAGACTTTCTCAAAGTACAACCAAAGCAAGTAATAACGTGCACATCAATGTGTCATTCGAATTGGGAAATTTCTTATAAGAGACACAATCTTAATATTTTCGCAAGCACAGTGAATACATGTCTGCTCACAGACCACTGCACTTGCAGTTATGGGATATGGTATTTAACGCACTGCTATATTCCAAATAATTAGGCGACAATGCACATTTCTACAGGCTTTCTTTGTTTTTATGCATACTTTTTGTATCCGTCCAATGCACAAAAAGCTCAGCTGTCGGCTTTCCTTGAAGTACTGAAATATTTGGTTATCAGTGCAATACTGTATAATGCTTATCTTGATGAACAGACGTTTTAAGCTTTCAATACTTTGCTTCTAAAACCTGGTTAAAACCGCCATTAATAACACGATCATTAAAATGCCAATACTTTGAAATGACCATGAGGGTCATTTCGTATACAGGGCACTTGCAGGTTTATAGTCATGCATTTAAAATCATAATTTATTTGATACTAAGAATGATTGATAATCATTGTCCATTTGCTGAGGTGTATCCTGTGAGCAGTGTGTGCTCTTTCATGCTCACTGGCTTTTACTTATAGATCGGTGAGACTGAACAAATATGTTTTTTGTCTGCACTACATGTGTTCAACTTCCATTTAAAATGGCTCTTGGGTGTGAATCAAAAGATCAACGCATATTCTAGTAGGAACTATATATGTAAGTGAAACCCTAATGTTTAGCCCCTTAACTAACCGACTTACCTCTAAATCTCACATCACGGTGCACTGCACAGCAGACCTCACACACAGCAACTTCGGGTCTCCCAATTGCATAAGGGAGATATGCTCAAGCACACATCCTTAGGCCTGGCATCCCGGTGATCTATCAGACCATGGGCTCTTCACTGCAGGTTACAGACATGCCCAAGTTCCATTGCCAAACCACATGGAACCATACTGGCATCCAGGACACAATACTTCTAGACTGCACTCATCAACACGTCATGTTTCTCACCTGCACCCGGCCCTCAGTCCCAGAGATACCTGTCCCATCTCTGTTCTTGCAAGTGGTGTGCATGGACGTCATTGCAATAGCAAAGGCACCATACAAGACCACTTTACATTGCATTGCCTTATCAAACATATGCATGCAATGCTTCCAACCTGACCCCCATTGCAACTGATCATGTTACATGGAGAAGGATAGGCACATCTTGGAGTGTTTGAGAAGCAATGCCATGCTTAGGGGTTCTAATGAGTTCTATACGTAAATGACAACAGTCGGCTGTCATGGCTCCTCCACTAATCATCCAAAAGTTTAAAAAAAAGGAGGCTACTGTGCTGTCTGTTGTTAAAGAAATGTCATGATAAAGGTAGTAAGATTCCTATTTGGAGAAAAGCACCCATTAGAGTTCACCTGTGTTCAACTCTCACCAAGACAGCAGCCACCACAAGGATTACATGCTGGGTCTTTTCTTTGTATATTATTTGTTAACTGTCTTCACCATCACCAATAGTCCTATATCGACTTTCTCATACGAACCCTGAATAACCTGAATTGTAGGGGAATTCGATGAGGAGTAGCATAGTAGGAGTAAGGATAGTGTTGTGTTCCATTTATTTTTCAGTCTGCACTGTGTGACAAATTCAGTGGTTCGAAGTGCGAAACAACACAAGTTCCCCCAGCTGACAATAGGCAAAGGGAGTCCCTGAGAGGCAGAGCCACTTGGGTGACAGTGAGAGACACAGGTAAGCAGCGTTTGCTTTTGTGTGACACCTGCAAGAGTCTCGAGAAAATAACAGCAGTTTATTACGGACGTTCAGTCTTTAAGTGACTGGAAATATACTGTGAGAAGACAAAATACTGTGTTCAGGATGGGATTCACCTTAGGGAGGAGCAGAAAATCCCTTGGGGCAGCTAGGCAAGACACAGGCTCACATGATATGTTTGGATTGAAGTTGCTGACATTCTGAGTGGGAGGAGATACCATTCAGTGAGTGAACAACACATTAGGACATGTTTGCTGCCAGAGGTAGGGTGAAGGGCAACCTGCTGTTCATGAAATTTTACATCAGTGGCAGGACTTTCCATGCGCACTGGGAATGCCAGAATTACACGTGGTATTACACTAAAATGAACATACGGGAATGCCAGAATTACACGTGGTGTTGCACTGAAATGCATACGGGAATGCCAGAATTACACGTGGTATTGCACTGAAATGAACATACGGGAATGCCAGAATTACACGTGGTGTTGCACTGAAATGCATACGGGAATGCCAGAATTACACGTGGTATTGCACTGAAATGAACATACGGGAATGTCAGAATTACACGTGGTGTTGCACTGAAATGAACATTCGCCGAGACCTGCAGAGTACCCTGCACTTTCAGTGTCATGCACTATCCAGCATCACAAGAGGGAGAGGTACATATCTCCCCTGCAAAACATAAAGCAATACCACCACATGGTGCATTTTAACAGCATGAGGGTGGTGATACGCTGGACAGACTGTGGTGTTATTCCCTCTGTTCTCCCCTCCTTGCCTCGTTACGACTCCCCCTGCACTTGCACGATCTCAATGTCACCTGACCTAGTAAGATCGTCGTCTATGCCCTCCCTCTGGGCCCCCTTCCTTAATAGCGCCTTGAAAAACGCGTTTATAAGCTTGTTACAAACGCCGTATCATATCATTAACTCCTTACGGAATCAGGAATCATCATTGTTGATGAGACTACAAGAACCCATTGTCATACTTTTTATTTTATCCCGTGGAACGAAGAAGTTTAAAGGAAAGGCTTTAAACATTTTTTTTTTTAAAGAAAGGGTATTGCAAATGCGTTCACAGAGGGAGGAGCAGTTAAGGGACAGGGATTACAAAACAAAGATGCCACATTTGGACCCACATGGTGAGCATGTGAATGAGCTTCTGGGATTGTAGGCTGTAGGCAGAGCTCTTCAGCTCTCCTGAGTCCACTGAATCTCGAATACATTATTAGTTTGACCCTTGAGTTACAGCACTTAGAGGTTCACATCCTTTAGTTAATTTGCTTCAATTCAATAGTCTTAAGAAAAGTGTTTAATATTTGCTCTAGATGCTCTTGTAACTTATTGTTAATTACCCTCAGTTCCCCCGGCCCCCGGTTTTTGTTGGGCATTTCTGTCCTCCAGATCAACAAGGTGATGCTTGATAATAGATCCTAGATCTTTTTGCTGGTGTTGTGAATGCGTTTTTTCCCCCACATATTCATATTCTGAACCTTGGCCGCATAAATGTTGAACTTGGCATATATGATACAAGATTTACCTGTTAAACTCACTTGCTCGTATTTATAATTTTACAACTGTGACTGACGAAATTGTATCATATTTGGGATGAACTGCGTTCTATTTTGCAGCGATTCGTAAAAGGGTAAATATGGCGATTTATAAAAGTATGATACGACATGCATTTTAAATATTTTTGAAACATAGAACAAATTAATCAAATATTATTTTAATTATTATTCTTTCACTCTCTAATCCTTTAATTGGATTATTATAAGGCGGCAGAATTAAAGAGGATAGTCTTGAGATGCTTCTGGAACCGGAGATGGTTCTGCTCAAGTTTCAGAGAGACAGGGAGGCTGTTCCAGAGGGAGCCGCCAGGGGAGTAGAGAGATCTGCCCCAACCTGTTGCTTGGAAAAGCGACTGACCCTCAAAGAGTTGGAGGGGGAGAAGCGAAGAGCTTCAGTAGGAAGATACCTCCGAAGAGAAAGTTGGATGTATTGTGGTCTCAGGCCACAGAAGGCCTTGTGGACAATTCAGAGGGTCTTGAACTTGATCCTTGCAGCCACTGGGAGCCAATGGAAATATTTCAGGGCTAGAGAGATACAATCCCTGGGCTTGATGCCAAGGACAAGTCTCGCAGTCCTGTTCTGGATGAGTTGCAGAGGACGGAGAGTAGAGGCAAGCTGAATTAAAAAGATGCTTTTTGCAGTAGCCAACCCTAGAGTGATGAACTTTAAGCTAGCAGTCTGTAGGACATCAGTCCTTTAATTGATGAGTACCAATAGAGTAATAATTTCTATTAAAGTATGTTTCATTTTTGTGTTAAAACTTAGTTAATTGTCTTTTACTAGACTAAAATAAATGCAGCAACAATCAAATGCAACCGTTAGTGGATTTGAAGAGACCAACATTGATCTTAAAGAAGTTGCTGTCTCATGTTTTGCATTTACAACTTCTCATCCTTTACGAGACAACCTAGGGCTAGTAGACAGACAGTGGCACACCAGAGTGGCATGGGGGATCAGAAGGGAGCAGGGTGGGGGATGAGGCCATCTAACATTTGCAATAGAAACTACCAAGCAACAGCTCAATGAAGCCCTCCCATGTGTCACTATATCTGTTCATATATCTCTTTTTTCCATGGCGATGGATACTCTGGAGACTCTCAGCCAGCTTTTTAAACTGCGTGCGGACTTCTAGTGCCTGTAGATGGCCCTTTCACACAAGTCACCACTCTCAGCATCGAATTTAGGTTGACAGAGATGTCACTTTGTATAGAAGAGGTAGACCCAAACATGCCCAGTTAGCACCAAGCTTAATTGGATCACTGATTGCTAGGTTTATCATCTGATCCACTTCCTTTCAGAATGCTGAGACTTTGCAGAGGTCCCCCAATATCTGCTTCAGGTTTGCCCAGAGGGGGCAAAGTATCAGCAATTGTCTGAGGGATTTACGTCTACTGTGACTGGGTCAGGGCGATGACCTTGTCAGGTGGGAACAGTCACCACTCCCAAACGGAAGTTGTCCCTCTACCAGGTGGTATCCCAGAGCTGATCATGCCCCAGAGGTGGGGTGAAAGAGTTGAGGGGGCATTGGAAAGATTTGTTATCAATCTTCAAAAGGATTAAAATGAGAGGCATAGCCATCCAGTGTCCTGCCCTGTCACTTGGCTCAGCTGGCTGTCTTACCAGAATACACATAACCCTTCCACAGCTGATCTCATAGTGGTGCCTCAGGTATGATACCACATTGATGTGGTGCCTGGCTCCCAGCAGGAACTGGCCTGAGGAAAAAGAATCAAAGGGAACATGCATCCCAAAATGACTAGCCTCACAAAAGGGTGCTTCATACCAAAATGGCTTTTGCTGCTATTGACAAAGAAGGGGTGGTGTTAGTGTAAACAGCGGAAGCTCAGACCAGCTGGAAGGAGATTCCACAATCTTTTTTTTCTCTTTATTTCTCTTCCTTCCTGTCCCATCCGATTCCTTTAATACAAAGCACTTTGACTATCCTGTCAGAAGACAAAGTTCACTAGTTCCAAGGAAAAAGATCAGACCCCTAAACAGGCAGGCTTTTGTCAAATCACCTGTAGACCTTTGCCATGACCCTAGAGCCTGATCCGAAGGTGTCTGCTCGAGACATGCTTGCTGTACATTACACTGGGTGAGGCAACAAGACTCGTGCCCCATCACCTGGGCCATCCCCTAGCTGACGGGCAGTGAGCCAGCCCGATTGGTGAGTGGGGGCACCGATTTCTGGAGGAGCATACCGATCCCCAAGGACAACCCAGACTTCATGAGCTTCCAGACATAGCTTGCTGGAGACCTCCTGATTGACGTCCCATTGTGCCAGCCAGTGATCTGGCTGCTGGTGTGGAGCCCTTGTCTGGCCCTCGCATGCTCCCTGAAATGTTGGAGAATGGGTGGGTGCTCGCAGCAGGACCCCTTCACCTGGCTTGTGTGGCAAAGAGTCATTTGGAGCAGTGGCCCAGGAGTCCCTGGGTGCCCAGCGCAGATTGGTGGCTTCTGGCTGTGATACATAGGCCTGATGAGTCACACTGTGGATGCTGGACCGCATTTCACCTTTTATCAACCTGGGCTGTGGATGGTGTGACTTGAAGTGGCGACCTGATGCTGGCCTCCTGCTCACTTACATAATTGGACACAGTGATTGGTCCTTTCATCGAGATATATAGTTGTTGGTCTACGTATTCTACAACACGAAATTGTCCTCATTTACCACCTATAACTCGTATGGTTATATCTGAGAGCACAGTACCAGAGGCAACACGCTGCAATCTATTCTGTCCTTCTCCCATAAAGATCCCCCAAGCCCCCGGGAAGTGCACCTCGACCTCCAGGATGCCTTCGGTGGGAATGGTCTGCTCAGGGGAGGCTCCCCTGCTCCAGCCCCCTCGGGGATGAGTGCTCAGGACCTCATTCTTTATTTTCCATCACCTTGGCCCAAATGAAATATAGGTTCAAGTCGGTGAATGGCAACCTGGATTGTTTGATCTACAAGATAGACAGAATGCAAGAGTGGATTGAGAAGGAGAGGGGTTGGATGTCGGATTTGGAGCATAGAGTGAGAGTCCTGGAATGTACTAGCTCTGAGGTGACTCTGGCCATACGCACACTGAATCAGGAGGGGATGGGGATCCATGTGAAAAATTAGGATTTGTAAGCCAGATCCAGAAGAAATAACATACAAGTCATCAGAATTCCTGAATCTCTCCTTCTACTAATATGGAACTATCAATGGAAGAATTCATCAAGAAGGTTCTGTTGGGACCACGCTTTTCGGCTCACTTTCTGGTTGAAAGAACACATCCAATATCAGCCACAACCCCTATACTTGGTCAAAGGCTCTTTGCTCAATTGTTGAACAACAAGGACTGTGATCTTATCCTGCGTTGTGACTGGGAATTGAGTGAAATATGCTACCACAATGGCAAAATATCCTTTTATCTGGATTTTACATACACTGTCCAGAAGGACCCTTTTTCATAGCCTCCGTCAAACTTAAATTGTGTGAACAGGGCTTCCACTATGCAATGTTGTACCCCTCTAGGCTGCAGGCTATGCCCAACAACAAGACTCACAACTTCGATGACCCTAGAGAGGCTCATTCTTTCCTGTGATAACCTTTGGCTGGTGGAAGAACACTATGTACCTAGTTCCAATGTTTAGGGTGCGGGGGACTTTTCTCTGTCTGATGCTGTGTGGAGTACCCTTAGAGAGGAGTTTGTGGAGTTGATTTACCACACTGTTTACAGTGTTGTATTCACAGAGGACATGTTTCGGTTTTTTTACTCATGGCTTGTGATGTCTTCCACCCTCCTGATTTTGCTCTACTTCTGCTCTGGGGATTTTGCATATGCATTTCAGAATGTAACACCTGAGTCAATTGTTGGTTGTTTACCTATGCATCAAGTGCCTACTCTCCTCCCCTTGGTTTTGGCTGGCAGCATCTGTGGTCTAACGACGCCCCCAGGCTATTGCCCAGTGTCTATGGTGTGCAGTGTTTGTTGGGGTGGGGTTGCGCACTGCATGTTGGGGTAAGGCGGTGAGGGGAGGATGCTGATTTGGGGTTTTGTTTTACAATTTGAAATTGGTTCACATCAAACACTTGGGACACTTGTTTGTTATTTCCTTTGGCATTGGTGCAGAGTTTGCCAGGGCACCATATGGCTCCACCAAGAATGATGGGCTCTAAGCCTACACCTTGAGATGTCTGTAACCTGATCAGCTGGAATGTGAGGGGCTTCAATAACCTGATGAAAGCCTGTAAGATATTGGCTTTTTGTGCGCAACCTGGGGCCAAAATGATCCTTCTCCAGAAAACTCAATTCTCTGGTGCAGCCAATGATACCTTTGTCAGGACCTTGGGTTTCTCTTGGGTTAAACACCTAATGTTCCACCAATTCATAAGATGATTTAACTCTAGTTCACAAATCCCTCAAGTTCAAGCTGCTGGGGAGTGAACAAGATCCTGATGGCAGATACGTCATTGTCATGGGCACTTTGAACCACACCCACTTAACCATTATCAACACTTATGCCCCTAATGTTGATGATCCCACGTTTCACAGGATTTTGATTGCCAAATGTATCCAATATCTACACACTCATATTGGTTGGGCTGGTGTTAGGAATGCCTTTCCCCTTTGATGCAATCCTGGTCACCTCCTTCCAGGGAACTTATGGCAAAACAGATGGGCATGGTGATACTTTGCTGGTACCTGTAGTCCCGTTATAACAACACACATTATATGCACCAATCAGAACAGTACATCTATCCCACACCAAGATGGCCTTTGCAAACATAGCATTACATCTTTAGGACGGGCTACAGCATTGCAGAAGTACAACATGTAAGTAAGTAAGTCCAGAGGACGAGTGTCTTGCAAACATAAGTTATCCAGGACCTGAAGCTTTTCAGAGTTCCATCCACAGAAACCAATCTCAAGATTACGAACATTTGTTGGATTAGATAATTAGCCTTTACTGTTTTGATTCTATTTTTGCTTTTGGGACTTTAATCATATACAGGTTCCAATGTGTCCAGTTTTTAGTTTGAATGGCTGAGCGTGTTTTCCATGAACATAAGATAGTCGTTTCAAGGAACTGCTTTACTATTCACAGGCAAATAATCTGCATGAAGGGTTACAGTGATACTTACCTATAAGGAGACAGAACACTCACTCTATTCTTCTTGTTTCTCTCCAGTCCCCACCACAACACTGTTAAATAAAAAATACGGGAAATACTCATTACTTCCAATGTTGGCTTTCTTCAAACAGAAGGCAACTCCACCATTAACGTATGGAGCAGAATGTGCGTTAGGATGTCCATCTGACTTATGGAATACATTGGAAAATATTTTCTTGACCAGGGTACTTGCATTACCCAGGGGCACCCGACAGAGTGCCTGTGCTATGAACGTAGCTCAACCTCCATTAATGCGTGAGTATGCTGGAACACATTAGCGCTTTATAGGAAAATTACTTTGGAAGACAGCCTACCACAGTACAAAATCTTTGAAAACCCAGGACACAACAATGAGTCCGCTGTGTTGGACTTATGGGTAGAACGTTGAAAAGCATTACTTTGGAACTAGATACCAGCATTGACATGTTGCATAACTATCCGGACCATGTCAAAAAAAGATTATAGAGAAGAGATTGGTGCGAGACAAGTGGCAGAAGAAGGACGTACACTCTTATGGAAACCGCCCCTAGTGAAAAAGGGGGCTTAAATGAGATTCACAGTGCATGGAAACTATCCCTGATCTCCATAGAAGATGACTATATGTTGTTTCGTTTAAATCTGTTTAAAATGAGAGAAAGGACAAACTTGCGGTCAACTGATAAAACACTGTCTGAACAATGTAGACTGTGTAATATCTCCAAAGAAACATTAAACATCTCACGCTATATTGTGTAGCACTCAATGACCAAAGAAAACTCCACTTTGGGAAATTTACTATGCATAGGACTACAACAAGCGTTGAAGATTGGTGGCAGTTAATGTTCGATGAATCTGACCGCAAACTAAATATAGCACTGACTTTTTTCTTAGAAGCGATGGTCCTCGCCTAGAGAGTCATGTTGACATTGCATGAAACATTGAAATGAATTCACTACCTCTTGTTACTATAGACCACTGAGTGCAGGTTTACTAAGTGCTACATAATGCACTCATTGATTTTCAAAGAAAATAAGAGTCGTTTGAGAATGATTAGTAGATGCATGAATGTGTTTGTATTTCTCTTTTATAAACTTTAGGTTTTTAAAGGTTTGTAATAAACCAAATAAAAAAATAAATAGATAAATAGCTGGGGATTTTAATACTATCTTACGTATGCACCTGGATAGATTTAGTAATGCAAAGCGCACCCTCTCGCTGTCTGCACAGAAATTAATACTGGTATAGATGCCTTGGAGCCACTCAAATTGCAGAGGACACTGCACCCCTCCGACAGAGAGTATTCTTATTACTCATCTTTTCATGACAGGCAGTCACGCATTCATTATATTCTGACATGAACTGGTCTCCTGCATAGAACAAAGGAGCACATATTGCTCCCCAGAACCTTCTCGGATCACTCACCAATTCTATGGAGATTTGGTGTCGCAGACTCTCATACGACCTTCGTGGAGGTTCAAATCAGATGCCCTTTTAGATATTGCTTTCAAAAGTGACATTAAAGAGATTATAAACTCTTTTTTGCAGTCAATGTTAGCTCTGTCCCTGTGATGACTACAGTCTGAGAGACGTTTAAGATGTATCTTTGAGGAGTCTGTATAGGTATTGAGAATGGCATTCTAGAGGCCATTCGTTCAGAATTGTCCAGACTTGAGTCGGACCTTAGATGTTGCAAGCTGTGATCGGAGTAAGCAGAAGAGGAGGGACTGCTGTCAACCAATAAGATTAAGCTGGATCAATCCCACTCTGCGGCCGATAAGGAGTTCCAATTTCTTTTGACACGAAGGCAGGCTCGTAAATATGGTGAGGGAGGAAGACCAGCAAACACCTTGCTCGACTTTTATGTCCAGAGGGTGGTCCTCCTGGTGTGCCCATTATAAGGAATACGTAGGGGAAATTGATTTCAGACTGAGTACCCATCGTTGACACCTTTCTCACATTCTATGAGAATTCATATGCCAAAAGGGATTCTTTCTCCTCCACAGATTTGCAAGCTTACCTGACGGATATACCGTTGCCTACGTTGTGTCAGAACGTGTTGGACCTTCTTAACATCCTGATTACACCCAAGGACATCATTTCTGCAATATCGGCTCTACCCACTTCTAAGGGACGGGACTCTGATGGTATCACTGCTGAATTTTTTTTACAGAGTTTGAGTTCACAGTCACACCACATTTGTTACAGTTTGGGCAGGAATCTTTACATTCTGGGGCCCTTCCACCTACAATGCGAGAAGCAGCGATTGCATTAATCCTGTAGCCTAGTAAACACCCGGCCGATTGTGCCTCCTATATACCTAGATAGCAAGTTCTAAAATATTGGCTGACCACCTCCGGCCTTATGTGTCATCACTGATCCATACAGACCAAGCCAGCTTCATGCCTGGTAGGTCCGCTGCTTTAAATCTTCAGCGGTTATTCACCAGCATTACTCAAGTTAACCCTGGGGTAATGCACTGGGTGCTCTATTGGATGCTGTAAAAGCATTTGATGTGCCCTGGGATAATTTATTTGGAGTTTTGGAGAAGATGGGGTGTGCGGGTAATTACTTGCACTGTGTAAAATGTCTTTACTCTGGGTCCAGTGCAAGGATTGGCCACTTTGGCAAACCTCTTACTCCTCTTTTCCGTTAGGGTGGGAGACAAGACAAGGGTGGCATTTACCACCTTTGCTTTTTGCCTAGGCGATCGAGCCGCAGGCAATTTGTATCTGTATTTTGCATCATGGACGTGGACTGGCATTGGGCAGGGTGAGGGAACTGGTTTCTCTGTACGCTGGTAATATTATACTGTACCCACTGTTGAAAAGTTGCAGATGCTGGGAATCCTGCGCCCCCTTCAAAGGATTGTCCTTTGTTGCTCCCTGTTACTCCATCTAAGCCCCACCCACAAGGAAGAAAAGCCAGGCCCTGTGAGTGGACGGGGCAAAGCCCACAGATAAAGGGCATGGGTGCTGGGAATCCCGTGTCCTGTCAGGGGATTGTCCTTTGGTGCTCGCCATTACTCCAGCTAAGCCTCGGCCACAAGGAAGAAAAGCCAGGCCCTGTGAGCCCACAGGGCAAAACCCACAGGGCAAAACCCACAGGGTAACGGGCGCTGGTGCTGGGAATCACACGCCCCACCAGAGGATTGTCCTTTGGTTCTCACCGTTACTCCAGCTAAGCGCCGCCCACCAGGAAGAAAAGCCAGGCCATGTGAGCCGACGGGGTGAAGCTTGCAGGGGAATGGGCACGGGTGTTGGGCACCCTGCAGTGTGTTTGGTGCCCGTGGGTGCACTGGAGCAGGTGCAAGGACCCGCAGAGTTGTGCTACATGCAGGAGGTGTTAAAGACTATCAGTTGACAGAGTATTTTTATTTTTTTAGGTGAGGTGAGAAGCTTCAACATAGGAGGAGCGGGCGGCACCCACACTGCCTACCTGAACTGAGTAGAACCAAACTGAACTGAACTGCAACTGAACTGTTATTGCATTGAATTGCCACCGAAATTGCTATCCATCCACGTGTTTTTCCCGATCAGCACAATCACCCCGACCCTCCAGTGCTTCCCACTCCAACTCCATATTGATCCATACTGATATGGCTTGGCAGCAACACCGGCCCTTGTGGCAGAGACCAGTTTGCTTTGCGGTGCCCTGCATGATTTATTACGCAGCTTCCTGACATCCGGGCAGCCAAAGCATAAAATATTGACAGTTCGACGCAAAATGCACCCAGCACAAGCACCACACATTTCTAATATCTCTAACAACCCTGGCGGTGCTAAAACGTGGCCCACAGCTCTATTAAATTTACTGTTGAAGCCTACAAACTGTTTAAGGAGATAAAACAGTTCTTGGAGGGTGACTTGACTTTAATGGTAGATAATGCCACAAGCTAAGCAGGAGATGCCCTTCTCAATAAAGATACCTTAGAAACCGCAGTTTGCGGCGGAGCGTCTGCCCATAGCCCAGAGAGCTACAGTCACGCCAATAGAGGGCTAGGGAACTGTTCTGCCTGTAGTACCAGGATCAAGGACATGCCTCCTCAGAACATGGAAAACCTAGGAGGGGACAAGTAGATGTCCCGTCGATGTAGTCCCGGTAACCACTGAGAATACTATTGGTAGTGACACCCTGGAAACATTTATCGACAGCCCAGATGCAACATAGTTTATACAGGGAAAAACCTGCTACATTACGTTTCGTTGTGGTCCATGTGACCGACATGATCAAAGGCACTGAAACTGAGACCCAGACTACAGAAACTACCCCCCCAACCCCTCAACAGGGAAGCAAGAAGGGCAAGGGGAGTGGTTGCTGATATACAGGATTAGCATTCCCCTATTACCAATAGTCACCAAAGATGCGGCGGAAACACACTCAGAAATTAAGTTACAAATGTGCCCCACCTCTCCCTGTACCATTTCCTCTAATAGAATGCCCATTAGTATCAACCTCAATTACACACACGTGGATTCTCCGACTGGATGCAAATGTAATTTAGTACTTGTAGAACTAACAGCTTTAAAGAAGCCAAACAAATGACGAATCCCTAGGAGAGGGGCAGTTTAATATGGGGGGCACATATGCGCCCCCCAGTCAGTGGAGGAAGCCCATAGTAGATTGATGCACCATCCCAAGCCGCCTAATAAAACAAGCAGAAACGCTGGTTATATAAGCATTCAGGCTGAAATGGGGGCCTTGTTCCCAGCTAATTTAGGCACATGCATGCAAACCTCAAGCCCCTGGAGCAAACATGCAATGCCACTAGCGCTGACAACGTGTGGGTGGGCAGACCGGGGGTAAGACTATTCACCCGGATGATAAGGCGTAGCCGACGTTGAACCCAAACATGTCCCCTGTGAAACCAACTATTGGGTTTCGAGACGGCAGCATGAGTGCAGGGCAGATCTTGGAAACATGAAAGAGTCTCTCAAAGGGGGTTTGATCTTTCTGCACAGAGCACCCAAAACAGATATTGCCCTATCGGAATCCCGGGAATCACTAATTAACAAGTGCAGCCACGGGTTCAGAATGGTGTCTGGCTGGGTATACCTAGTACAGGAAGACACTGTAGATTGCAAAATACTACATCACCAGGGGGGGAGTGCCTTCCATTCCAGACAAATCGAATTGAGGGAGAATAGAGTGGCTTATGGCATTTGGGAATTGGGAAAAGGCACTGTTTACCAACTGGGAGCATGATTATTGTTAGTGCCTCACTCTTAAATAACGACGCCCATCGAGCAGGAATCAAGCCACAATATCCATTGCTCTCTGGAACTAATACAATCCCACCGAGGAAAAGAGCCTGGGGCACCACCTGTAGTTGAGGGCCAATAGACAAGAACTCATTGAGGCATGGGGGGCCAATAGTAATTAAGGTCCTGGGGTCGCAGATATCATTCCTATACTCCCAGGAGACTTTGTTGGCAATTTAGAGAATTGTAATTGTGTATATGTTGTACATTTTTGTTGCACTTTGATGGCCTTATGGCCGATTAAAGTTATTGATGATGATTATACTATGGAATTAATCCCCATTCCAAGGGCTGGAATGGGAGGTTATTGCCGGGCAGCCCAAGATATCGGCCTGAGCGAAGCCGCTGGGTTGTCGCTGAACTCGTAACACCGTTCCGCCACCTGATATCCTGGCCTGGGATATAAGGCGGCAGAAAGTGTAAGTGGCAAGTGTAAGTACCAATTACCGTGGAATCCCATAGGGCTCCATGGGAATGGGGACATGGAAGCACCGGCACTGTAGCTAACAATGCTGGTGTTTCTGTGAAGACCATTCATGCAGGGGCTGGTACCTCCCACAAGTCAGATCTGCTGGGAGCAACTGTCCATGCAGGCATACTCAGAGTCTGATAATCCAGAAAGTGTGCTGGTATGTTGCTACCGGCACCCTTATTTTTGGACCGCCAGGCTTGTAATGAGGCCCATTCTGTTTAACAAAGGTGATCATTTTAATATGCAGCTTAATGTAACAGTTTCACAATCTTCATGGAGCCCAGGGAAACCACTGCAGGTAATAATCTGCTTCTTTGTATTCAGCCAATTAGTGGTAGCACTCCTAACAATCTATTTTTAGCATGGCCATTGTAATCATCTTAAACAAATTAGACCATAAAAACCATAATCCTGGAATTCCTTGTGACAATTTTTTTTTTCTCTGATTTTAGAAACAAACTTATTATCACTAGTTAATACAGCTTGGTCCGTGAAATCTCTTACATGTTGAGCAAAGTGAATGGCACTGGGGTCTGAACATTCCTGCTTCACAAAAAAAGTGAACTTCTGCAAAAACAGATCTTTTGGTTTATTTAGAGTTCACAGGTTAAAATGAAACATAATTGATATATTCAAACCGATGTCAAAGAAAGAGGCAATTGAGCCATGTTACTCATATTGGCAAATTGATAATACATTGTTATGTTCATAAATATACTTCATCGCTCATGTGATTTGTACTCACTTTCTGTGTATCATTTCACTAAAGAATACTAATATTCAAGTTTAACAAGTTACTGAGTTCTCCTTTCACTTTGCAGCAAGCATGCAGAAGCACCTGTTAAATTACATGTCTTTAAATAAATCCTACACAGATAGCATATTTTTCTTACTCAAAAATGACAGGTCAATATATCACATTAGTTATGTGATATGTCAACATAAAGCATGTTTCTGGACAGGCTATGCATCATTTAATAGAGAGTAATATATTCAATTAAATAATGTACAACAGTCTCCAGATCCTACCCAGTGCCATCTTCTAGACACAAGGATAGGACTTCAACGCAATATGCTCAATGGAAACTATTTTTTAAGGGAATTTATGGTAGCAAAACAAACCCCAATATCTTACATATTTGCATGTTCTGGTTACCAAAGTACCTATAACTCAACCACCTCTTGATGTAACGTGTTGAGTTAATTAAGATAACAAATAACCATTTGGAAAGCATTGCTTTTTGTGACACACTGGGCAGTAGCTCTGTGCACATTGGAGGATACATTTTTACCCATTGTGCATTTTAAAGAAGACTGATTCAGAACAATTTCTCATGAGTGAATAGGATTTAGAGGTACATTTGCCCAAAACGTTGTCATTGTGCCAATCACTGAGCTGTACTTGAAGCCTCTCACCTGGATCAAGGAAGCAGCTTTCAGGTAACCTGCAATGCATGGGAGCATCGCAAAGTACTCCATTTATCTGACCCTGTTTTCTGAAGCTTGCATTGCCCGGTTTCATCAAGAATAGCCCATACAAAAATACCTCATAGGATTCTTATAAGTAGCTTACAAGTACTTGTAAAAAACGAATTCGGAACACCAATAAGAACTCATAACACCAAAATACATATTTAATACCTACAACATCGAATACTTTTGAAGTAGGATTTATACATGATTGTATAAGATTATGATAAGATCCTTATAAGAAAAGCAATAAGAAAGTGTTGTAGGGAAATGCAAAAAATAAATAACACATCCACTAAAACCTCCATTCAACAATAGGACACACTACAGTGATCACCCCATGTTCGAGGTTCTACAGGGACATTAATGGCCCAAAAGCCTGAATCCTAAGTAGGCCCAAGCAAAGCTTACCATCCCTGCACACCACTGAATGTGATGGTGATCGCTATTCACAATCTGGGGTTCCCTCTGGGGTGTGAATACTTTATAATTATCAATTTCTCCACAGGAGATGGGCTCCATGCAAATTATGTGTGTCCAATCACCCATACAAAAAGACAGTTAAAGGTGGCCACACCATGGAAACTAGAAGGAGTTACTAAGAAGAAAATGGCTGTATGTTGCCCGAAAGGGACAGGAGGAATTACTATTTTGATCATTTGAAGTCCTCTGAACATTCCAAATCAGTTAACCGACAGGTGAAGGGGCAGAACGGGAAGTACAGGAACCAGATGGCATTTGCAAGTTATGCTATGTTGCATAGAGCCTAACTACCAAATTCATGGCCTCAAATCCCTTTAGGTTGTCCCGGGGTTCAGCAGACCATAGTCTGAATACACAGAGTAAATGGTACATTGCATTGCAAAAGAAGGACATCGCATAAAGTTATGCAACCTTAAGACCCTTCGCTAATGCCCCAATTCTTACAAAACGGCTGCTATTCAGTTACAAGAGTTCTAGAATGCAATTCCATCTTACACCCAAGGCAATCTGGCTTTAGGCCAAATCGTGGCACAGAAACCACTTTACTGGGTCTTCAACCACAAATGCTTAACATTGTGGATGAAAGTACAAAGGATATAATAGTATTACTAGACTTTTCCTCTTCTTAACCACGAGCAACTGCTACATACCCTAACCACCACAGATTGTTGTTCTGAAAATGCAGTAAGTTGGCTTCACCTTTTCCCAAACAATAGGATATCCCGGTTGCAATGGGATAATGCTATATCTGACCCAGAGGAGATAACCTGTGGAGTTCCACAGGGGGCATGTCTCTCTCCTGCCCTATTCAGTTTTTATAGCAAACCCCTCTATGATATGCTCACAGGTGTGGAAGTGCAATTCCCCAACTACGCAGACGGCACCTAGCTACTAATGGAACTGAGCCGTGACCATATCAAAGTCCTTGACAGACTTACACTTATTTACAAATCTATTGGTCGCTAGAGGTCGTCCAACTGGATGTGTTGGAATCCATCAGAAACCGGGCTCCTGATCTTTGGATCCACACAAGCAAGAGCAAAACTAGACCGAATGTACTTGCACTTCATCATAGATAACAACAGGGCAGCAGTAGCATAAAAGGTGAAAACACTGGGCATGCACTTTGAAGCCTCTTTGAGCAGAGAGCTCCACGCTGCAAACACTATGAAAAGCACACAATGTCACCTCAGATTGCTGATGCAAATCAAACCTTATGTCTAGCAAAAATTGAAACATTTTGGTGAGGGCAATAATCATGCATAGAATTGAGTGTTGCAACGTTCTTCTGTGCAGAACCAAAAAAGGCATCATCCAAAGACTTCAAATACTACAGAACAAAGCTGTAAGGATTGTTAAAAGCATCCCTAGTTGACAGTGTGTGTCTAATGACAGAAAGGATCTTTATTGGATCCCTGAAGCAGCCAGAATTCCATTCAAATTAAACACCCTGATCCATAAGGAACCTCTGCCCGGACCACAGGAGTGGAAGCCCCTTTCAACACTCCTGCAGCATTGTGCCGCACAGGAGTGAAGCCGGTGCTTCCTCCCTCTTTTAGGTAAGCCATCGGGCTTATTCTACACTCGCACAAGATTGCGTTTTTATTTTCACCTCGTGAAGTGCTTTTGAACGCACATTGCTTTGCTCTGGCTGCTTCACCTATTTCATTCCGACACGATCTAACACTCAGGAATGCGTGGGCACCTTTACATTGTGCCTGGACCTTCCCAAACCTGCTACGCTCCCCATTGGCCACTACTAATGGGCCAATAGCCAACCGGGAGGCATAAACCGGACTCTGCACGAAGGCCTGTCTTCCTGTCCCAGCCTGTCGTGCCTTCCCAGCCGACGGCCAGAAACTCTGCTCAGCTCCGGACTACACCTTGAGCCTTACAGTACCTTTTGACCCTGAATCTGTGGTGACTTGCGTTATTTGCCACTTCGTGGTGAGCCCTGGACGATCACGCCTTGCTGGCTAGTGCATCATAAAGGACCCGCTTAAGTTAGCTGAACTCTGCCTGCTCCCCTTATATCGCTATTTGCATAATTCATTTATGTACTGCTATCACTCGACCGATGCGCTTGTAAATGCCCCAACATACTTTGGCGCATACCCTGTATTCGTTGTACTGTGAGCCGTGCCTCATCGCTGCCTATGCTAACTCTAACACTACTGCCATTTATGTATCGTGCCCCTACACAATCCTCACACTTAACGCTGATGTGTACTATATTGATGCTGTTGTAAATGCTCACCGCCTGCTTCCTTACCTCTGACTTTATATGCTTCTGGAATTAAGTCTGTGCCCCCTTGTGTGTGCTCCCGATCACAGCTCTGCATAGTCCTGATTATCCACACGGAAATCACAGTTTTTTCATTGCAACTTGTCTAAATGGTTTGAAATGTGGAGCTCGTATTATGTTGACCAGGTGCGGACCCTGAGTTGTTATTTTAGTCGAACACTGCTAATGTTCACACCTGCAATGGTCCCTGGGCTCCCACTGTACTGTTAACTATTGTGGCCACACTCTAGCAGACCCTCACTTCATTTGAGTCTTGCAAGGTCCTACGTGCCCTCTAACTACTACAGTGGTAGAGCTTAAAATGCTGCGAACTCCAGACTCAAACTACCTACTGCATCGGTCTCTCCCATTGCAGTTCACTTACTGGCACTCATTGTACTTCAGATCATGGGCCTTACTTTCTCTTCTGTTCCTGATTTTTCCCTCAAGCATCATTATTGCTCAGCTGCACCTCTTGCCCTCACCTGATTCTCGCCCTTCACTTTCACACAATCCACTCATCCTATCCATCATGATTGCACCCAACCCTTATTTAAAAGACCCAGCCCTCTGGATCCGACACTTTGCCACTAAACCCACACCGAATCATCCTTTCACCACCGACACTAGAAATGTGAGACTCGGCGCAAGACGTTGTCGTGCTACCATTAATCAGTCTCCCAGTATAGCCAGCAAAGCTACACCACCCACTCAGCCCACCTCCATCTCCGCCCGCAATCTGAGGCTAGGCTCGAGACTCCACCTGACTCCTACTCATACTCTTCCTCACGCTAGCAACTTCTATCGAACCAAACTGCCGGCACTCACTGTAGTCAACCATGCACCTCACATGCTAGAAACCAGAGACTAGCATCTAGGCTCCCTTTGGGGACGCGCCACCAGGGCCATTATCCTAACATCACATTCCCACAACCACACTCCTACACACAACCCAACCTCAGCACCGGTTGCAGACTTAAATCCATCACTGCTTCTGACTACAGGCCATATCAAGGCAAATTACATGAAGCTCATTGGCGCCCTGATCAATGCCTGTTCTCTTTCAGCACACGCCCTTGATATTGCAGATATGATTACTTCTGGAAAGTTAGACTTCCTGGCCATCACCGAAACTTGGTTGCATAGTGCATCTGGACCTTCACTTTCCCTAGCTGTTCCAGACAACTATTCCATCATTAGACAAGACAGGGACACCAATCAAACTCAGGGTGGAGGAATAGCCATCACCTTCAAAAGCTCACTTGAACTTAGGATGGTCCCTAACGTCCAGCTACCATCTGCTGAACTTCTATCCATCAAGTTACCCCTCTCCCCCAACCAAACTATTACAGTGCATCTCTTATATAGGCCCCCGGCCCCATTATTACATTTATCAATGATTTATCATCCATTCTTGCCGCTAGTACCAAGCCCAACTTGCAAATCCTTCTACTTGGTGACTTTAACTTTGGCTACCAAGATGCAAATAATCCCAAAGCCACAGACCTCCTAAACATACTAACTGACTATGGCCTCACCCAACACATCAAGGAGCCTACTCATATCAAAGGCCGCACTCTTGATTGGGTTGCTGACCTGAACTGCAAGCTTAACCTGATCTCTGTGATTCCATGCCTCTGGTCAGACCACTAAAAATAACCTTTGCAATTAACGCCAGTCCTCTAACTTGCAAACCCAATCTAGCCCCTTCCATCCAAACACGTAATAAGAAGGATATTTCGACTGAGAAACTTCTTTCCATCATTCTCCCTCTACTACACACCACCCTGACCACCTGCTCAGACCCTACAGTTTTAGTGGATATTTATAACTATGCTATGCTCAAAGCCCTCGATACTATTGCACCGCTAAAATTGCATAAACAAAAACCTTGTTCTCATTTGAACTCATGGTTCACCCCCCATCTTAGAGACTTATGTAAAGAAAAAAGAAAGGCAGAGTCCCTCTGGAAAAATATACCTTCCCTTGTTAACAAAAACAACCTAGCTCTGGCCTCCTCCACTTATAAAGCTGCTATTTTTGTAGACAAAAAAGATGTATACAACAAACGTATCAAACAGGCCCAATCAAACACGAAGGAACTTTTTAAGATCCTCAAGGAACTAGAGTCCCCTGTTGCCCCCTTGGTGACATGCTCCCCTGACGCTGCCTGGTGTACTAATATTCAAAAGGCTCTTTTAGATAAAATTGCCTTACTTCAAACAAAAAGAAATGCTAAAAAGAACAACCTTACCGATTCTACCCTGAACACACCTCCGTTCAATCTCGCAGTCCCTAATCACCCTCTAAAACCTTTCAGCTTTTCTTCACTAACCATTGAAGAAGTGGAAAATATTATGAAAAAACTCAAACCATCAAATTGTCAAGGAGATTCTTGCCCTGCACCTATTATCAAGGAAGCTGCACATGACCTTGCGCCCTTTATCACTACCTTTATAAATGCCTGCTTCAGATCTGGCATTGTCCCGGATAAAACCTTAAGGATGCCTGGGTTATCCCATTAATCAAAAAACCTTCCCTTGACCCAAGTAACCCTGCCAACTATAGGCCTATCACTACGGTACCATACCTACAAAAAATTCTGGACCACGCTGCCTACATGCAAATTCAGGACTATCTTGAATCTCACCAACTACTCCGTCAATCTGGTTTCCATCCTAGACACGGGACAGAAACTTCTCTGATTGACTTAAAAATTCAAATTGACGATCTAAATGATGAGGGCAAGATGGCACTCCTCCTACTGCTCGATCTGTCAGCGGCATTTGACTTGGTTGATCATAAAATTCTCTGGCACCATCTCAAAACTGCTGCTCACTTTTCGGATTCAGCATCATCCTGGATTAGCTCCTTTTTGGCGAATAGAACTATGAGGGTCTTCTCTCCTTTAGCCTCTGCAGAACCTGCCCCTGTCTCTTGTGGAGTCCCTCAAGGGTCTTGTGTCTCTCCCACATTATACAATGTATTTACCAAGCCACTCTTTGACATAGTTGACTATCTGGGTGTCTCATACACCAACTACGCTGATGACACCCAGATACTTATCCCTATCACTGGTGACTTGGCCCTTGACACAAAGGCACTTAATAATGTCTACTCAATCATTCAGGCTTGGATGGCGCATCATGGGCTTTGGCTCAATGATGAGAAAACAGAGCTACTCATCCTTGGATCACATTCAAAACTGGCCCAACTTGACCCAGCCTACAAATCATTTACCATAGACGGCAATACCATTAAAGTGTCTAATGTAGCAAAAACTCTAGGCATTTATCTCGACGCTACTGTATCACTAACTAGACAAACAAATGCCATAGCGTCTGCCTCGGCTCATACTTGCAAACTCATTACAGCCTGCAGGCCCTTCCTGAGCACTGAGAACTGCATCATCATAGCTAGAACTCTAATCATGGCAAAAATAGACTATTGTAACGCTCTCTACCAAAGAAATTGACAAGTTACAAGTCACAGAGAATAATGCATTCAGGGCAGCCCTTAATATCCTTACAAGATCCCACATCTCAGACACTAGACTCAACCTACATTGGCTCCCCGTCGTGCAAAGAATATCGCTTAACACCTTAGCCTTAACTTACAAGGCTCAGAACAATCTGGCACCAGCGTATCTGGCCAATCGTTTCACGCCGCATGCCGCGAATAGACCGCTCAGAACAGCCTGTGTCAACACTCTCTTCATACCTATATTTAAACTGCAGGCTTCCCAGTCCTCGCAGCTAAACTCTGAAACAACATCCCTTCCACACTCAGACCAGAACCTACGTTCCACTCCTTCCAAAAAAAAAATCAAAAAAAGCTTACCCGAGTCCCCAGCGGGGGGCGAAGGCAGCCTCTCCGCCGCAGGGAGGCTCGGAGCAGGGATGGCCCCGCTTCGAGCCTCCTCATTGGCTGATAGGCTGTCACGCCCCCCACCAGGGACAAGGCGGCTGGAATCCCGGCTGAGAATCGAAGGATTCTCGGCCGGGTAATGACCCGGCGAGAGCCAATCAGAATGCTTGTTGCCTTCTGATTGTCTCTCGCTGGGTACTAATGTGAATTATGCGCCCAGAAGCCTCAGTGCAAGGTTGCGCTTTACAAATAAAATAAATACAAATACAATAAGTGCCTATATGGCACAGCCCCCTCCTACTTAAAAGATATGACTGGTGCAATACTAACCCAATAGAGCCTTACGCTCCAGTAACACATTCCACCTGATGTGCCCGCATACTAAACGGGTGAGAGGGAATGGCCGTTCCTTCTATGCTCAAGCAGCACTTGTATGGAACTCACTCCATTTGAATCTGCAACAGGAAAGAAATCTCCCCACTTTTAAGAGATGATTGAAGACTCACTTATTTGAAAAATCATTTGGCCTTTGGACCACCTGTTGCCTTTTTTTGGCTTGTCTCTTTTCTATGTTGTCTTATGTATATGCTGTGCCCTGATGCCCGTGGGCTGTGGCGCATTACAAACAAGCAAATAAATACATAAATATGCATTTACAATTGTGTACAGATAATCATTTCTGAAAGAGATGATGAGTACTTTAATGAAATGTTTAGCCTTTTCATTTGTTGGGCGTGGGGTGCTGTATGATTTGCTATGTCAGTGACTATGTGGTTGCTGGCATGAGTATCCAATTTGGTGTTGAACTCAGTCAATTAATGAAGAAAAACTAAAATAAAAGGTGGAGTGAGCACTGTAGGCATATGTGACTATTTGTCCCTAGAGCTAGTTTCAGTTGACAGTTCTGAAATGCTACACATGCATATTACGTGTACATTTACCAAACTTTGCATAGCACATGTTACATTATATTCCATTCTTCCTGGCAGACCGAGGTTCAATCATATATTTGCAGGAAACGACTTGTTGAAACTTGCATGACTTTTTCACTGTACCATTCCAATCCATCTATCTTTAGCAGACCATGGACTGGTCTTGATGGGTGGAAAGTACAATAAGGAAAAAGAAGTTGCGCCATCATTTCATGAGAATGAAATGAAACAAAAAGTCCTATATGTGCAGCCTGTAAGGTTATATAATAGAATTATGCGGTACACACATATATTACTAGCTCTAAGTGTACGTAAGGTTATGCCACCAGAATGTGCCATTTATTTTGGCAATGGGTACATAAAATTGGGCCGTACATTAGGTGACATAAGTACATCTGTGGTTAGGCAACAAAGATTTTGCAACTTATTTGGGAAAGTGCATTAAACTGAGCAAGCTGCATCAAGATGAATTTGAGGCCAGGCCTCTGGTTCCATCTATAAAGTGTTGTTCAAACGAGGAGCCAGAGTTGGTGGTATTTGTCCTGGTAATGCTTTTTTTTCCGGATGGAATTCTCTCAGTTCCTTTGCAAAATGCATTTGCAAGAGTTTTTTAAAAATGGTGTCACTTATGAATGTGATAATTTTTCTGGCTTGAGGAATCCATTGTCATTTTGTCCTCCAATGCATACCCGCTCACCAGAATTGGTGTTGTTTGATAGGAACATATTGACCGATCTAGCCTGACTTGAGACACAGTCTATGTCCAAGCATACAAATTTGAGCCGCCATGAAGTGAATCTACTCAATAAATTGGGGCACAAAACTGACATCATTATACGTCAATCTGATAAGGGCTTTGGCATCGTGATTTTGGATCGGGTGTTTTATATGGAGGAATGTGAACACTTACTGGTTGGTACCATTAGTTACCGTAAACTTTCTAGTGATCCTACTAATGAATTACTAACTTTGATTCAGTCTAAGCTACAGAGTAGAATTTCTGGTTAGGAGAGGGGCACGTACCCACATTTTTTATATCTTATCAAAGATCCACAAGAATCTTTTCAATCCACCTTGTCGTCCAATCGTGTCATGTGTTTCCTCTGTGTTAGAAATGCTGTCCAAATTTGCCAATATATATTTTAGACCCTTTATATCCAAGATGGAGTCATATGTACAGGACCCCAGAAGTGTCATCAACAAAATAGAAGGATTACCTTTTGATTTCAACAGTCAGATTATGATTGGATTAGCCATTGAATCCCTTTACACATCGATACCTGAGCAGGCTACTCTGGAAGTAATTGATGAGGTTTTCTCTGCTAGGACTGATGATCATCCAGTTGCTTACAGTTTGATTTTGTGGTGTGTTGAAACAGCATTTACCAGGAATATTTTTTTATTCAAAGATCGGTTTTTCCAGCAGATAGAAGGAACGGCCATGGGGGAAGCTATGGGCCCTAACCTGGCAAATTGATATGTCCATAAGTTTGAACAGACCAGGTATATCAAAGCCAACCCACATAATAACAACATAGGCAGTTGGCTATGCTACATTGACAATATTTGTATTATCTGGTCTGGTACAAAGGAGCAATGTATTGAATGACTGAACCAACAGAATCAATATTTGAAGTTAGCAACTCCTTGAGCTATATTGATGTGATTTCTCTGAACATTTCTGTGTATAGTGCCAATGGATCTCTACTGGTGCGGCCATATTATAAGTTGACTGATAAAAATGATTTAATTCAGTACCAAAGCCACCATGTGGAACATGTCAAAGAACAATTTGCCATTTGGGCAATTTCTACATCATAAATGTAACAGTAGCAGTAGACAACATTTCAAAAGTGAAGCCATACACTTGAGTAACAAATTGAGAAATAGAGGTTACCCCAATAAACTTGTGAAACAAACCATGAAGAGAGCCTATAATAATAACCGTGAGGCACTACTTGATGAAGACCCTAAAGATAGAAGTACTTCCAAGAGTTTAGTCTTTGTTAATACATACACAGATATGTTGTATCAAATAAAATTGTGTATTAACAGAAATTGGAGGACATGTTTTGATAATTCTCTACCTAAATCTCTCGTGGATTACAAAAAGAGCACTAACATTAGAAAGTTGGTGATTCACAACGATGCACATTTTGGTGTTAACAAACCAAGTACTATCACTGAGGTTTGGGCTTTGAAGTCTATTGTGGGGGACCATCGGTGTAGGTGCTGCTCTGTGTTTGACTTAACCATAACTGCATTAACTGTTGATTCTGCCAGATGTCCGTGCTATATGATTGATGTAGGTAAGACCAATCATAAATGCAAGATACGCATCATTGAACATAGGAGGCGCTTTAAGAACCAGATCGAGATAGCCCCTTTGGTTAGACATTTTATGGACAAAGGCCACTTTTTCATGGATTTCAAATGGATGATCCTGATGAAAATAAAAGGCCCAAATCAGATTATGATTAATGAGAAATTGATACAAGCGGAACTGAAACGTATTTACATGACTAGAAGCCACAAGATGGGCCTCTATGAGAACATTAAGTGGCAGCATGTGTACATTGTTTTACTGTACTGTTAGATGTTGACAATGAGACCTATATGTGTTTTTACGTTTTTGATGTAGTCTATTCTGGTGAAGGCCTTATGCAGCTCTAGGTTTCAATGCCCGCTCCATTTTTTCATAGTGTAGGTGTGTTATCAATTGTAGGCACCCCTTCTAAGGAACAGCATAATTGGTTAGTGAGGGGTACTCTCCTCCGACAGCCAACATTCCCTCCTTATGAAAATCAGCCTGCATTAAGCTGGACATTCCTGTCCCTGCACTCAAATAAATTCCTCCATGGACTCTTAAATGCAGCTGTGTGAGATGCCAAAGTCTTCATGAACAATGAGGGTTCCTGTGCTAAACTTGACACTATGTCAGAGGCCTGTGTGAAAAGGATAGTAGCAAAGCCTTGCCTTAGGGAAAACACAGTGGCAGGCACAGTGGACTGGGAAAGGTAGTAGTGCATTGAGTCGAATTGGCACCTCGGCCTGATCCAAAGATGAATAGCTGCACATTTCAACTGCCAGTCACTAACCCAAACAGTCTTGTCATGTTCAATCTGGAAGGAAAGGAAATAAGGCTACCCACTTGGCAATATGAGGTGGATGCGAACATACACATAATGGCATGAAAGTTAATGGATGTTGATCAACCCTCAATGTAGGGGTGAGGGAAATAGACAAGCACCAGTAAGGGATTCCATTGAATTATGCAGCCAATCATTCCCACTATGTATCCTCCCAGCTCGTGGGAGGGGGGGTATTATTAGGTTTTATTTGTAAATAGAGAAGACTGTCATCAGGAGCAAGCAGTAGGGACCAGGTTCAGAGATGGAAAAAAGTCTAAAAGCCTACTCGTGGCTGCCTCCCAGACATTGACTACGCCCAAACTCTGAGCAAAGGAGAAGATTAAAATCTTTGTGGAGCTATAATCCAGACACTGGATGAGACCTGACCCATTGAGGAGAAGATTCAGATCCTACTAGGGTTTATATACCATACATTGGCAATTACCAATATGCCAAAAGAGAGATAAAAGACCAAGGACCTGATTTACAGAATGTTTTGCTTGGCACAAAGGGAAAAAGTGCACTTTGCCCCATGCAAAACCAAAGTTTCCAATTCATGGATAAGATTTTGCGCAGGTCTGCAACTATTTTGCATTGGTCCTTGCCTACTTTGCACTGTGCTGAGCGCTTTGCACGACACAGCGCAAAGTGTGGGAAGGGCCAGCGCTAATAAACAAATAGGGGGCAGAACATGCATATTCATCATTCTGTGTGCAAAATGAGGAAGTGCTAGAAATACTGTGGGCGTGTTGAGGGACGCAGCATGCAAACAACTCTTCAAGCACAAAGATAACATGGTTTATGGATTTCATCATGCAGTTGTCCGGAGTCCAAAGAAGGACACAAATCTCACGTACTGACCACCACGTGATACGTGTTGCAAAGAAAGCCCAACTATAAACGCGCAATGCAACCCCAGACTAAATAGGACTTCCTGGATGTCGGACCCCGCTTTAGTGGCACTAATCGTTCATGGAACGGGGAGGCCTAGGGTTTTCCATCTGCGCACAATGCTATTTGGGATGCCAGACAAGGAGGTGTATGCAAGGTACAGAATCCCTCCCCATGTCATTCTAGACCTGGCCAGCATGTGAGAGAATGACCTTGCATCACCCACCATTTGTACCCATGCACTGACACCCCTGGAGATGGTGCTAACAGCTCTACATGTTTTGGTAACAAGTTCTTTTCAGTGCACCACTGCCATTGTTTGCATAATAGCATGTGTGCGTAGGCACACATACATGCCACGCACACTGCAAGCAATAAAAAGAGTGTGTGCCAGGAGTTCTTTGTCATTGCACAGTTTCCATGGGTACTGGGAGACATCGATTGTACCCATGTCGTACTACAGCCCCTTCGAGAGAGTTAACTAATGTATCGGAACTGAAACATTGGCATTCCATCAATGAACAGGTCATCTGTGATGCCAAGGGAGTCTTCATGCATGTGATTGCCAATTACCCAGGATGCATGCATGATAGCTACATTTACTGCTGTTCCCCTTATACCAGGCCCTGGCATCTTGGAACCTATGGTAACATCTGGCTCATCGGTGAGTATCAACTATCACGCAAGCAGTAACACAACACACAGAAAAGCAAGTCATGACAACCAATGTAAACAATAACCATGTCCACCTTTGCAGGAGGCAATGCCTACCCGCCCTGACCATTCCTGCTCGCACCATTCAGGAATCCAGCCACTGCATGTGAGGTAAGGTACAACGCAGCACACATAGCCACAAGGGCATAGTGGAGCACATGTTCGGGGTACTAAATTCACGCTTCAGCTACCTTGACCACTCAGGTGGTGTATTGCTATTTGCCCCAATAGTAGTATGCCAGATAATCGTGCCAAATTGCGTTCTCCACAATATTGCCACACATTGTGGCATAGTAGTGGAGCTGCAGGAGGGATAACACCTTCTTCCACAGACACCACCAATCCCCTAGGCACTACAAAGGGCACAGAGATAGGAGACACTTAATCCGGTCATACAAATTGCCCATTTGCAGCATACAGAGTGAATATCTCGGATGCCCTTTAATGATGAAATTGGGTAGATGCAGCATGCCCATAACAACACCCTGATAATGTGCATCTGGCAGAGGCAAACTTTGTGCCCATATACATCAAATCAAGTGCACAAACCACTAACACAGTCATAGCAAGTGTAAACAACACTATCCGTGTCGCTGGCACAACTACACATAACACAATCAATACATCCTGTCACTAGTTTTACCTGCTACCCACCAGAAACCGTGCACTCAACACCCAATAACACACAGGAGACCAGAAGTAGAAAGCCACAGCATATAATGCAAGCAGGACCCAATGACGGGGAGGACGGCTTCACCCACCCTAGACATGTCCCACCCTAATATACAGGTGGAGTGGCTACTCCATTCGCTTCCAAAAATACAGCCCACAAAACAATACTATAAGGAGCGATAAAGACAGACAAAGGCTGCATAGAAGAAGAATGTCCCCATCATGTGGCAGCCTCTGCCATTGAAAGCCTGCTACAGCCGTCCTCAGTCACGTAGCAATGTACTTCCCTGGAGGGTCCCACACCTACACACACTGCCTGAGGTGAGGCGTGCTGGCATTCCAGGGTCCTGTGACCTTGCTTAACAGCAACCGTTTACACTTGCTGAATGACTCACAACAAAGGAAAACACAAGTCAGAGTAGGTAGCACATCCCTGCACCCAATTACACCATACTGTGTGCACCTGTGAGTTCCATGCAACATGTGCAGAAACATACTATTCAGTCACCCATCTTCATCATGTCATCCTCTGCACCATTGCTGCTGGACGTGCTCACCTCAGGCCAATGCACTTCGAAACACTGCACACAGTGATCACGTCCCCACCCACAACACCACCATGCCATGTGCTCCCCTGAGAGCCATGCAACGAGTGCAATAATTGACACACCTGCCTCCCATATACAATAGGGCCTGCACAATCACCTTGTCAGCTTGCATAGACATGCAGTGCATGAATCAAAAACAACTGGACAGCCTTGAGGTGTCCTGCATGGAACAATGAAACATGGCAACAATGGTCGACCCAGCAGCACCAAAGGGTGGGGTTGCAGCCCTCGCCGTCTAATGTCCTGCCCTTGATGACTTTGAGCCTTGGCCACCACATTGGGCTGTGCCCCCCTGGGGAATACTGCTGAGTAATGTGGCTGCTACACTGCATTAGGGGCTGGTGCATAATGGCTGGGATAACACTAATGGACACTGGGGCTGTGGCTGGGACACCTTGGAGCTATGCCCTCCGGAGAGGCCTGGCGACCCTGACTGGCTGTGCCAGTCCCAGTAGCACTTCCCTGTGACACCCACAGGACCCTGGCTCCCACCTGGGCCTACAGCTCCTGGGCTTGCAAACCCTTTCCCTTTGTAGCAAGGCCCGTTAGTCCCTACCTGCTTTGGTGACCTAGAACGAGTGTGGAGTAGCCCGTCCATCTGCCCTGACATGTCCCACAGGGAGACACTTCCAACCTACTATCATGAAGCCTGACTGCAGACAAATCCTGGAGACAGCCATGTCAGCTGCAACTCAAGCTATCTGGTTTGACTGCTGCACCCATTTGTCAAGTTGGGCCCAGCTGAAGGACCAGATGTGTGGGGACAGCCCACACGGTCAAGATTGCCACAGCTAGCTCTCAAACATTAAACCTCTTCCTTATCTATAGACCTCCAGTCCCTATTGGAACCTTCGCTGAGGATCTCTCTACAACCCTGTCCAATAACTTAAAAAACACCTCCCAAACAATAGTGCTAGGCAACTTCAACCTAGGCTATAATGACACCAAGGATATCCAGTCTACAGCTACTGCCTCGATCCTAAAAGAACTGGGATTCTCCCAGAAAGTCAACCTTCCTACGCATAACAAAGGTTGAATCCTTGACTGGATAGCGGAACATAACTGTGAAGTAACCATCACAGATACTGTACCCCAGATCTAGACTGACCACCATCTACTACTATTTACAGTAGCAACGAACTGTGCCACGGCCCAGTCCTCACTTGCCCCTCCTATGCCCACGAGGAACAAAAAACTTATGACAGCGGATAAATTGTTGCCCATTATACTGCCACAACTTAACTCGCTCCCAGCCAATATGGATCCCAATGGGCTAGTTGAACAATTCAATGAAACTATGAATACAGCCCTTGACCACATAGTGCCACTTAAACTACGGAATAGTAAACCAAAAAAACATCTTAACTCATGGTTCACTCCTCATCTAAAAAATCTAAGGCTAATTAAAAGAAAACTTGAAACTTGAGACTCTCTCCTTCAGCCGAATACAAACTTAACCTCGCCAAGGCATCATCCCAATACAAGAAAGACATCCTACTAGCCAAACAGGAAACGTATATTATTAGAATATCTCAATCTAAATCTAGTGTCAGAGAACTATTCAGCATTCTGAAAGAATTGGAAACACCTATTGCTCCCCAAGAAAACTGCACCAAGGATAGAAAATGGTGCTCTAGCATACAGTCTGCCCTAACCAACAAAGTAGCCAACCTACAAACTAAAATTGCCATCAAAAAAGCATCCCTAACGCCTCATATCCCGCAGATTATAGCACCACCACCAAATCCCGAACAAGAACTGCGTTTCTGCTTCTCCAAAGTATCGACCATTGAGGTAGAAAAGGTTATTCTGGGACTTAAACCGTCCAACTGTAAAGGGGACCAATGCCCTGCCCAACTGATTAAGGATGCTGAGAGAGAATTATCGCCATTCATAACTAAACTCATCAACTCATCCTTTACCACAGGCACTGTACCGAATAACTTAAAAGAGTCCTGGGTACTGCCACTTTTAAAGAAGCAAATCCTTGACCCGGCCATTCCCACTAACTTCAGTCCCATCACGACCGTGCCCTTTCTCTTAAAAATTCTCGACAAAGTGGCATACATGCAAATACAAAACTTCCTTGAAACCAACCACCTACTCGGAACCCGCCAATCCGGATTCCGCCCACAACACGGGACTGAGACAGCCCTAATCGATCTTAAGGCCCAAATAGACCAATGCAGAGACAACGGCCAAGCAGCCCTACTCCTCCTGCTAGACCTCTCAGCTGCATTTAATTTAGTTGACCATACAGTCCTATGCAGCCACCTAGACTCTGCAGCCCACTTCTCTAAAGAGGCCATAATATGGATCAAATCCTTCTTGAGTAACCGAACTATGAGAGTCTTCTCTCCATCAGCCTCGGCAGACCCGATTCCCATAACCTGTGGTGTACCTTAAGGATCTTGTGTGTCACCTACCCTTTACAATGTATTCACAAAGCCACTCTTCGACGAAATGGATCATCTGGGTATCGCCTACACCAACTACGCAGACGATACCCAGATCCTCCTTCCGCTTTCAGGAGACTACGTCGAGGATCTAGCCCTAGTGAAAAAAATCTACAGCATCGTTCAGGCATGGATGGCCACACACGGCTTATGCCTGAACGATGACAAAACTGAGCTTATTATCCTAGGCACCCCAACATACATATCCAAACTCAGCCCGGATTATGCCAATTTCATTATCGATGGGAATAAAATAAAAGTAGCAAAGGAAGTGGAGACCCTAGGCTTTTACCTAGATGCCACCTTGAACTTTGCTAAACAAGTTAACTCTCTAGCCTCAACTACTGCATACACATACAAACTTATCAGAGCCAGCAAACAATTCCTCTCTACAGACAGCTTCATCATGCTCGCCAGAGCCCTTGTACTTTCCAAATTGGATTTTTGTAATGGACTATACATTGGGGCTAACAAACAGACCATACATAAAATCCAGGTCCTCCTGAATAATGCCTTGAGAGCAGCTCTCAAGATTAACAGAAATGAGCATATATCCTCGGTAAGAAGAGAATACAAATGGCTATCCACTTCTGATACAATTCAACTCAAAATTGCCTCTCTTACCCACAAGTGCCTCAACAACAAAGCACCACTCTACCTCAAGGAAAGGCTACATCTAAGAACCTCGACCAGACCCACAAGAACAGCAAACGCACACTGCCTACAAGTCCCGCGGTTTAAACTCGCTACTATAGGATGGCACAGCTTCCAAGTCAAGGCTGTGCAGCTGTGGAACTCACTACCACATGGCATTAGAGAATCCCAGTACTTTGTGAAATTCAGACAGAACTTGACCAATTGGTTGAGAGCTAACGACACCTAACTACCCTGACTTGCTTGTATCCGCTGACGATCTTACCTGAAATTCGACTTGCACCCCTTCACCAGGCTATTTGTATCCAACTTTCTTCATGCACTGGAATGTTCAGGGTGCCTGTATATTATTACTGTATATATTATTATTTTATATTCCTCTCAAGAATACCTGCAATGTAAAACTTTGGACCTAGATCCTGCCTTGTATATATCTGCCTAATGTAAATTGTCTGATGACCATGTACTGCCTACTTACCATGTACCTGTAACTAAGCTGAGCATATTCTTGTTGTGTGCACCCTGATGCCCCAGGGTCTGGCACGCTCTATAAATAATAAACTAAACTAAACTAAACACAACCACATGCCTTTGCGACCATGAGTCTGTGCCTGCCTTATGGGCACTGTCCACAGTCCAAGGGCCTGATCCCAAATAGGGTCGTAGCCCTTAAATGCAGTGGTAATGCTAATACTGCTGCATTTAAGGGATGGTCTCATCACAAGTTGGGTGCTAAATGGGCTGTGCTACCTTAAGCTTTTAATGGATGTGAAACTTCCATTTATTGCCCCCGTTTTCGCAGCAGTTACTACCGGCGGGATAATCGTGCAGTAATTGTGCTGAAAATGTCCCATTGGGTCCAATGGACCCAATGAGGATTTCCCGTTATAGCCCAACCAGTTATCCAGCAGTATTTGCGCCGAACCAGGTGGCGCAAACACAATTAACGTTGGGCGGTATACCAGCAGTATTACTGCTGTGATAGCGCCCAACTTGTGATCAGGCCCCAATGCTTAAAGTACCATATGCAATCAAGGCCCAGCCTCAGTGCATGGAACCTGGGGGCCTGTGGGGTACCCTTGGATGCAGGGGAGGGAAAGGGACACCAATGGAGGAGAGGGAGGATCAGAGAGTGAAATTTCAACTGGGGTGGCTGCTGGGAAGGAGGAAAGAGGGTGAGAGAGACAAGAGAGGACATAATGGGCAGCTGGTAGTGGGATGAGAGAAGGAGTGGGGATCGAGGAGGAGAGTAGCGGTGGCAGGGCCGGTCTTACACCAGAGTGCACCCCAGGCGGGAAGCATCGTTGGCGCCCCCCACCCACAGTCCGACCCCTAAAAATGACAACCAAAACATGTGTTGCAGTTGTTGTAAATAGGGCACTTCATTAAAAACCTGATAGAAATACAAATGCAATAGAACATGCATGCACGAGACATTAGGTGACAGTCTTAGAATGTTACCTGTATTATGTGTTCAAAAAGCAACTTTTCTTGACTTTGCCCTTGCGAATTGAAGCACAGCGTCGGATACCAGCGCTTTGAGATCATACCAATGATACATAAGGCACTATACAAATGCCAAGTAACATAACATAACATTTCATTAAATTGGCTTTACATAACCACCCAAATTGCACAGGACCATTGGCATTTGCTTTTTCATAAAATCAACACACACAAAACCAAGAGAGGATATTTTCTTCTAATAGCGTTTTTGAAAACGTTAAAAGGTGTGCCTGTTTTAAACTCTAAGAACCAATACAGATGTTTTCCCAGGAACTTGCAGTACCGAAATGGGACATTTCACCTTTAGCTGTATTTTTCATCAGATTATATAATGCAGTGTGGAGAAGTGTCCGGCCTACAAACCTGATGACTGTGGTCCTTTAATTCATAAATTCAAAGATGACATTCAATGTTTCTCATTTTAGCTGGGGGTGGGGGTGACTGAGTCTACCCTTTGAAAAAAGTGTCCCCGCGCGTCCCCCGTGTACCCTCGACTTCAGCCCTGCTACTCTCAGTCCATGTGCTAGAGTGCCCTGTTCCACGGACGCAAGCAGTATTCCTCAGCCACAACTCATTACTGGTTCAAATTAAGGTTGCCTTTTCAAAAATCAAATGAATCACCCTAAAGTTGTTCTCATGTTCCTGTGGACCTGCACATGTTTGCAATTTCCGAACTCTTAACACATTTCAAAAACATTCAGGAAAGCTATTGCGTTCATAGGTCAGGCGGCATTGCAATGATTGTCTCTGAGATGCAAGTTTACCACGTTCATGGGTTCGAACCCCTGGTGCTGTGCTTAGAGGCTGGTCCCCTCCCTCTCCTCTTGTATCCCCTTTATCTCCCCTCCCTCCACTCCCCGTCCCCCCCTCACCGCCCCTTCCCTGTTTGCCTCCTTCTGCTGAGTGGCGGGGTGTTATAGAGAGCCGAGGACTCCCTGACATCACAGATCCAGGAAGAGGCACTCCTGCTCCTGGTTTAAAAGCAGAAGAGACCCAACTCTCGTCAGCAGCAGCAGTCCCAGGCTCTCTCGCGGTTCACAGGGCAGCCCCCGCACCGTGCTGTCCCTGCTTCTCCCATACTGTCAGGGTACGTGGGATGGAAAAAGGACGTGGGGAGAGATGAAAGGAAAGAGCGGGTGGAAGGGTCTGTGCCCCAGTGAGAGGCTGCAGTGTCCATGCAGGGTGTGTGTGCTGGAGCAGTCTACCTCTCACACACATGCTGCAGCAGTCTGTCTACATGGGATGGAAGTAATACCCTCCATAGCCTGGGGCAGGGGGTGCATTCTACCTTATCTGGGTGCAGACAGTTGAATCCATGGTCTCGTACCATTACTCCACCGCTCCGGGTATACAGGATGGATAATGGAAGCAGGACCCGTGGTACTGCAGTGGGTAGAGATGGCCAGAGTGCGTTAAAGAAAGGCTGGCTGTGTACTTGGCCGGGCTTTCACCTGCGTGTAAGGGATGCAAGCAGGATTCCCATAGGTTTGTAGTGCGTGGAGGGGAGTGTACGCAACTGGGGGCCGGCTGGCGGTCGTTGGGGGGGGGGAAACTGTATTCACCTGTGTCTGCGCAGGGTGCAGCTTAGCACTCATAGAAAAGACCTAGAAACCTGGGTATCTGGCACGGAAGCAGGATTCCCTCCAACGAGTAGTTTAGTGGTGGTTCTTGTGCATCACTGCAGGAGGTTGTCTTTGTGCCTCTTGAGCCTCGGTAGCCAGCAGCAGAGTGTATATATGTCTCGCAAGCCCAGGACTCTCACACGTGCTCCAGCATCTATTCTAGGTTATATGAAATGAAAGCCTGACCGTTTGGTGATATTGCGGTGTGAGTCCCACTAAGGGGAAGGGAGCTGTGGGCAGCATTCACTGCTGTGTTCTTTAATATGAATGTAGATGGCTTCTTGCAGTTCACGTCGGATATTGAAAAACCCAAGAAAAGGGGTTCTGTGTCAACTAGCCACCCAGTGCTAGACGAGGAACCGTAGACTAAATCAACTCTGGGGAAGGGGATGAGGGGATCCTTGGAAGATACACTACACCAATGTCTACTACTCGCTGGGTGCATGTAGAACCCTTTTTTGGATATGTAGTTGAATATAATGCAGCTCGGGCTATGTCTGTGCTAATAGCACGAGTGGCTCTGAATTTTTAGTGTAGATGAGAAAATGCAGGTGAATATGGCCCCTGCCATATACCTGCTCGACTTGCATGTTTTGCCAGAGGCGTTCTGGTCAGTGCAAGGGATGTTTATTGTTGAGAGGTCTTCTTGTGTGTGGTTGATTTTAAAATAGTAATCTGTGAACATTTTAGTAATGATTTGTTATTTACATAGCAATTATACCTGAATGCTGTTCATAGAACATAGTCAAATACATCATCGTCCTCCCAACCGAAGTTGGTATTTATCTACCTCAGGGGGATGACGGGGTGAGGTGGCCTTGCCGGGATTCAAACCTTGCTACCTGTGGATCACACACAGATCGCAGCAGCAAGGGCTCAACCTACCGAGCTATCTTATCAGCTTTTAAATGTTCACGTAATCCAAAACATTTCTTTGAATTGATTGTTCGAGGAATAGATACTTGGCGTACCTCCTCTGCCGTGACTAGTATTGGTTTGCTTTAAGCAAGGGCACTTCTTATTGGTTGATTTTCCTTCCAGATTTGCTTCTAAAACTACTTTGTATTCGTAAGGTCTTGGCTGATGCACGTTTCATGGCTAAAATGTGCTTTTTCAAGTGCACACTAGGGTAAAAAAACAAGCTTTGTAAGACTGGTGCTGGAGGGGCATGCTTACATGATAATGCCACGTTATTGCCTGACTACATTGGACATGTTTCTTTTCCAAAGTGAACATGAGCCACAGCCAGCAGCCCCTCTTCAGCACAGCGCCTGGGCCTTCCAGCATCACCTGCCCCCGGCAGTAACTTTTCATTCTGAGGACCAGAGGGGTAGCAAGAGCTGGGATGAACACTGGGGCGACGAAAAACATCCTCGGAGTGGAAACGGAACGAGACCCCACGGAGACCCCGAGCTGAGAAAAGAGAGGAGTCCACAAGGGGATGAGAGGTGACGAAGATGAAGATCCTAGATCTGGCGAGAGATGAGACACTAGCTGACCCTGCTGCAAACTAAGCAGAAGACCCCCGAGTGGGAAGGGGATGCCGCGCACTTCCTATCACTGAAAGCGCAGAGCCTGGGCCCGAAAGAGTTCCCTGCTGCACCACCTGACCACCGTGAAGAAACGCTCTCAAATGAGAGATTTCAGGACAGAGGGAGATGGCAGTCAATGCATACTGGGGAAATCCGGAGGCAGGTGAAACACCCAAGCCAGTAGACCTTCATTTGTTTTTACGTATTTTTAGTAAGCAGGAGGCCGCACTCTGTGTCTGCAATGCTCGGACATGCACCACCTCTCCGCCTCCTGCAATGCACCCACCTCTCCGCCCAGGCTGTCCCTGCAATACTCTGCAATCATGCACCAACCTATCCTCCTCCCGTTGCCCCCCTTTTCTTCACCACCATATTTCTGGTTATAATCCTGCCCTGCTCTCCCTCCCTCCAATCTCCCATGCCACTTTCCAGCTCTGCCCGTGCCCCGGCCCCCACCCCTATCCTTCCCATTTTGTTCAATGGGACCGGGCCCAGCACTTAAGTTCACGACTTGATAACGGGACGATGGGCCCGCCCCGCCATACTGCCCACTGCCCAAGGTGTTATCTGAAACGGGGGCAGAAAACTGGAAGAACTTGGCTTCGATGTAACCAGACGCAATCACGCTGCACGCATACATGAAACTGTCAACTTGTGTGTCCACACGTCGGCACATGTATGGCGTGTTTGCACATCTTGTCCATGTTACGTATCTGGTGGCCCACAAAGATATGTAACATGGATAAGATGTGCAAGCGCGCCATACATGTGCCGATGTGTGGACACACACACACACACACACTTGAAGTTGACAGTTTCATGTAGTATGCATCGCATGATTGCGTGGTCTTGGGCATGTTGTTCCATGTATGCAGCAGCAGCACCCTGCACCTGTGTCTCATGGCTTGGTGCTGCTGCTGGTCACAAGGAATCGGGATGGGATGCACCTGTTGCTGCATCAACATCTAAAATGTTGCATAGTCGCCCTCGCCCCCAAACACAGTACACTTGAATTACCTGATATTGTGCTGTGCATGATGCATGCATCCTCTCCACTCACTCCTGTTTTCAAAATGGTGGGGGCCGACGCCAGCCAGGCCAGCCCCAATCATCAAGCTATCAGTGCACAGGCACACATAGCCTGCTGCATGTTGCTAATTTATTGTCAATTGCTGCTGCCCTGCCCTGCCTGAGCGCAAAGGCTGCAGCCTGAAGCAGTGCTTACTGCTCCTCCTAATACACGGTGACGGGCGTCAAAATCAAGGCCTGGCTGGTGTGTGGCGAGCCTGTCCTGGCTGGTGTGTGGCCAGCCTGGCCTGGCTTGCACTGGCTTGCACTGATGCAGAGCACCGCCGTTCGGCGCCCCCTAGAGGCGGCTTGACGTCAGGCAGCCGCCTGAGCGGCCTTACACAAATACCGGCCCTGGCTGGTGGGGAGGTGAGGGGAGAGAAGGGGGCTGGTACAGAGGGTGAGGATTGACAGAAGGGGAGAAGAGAGAAAGAGAGAGCGAGACAGAAGGAGAGAGACAGAGAAGGTTGCAGGGACAGAGAAGCCGGGAGGCAAACTGATGGAAAAGCAGAGCAGGTCACAGTGAAGGAGGACACAATGCAGTGAAAGGGAATGGCACAAGGGTACCTGCTGAAGAGGGCACTTCAACCTCTCTGTCACAAACCCACATGGTCAGCATACATGGGCAAGCAAGCCAGAAAGAGATCCAGGTTCTCACTTTCCACATATATACGTCTGTGGCCCCCACTACATAGTCTGCCCTCCCCCTGATGGCCACAATAGTTCAGGGACAGGTCCTCTCTTCCCAGCTGTCATGTCCCACTCATTCAGAGCCCACCCCCAGGAGGAGCTGTTCCCAGGAAGGGGGCAGGAGTCATAGTGTGTAGTGCAAACACATGCAGGGACAACATTTGCTGTGGGAGGGAAGGAACTTTCTCAGGCATGCACCCACAATATAAAGTCACATACAGTGCAGCCACTGACAGTGCAAGTTGAGAATAACATGTGTTAACTGAAAATGCAGGCAATACATTGAAGAATAAAAATATATACAGAAAACCACAGTAAACAACAAGTGATAGATATGGGACACACAGGTAAAGGTCGTAAGGAGTCCACACGTGCCAGGCAGTCAAGACCTAGGTGGATCAAGTGCACTAAATAGGTTGAGTGGAGTGCAAGGAGGCATATGGATAGGCTGCCTGCCGTCAGCATACAAGTCAGCTGAGGGACACCTTTTGGCCATGTACCCTGCTGGTCAGAGAAATGCAGGAGTCCCTGGAATCTACCACCGGCATTACATACACTACAACACTGCCATGGGCTGGCAGGGTGTCCCAGGCAGGTCAAGCTGTGCATAGAGATTGCATGGGCTGTGGCCTTTGTTGGCCTTAGGGAAGGGAAGAGACAGGTATTGAGTGTGTTCTGGAAGGAAAGGATGTCTGCATTGTGTTGAAGCTCGGAAGGACAAAGAGGGGCTTCCTAATGAAGTGGACGTGAAGGAAGGGATCGCAAGAAGGAGACTGCAGACTGATATATGGTAGCTGTTGGATTGGTAGCCTTTGAGTCAGTGTCAGAGAAAGTCTGGGCCTCTTTTGTGCAGCGCACAATGGGTGACGCACATGGACTTGAAGGTGGCGTGTCGGATCATGGCAAGCCAGTGGAGCACCTGAAGGGTATGTGAGATGTGTTCCCTGGGGTCATAGCAGATGATTTGTGGATCCGTTGAAGCTTTCTGAGCTGATAGGCAGGGGTATCCAGATAAATAGAATTGGTGTAGTCTAGGTGGTGAGGATGATGTGTTATATTCCTGTGGGTCATTGAGGGTAGGAGAGATAAGAGAAGATAAATGTAAGGATGCAGAGGTGTAGACAACATGATCCATCGTTGATGTGGTGAGAGATTGACCTGTTAGAATCCCTGGTGCATCCCAGGTTCTTAACTGAGCTGGATGCTGGGGTTGGGGGGCCTAACGAGGATGGATAGGGGTTGCACTGGGGGAACAGTGCTGTGCTACCGCAGATCAGGATCACATTATATCAGGATTCAGGATGAGGTGGTTAGATGTCATGCAGTGGCCAAATTCCGTGAGGCATGAGGTGAGGTCAGGATGGGAAGAAGCCCTGCTCTTGAGGATCTCAAAGATGATGTGGGAATCATCTGTGTGCTTTAGCTTCTTGGGTCTTGTAAGTGGAGAAGGGTGGGTTCGGGCCTCGGTAGTGGTAGAAGAGTAGGAGGAATAGAAAATCCCCTTGTGGGACCACATTGCAGACATGGCGGAGGTGGAGAAGAGAAGGATGGGAGGATAGTGTTCATGGAACGGTCAGTGAGGTAAGATGAGATCCATCCTAATGCAGAGTCCCAATCCCTAGTTAGTGCAGTCTGTCTGTGAGGATGCAGGGGTTGGTGATGTGAAGGCCTGGCATTAGGTCAAGGAGGACAAATTCAGCACAACCGTATGAAGCCACAGTTGACATGGATATGCAACTAGAAACACAAAACACATGCATGGCTGATCAATTAGACATGCACACACACAGACATGTAGGCCAACTCACATCTGCTGCAACTGTCAACATCACCCACACGTCACAAAAGCACATCATTCATGTAAAACCTACATGTGCTTCTGCATGGCACTCTTGAGATCCAAATGTCACCAGCCATGTACATGATCGACTGTGTACAAACTTACCTGCTGGTACAGCTGTTCCGCGGTTAATTCCTCACACATTCCACCTAACACTTTGCTGCCTCCTTATTGGGGGCATGGAGGGCTAGTGTCCAGAGGAGGGTATGTGCACTAGGGTGGAAAAGGAGTGCAGGATGGACCCCCGGGAGAGCAGGCACAGAATGAGTCAAGATACCTGTAATAACATAGGACAATGAATTGGAGCCGGTAAAGGAGTCACTTGTGCAAAGTGTGCATGTGAATATCACTGTGTTAGGTATACTATAATCAATAACAGGGCTTGAGTTAGTCAATCCCTGTTTGTGTCTGACCTCTGAAGTTAAAACACAAGGTCGTGCAGAAATGGGGAAACAACCTGAATGGCGGGCAACCCCTGGGGATGAGTAGTCTTTTCCTGCTGATCCGGTTTGGAACACAGAATGGTAGAAGCTGAATTCTTCTGTCTTTGCAGGAGGTGTTGGTGTCCGTGGGAGTAGTCAGATTAAATGTTGTATAGACTGTAGTGGTAGTCACCTGTAGGGCATGGTAAGTTGATAGGCGAGGAACACTGAAAGCAGAGGGCCAACCACGTCAGAGACCCATTGCAGTCCACCAAAGGCATACTGCAGTGTGTTGGCATGGAATTAAGCCACCAGCTGGAATGCGAGGAGCAGAGAAATGAACCAGCAACCATGGTGGAGACCTGCTACGGAGTGCTGGAGGCAGACCGTAGTGTGGGCCTGGGATTATGCTTTGAGAAGTAGACCACCATGTAACCCGGTCAATTGCACTTACTTTTATTATCTTGTATGTCTATATTCTGCTATAACCTCCTCTTAGTCTCTGGCGCCCAGTTACAACAGTGTTCGGCGCACAGTATAAATAAAGAAACTAAACTAAACTAAATTAGCTAAGCGAGCAATGCGAGGAGCGTGAGAAATGAACAAGCAACCATGGCAGAGACCTGCTACGGAGTGCTGGAGGCAGACCGTAGCGTGGGCATGGGATTATGCTTTGAGGTATAGCGAGGTAAGCAAGCAATGCGAACAGCATGAGAAAGTACTCAGAGTAAGTTGTTAGACAGTAGCAGGAGGGCAGGACTGCGCTGATAGAATACAATTTCAGAAAAAACGAAAAGTCAAGGTGAAGAGAAGCAGATATTCTGTGGGAATAGGAAGGAAAGGGTAGAACGGGAGTGTGCAAGGGGCATGAGAAATAGATATCGTTAAGGAACGGGCAAGTAAAGAGAAAAAGTGGGAAAGTGTTACTAGGATTGGAGTAGCAGGGATTCTGTGTCAGAAATGCCGAGTAGAATGTAGAAGTAACAGTTCCAAGAAGTAGCAGTGCAGCAAGCCATGCTTTTTTACGCTGTGGCTCCTCCTGTGGGAAAGGTTGACATTTGCTGCATTATTTCTGTAAGGTTCACACAGGCGGCCATCTTGGGGGAGGTGGAAGGATGGGAGATCACTGTAATCTCCATTGGTGACAGAGTTTCCAGGATCTGGATCGGTGATTCCTGACAGTATGCCCCCTCTGGGTCTGGGTTGGCCCAGTTTTCCACGGATGAATCCGATGATTCTTTTTTAACAATAAACGGGCATGAATAGAGGATGCAGGTTCCCAACTTCGGTCAGCGTGACCGGATCCCTTCCAATCTAGAAGGTAATGTAGGCGCCCTCTGTAATAAGAGGAATCACAGATTCCTGACACCTATTTTCCAGTCCTTCATTGGTGTCAATGGGGTGTGGTCTGCTTTGTGCTTGGCAATGGAACGATCTACAATATGTGACTTCAATTGGGAGACATGAAAAACGGGGTGTATCTTGGACCATGAAGGTGGCAGTGATAGGTGATAGGCAATTGATACCACTTTGGCCGTAATAGAAAAGGGTCCAAAGAATTTTGGAGAGAGTTTGGATGGTGTCAATAGTCAATAGGGAGAAATCGAGAAGCTAACCATACTTCATCTCCTATGTTCTAGAGTGGTTCTTTTCTTCTTTTGAGATCTGCCCTACTTTTGTCTTGTGCTCATGAAGCTTCAAGGGTGGTCAGGGCTTAAGCATGACCTAAATCTATATCTTGACATAAGGCAGTCACAGTGGGAAAGGTACCTGAAGATTTTATTGGGAATGGCATTCTGGAGGATGGACCCCATAGGTGCATCAGAACTGACTCTTGCCTATTGCTGTGTGTAGAGAGTTATTGTAAGCGTATTCTGCCAGGGGAAGTAGTAAAGTCCAATTGTCCTGGGTGGATGAGACAAAACATCTGAGATAGTGTTCTAATGTCTGGTTCAGTCATTCTGTTTGACTGTCTGTGGATGATATCCTGATGAAAGTGCTTGATGTACGCCCAAGATTTTACATAACTCTTTCCAGACACGTGACATGTATTGGCTGCCTCTATCAGAAATGATGGATTCTGGTAGACCATGCAAATGGAAGATGTTTTCCAGGAAGTGTTGACCCATCTGGATGGCAGATGGGACTTGTGGTAGGGCCAAGAAATTAGCCATTTCGGCCATGGTGTCTATTGAGACCATGATGGCGGTTTTACTGGTTGAAATTTAGTTCAACTAAAAAATCCGAGGAGATGTTTTGCCACAGTCTTGTGGGTAGTTCTGGTTGTGTCAAGAGCCCTGCTGGTTTGGTTTGGGAGTCTTGGTCTGGAGACATTCTGCACAGGCAGCTATATTCTCTTGTCTATCCGAAACCATGCAATGCCACCAAAAATATCTGCGCACTTGTTCCTAGGTAACTCGTATCCCTTGATGTCCTGCCACCAGGGAATCGTGACACATCCTGAGGACTTCCATACGTAAGGAGTAAGAAGGTATGAACACCTGCTTTCCATAAAAGAGAAGGCCTTCTTCTAGTTTTAGAGCAAAGTTTTCAATAAGCTCCTGGAATTTGGGTAGTAGTCTTTCAGTTTCCTGGATGAGATTTTGTACAAAATCGGAGATATGGTAAATGAAGGCTGCTTAGGGAAGCAAGGGTTCGGACAAAAACAAGCCTGTTTTATCTTCTTGGGTGCGTGAAAGGGTGTCTGCGAGCAGATTGTCTTTCCCTGGCAAAAATGTTAAAAGTAGCCT